>NC_080112.1:56113686-56733144 GCF_950005125.1 Chionomys nivalis | reverse complement strand
ACAATAATAACCACCATATGAATAATGCATTTGAAGATTATTGTTCCTATTGCTGCAGTTATTGTTGTGGAATCAGCTGATACAGCTGGGGCTCATACTACTGGGGGTTTGCAGTGAAGGAGTAGGGTTGAAGCTGCAGAGTTAACGGACTTGTCACATTGCTTACTGAGTTGCACAATTATCTATTTTGGCAGCTACATTTCTGGGGACATAAATTGGCCAACTGAACTTTGGGAGTCCCAGGAGTGTTAGGGAACCAGTGAAGCATTCCAGCTCCTTAACTCCACTCACCAAAACTCAGACTGCCAGGTTGGCATAGGCTGACCACACTGATATCATTCAAACCAGTTACGTTGGTGTGTTTCTGTGTGCCCAGACTGGTTTCTGGTGAGTTAACAGGGGACTGAACAGCTGGAGGGAGGGTACCATCCCTATGACTACCCACAAAGGCCTATTGAGTAAGGCTGGGTGTCTTAAGAGTACGACGATCCTATAGCTGCTGGCCTGGGATGACTGATAGCTGAGGACACTTTTCCTGAACTGGAAGAAACTGTGACTACTGGAGGGAACACTGGTTTGATTGTGAGCTGCTTCCATCGGGATTTGGACCTGTGGTGCATTTTGCCTGAACACACACAGCCTTGCCCTCCACAGACCCGTGGAACTCATTGATTATGCTGTCAGACTCATTCTTTACTTAACTGTCTGACAGGTCAGTCATATAAGTAGTTGTGAAAGAGATACATCTGGTTCTCATATCTGTCTTCTTTACATGATGCTATTTGGGCAGAGAAAAGTAGATCATTAAGCAATTTTATGACACTCTGCTCCAGTTCTGATGGCTGATTGTCAGCTTCACAGTAAAATACACAATCATATTTTACCTCACAAGCTGCCCACATTGTTACTTCTGCTTCACCAGGTCAAATAGTCACTTCCCCCTTAGCATACCTCTACATATTCACTTCCGAAGATCTGACGAAGGCCCAAGTCTCTGTTCATACACACCTACAAAATTGCAAGCTTCAGAAATTTTCAAGTCACAATGCTGATCACCTGTCTTTAGTACATTTTGTAACCCTACAACAAAATTATCAGGAAAAAAATCTTCTCCTACAGTTCAATATATTGGAGGTCAAAAATTAATATCAGCATCTGGTGTAGTCCCTGTTGTTTCTTCTCCACCTGACATTAGGCAGGAGAGGGAGTCTTGCAAATTATTTTCTCTACCTGGGTCAGTCTGACATCCACCAGATGGTATCTTCATGATTTAAGTACCTCTCATTGGGTACTACTTCCTAGCAGTGTTGAGTTGGTAATTACATTTCCAACACATCAGTTTGGATGGAGGATGTGTTTTAAGCATAGCATTTGATTTTCTTCCTATAAGAACTCAATCCTATGAACTCAAGAGAAGAAGGCAATAAGATAACATGGGCATAGGCTACCTCTTGCAGCACGACTTTGTTGATCCAGTACTGATTTTTTGTAGTATGTTTACTAGTTATTGGAGAAATTCTGATTATTGCATCCTCCTCAATGTAGTCCTCACACAACTTTGCCTTTCCTGATTTCAAACTGCTCCCATTACTTATCTTTCTGTAGGCTGTCCTTTTCTACTTGGAATTTTCTAAATGTATATTTTATACTGCTTTTTTAATTCTACAGTTGCTTGTTCACATATGAAATTCTTTTCACTGCCTAGTTGCCAGTTTTCATCCAGTTTGTGTATGTGGATTTGAATGGGGTAGGCATAGTTTCAGTTGCTGAACAGATACTCAGCTTTGATCTTTTTATTTTCCTACAGCAGCAATAGAAGAAGTTCCTTCAAAGTAGTAAGGAAGGGAATGGCATGGCTTACTTGATTTTATAGACGGAAACTAATTACTTGTGATGCTATAACTGAGAAAAAAGGTGTTTTAGTTGTTTCCCATTGTTGATCATGTGATGATACTTAAAATAAAAGATAGGTTTGATATTTCTCAAGTTTCGTCTGCTCCCGATTCCTGAACATTGATTTAGTTATTCAAAGTCCTTTAATTTTAGTTATTTTTTTCTCTAGAGATTTAATTTTAACAAACACATTTATTTTACCATAAAATGCCTCCACGAATTTTGTTTTTTGTTTCCCTTTGGTTGATTAATTGGTTACTTGACAAAGGTTTTTTTTTTTTTTATTGTCTTTCTGAGACAAGGTCTCAGTTTGTAGTACAAGTTAATATCTTGAGTTCAGGTTGCTCCTCCCAAAACCTCTTAACTTCTGGAACTTTTGTTGTTCATAAAAGGAGACATTTACCTCTGGTGTGTGCTCTTCGGTGTTCCATTCTTTTGCGTCTCCATTAACCTGTAATCTAATACACCAGGTTTCAAATCGATGTTCAATTATTTCCAACTAAACCATGAACCTCAGACACCCCATAAAAATTAATGGAAATAGGAAAAAACTTAAAATACTGTATTGACATAAATATTAACACAGGAGATCAGAAATTATTGTAGTATTTGAGAATATATTAAACCTCTAGAATAAGAGGATGTCAAGTAAAAGCTCAATGAACAATCCCTATAGCTAATGGTGTTAGCTAATAATGTGGGGAAATATATAATTCTTGTGTCTAACAAAAGATTTGTTAATAGGTTGCCATCAGATTTTACTTCGAACGGCTGTGCTATGTGGATGGGAATTATCCACATTCATATATACAAATATTAAATATTTCCTTTGTTTTTAAGTTTTGAGAAAGCAAAACAAATATTTATCCTGCTGCTTTGTGTGCTGGTAGCATGCAAACGATACTCATCATGAGTTCAGTAATATTTTATTTACTTGTTATCATTTACTAACATAAAATATTAAAGATAGATAAGAAAAACTTGTGAGAACTTTTACCACTTAATAGAAGGAAAATAATGGTTAGAAACATGAAATGAAAACCAGGAAAAGACCTTCTAATGAATTCTTAAGCAGATAAGGTAACAAATACTATTAATGTTCCAGGTTATTTAAGCCAGATAATTATTGTAAGCTGAAAGAATACTGAAACCTTAGTTATAATATTGCCTTCCATGGCAACAATCTGAAATCATAGGAAAGAAAAAGCCAGCTTTATCTTGAGAAAGTGAGGAGAATAGCTCTTGACAGTTGGTTACAATGGAAGATATACAAAAGCAAAGTTTAGACAGTAATATAGAACAGAGTCATTCACATAAGTAAATAATAATCCTTGTGAAATTTATCAATAATACAATTATGGATCAGGTAAATGTAGCATACATAATCATATTATTAATGATATAACTTTCAACATTTATGAAAGGGCATAAGCTGTCAGGTAGCCTTTTATTTGATAAATTCAAAATAGCATACCCAAAGTTGCCTTCAAATTAATAACTTGATCATGTTATGTGCTTTATATGTTATACAAATAATAACTGGAAAATAATGACATCAGTAACTACAGAGTCATATAGTACAGAACTACTTAGTATAATTTGGGCTCCAAATAAGCCCACATTAGCAAAAGAAAGCCAGAATCCAGCAGTAATTTAATAGCTCTTGCAAATTAGCCACCAAGGTAGTCAATTATAATTGTATATAATAGACTAGTGAACATAAGGTGTGTGTAAGTAGGAGTGATAACCTTGCTGTTGCACAAACTGGGGTCTTAGGGAAAAAGGATTTTAAATAATCATGACAATGTTCTTTATGTATGTATGAAAGCCAATTGGAGAAATGCAGCATTTCTGTGAGTCAATATAATTGGGCTAAACTTCCATATTGCATAAAATGACTTTCTCTACTCTTTTCTTACTATAATTATAGACTTTTGAAAATGAGTCAGGTAGTGTAAGTGCAAATCACAGAAACAAGAAATGTATTTTCAATTCTTTGTAGAAATGGTTTTATATGAGAAAAATATGAGAAATAATAATCTTATAACACTAACAGGAAAATCATTTTGACAGCTGAATGCTGTAAAGTCTCCTGTGTTATTATTCGACTTTCAGCCACTAGAGAAGTTTTTTCAAATGACCCATAGTTTTCAAAATACAGAATTTCAAAATGTCTGTTTATTTACACAGTTGTTGACATTTACAGATATTTAAATATTGAGTTCTAGAATCCCCTTGTTGATTCAACAGCCTAAAACTAAGGAAAGAGAGCAGAGATAATAACATATAAGCTCTACTTCTTAGTGTTTTATTTATTTATATTTTTGTCTAACTACTGCATCTAGGGATGCTTCCTACTTTATATGCTTCTGTGTCAACTGCGGCTCTTTTTGGCAACAACATGAGACAAGATTAACTCAATTTCAAATGTATGGGACTTTGCTCCCAGGAAGGGAATTCTATTCATATTGAACATTTCTATAAAAATTAAAAGTTGAATCTAGAGTGCAGAAATGGAAGAAGACTGTACTCTCAGTAGAATAAGGAGATTGAATACGAAGAAACTTGTGAATTATTTCATTTATTAGATGGCTCTGAAAAGGAAATTAAGGCTCTAAAAACGAGTGACCTTGATATAAATTCTATAGTTAGCTACCAATAAAATATGAATATTAAAGTGTATGAGAAACAACATTATATATATAAATGATAAGATGAAATAGATGTAGTATATTTATTATAATTCTAATGATTTAATTCATTTCTACTGAAAGCAGTAACATATATTACATAACTAACTCATTTTAAAGGATGTCTTACTTCTTACCACAGGATGTTATTTTTTTCTTAACATAAGTCTATGAGGAAAAATGTCCTTGAAATTTTTTGATAAGGTGTCTGAATTTCAGGAAAGATAAATTAGTTTTACATGATTAAGTAGATTATCAATAAATTCCTCTGTCCATGCAAATATACTTTTCTGACTGTAGGATTTATGATGTTTAGATAAAGGTCAGACAGCCTACATTTTAGTACTAAGACTTCTAATCATATTGTAATTTAACTATGATATTATAATCTGACAACCCAAAGTGTATGACTTGTGACATCGCAATTATTGAAATAAATTACTTTTTGAAATTTTTATATTTCTGTATTTATGGATCTTTTGCCTGAATTTGCATTTATGCAACATGTGCATGTATGTTGCCCACAGAGGCCAAATGAGGGCATTGGATGTCCCTGGACTGGATTTACAGATGATTGTGAGCAACATGTGGGTGCTAGGAATTTAACTTAGACCCTTTCCAAGAACAGACAGTGCTCTTTTTTAAAAATTGAAAATAGATTTTTTATAATATGTGAAATAAAATTTGATTACTGTTTCCCCTTTCCAAGCTCCTCCAAGATTTTCCCCACTTCCATACACAGCCAAATCCACAACCTTTCTTTCTCGGTTTCATTAAAATACAAACAAATACAAATAATAATAAATAATAAATTTTACAAAACACAATGCAAGATGCAAACAAATAGAAACAGATGTCATAAAAGCATAAGAAACACATGCAAAACTGACACACACACACATACACATCTGTACACACAGAAAACTCAAAGACTTAAAATCAAAAGCTATAATATGTAATCAAATTAACTTGTAAGATTAAAAATAATAGACAAAACACTATAAGACAAAATCCTCCCCAAAATATCACTGTTTTGTATTGACCATCTATTGCTGGGCATAGGCCTGTCCTTAAATGTGGTTTGTGTACATTTCATCATCCATTGATGAAAATTAATTTTGCCTTTGCAAGTGGTTATTACTTGGAAGCAGCTTCTAAACTAGGGATGGTGGCTTGTGTATCCTTCTCTCAGCACTGCAATCCCATGTGATTTAGATCTGTGCAGGCCCTGTACAAGTTACCACAGCTTCTATAAGTACATATTTGAGTCCGTCCTCTTCTGTCTAGAAGGCCTTATTTCCTTGGTGTCTTCCTTTTCCACTGGCTCTTTTACAATCTTTCTGTCTCTCCTTCTACAGAATTCCCTGAAACCTGAGGTCTCCCATTCTCTGCATACTGTCTAGTTGTGCATCTCCATATTTATTTCCATCTACTGCAGAAGCAAACCTCTCCAATATGGATGAGGAAGACCCTGATCTATAGGTATAACAGAATGTAGTTATGAACTGTTTTATTGATACATTCCTTTAGCACAACAGTTGTGTTTGTTTTGTTTTCCCTTACATCCATTGCCTATCTAGTCTCAAATTTTTGGTTATCTGTAGGGTGCTGGAAATAAGTTCTGTCTCATGGAGAGGGCCTTAATTTAAATCAGGCAGTGGTTGTTTACTTCCACAACTTCTGTGCCACTATTCCTCTGGTGTATCTTGCAGGCAGATCACCATTGTATATTTCAAGGTTGGTATGTGGGCTTGTGTTTACCTTTCTTTTCAATAGCATGCAGAATAACTTTTACTGTCATGAACATGAGTCAGTAGGGATGAAGGCTCCTTGTCAGCATCAGCTAGCCTTCTCTTTATTTAATGAGTGATGTAGGTGTTGTCTTCAGCCATAGGGCTTTACCATCAGTTTGTACAGATAATTACTCTTTCATTTGCACTGGCACTTTAATCACAATACTTGTAACTTGAAAACAACCTTAATGTTCATCAACTGATTAATGGCTAAAGATAATGTACATACCATGGAATATTATTGTGTTAGAAAGAAAAATTAGCTTTTGAAATTACCAAATAAACAGAGGGAGCAGGTAATGATCATTCTGAATGAAGTGTCCCAGACACAGAAAAACAAATTTTCTTTCTCATAAGCAAATGACAGTTTTGAATCTTTAGTTATGTGTGTGAAATTACATTACCTATTAAAGTCAGAAAACTTATATGAGACCATGGTAGGTAGATTTCAACGAAATATAAATATATATGGAAAATATAATACACATAATATTTTCCATTGGGATATATATGTTTTCCGTTGAAGAGAACAAGGGAGAGAGTGAGAGCATGTGAGACATATCAATGTTAAGATGTATCCACAAAGGTACAATTTATATATTGTTTTCCAAATGATATACTGTGGTTATATTTTGTTTGCACTTTAACAAATAGAGCTTGCCTGAAGATCAATGGAAGATCATGGAACTCAATTCATCATTTAAGTGAAAAAGTCAAATTCCAAATGAGAATGTAGTAAGCCAGGAGTTTTAGATCTTAGCTGCTAGATGCTTTTGTTCTAATCTTTTTAGTAAGAACTGATTTCAACCAGCTAAATCAATGGGTCCTTCAGAGTTCTCTGAAATGAAAAACTAATCCAAACAAACCTCACATTTAGTGTCAGTAAGTTTAAGAAAAATAAGATGCAAGAAAAGGGCCAAATACTAACTTCACTAGCCACCATAAAGATGCATGGAACAATACAAAAGAAAAATAAACAAATAGAAGGCTTTCAAATCAGAAATAAATCACAAGCGTACATTTAAGGATTAATAAACTTTGGGACACACAATCCAACTTTTAATTGTGCGTGTGTGTGTGTGTGTGTGTGTGTGTTACTTCATTCTCACAGCTAATAATCAGACCTGAGGGTCAAATTTAGGGTTTAACTGCCTTCCTGACTGTTGAGTTCTGTCATGATTGGTAGTAACTGTTTAAATTGCCACATATTTCTGACAGTTCAAAAATATTAAGTGTCTTGTCCTAAAATATGGCTTCAGTATATAAAGGCATTTGTTGTACATGCCTGATAACATCACTTTGATTTCTGAGACCTATGCTGACAATATGACTTTGATTTCTGGGACCTATGCTGATAACATGACTTTGATTTCTGGGACCTATATAAAACTTAAAAGAGAAATAACTTCACAAAATTGTCTTCTAACTGCTACACACATACCATGGCTAATATGTATGTACATGAATCAGGTACAAACACACACAAAATGAAATAAATGAAAATATAAAAATACTGTGTGTCTTTAAATTTATACAAAAATTACAGACTGTTTCTTGTACACTATCAATGAATATTAGGGAGTTGACCATGTAAAATGAAGATGAATACATCTATATTCTTTAACAATACTGATCAAATCTCTGATTTTCTTGTACAGAATTTTATAAGTGATTTTATATAATTTTATAAAAGATTACAAAGCATTTTGGAAATTGTATTAAATCCCCAGAGAACCAGGGAATTAATACAATATACAAGATAAATGTTTAGGGCTGCTGTTAGAGGATATATTTAACAATCAAGTTACTTGTAGTTTTGTTAATTGAAGAGATATACCATATCACACATTATCATGCCGAGAGGGAGTGATTACAAATAATTGTAGTTGTTCTGTGTTAAGATATTTCATAAAGTGGTTTTTTATATACTTCTTCAGTTATCTAGAGATATACAAAAATTTGCCTCCAGATTATACCTTTTGCTCCGACCTCTTTCTAGTTTAACCTTTATTTATATCCCTAAATCTGTACTTCTGAAATGTATACATCCTTTTAGAAATAATACTTTAAAAATCCTGATATTACCCAATTCGAAGTAGCATACTGGTGAGAAATGTTGGTAGCATATCAGTGTATTCTAAAGATTTACAGAGCCCATATATAAAGAAATTACTTTCAATTTTATCATTTTGTTTCATATAGATTTCTTAATTAGTTCCAAAAGAGTTATTATTTCCCAATGTTTATACAGGATTCTAGTGTGGAACCGTTTCCTTCATAAGACAAATCTCAAAAGCCAATGCTTTCAAAAGTCAGTCATTTTATAAATATGTAAGAATATATACTAGTAAAAAGATATTATGAGTCTTAATTTATTAAGAACTGACACTTGCTCCCTTTCAATTTTATTAGATTTCAGAGAATTTAAGAACTTAAATTTTCAGAAAACAATCCAAGTTATGCCATCTTTCATCATTTTCCATTTTACAGTACAAAACAAATATAAATTCATGTATTAAGGGTGGGGTACTTTTATTATTTTATACAAAGAACAATTAAATATACAGTTATTGCAAAATACATGCAATATATTTGTTATTTAAATTTATTGTGTATGGAATCATTTATGCGTGCTGTCCTAGTACTAATTATTTTCAAGGGAGCAATGAATAAAAAAGACATAAGCTTTACTCCCATTTAGGTCTTTAGTTGTTTAACAGAAGAGTCAATTCATTGACCTTTTCAGGTGTTAGGTACCTCTGCTATGAGGCCATGACACTGAAAAAAAAGCCATAGTTTTGTACCTGATATATACTATTAGGGTCATTTATACTAGAAAACTAGATTGTTTTCTACTTTGTTCAGTAGCAAAGATAGTGGGTGTTTACATTCAGATTTAAACAACTTTGTTTTCTTTGAATACATATAAATTCTGTATCAACATTGTATGAATAGGAACATCATTTATAGTGATAATTTATTTATATTTTAATAAGTAAAGCTTGCCTAAATCAGAAAGGCAAAGATAAGGAACTAGATGTCAGGCAATGGTGGCACACATCTTTAATCCCAAGGTTTGGGAGACAGAGGCAGATGGATCTCTATGAGTTCAAGGACAATCTGGGCTACAAAATATAACTCTAGAAAAAATCCAGGTGGTGGTGGCCTACATTTTTAATCCCAGAACTAGGGAGTCATATACCTTTAATATGAGCATTAGAGGGGATAGAAAATTAGAGGAGACTGAGACCTAGTCTACTTAGTCTGTTTAGTATGCCATCACCCAGCCTTGGTAGAGGTAATACTTCTCTAGTGGCTTGACTGATTTGCTTTTCTGGTTTTCAGGTCGTACCTCAATATCTGACTCTGTTTTTTTTTTTATTATCTCTGTTACAATCAGTAACGTTTCAAGTTTTAGCTTATACTGCAGCCCTTCTCTTATAAAAAGGTAGAGCCAAGTAAATACAAGATAATGAATTTTCCCATATGTTCTATAAGTGTATTTCTCTTACCCCATTTATCCCACTCTACCAAATATCTGAGAGCCATAATGTTCAGTTGTAAATTCCCCTCAAAAATCTAAATGTTTATGAATGTGTCATATGTTGCTTTCTACTTATTGACTCTTCTCAGCAAATAGAGAAACAGTAATAATCAGATCTAATAATTTGTTAGGATTTTTAAGTCACTTCCTGAAGAACAGAAACAAGGAAAGAAGTAAAAGAATTGAAAGTAATTTTAAAATACTGCTCCCTGGGAAGCATTAAATTCAGAAATTGTAAATCCACAGTCACTGCACAGACAGGGTTTGAAAGTCAGGGAAATGAGAACTGAGGACAGTCATCTGAAGTCACTTTTAGATTAGGAGTCAGTTGAGTTTATGAAAGAGAATGAGTTAACAAATCAGACAGAGAGCCCATGTTCTCTTTAAACTTCAGCCATTCTTTTCTATCCCATTCAGTTATTCCCAAATGAGAGCAAAACAAAACAAAGTATATGAACATAACTATTTCATTATGTTTTGCAGTAATTACACATTGAAAAATTAAAGGCATTACATTTTCTCATCTACTCAATGAACAAATCTATTGGGCTGCATGGCAGAGTAGAAATATAAAGGAAACAAGAATTAAGGGCACAATTATAAGATCAATCACTGATCAAAGACTCACTGTATGACAGGCACTATTCTAATCTCTATTAATGTTTTAGCATTTTGTAATTTCACAAGAGTAGTTTTTCCTTATGCAAATATGAAATAGAAAGATGAAGAACTCAAGTGATAGTAGGAGTCCTGAGTTTTCAAACATTGAATTGGAATCTGTGTCCCTACTATTTTGCTATGGAGTTCTTATTCTTTTTACCTAACTGCATAAAATTTATATGTGGGATACAAAACAATAGAAGTAAACAGAAATTTGAAACAGAAGAAGTCTAAGATTCCCATATCTAAAAGGTTATATGCAAGATACAAATTTAGAATAAACTGATTCACTGCTTAGAAAGGTCTATGTTCTTTTTCTTACAGAAGAAAAATGAGTTTATTTAAAACCTATTCCATATTCATTAGCAGAATGAAAGGCTGCCTACATTGAACTTCAAAAGTACTTCATGGATAAACAATGTAACTAGTTCTTTGTTTTTAATTTACTCTAAAAGAATCAGTGTTTTAAAAAGTTATTAAAACATACTTAATAGCTACTTATTTAGAACAAAATTAACAATTGAAATTGTTATTTTTATATATGTAGTCTGTAATATAGACTGGAATTTTTGAATTGCCTATTATTATTTATATAATCACTTTATTATAAGAAATTTATAAACAAAATAGACTATGCAGATAGACCAATACAGTCACTCAAATAAACACTTTCCTGTACTCAAAGTCTATACAACTCATCAAAGTGTCTATGTAATCAAAACTGCCATTTAGAAACTGAGAAAATTCATTTTTGGTTTTACACCTCCACTATCTGTAGATGGAATTTTCTGTCCCATTTGGTCTCACAGACATTCAGTCCCAAATAAAAACACAGAGGCTTATATTAATTATAAACTGTTTGGACTATTGCTCAGACTATTATTAACTAGATCTTACAACTTAAATTAATTCATAATTCTTATCTATATTTAACTATGGGACTTGGTACCCTTTCTTAGTAAGGCATTCTCATCTTGCTTGCTCTGCATCTGACTTGTAACTGCATCTCTGCCTTTCCCCTTCCCAGAATTCTCCTAGCCTGGTTACCCTGCCTATACTTCCTGTCTGGTTACTAGAGTTTTATTAAACCATTATAAGTGACAAATCTTTACAGTATATAAGAGTATTATCCCACAACAGCTATCAATTATAGCTGTACTTATGCCCTACACAGACACAGAGAAAAATGCATTAATAAAAATAAAAAACACATGACAATATTAAATTAGGAAAACAATTTGCTTTATATCCTTTTTCACTACTTGTGTTATTTACCTGCATTCTGTCCATCGTCATCACCTAATATTTATGTTTCCTTATTCTCCTAGAAAATCTTTACTAACCATACTTCTGACAAAGTGTTAATGCCCGGAAATCATCAAAAAAAATTAACATCATGGAGATAAAATTGCCAATAAACAAATGGACTAATGAATGGACTATTAAAAAAAATGGACAATTTTCCATAACCATTTTTAAATGTGCTCAAACTCCTTAGCCAATAGGAAAATGCAAATTAAAACTGCTTTGACAAACCTTATCACCCAAGTCAGGATAGCTATCATCAACTAATCCAACAGCAAATGATGGAGAGAATGAGGAAAAAAAGAGGAAGTTTTGTTCATTGCTGATTGAGATACAAATTAATCAAGCCATTATAGAAATCAATTTGGACATTACTCAAAAATAAAACTACCCTCTTACTAAGTTGTTTCATCATCAGACACATGCCCAGAGAATTCCATACTCCACAACCTCTTATGTTTATTGCTGCTTTATTCACCATATGAGCCAACATTGTTATCTATTAGCAGATTAATCGATAATGAAAAAGTATACATTTTTTAAAATGGAATGTTATTCAGCTCCAAAAAAAAATGATGTAACAAATCTTGCAGAAATATAGATGGACTTGGAATAATGTATTGTTTCCTATATTCCTCAAAATATCAATAGCAAATAATGTTTTATAAATATATGTTAACATGAAACATAAATATGTTAAGAGACATTGTATGCTAATATAGATAACCACTTAACTTCAATAAGTACTTTACTTTCAATGATTTGAAAAGAATACATTGAAATGACATCAAATAATATACAATCTACACTCCTAGCATGCACCACCACCACCCGGCTAGATCTTAAGCCAAATAGACATGTATGTGTAATCGCAGCTGTTCATTTCAGTACTTTAACCAAACTTGTTGTTGCCCCATACTCATCAATCATTTCTCCACCTATCTCGTTTAAAAGTGCCATAAGAACTACATGACATTATTCTATTCTATTATTTCACTTAAGAGATCAGTTGGACCCCCTACTTCTATGTTTACCTTGCCAGTTTTACCACAAACCTATGTATGACATTCTTCTGTCCTAAATTTTTCTTTATTCTTCCCACTTTTATATATATATAGTTTTAGAATTTAATCCAGATATAATTTTTATAGAAAAAAGAATATAATGTGCATGTCTGGTTTTATAAAGTCAAGTATTTCTTAGTTGGTAGACAGTAGACAATCCTTTGAAGTAAGTCAAGTTACCAAGAACAAAAGCATTAAACAATGGAGGCTTTCTTATTTATTTATTTATTCATTCATTCATTCATTCATTTATTTTCCTGAAGAAGTTGAACACTCTGCATTGGCATCGTTTACTTCCCATTCACAATAGGTCACATATAAATTCTGCTTTGTTACAGGAACTCCACATACTGTATGAAAGTATCCATCTCACTGACAGTAGGAGAAAATGACACTGGACTCTGCTACAATTCCAAGATGAAGTACTTTGAAAAAGCTGAACTTAGCAAAAGCAAGGAAATTGCATGCCGAGACATAGAGGACTTTTTATTACCAACCAGGGAACCTGAAATCCTTTGGTACAAGGTATGGACTCCGGAAGATTTTATTGCCTGCAAATAATTTAATGTATATCTTATTTTATACATATTCAGTTATACCTCATGTTGTACAGAGTACTATACCAAGTTGTGCTGCTCATTATAGGTTTTTATGAGATTATATTTATTTTTTTATGGTATGAGTGTTGCCTGAATGTATATCTGTGCACCATTAGCATACAGAATCTAGAGAGTAAATTAGAGGACATGAGATTCCCAGGACTGGAGTTACAGATGGTTGTGAGTGACCTTGTGGGTTTTAGGAATCGGACCTGGGTCATCTGAAAGAGCAACAGTGCTCTTAACTGCCTATCAATATAAATTTTAAAAGCCATATTCTTTCATAAATAAGATATTGGTTAATGTTTGTATTGTTGGTCTACCACATAAGCTGTTGTGCTTATATTTAAGTTTTGCTTATATCGACAACTGTTTCGTAAATTTTGATACTGAAATACATTGAACGATAATTTTTGGGATTAACATTCCAGCATATTCCAAGGCAAGAGAGAAATAATAGTTATTTTCTTCTATGATATAATGGCACCCTATTTATGAAGGAATATTATATTCAATGGGCATAACTTTGCTTATATTATAGTCATTTTCATATTTAAATATGCTTAATAAATAACATAGTAGAAAACATAATATTACAGCAGTAGTATTTTCTTTAAAAAGAAAATAAGCCAGTCCATCTTTGGCCATCATGTTGCTGATACTCATTGATCTTTCAAAACTGCTTATGGTTTTAAGTTTATTTTTACCACCTAAGAGTATTTTTGGTTTGGATATACACAAAAGTAAATTTAGAATCTATGAATCTTCATATGGAATAGTTTATCACAGACACAAACTCCTAACTTAACATTTTCTTTATCTGATCAGTTCAAAGTTGGACTTTAGGGAACCGGACCTCATACTCCCTAGTGTACAGATCTCAGAATCAAAATATTAACCCTTGTAATTGAATGCCCATGAATCAGAAAGAAAATTATTTAAAATAAGACAAGAAACCTGAACAAGTTCTAAAACATTTCTTCAAAATTATAAGCATTCTTCTCAGACTTAACTTTGATCCTGCATTGATAACCAATGGAATCTCAGAGCATTAAGAGAGCTGTTGAAAGATTTTTCAACTCTTTAGATTTTTGTCCTGGCCAATGGCTAACATTACTAAATTATTAGTCCCACTGGTTTTGTTCCTGTGGGAATGAGCTTTATTTTTTCAGTTTTGATAATTTTGTACATTTCATTTGTGACATTCTGTAGTTTGCCTGTCTTCCACAGTGAACCTTTAAGAATATGATGAGATTAAAGTTTTCTAAAACCACATATTCTTTTATAGTATTTGTGTGTGAACATTCTAGACTTGAAGCTTTTCTTGTTTGTCAGAAATAAGTTGTTTTGAGATATATACTATCCTTATATTTTGCAGTGAACTTCTTAAGGTTTTCTAAAATATGAGAGTAAATATACATGCATGTGTACCTTTCAATTAAAACTAATTCAATAAATTCAACTTCATTTAAAGTTTCCTTATTTCATAATATTCAGTTAGACATGTTTTCAGCATCATAATAGTCACTTAAACTATAAAAATATCACGACAGAGTGGTAGGTAAGAGGTGCAGTATATATTATATGACACTTTAAATATGTTGTAATAAATAGTTAATCTCTTCTACAAATTTTGGACATTAAGAAGCTAATTCTAAAGAATAATACTTTAATAAAAAAATATGTAATTATGACTACTTATATAACAAATATAATCAAATGATAAGTATATTTTGGTTTGAAATAACTGAAAAATACTACACATCATTATACAGAGGCACTGACTCACGTATATTATGGTCCTTAAAAATTTGACTTGTCAATAAATAGTTTTACCTGTTTATAGTTTAAAAGCATTTAAAGAATTCTGTACTCATTCTATTAGTTTAAACACTAGTCTGAGAATAGGGATTTAAGTTCTTGGAAAAACAGAAATCTCTTGACCCAATAACCTTATGACTAAAGAGATCATAATTTGGCATGTTTACTAATAATGAAAATGAATATTCATGATATTTAGCAAATAAATAGCCCTCATTCACTGATAATGGGAGTCTAATCTGGCATAGTTCTTATGAAAATCATTAGAGACACTTTTCACAGCCGGGCGGTGGTGGCGCACGCCTTTAATCCCAGCACTCGGGAGGCAGAGGCAGGCGGATCTCTGTGAGTTCGAGACCAGCCTGGTCTACAAGAGCTAGTTCCAGGACAGGCTCCAAAACCACAGAGAAACCCTGTCTCAAAAAAAAAACATAAAAAAAAGAGACACTTTTCACAATATTAAAATTAGAACTTCCATATGACAGAACCATACCATTCTTGGGATAGACTCAAATAATCTCATATCCTACCACAAGATACATGTATGCATTTTATTGCTGCATTTTCACAATAAGGAAATGAATCAAGTACAGATACCCATCAAGAAATAAATGGATAAAGAAAAAGTAGTATATATACGGATTGTAATTTTGCTTGAGCATAAAGAAAAAAATCTTCAAGAAAATAGATCTGAAAAGTAGTATATTAAATGAGGTTACCCAGTCTCAAAAAGGGGGAAAAAATCACATTTTCTCACATATGCAGATTCTGTTGTTGTTTATGTACATGTAAATAAGAGGTTGTGAGAATGAGCATAGATTATTAAACTAGATAGAATTACACAAGAGGGAAGAGGTGTTGCTAAAGCCAACTAAGGCAGTCAAGGTAAGTGAAGAGAGGTGACATGACAGTGGAAAAGAGTCTACTTAGTATGGAAGGGTACAAAGGAAGAGAGGGAGGTGGTGGAGAAGAAGAGGACACAAGAGAAACAATAGAAGCAAATTTTGTTTGAAAAATGCCATATTGAAAACTAATACTTTGTGTGTTAATAGAAATTCGAAAGGCCTTGTACACAAATGTTAATTGTTTCTTCAGTATATAGAGATTTCAGTTTTTATAACTGCAGCAATTATATTTTCATATAGGACTAGAACAGAAGCATTTACCCTGTAAATCTATTTTGCACTGCTTATTTAAATCTTATATGATGAATACTAATAGAGTCAATTTCACGGTATTCCTCTATGAATTATTTGTTTTTAAATTTTATGTTGAGTGTAATTAACATCTACCTGTTACTGTATCTAACAAATCAATATGTTTCTACTACCAAAGTAGTACCATTAACAATTTAATGTGACCCTAAACCTACTCTCCAAGGGGATGTTCATAATTTCCAGATTTGGAAAAAAAATGTAATTTCTTTGTATTAATTCCAAATCTTTAGCCCCTGTAAAATCGTAATGTATAAATTACTGTTAAGCATCAGGCATTGTACTGCATGCCTATAAACCTACCATGAGGCAGAACAATCAGGACTTTAATCAAGTTCAAGGCCAGTTTGGTCTACAGGAGACGTGTGTGAGTGTTTTTAATGAAAACAAAATTATTGCTTTAGTGATTTAAAATATCTTTTATTTGTCATATGTAGTACCTGATTTTATGGTTTTTGTATAGGAATGTAGAACAAAAGCATGGAGACCAAGTATTGTCTTCAAAAGAGATACCTTACTCATAAGAGAAGTCAAAGAAGATGACATTGGAAACTACACCTGTGAACTAAAATATGGCGGCTTTGTTGTGAGAAGAACCACTGAGTTAACTGTTACAGGTAATCTCTACTTACAAATGAAACTGCCTTGTGAGTCAGTTTCGGGGCTGCATACTGATGTTTTTCAATGTGGGTAATGAAAGAAACACTCAACCAAATACTAAGTGGATTCCTATAGGTGGAATTTATCCTTCTTGTGTTTAAATCATCTTGTGCTGAAATACATTTGAAAGGTTAAATAGAATATATTTAGGGAATTATACAAATGTTAGCTTTTGAAAGTACTTGAAATAATGAGTTTACAATTTTTGAAGATCGTGCTTGTACTTTGTAGTGGAATCATTTTTAGAAGCATTTTCTCGAGCAATGGAATAGAATACATAAACTCTACCTCTGCATTTATGTCCTGCTGAACATTAGACAAATAATTTTTCATTTTGACTTATTTGTCATTATATAGATGACACATATGATCTCTTGGGTAATAACTATTTCAGACAAAATCATTTTAAAAAATAAGATTTGTTTTTATTTTTTAAAATAATCTTTTTTATTTTACATAGCAATCCAAGTACCTTATCCCTCCCCTCTTTATTCTCCCCCCAACTTCCTCACACCCCATTTCCCCTCCACTCCTCAGACAGGGTGAGGCCACCCATCAAGAATCAAAAAGGTCTGTCATATCACCAAGGCCCTTCACCCTGTATCTAGGCTGAGCAAGGCATCCCTCCACAGAGAATGGGATCCAAAGAGCCAATTCATGCACTAGGGATAAATACTGGTTTCATGACCAGTGGCCCCAGAAACCACCCAAGCCACACAACTGTCACCCATATTCAGGGGGCCTAGTTTGGTGTTTTGAAGAATCACAGAACCATCCTGATATCATGTTGATGCAGAAAGTAACAAGAATAGTATCAGAAACAATGTACAATTCAGCAGTCTAACAAGCTTATTTAAATTATTTTAAGCTCCAGAGTGTTAGTTTACTAATGTACAAAATGATGAAGATGAAATTTGCTCCTACGGGATTTTCAAGTGTCAAATTATTTAAGATAATATGGATATGCAGTAAGAAAATCAAAATGTTCAGCAATTTAGTAATGTAAAGGATGATATTCATGATCTTTTTACATTTACAACAACAATCACTTTTGAAAAAATTCCTTATGGAACGTAGAAGAGAAACCAGAATAAAACAAAATGAGAAATTACGTATATTTACACATTCTTATTGAAAGAGGTTCTTGATAACTTTTGGGGGTCATATTTGTAAAACATTTTTAGAACACCATGTATTAATTAATTTGATACCTTCACTAATGCATGTAAAATATGTTTCTTCTATACTAAGCAAATATCTTTTTTATGTGTGCATGTATCCATGCATCATATAAGAATTCATTTCTTTCAAATCTTGAAGTATGATATAATTTGACTCAAAACTTCATTGTTTCATGTGACTCATTTGCCAAATAGCAATTATTCTGACCAGAGGAAAATTCTTTACATGCTATTCTCTTTGGTAAAACCTATGATATCACTAACAGTTTACAGCTGACACTTGCAATTAATCATAGACTTGAATAGTCAACACACATTTAGTCTCTGATGTGTATTATATACCTATCATAAGTGTATGTATGATTTGCAATCATTTGGTCTGCAGTTTAGTTTTGTGTAATAGATCAGTGTATAGAAAAATTCAGAGGAGCTCTTTATCACTTTTATTCCCATTGTTTTTGACAGTCCAGTGAAAAATATGCCAGTGTACACAGTAAATACTGAAAATTTTCTGTTGCAATTTTAGCTTACAAGGCATACTGCGATAGATTTTCCTAACATGAGGTATTTAGAAAAAATAACCTAAAATATGAATGAAAGTGATATTCTGAATAAAGATATAAAGATATTTTTCATTTCTTGCCTTAACTCTTTATAAAGGAAAATGCATCCATGGTAAGCATATCATTCTTTGTCTAGAAACACTAGTATTTATAAATACAATCCATTATGAGTCAGCTAGAAATTAAACATTGTGTCTTGGACTGATAAAAACCATACATAAGAACATTAGGTAAACCTAAGAGTAGAACTTTATGCTCTTATATTGTTTTATAATTTTCTGTACTTTCTGGATTTGTACAAAATCTTTCCATTTTATTCATTTGAAAATGAAGAATACTTAAGTCCTGATCTCCAAAAGAAAGTTGGTGATTTTGGCAGAAATCAATTATATGAATTAATAGGTCTCACCTGATAAATCTATACATTCCTGTATTATGCATTCATCATGAACGACTCCCTTCTATTCCACCCTTTGTATGGTATGCCTTGTCCAGCTGATACTCCATTGAGGCCTTCTTTTTTCTAAATGGAAAACAGAGGAAAGCAGATGTGGGGGAGGGGGAGGGGGGAGTGGGAGGCTGGGAGAAAAGGAGGGAGGGCAAACTGTAGTTGTGATGTCTTGTATGAGAGAAGAATAAAAGAAAAAAAGAAAGAAAATGTCAAATTAAACATGAATATATACAGAAATCTCTTTTATAAGATGACTTTATTTCCTTTGGTCGTATATTCAGGAGTGAGAGATCTGGATCATGTCATAATTCTACTACTGTTTAATTAATCTTTACGAGCTTTCTATTTTTGATGCTTTCCAACATTGACTAAACTTAGCTGTTCTGGAACTTGCTCTGTAGACAAGGCTTCCCTCAAACTCAAAGCCTCTACCTTTGGAGAGTTGTAAATAAAGGCACACAACACCATATTCTACTCTAAGCTTTACTTTAATTCCTTTTCACAAGTTGCACACTTAGCTCGATGGAATCTTGCTTTGAGGTTACCGCTACCTTTATTCCATTTAACACCTGACTTTTCTTAATCTTTTCATCTCCTTAAACACAGGACTTAGTTCCATTTCACTTCCTGGTGACCTTTTACTTCTCAAATTGTACATTTTATAATTCTGTTTGTCCAACTTGCTCTGTTTCATTATAAATCTTTATAAGAGTGAGCATTAATAACCACAAAAGAGTCAATACTAGGCTTTTTGAGATTTCTTCTGCCAAGGAAATTCATGCATATCTCTTCAATTTAGCCTCATTTATACTGTTTGATCAAGGCAAAAACCAGTCACATTCTCACCAAATTATCAGCAAACCATTCTCTAGATCACATACTAGATTTCTTCTCCTCTGAAACCCCTTGAACCAGACCACTCAGCCCCACTGTCTTCCATGTTCCTACTAAGATTGCTTATTTAGCCACACTTGAAGTTTTCAACATCTTTTCTAATACGTAAACCCCAAATCCATGTTTTTCCAAAGAAAAACTATGTCCAACTCATCACAGCACTACTTCACTCTTGGTACCAGCTTTTCTCTTGTTTAGGGTTTTATTGCTGTGGAGAGACACCATGACCACAGCAACTTTTGTAAAGGAAAACATTCAATTGAGGCTGTTTTATAGTTTCAAATGTTTAGTCCATTATCCATGACATGAAGCCTGGTGACAAGCAGGCAGGTATGGTGTAGGGAAGGGGCTGAGAGTTCTCTGCAGGCAGCAAAAGGAAACTCGGTGCTACAGTGGGCATAACATGAGCATATGAGACTTCAAAGCCTACCTCCACAGTGCTACACTACAACAAGACCACCCCTACTCCAACAATGCCATACATCTTAATAGTGCCAGTTCCTATGTGACAAGCATTCAAACACATGAGTATATAGTGACCACTCCTATACAATCCACCGCAGATGGCAAGTAAAAATGTGCAAATAGTCAAATCTCTATTGATATAAAAGGACAACTGACAGATGTTTAAATTCCTTATACTAAACTATCTTTTACTTAAAATATATATTTAGCAGTAACCCTTTTCCAAATTATTTCTGAAAATGTCAATCTGGAAAAAATGTTGTATGTGGAAAATGATCCACATTAAACCTGATAATCTTGAAATAAATTAGACTTCTTTTGATTGCTTTAACATTTTTGTCAGGAAAATACTTTCTTTTTTTAGAAATCTTTTTTTAATTATTTATTTTTATTTCATGTTCATTCATGGTTTTACCTGCATGTATGTCTGCTTGAGGGAGTCAGATTCCCTGGAAATGGAGTTACAGACAGTTGTGAGCTGCCGTGTGGGTGCTGGGAATTGAACCCAGGTCCTCTGGAAGAGCAACCAGTGCTCTTAACCATTGAGCCATCTCCAAAGCCCCTCTGTTTCTTATTAATCTTGCTAGTTAGTGTACACACATACATGTGCACATGCACACATTCACATTCATATACACTTTCTTGACATACAATCAGGAATTTTGTAGCTTTTTATAATTTTATCAATTTTTACTATCTCCTTGAAAATAGATTAATATATTTCCAACACAATTAATAATAAAAGCAGTAACAAAAAACTAATGAAGTCAAAATTTATGGGCTCAATTCTTATACTTTCTTCCTGTATAATTTGGGGCAGACTGAAATTTTGTTAACACAGATAAAATAACCTTCATTTTCTTTCTTTCAGTTTTGTGTATTCTGCTTCATTTAAAAAATTGTTACAAAGGCTTTTGCTTTGTCTCCAGATTTTAGATAATGACATAATTTTAAATGAAAAAAATCACAAAACACAAATGTGATGGAATCAATAAGAAACCAAGCTTTGTATTCTAATAAGAAACTAAATATTCCAAAATATTTTGTGATACCAGATAAGTTATTTATTTACTATACAAAGAAAATCTTCTCTATAAATAATACATGTAGACCACTATAAAGTCTAGGTTGGTGAACATTTTTCAAAACAGAGCATACTAAATCCTTTGGGATTAAAGTTGCTTGTCCCAAATATTCTAATTATAGTACCCAGTATCTGCTTTAAGGAGTTAGATACTTTTAATTTGGGGGATTCTCTTTTAATATGTGTTCAACTGAGACAGAGTTAACAGTTTAATATTACTCTAATATATTATACAGTTACTGTGCAACAAATTACAGATTTATTTTTTTTTTACTATTTATAGGAATGGATATAACAAATACTAGATACTTTTACTTATTGGGGTTTACAATTATGAAGCATGGTTATAGTACACCTCAAGAAAATGATGTCAGCCGGGCGGTGGTGGCGCATGCCTTTAATCCCAGCACTCAGGAGGCAGAGGCAGGCGGATCTCTGGGAGTTCGAGGCCAGCCTGGGCTACAAAGGGAGTTCCAGGACAGGCTCCAAAGCTACAGAGAAACCCTGTCTCAAAAAACCAAAAAAAAAAAAAAAGAAATAAAAAAAATAAAAAAGAAAATGATGTCACAATCAATGATTCATTAGATTGTTTTTAGTTGACATTTACTAAAGAGATTATTCTTCTCTCCAGTTATCCAGTACAATGTTTTTGCCCACTCTAATGGTTCGATAAAAATTATCAAACACATTAGCAAGGCAAAGAATGAGAAGAGATGGGCCCTCTAGGTGGATATCAAGTATAAGTGGAGTTAACTGGGGAAAAGTGGTTTAAGATGTAAACTCTGCAATATACATAGACAAGACCTGCCAACAATGGCTTAAGTGTTACTGATTCTTAGGAGACAACTCTGAAAAACTTGATTTTAGAACACACCTTTTCCTATACTGTCAGGTTGCTACAGAGTGAGTGAGGCAGAGTTCTGACTTTCTTCCTTGATATTCAGACATCTAAGTTTCTAATAACTTATAATTTATCTATTGCACAGAATTTGATACAAACTTGTTCCTATCTGGAGATTAATTCCCACAAGTAGAAAGTTAAATTTCCTTTATTTAGTCCTAAAATGCTTACTGTCAAAGTTAACTGGACTCCAGGTACTCCATTTACTTTGATAATTCTATTACCATTTCAGACCATGGTCAAAACATTCAGCAACACATTCTACACACCTCTTGTTCACTTGAACCGCTTACTCTTGAACTGCTTGCTCTTCTCTATTTTGTTCTTACTCCACTTTCAGATCTTTTTTTTTATTTTATTCTTTTTTAATTAAAATTTCCGCCTCCTCCCCGTTTCCCATTTCCCTCCCACATATTGCCCCCTCCCCCACTCCCTTTCCCCTATCCCCACTCCTCTTCTCCTCCCCCCACTCCATTCCCCCTCCCTCTCGATACTGAAGAGCAGTCCAAATTCCCTGCCCTGCGGGAAGACCATGGTCCTCCCACTTCTATCTAGGTCCAGGAAGGTGAGCATCCAAACAGGCTAAGTTTCCATAAAGCCAGTTCATGTATTAGGATCGAAACCTAGTGCCAGAGAGTCCGGTTTCAACCCATGCTTATTCAGTCCTAGTCCAGCTGGCCTTGGTGGGCTCCCAATAGATCAGTTCCACTGTCACAGTGGGTGGGTGCACCCGTCGTGGTCCTGACTTCCTTGATCGTGTTCTCCCTCCTTCTGCTCCTCATTTGGACCTTAAGAGCTTTTTTGGTTCTTATCCTGGAACTAGCTCTTGTAGACCAGGCTGGCCTCGAACTCACAGAGATCCACCTGCCTCTGCCTACTGAGCGCTGGGCTCTCTGTTGAAACATAACAAACAGCAGTGACCTGTTACCCGGAGTTTGTTTTTTGTGGTGCTGTGGTCCTCCAGTCAGTCTACAGTTTCTTGTTGGTCAGTGGTGGTGCACGCCTTCAATCTCTGCACTTAGAATGCAGATCTCTGAGTTTGAGGCCAGCCTGGTCTACAGAGTGAATTCCAGGGCAGCCAGGACTGTAACATAGAGAAACTTGCCAAAAAAGACCGCATCTTGATTTCTTTCCATAACTTTACCTTTTATAGTCTGCTCATGTCAAGGGGAGCTGCACACTTTCCACCCTTCTTGGATTTCATTTGTTTCAGTATTTTCACATTCTGCAATGTGAACTGTGTTTTAATTCAGTACCCCAAACTATTTTCTATCCAAATTCTGTAAAGTATCTTCAGCATCACAAACATCCTTTTTAACATAAGAAAATCTACATGGACGTCAGGAATAAGCATCATGTGGAATATATTCATCAATTATGTTAGTATTCAGGCATCTGTGCAGTTCTGCCCTTGGGATCCTGACAGGTTACTTCCTCAGCTGCAACCACTAAGAGCACCCCCTGTGCACATTTGTTTCGTTTCCCACCTCCATCCCTCTTGTACACAGGAACCGTCTCTGCTCCCTTCTCGGCCAATTTCACTGTCCCCTTGTCTCTTTTCTTCAAATAAACCTCCGATATGAGCCTTGTTGTATGGTTTGACTTCTCTTCATAGCATTTTTAAGTAAATTACAAAACAACTATAGGACCATAATTTCAAAATTTCTAAATCTTCAGACCTGGCATTGTCTGCTAGGTTCTTGAGTACAGAGAACTGTTAGTGTTGGGATTGCAGAGCAAAAGTAGTGGGATGTGACAGGAGCAACATTAGGAACATTAGTTTTGGATAGCACTGCTAATAGGTTCAGAAAACTGCAGCTCCACAGTTGGTACAGTTGGCCCATGTTCATTCTCGATAGATAGATAGATAGATAGATAGATAGATAGATAGATAGATAGATAGATAGATAGATAGATAGATGATTGATAGATAGATGATAGATAGATAGATAGATAGATAGATAGATAGATAGTAGATAGATGATAGATAGATAGATAGATAGATAGATAGATAGATAGATAGATGATAGATAGATAGATAGATAGATAGATGATAGATAGATAGATAGATAGATAGATAGATAGATAGATAGATAGATAGATATAGAGATGATAGAGATGATATAGATACAGATACAGACATAGATATAGATAGATATGTCTGGTCTAAAAATATTAAAAATAAGTATGGACCACCATAAGTATTGGTCACATAAGGTTCTTTCAGAAATATTGATGTCACTTCTTGGACTAGAAACAACAATAAGAGAATGGATTAGGAAAGTCTTCTATATTGAATTTTTTTCCTAACTAAATGTGATACGTAAGCAAATTAGTCAGGAGTTAAAAACAGAAAATGTTACTGGAAAAAATAAAAGGAAAAGAATGAGAAAAAGTGCTAAAAGCATGATAGTTTTAGTAACATTTTCATACTGGGTACATTTTTCACAGAGTTAATGCAGCAATATATTTAAACTACTTTCCCATCAACCATGGGATAAATTTATGCTTTCAAAAGATACATCTTCCTCCTCTTTTTTTGGATGAGAAAGCTGAGGCAAAGAAAGGTTAAGTGGCTATATCAAGGTCACAAAGCATCATGGTGACAAATGTAGGAATAAAATTTAATTCCGTGAACTTCAGTCTGTGATTTACTCCACTAGATAATTAATAGTAAGACACTGTAGTTTTCATATTAGCTATGCTGATTGCAATGAAAGATTTATCATTTAGGTTCAACTGAAACACATTGTACTGAGACCTTTAATTCTTCTGCCAGTGATGTAATTAAATAGTGTATTTCTGGGTCTTGCTTGAGGGTAAAGGCATTTTTTTTTCCTTTCTCTGTCTCTTTCTTTCAAAGTGGTATATTTTATCTTCCTGTTAGGAAAATTGTTTTTGTTGAATACTTCAATGAATCAACAATGTTTTACTGACTTGCAACCTTTCATGAACTAATAGTAATGGATATACATATATTTAAAACATTCTTCTGAATGTTTGTTAATATGCCAGAAATAATGCCCTTGAAAACAAATATGCATATTGTTTTTGGTAAACTAAAGCACATTGATAGCTATAGATCTTTTTATATATAAAAATCTATCATATTTGGAACTTCAAGGATCACTTATACATGCATAGTAGCACATGCTTGTAATGGTAATATTAAAGAGACTGAGATAGGACCATCTCAAAGTCAATGCCAGCTTGGGTTACTTCACAAAACCATGTCTTAAAAATATTTTAAAAAATTTTGTATGCATATTTAACATTATAGGTAAAAGGTAGATAAACTTTTCTGCAGCAAACTCTTGAGTTTAAAATAATTTGTATATCTAATCTTGATCTGAAATTTAGTCCCTAGAGAAAAAAAAATTCTTTTCTTTAAAAAGTATAAGACAGGCACCATGTAAAATGCTTTATAGGCATAACCACCTACATTCACCAAAGAGGAAAACTATAAATACATTTTGGAGGTGTATTTAAAATTTAAATAAAATAATTGCCATTATATATAGTGGGTTGTGTGAAATTGAGTTCTACTGCTTGCTTGCCATAATTGCTGCTGTTCCTATGCTTATGGTCAACAAAGTCAGATGTAGGAGTATAAGAGCTACCCAATAAATACTCACTAGAATAGTGATTTGTATACAAATAGAAACATCTGTAATATCTAGATCTGCTGAAACTGAACTCTTTCAATTGTGTTCTGAAATGAAACGTGGTTAGATTAAATTGTGATATGTTACTGAGTATAGCATAGATAATTGAGTACAAGGAATATCTCTTTAGGATTTTAAAATTTTTATCAAATGTTTAAATCATGTTTGGTATGTTTTTAAGTATAATATATTACAGAATAAGAGAGGCCAAGAGAAATGGGGGCAGACCAAAAGTGACTAATATTTCATAGTTTTTTTTTATTTTGGAGTATCTGAGTATAATGACATATCATGAAATGTGTCCTAAGTTTAAGCAAAAAATTAATTTACAATCTTAAGCATATACCTTATAAAATTGGAATTTTCTAGTATTTTTCCTTTATTTTTTTTACTTATTTTTTTGTTTTCCCTTTTTTGCATAGTTTCTTTCTTATACAATATAATATGAATACATTTTCCCCTCTGTCTTACATTCCTCGTTCATACTTACTTCCTCTCCCATCTGGATCCACTCCGTTTTTGTCTCTCATTAGAAAAGAACAGGTTTCTAACAGGCAACAACAAAATATAATAAAATTTAAAATAAAATCATATCAATTTGAACAAGATAAGCCAAAAGAGAAACAAAAGAGCCCCAAGAGAAACACAAGAGTCAGAGAACTACTTGTTCACACACTCAGGAGTCCTATAAAAGTATTAAACTGAAAACTATGATATGTAGGCAGAGGACCTAGTACAAACCCACGTAGGCCTGTGATTAAGCCACAGTCTCCACTAGTTCATAGGAACTTTGTTCCATGATTTAGAGGGCCTTCTCCTGGTATCCTCTGTTCCCTTTGGAGATTAGCAATGCACAAGGAATACTTATATATGAACATCGTCTTTTAGATGTCATTGATTAAAATATAGTAGTTTATATATGTGAAGTACTATAAATATATCTTTGTTTTATGCAGCTGATTAAAAAGTGAAGTATAGTGTACATAAGCAGGATAATTAATGTATGTTTGCATTTCTATTTTAATATGATTATAAATATGTATATATATTCATGTTTATATTCAAATGTGCATATAGATGTTCCATTATACATCTGAATTTATATTTTTCCCTTTTAAGATTTACTTTTTATATTTTTAATTTAAATTTTTTGAGTAATGAATACTTGAGTACTGTGTTTATTTCATTTACACTGTTCTATATCCCCTTTCAACTCTCCCTATAACCTCCATTCCCTCTCACAGTCATAACCTTTTATTTGATGCTTTCTGAGTCCACTTAATGTTTCTCATTTGTATATGTGTTTAGATCTGACCACTTGGGTTTAGATAGCCTATCATAGACTTCATTCCTGAAGAACAGAGTCTTTTCATTCAGCAGCCATCTATTGCCTATAGATCTTCATCTTTCAGTAGAAGTCTATGTTTTATTGGCTTCTTAATGTCACTTCTTTACTTCCAATTATCTGGTGTAAAATCCAATTTGCTATCATTCTATTATCTACTTCATAAAACTACTACTACTACTTCATATAACAAATACCTGATTACCTGTGATTCTATTTATCTACTTATAGGAAGTGCTTAGAATAAGCCAAATCAAAGACATGTAGTAGAATAGATGTTACAGAGCTTTTGAGATGAAGTAATGGTGAGTTATTTCTTAATGGACACAAGATTCTCAATTTCGCATGGATGATGAAAAAGTCCTAGAAGTGAATACATTGGTAGTTACTGTAAATACACTTCTTTACATTTCTTACCAGTAAATTTTATGCTTAAAATTGGCTGAAAATGTAAATGTTATATCACATACATTTCACCCTAAAATAATTTCAAAATGTATGTTCATAACCATGTAATTTTCATTACCATATCAAAAACACTTTATACGATTCTCTGTTCCACTCCTTTATGTTGGCTCTGCAATTTGACAAGAAATGATTTTTCTATAAGTCTTTGACGCTCCCACTTTTATGTCAGCACTTTATATTAAGTGATTTTAGTTTTCACATCAGCAAAACTGACTGTGCACTCAACATTGCATCTATTTCAATTTAGAAACTGGTGAGGAACATTTCATTGGACAAGTTAAGGAAAAATTCCAACCAGTATATTTGATTTTCTCATTCCCATTGAATCTGAGATTGAAAATATGATTTAAAACAATAAAGTTCTTATGATGACAGGTGATTATTCATTTAAAGTAAAGCTTTAAAGATTAACAGAGAACATAATAGAATACCAAATCTCAAAAGATTTTAAAAAAGAATGTGACATATTTATGACAGTGAAATCTGAGTATCATCAATAAAGATGGTGATAACTTCAATTCTCCAAAATAATTAGTAGTTTATTCCATGCAGTTTTATAAAACTTAACAGCATACAATGTCACTACCTATACCTGATTCAAATATTTTAATGACTAAAATATATTTCATAACAATTTGCTAAATTAATTTGTTTTGATATAATGATACCTCTACATTCATACCCTAATTTAGTTTCATAGAGAATTATAAAGCCAATATCATAATCATCTGTTACATTACTAATTTTATTATTACCACTAAATGGACAAAATGGATAAGTGTTGTTGGAGACCGCTAGTTCATTTTCCAACCACCCTAACTTGAAACAATCATACAGAAATCTGTATTAATTGCAGTACTGTCTGGCCAATATCTTAAGCATATTTCTGGCTAACTCTTATGTCTCTAATTAACTCATTTCTATTAATCTGTGTATTGCCATGTGGATGTGGCTTACCAGCAAGGTTCTGGTGGGCTCTGGCAGAGGTGTTTGTCTCCTACTCTCTGACTCTGCTTACTATCTCTCTATATATATCTTTTCCAGCCTGGCTATATTCTGCTAAGCCATTGGCTGAAAGCAGCTTCTTTATTCATTAACCAATAACAGTAACACATATACAGAAGGACTTCCCACACCACTTCCCCTTTTCTGTTTAAATAAAAAGGGAGGTTTTAATTTTAACATAGTAAAATTACATATAGCAAGATAGTTATCAATCCTGAGTTATAGTTAAAGTATCTATACCTACTTTATCTTTTATCATAATTAAGGAAAACTATAACTAGCTATTCTTCAACTCCATAAAAGACTCCAGAAGGATATAATATTACCTAAGTAGGCAGAAAATGGATTGTAAGCAACTTCCAAAGCTCTTAAATTGACAGAGCTATCTCTCTGCCTGGACAGTCACCTAAAGTTCTGTAACACTGGGTCATTCATCTTCAGCCTACCTTCACATAGTATCCAGCAGTCTTTTCTATGATGCAGGAAATTTGAAGATCTGTTCTGCCTTGTAATTGCAAAATCCATTAGTTGCTTTCTTCAGTGTCTTGCAGAATGTCTGGCAGACACTTTAATGAAACAGGAACCCTAAAGTATGGTCTTACCTTTAAGCAAGTTCAGAAATCATTTTTCTGTGGGTCCTGCATATCCAGTTCACACAACATAACATCAAACAGTCCGACAAGATCAGTTTCTTGACCAAATGGCTAACAAACTCTATAACGAGCCTCTTTGATATCCACCATCCTCTTGAAGTAGATTGGTGCTGCCAGGAGCAGATGTGTCTCATTGTTGAGAAAAGACCTAAATTCTTAAAATATTTTAAATGTCCTATTTCATAGATCTTTGAAAGTTTTGAAGATTATCTATCTAAATAAAATGTATTTCTATATATTTAGAAAACCTAACTAACATGATTACAAACTTGACTATTATAGATGACTATCTATTAACCTGTATTTTTCAATTATACTTTACATTTTTAAATGAGCTGCATAAACACAATACCTTAATCAAGAGCAGAAGTATACATATAACAAAATTGACCTAAAATTTGTACCAATAGACCAAGATCCATACAGATGCAAAATATTCATATCTATAGCATATTCCCCTTTAAATGTAAACATACTTTTATAAACAATATTTGGAGACTTAGGCATAGTTCTCTCCAAACTGCTTCCTGGTTTTGTTGTTTGAAGTAATTTTTGGGGTGTTTTTGGGGACCTTTTAAGGGGATCTTGGTTCATTAAACCACATTAGTCTGGAAGGAATCCATAGGTTCTCATCCTCTGTGGAAGCAAAAGAAGAACCTCTTTTCCAAAGCAACAAATCCTTAGACCCAAATTTTGAAGTCAAGATACCTTTAAAATATATATGTTTGTTTAGCTTAGCAGTCCATACAATGAAATGTCTCTCTGTATTTAGCTCCTTCACAGTAAAAAACTCAAAGAAAACACTATAATATACATAATTGAGATTCTATATGTATATTCCATCTTTATGTGGCTTATTTTTCTTACTCTATTACTTTTTCTATAAGTTTACTCTGTATCTTTAAAGACTTTGTTTCATTTTAAAAAATACATTTATTTCTTTTTATAACTCTCTATACTCTTTTTCTTCTCTCTCCCAAGCCTACGTACATTTTTTAAATACACTGTGACACATTTAGAGGTCTTTTTCATTTGAATTTGTCTTTATTGTGTATCTATAATCTTTTTCTGACCAGGATCACTTCTTAAAATGCTAAACAGTGTGGTTAGGACTAAGGCTCCTTTGCCTTTTTGTTCCACTTAATCCAACATGGTGGAGGTCCATTCACTGCCTCTGAGACTGTTGGGTGGGAGCCATCCTCATGACCTCAACTATGGGTAGCACTGTGCAGCATGTAAATCCTTTTTATCTGAGTAAAAGCTGAATCTGCAATGCAGCACACTTCATAGCCTGGAAATATCTGTGTATGGCAGTAACAATCCTCCATGCTCTTCTGCCTGTGTACTCCTAGCAGACCAAATCCGGCTGCTTGCTCAGGTGCGGGTGCTGAGAGACCAGCATGCTTTCAGCTACTTTTCTCATAACCCTGAGTGGGCATATAATCACCTGGACCCAAAGTGTGTGGCTGGTCACACGGGTAAACCCCAGTCATCCAGGCATCAATCTGTAAACAGATGCCACTGGTTCATTTCTCTACTGCTCTGACTTGATATAATCACACAGAAATTATATTAATTGCAATAATTTTTGGCCAATAGCTTAAGCATATTTCTGACTAACTCATTTCTTAAATTACCCCCATTTCTATTAATATGTGTATTTCCATGTGGCTGTTACTTTCCAGCAAGGTTTAGGTGTGCTCTGTTGGAGGCATCTGTCTCCTGCAGGCGACTCCATTGCTTTTCTCTGACTCCACCTACTCTCTCTATATATCTTTTCCAGCCTGACTATATTCTGTTAAGCCATTGGCTGAAAGCAACTTCTTTATTCATTAACCTATAAAAACAACACATATACAGAAGAACTTTCCACACCAATTAAGCATGTATACATGCTTGCCTTCACTACTGACAAACAGAGTTCAATCCCTGGGACCCACTGTATCATGGGCCTCCCCATATTTGTTCCATTATTTTTAATTTCTTTCGTTGATATTGTAATATAATCACTTAATTATTCCTCTTCTTTTTCATCCCTCCCACCCCTCTCTCTAGCTCTCTCTCAAATTTATGGCCTCTTTTTATTGTTATATTTGCACATATATTCCTAAATTTGTAATTATAACCCATTCAGTCTATATAATGTTACTTGTATGTATGTGCTTTTAGAGCTGACCAGTTGGTGTTGGATAACCAAATGCTCTAGGTGAAGCATTCCTTAGCTGCATATACCTCTTTCTCTAGGGTTGAGGCCTCCTGAACTTTCACCCTTGCATATTAGCAATACCTACTGGTGTCTTCCTTGTTTAGGTCTTGTTTAGGCAGCAAATGTTGATGAGTGTAGCTTTTTTAACACTTCTAGAAGAAACAAACTCAGAACAGAATTTATTTTCTTTAGCAATATCCCTGAGCCTTTGGTGCAAAAGTTATGTTGCAGATATATCAGCTGAGACTGGGCTACACACATCTCTATTTTGTTTGTTTGTGGTTTTCTGTCATGTTCTCCATCTAGTGCAAAGAATGTTTCTTAATGAGGGGTAAGAGCTACATATATCTGTGGGTATAAGCATAAATATTTAAAATGTAGTTATGTATTATGGTGGAGACTCCCAAAACATTAAAGGCTTCTTGTTGCTCTTGTTTGCCTCCCAGAGGTAGAAGGTAAGTTTAATGCTGAAGACACCATGCATTCAGAAATAGGACTCAGAAGACTTAATCTAGATATAACCTAAAAGCTATCTCTGAGCTAGCTTTCATAACATGAGACATGCTATGCAAGCTTCTCAAGAAGAGAAACAACTAATAGTCCTACTCAGCTATGATGCTTATGAACTACAACAATCAGCATGGCACAATAACCTTAAGGTGTAGTAGTGTCATGCATGCCTTGGTGACAACAAACTGCTCTCTAATTGAACTAAAGGCCAGTTCGACAAGAGAGAATTATCTCTGGTATGAAAAACCTAGCCAATTTTTCAGGGCTAGTGCTTCTTGAAAACTGTAGCAGCCACTTTATTAAACCAACACACATGTAAGTGTAATACAAACAATAAAAAAGTTCAAGACATTTGTTACTTGGTATAAATAAAACCAAGCTGATTGTTTGACCAAGAGGTATCTATTGAAATTGTTGACCTTATATCATCTCAAATTTAGTTCAAGTAAATTCATATTATATTTCAAAATTAACAACAATCCATAGAATCAACAATTGTATCACTGCAAAATCACTCCCACTCTCAAAATTCTATTGTTTTACTATGTAGTCAGTGCTAATAAACTGAGTTCTGCTTTTTTATTTGTTCAAAATTAAGGAAAAAATAGAAACATTAAGTAATTCTCTATTTTTCTCATCTTGTTTATTATTCTTAATTGTTATCCAATTTTAGTTTTCTTCTTTCTTAAACATCAGATTAACAAAAACTTATGAAAAAATGTAAATTAAAGCATAATAATGAAATCATAGAAAATACAAAAGTTTAAATGGACTAATCATATCACTACTTTTTTAGATTTTAAGACCTTATTGATGTGCCATTAAATGTTAAAAATTAGAAGAATTCTGAATAACAGAACAACAAATTTTCTACAAAATTTGTGATTTGAGAAACTATAAATGACTAAGAAAGTCCAGATATTGTGATATTGTGTTTTGATATGAGAAGTTAATAACATAGTAAGCATTTAAATAATGAAGTTTGTTCTCAAATTTTAACAGTCTAAATGCATTTTTATTATTTTGAATTCTATGGGAAAGGTGAATAACTATGTTAAAGGGTTTTTACATATCACCCCATAATAGCAAATGCTTTCTTGTTGAAAAAAAAATGAGTGCTAATACTTAATTTCAACTAATAAAAATATTTTATTATATATGTTTAGATGAGTTTGGTAAGCTTCCTGAAAATAGACATTTTATTCTTCATGTAAAAATATATGACATGCATCCTAAGAGTATTTCATATTTTCATTTCTCAAAAATGCTTGACCAAGGTTTTTAGTCATTATATTAACATCTGTTGTTCCATCTGGTGAACCTAAAAAAGCCAATGTACTCTAAATGGATAGTTCAGCATGAATATGCAAATTAATGATATTTCATGACTTCTGTATAAAATGTAAAGAAGTTGCTTCTTCCATGCCTTAAGTAGAAGACCTTAATATATATATATATTTCTTCATCATCTGTTGGCTTGAGCATTGGACTCCATTCCAGCAAATCAACAAGAACTTTCTGTAATATAAATGGCATCAAAGATTCTTTAGGAATGTCATATGCCTTGTCTGAAATAACCTACTGCAATACATTTTCCAGGAAAAGAAAAAAAATACACACAACTAGGAGATATTATCTTGAAATACAGAAGTTCTATATGTAGCCACAGCTATTTTCAAGTGCCAACAATGTACATTCTAGAACCATTAATGAGTACTTAGTGTTAGTTATGTTCTGTTTACATACTGTCACTATTTGCTTCATAAGTAAACCCAAGTATATTCTAAGCACAAACATAACTACTATTTTATCTACCTTCAAATTTCATAATATATATTAAATTTGCATTTTTGTCTTAAACAAGTTATAGCTACAAAGCACATGATACACCTTTATTTAAAGTTACAATTCAAGAAATAAAATATGCAGAATATATATGCAAACTTGTTTTTGATTAAAATAAACCTTTTTGAATTTATGGAAAATTATGGCTGATAGGTGTCAACAATATATAACATGAAGTTCAATAAAGACCTTCTCAAAGTATTACCTGAAAATAAAATGTATGTAGTTTGGTCTTATTTTAATACTGTCAATGAAATTCTCAATGATGTATCTTTTCAGAAAACTAAAGTCACTAATAGTTGTTAGCATCAAACACAACAGGTATAAAATATAAAATATGTGAAAAATATCTATCAATATTAAAACTATTTCTTATTATGTAGCAACTTAGCAATAAATTATTTACTTTTCATTGGTAATTGTGAAATTGCTAAATTCTATTAAAACAATAGGCTGAAGACAAAGATAATACAATTATTCTAAATGATGCTTTCCTTTTTGGAACATAATCAGATCATTTTATGTTAATCTACTTTCTCCTTGAATTAAATAAACCAATTGTGTTGACTTGTCTTCATGTATTGTTTGTCTTTGAACACGATCATTTGATAAATGTTTGTAAGAAATAAAATTAGTCTGATGAAAACTGTTTTTACTTACATAGGCAACTTATAGTTTCTAATTGTGTAAATGAGTGTGTCTTAATCTTAGGCAATATTCCCACTTGTTCTTTTTGATGGAGTCAATGACAAGTAATGGATACTTTTTGGACTGATATTATTCAAATTATAAATAGGAAAAATTTAGTGAAGTGAGGATTTACTTAGGGTAGATTGAGAAGCCTTTTTCTGGGTGGACGAAAGGTGTTAAAAATAGGCAGATAATATGAAAAAGGTAATTGATTTAAGAAATACTTTAGCAGTTGGTGTAGTAGGGAGCTGCGGGCTTTGTTCCTGCCGCCCCAGCTCCTGGTCACCTAGCTAGCTTATGCCCCGAAATAAGAAAACACAAATTGTATTCATTTATTTTTTTTCCTCTTTCTTTTTTTTATTATTTTTTAATTTATTTATTTATTAAAGATTTCTGTCTCTTCCCCACCACTGCCTCCCATATCCCTCCCCATCTCCCAATCAACTCCCCCTCTCTCATCAGCCCTAAGAGCAGTCAGGGTACCCTGCCCTGTGGGGAGTCCAAGGACCTCCCACCTACATCCAGGTCTATTAAGGTGAGCATCCAAACAGCCTAGGCTCCCACAAAGCCAATATGTGCAGTAGGATCAAAACCCATTGCCATTGTTCTTGACTTCCCAGCAGTCCTCAATGTCCACTATGTTCAGTGAGTCCAGTATTATCCCATGCTTTTTCATACCCAGTCCAGCTGGTCTTGGTGAGTTCCCGAAAGAAGATCCCCATTGTCTCAGTATGTGGGTGTACCCCTCATGGCCCTGAGTATTCATTTAAACACTCCCTGGCACATTATATCTAGCCTCTTCTTGGCTAATTCTCACGTATTAATTTAGCCCATTTCTAATAATCTGTTAGCACCCCAAGGTGCGCTTACCGGGAAGATTCTAGCCTACGTCCATCCTGGGTTGGAGCTTCCTCGCATCTGCCCCAGAGAGGAGAGCTGCCCTGTATCTGAGCTCACTTCCTCTTCCTCCCAGCATTCTGTTCTGTTTACTCCACCCACCTAAAGGCTGGCCAGTCAAATGGGCCAAGGCACTTTCTTTATTAGCCAATGACCTTCCTCTATCAAGTTGGAGTCAGTTATCAAAGAGATGAAGCCGTAAATTACAGAGACCAAATGGACCTTCTATTGGAGTTGGAGACAGTTTCAGTAGATGTGTTTCTCTACTTTGTCAAATAGTTCTTATTGTGTAATTGAAATAAAATAGAGTCTTATTTATATAATATGAATGTCATCAGGAAGAAGTTGCTCATCAAGAATTGTGTTTCCTACTCACTTGCTTAATTCTAAGAGTCATTTGACTATTTTTCATCAATGAATATGAGGAAAAAAATTATTTCTGTGTCAAAGTTAGAAAGAAAGAAGTAATGTTTCCCTCATCTTTCCTCCAGTTTTTCAATGTAGAGCACCGAAGGCTTTAAATGGTGGAAGGACTCAGGTCTCCACTACAAGAAGCAGATCACTGACCAGGAAAACTCTCAGTGTATGGCTTTCTTAGTGAAGAATAGCCTTGTGTTTTTTTTAAAAAAAACTATTAAGATTGTGAGGCTTACAACTTTGACAGATTTTTTTCTAATCACAGTTAAATAAGCCTTACCAAGCAAAGGCATACATAGGACAGCATCTATTTTCATGTTACAAAAGGCCTTCAGCAGATCTTTCGTCTATTCAGATGCCACCATCCAGCCTAGACACACTCTTCTTATATTGTCTACTGCTCATGTATCAAATTTATGTTCAGACATTATCTTGATTTCAAGAGTAGATCAATATATGACTCCTCCAGTCAGCTACCAGGGAAAGCATAGCCCTGGACATTCACTTCTCCAGAGAAGTCAGTTCAGTTTTTAACATTTTGTCTCCTGTTTAGTTACTTGGCTATTTCAGCACATTCTTTCTCTTTAATGTTGGCCTCTAAATTGTTTGAGGTAAGATGTGACTTGTTATTTTTTGTGGTATTAGTACATTTCATATTATTTACCATATAATGGAAAAATGATTAATCTTCACTTTGTGAAACATTGAATGAGCAAAAGTTGAATTGGGTATTTGTAACAAGATTGAGATATAAATATCTCAATATATAAATATATAAATATCTCAACCAAATAAAGTTAGTCTTAAGAATAAGCCTACATAAATAGTTATTTAATGGTTCTTTGTTTATTTATAAGATAATTTTAAAATGCAACTCCTTTATTTGAAAGCATTTGTGTATTTATTATTAGAAAATTAATATTATTGCTACAAATGGATTAAAAGATAATTATAATAAATTCCATGGTGGGATTTTTATTTAAATTTAGTACAAGCAATCTTCTTTTATAAGGCAACTGATGTATTTTTATAAACATTCATATTTCTGTCAATTCATTTAAAATAACACATAACAAAATATTTTAAGTGTTAAAGCCTCAAAAATACCTGCAATGTGGAAAAATAATTATTGTAAGACTAATGCTATTGAAACACATGTAGAAAAACTAAGAGACCACCATGGAAAAATTATATTAAAAGCCATTAGTGAGAATATTTACCAGGTTTTTTGAGAAAGGACCACTATGTGTTAATTTGGCTTTTTCATTATGTTGCCCTTTTATAATCTGTAGTATCATCTGCAAAATAAACGTTACTTAAGGAATCAAATGTCGATGAATAAATAATGTTCAGTAGAAAACAAAACATGCAAGAGGCCCTGTCTACTCTAACATTTTCTCACATAATTTACAAGTGAGATTGTACCTTCTGGAAGAAATACCTGAACTTATTTTGGCATTTCATCCAAGAATAAAGCAGCCTAATATGAAAACACAGACCCACCCTAGAAAAGTTTTAGATTATTCTTCTTTAACAAGTTCCAAAATACTGAATTTTTCAGTGTTGATATGGAAAACAAGCTATTCTTGAAATATCAAAATTTCTAATCATAATGAATCTTTACTTACTATTTTAATAAATATTTACAAAATATCTTGGTTGCAAAATAAACTAGATTTTCCCCCTTCAACTTGATGTTATGGGCAAGTTAGCTTTTCAGAGAAACTTCCATCCATTGATAGAAAATTGTGATGTGAGTAATTTAGGCACTTAATGTAGTACTTGGCTTGCACTAGACTCTATGAATGCTGTTTCCTCGCTTGAATGAATAAAAAAATTGGAAAAATGCAACAACAGGTAAGCATCAAATCTTTCTCTAGATTTAGACTCCATTAGAGAATCTATAAAATTTCTAGATTCTTCTATATTTTTTGTCATTCTCAGAATTGTTTAAGTATTTGCAGAAATGAAAGTAATTTTGTATCAGTCATTTGTTTAGTATTTGAGACTTGATTATGTTTAATATAGGCCCAAATAGAGGAGAAGAGAAAGTACTTTATCTGGGAAGAGAGTAGACATCTTTGCATTTAATCTCAATTCTTTGTAACTGCATGGACTGTGAAAATAGAAAAAAATAAAAATAACACAAACTTCCTGCAGTCAAATTACCACCAATAATTTCAGACATTATCTCACCAAATATAAACAAACAATCTTAGAGTGCAAGGACTATGGAGCAGTCCTCTTCTCATGATAGAAATAAGTAAAAATCTTTCACCAATTGATAGTCCACTTCACTTTTCTTCCTACTCTTTTCTCTTACTCTCCTCCACTCTCCATCTCTTCTCTCCCTTGTCATTGTTTCTTTTTTTAAAAAAACAAGGTCTCATTATGTCGCCAAGACTGGGCATATGTTATCCTCTTACTTTTTCCCCACTTCATTGTGCTAGAATTATAGGAAAGTACTTTTAATAGTATGGGCAGTGCTTTTAAATTTCAATATCTTTCTGACCAAGCAAAACCACAGAAAAAAATTTTGGAATAAAATATAAGTTCATATTGCTAAAATTCAGAGGATTACTGGTACATACAGATTTTTATTTAGCCCCCAGTTTCTTTTAGTTCCATACCTCTACATTCATTTATTATAATTATGTGGTCTATAGTCATGTGCCATAAATATAGTATTTATGTATCTGAAAATCTAGTGTACAGTATTTCATGAATGTTTGTATACACACACACATACATACAAACATATAAACTTTAAAATGGGTGTCTGAAAAGATTTCATCTGTTTTTTTGAGACAGGGTTTTTCTGTGTAGTCCTGACAGTCTTGGAACTTGTACCGTAGAACAGGCTGGCTTTGAACTCAGAGATCTGCTTACCTTTGCTTCCCAATTGCTGAGTGTAAAGTTATGTACCATCTCTTCCTGGCTCAGATGAGAAATTTTTAACAGGAGAATACATTTTTCTGTTAACCATAGTTAAGAGTCTACTTATTGGTTTCTGGCTGCTCAGCCCCGAAATAATCACAGAGAAACTATATTATTTAAATCACTGCTTAGCCCATTAGCACTAGCTTCTTGTTTTGTAACTCTTACATCTTAATTTAACCCATCTCCATTAATTTGTGGATCACCATGAAGCCATGGTTTACCAGCAAAGTTTCAGCATGTCTACCTCTGGTGGCAGCTCCATGGCTTCTCCCTGACTCCACCTTCTTTCTCCCAGAATTCTGTTTAGTTTTTCCCTCCTACCTAAGTTCTGTCCTATCATCAGGCCAAGGCAGTTTCTTTATTCACCAACGGTATTTACAGCATATGAAAGGAAATCCCACATCTGTTAACAACATGCTAAATATACTGTTAATTTCATAGAAAGACAACATCATCTAAATACTAACAGTACAGAACTATTATATTTGGGTGTGAATTCTAACAAATTAAAAGAAAATCTGCATGATACATGCTTGTATTTATCTGACAATGTTTACTGTTTATAGCCTTACTGAAAGCCACAAATACAGCAGTAGCACTTAATTATGAAACAGTCTATAATACAACACAATGCAGTTTTTCTGCTGCCTTCAAGATCACATTGGCAGCAGAGCTTACTATAATGAACTGTCATGAAGATTCAGAGTGCTGTTTTCAGCAGTTTTGCATTTGAGTATTCAGATTTTATGGTGTATGAAATCTGAATTGAATGTGCTCCACCACAGTAATTCTTATTTCAAAGTATTTATACTTCCCTTCTCATCTGAAAAGCATGTTAATAAAAAGCATATAAGATATTAAGAATAAGTACCCATCATGAGCTAATAACTAAATAGAAGTCTAAAATTCTTTATGGTACACTAATAATACTTGGATCTGAGAACTTTTTTGTGCTGTAATACATATTTAAATAACAACTTCACATTTCACCAAGAGTCTCAGTGTCAAACTCATGAGATCAGAGTTATTAGCATTTATTTATTCAATTGCCCTTTGTAATAAAAAACAAAATATCTATTTTCTCTTGATTCTTGATATTTTCTACACTTATCTATGTTTGTGTCCCCAGTATTAATGGCCTCAATTCACACAATTGGAAATTATATGGAATTTTAAAAGTCATTACTTTTAAAGACTTTTTGAGTAGCTCTGGCTTTTCTGCCCTTCATGGTTAATAGTCTCCTTTTTTCAATATATTTATTTTAGATAGAAATAGTAGCAGAGGGTTTGAAATATGGAAAGGCATTTCCGTTTTACTAATAATTAATATCATGCTAATATATCTAAGGCAAATTATATTTAGTGGTAAGTATGTATCTACTTAAATTTAACACAGTGCCATTATTTTTTTAAAAAAATTATGTATGGTTGTTTTACCTGTGTGTATGTCTGTGTAGCATATGCATGTGATGCCCACAGAGACCAGAAGAGGGTTCAGTTCCCTCTGGAACTTGGGTTCCAGATGCTTATGAGTTGTATGTGGCTGCAGGAAATAATGTGCATGCAGAAAATCAAATTTAGATGGTCTGGAAGAGAAGATCTTCACAAGAGAGATATCTCTCCAGTCCTGTGCTGTTGCTCTTAAAGGAAGGTGTTTCCATGCAGAGCTCTGACTATCCTAGAACTCATTCTGTAGTAAAATTAGCCTCAAATTTATGATCTTCTTATAGTTACTTATCAATTAGTGAGATTTTAGAAGCACACTACCACAACAGGCATAGAATGCTATTTAAAAGGACTAACTCTTTTATATAAAGTTTACTTCTGTCAGGTGTAGGAGCCAGCCATGATAAGCTAAATATGAACAGATCATCCAAAGGAAGTTCTTTACTTCCAACCATTATCACATGCCAGAGTAGGACTCAGTCATCGATAAGTTTACTGGAGGCATGAGTCTCAGTAGTTTACCCTGAAGCAATACCTGGTTGCAAAAAGGACCATAAACTAAGATTACCTGAAACAGACCATCCAAAGAAAATGACCAATATTTCAACCACTGTAGATAGGATCCCCTGCCAGCACAGACTCAGCAGGACACCCCTAGACAAATTTAAGTCAATCAGGGGGTCCTGAACCTCAGAAACTTCTCACCCCCACCTTTACCACTATAAAAACCCAACTCTAACTGAGCTTAGGGCTCTCCATTCATTCCAATAGGTTGGACATGCAGAGAGACCAAGTTTGAAAACTTGCCTAAAATAAAGGCTCTTTGCTTTTACATATGAAATTTGGTCTCCTTGTTGGCTTTTGGGGGACTTTGCGAATTTGGACATAACACATGTAGTTAAAAGTATGGCGACATTTATGAATCATTTTTTTCATACACAATGAGATCTGTCATTTGGAGTTGTAGAATATTATTTGTCACAGAGTAGCAAATCATAGGATGACATCAGTATTCGCTAAAACAAAATTTCTTTGTTTTAATCTTTTATTTTTGTTTTTACAGACCAAAGTTTCTTCTCCCTCCCCTCTTCCAATTTCTCCCCCATCTCTCCTCTCTGCACCTTCCCCCACCCACTCCTCCTCCACTGTTTCTCTTGAGATACAGGCAGGCCTCCCATGGATATCAGCCAGCATTGGTAAATCAAGTTGCAGTGAGAATAGGCATCACCTCTCCTAAAACTCAACACAAAAGCAAGAGACAGGCCCTGCTCCCACTGTTATTACTCCCACAAGAAGACCAAGATACACAACTATCATATATACAGAGGGCCTAAGTCAGACCCATGCAGTCTTCCTGATTGTCAGTTGAGTCTCTGTGAGCCCCAGTGAGCCTAGATTAGTTAATATTGTGGGCCATTTTCATGTGGTAACATTGACCACACTGGGTTCTACAATCCTTCCTTCCCCTGTTCTGTAGGATTCTCCCAAAACAAAAATTTTTAATAAAATATTTGCAAACCAAATCTAAGAACACATCAAAAGATCATTTACCATAATCAAGCTGGCTACATCCCAGAGATGCAGGGATGGGTCAATATTCAGTCTTAAATTGTATTAACATTGTTAAATATGCTTACTTTTATATGTTATTGTACTTTGTTAATATAGACATTGTTATTTTGACATGTATAACACAGTGTGTTTAACTACTTTCTTGTGATATACATAGTTTTTTCTATGTTTTACCTTAAATAATACTACTATAGCTATTATATAATCTACTATTTGTACATTTTGTGTAATATATTTGGTCATAATATTCCAAAATGAAATTTTGTGATTAAGTAGCAAGTATATCCAATTAATTCATTTTATTAGAAATTTTGATTTTTCTTCCAATAAGATTTTTTCAGTTCACGTGCTTTTATATAATACCTGGGAATTCATATGTAAATACATATGTAATGCCTGGGAAATACATATTTAAATCCTAGTACATTATTAATTTTGTTTAATCTTGAATATAGTAACAAATAGGAACAAAGTGAACTCTGAGCATTTTTTCAGTTATATATTCTTTCATATATACCATTGTTGTTTTTAAATTAATAATATTGACTATTTATATACCTTAAAAAACATACATGATCTCGTAACTTTTTTATCACTTTTCAATTTTTTACATCTTAATTGCTGAAAAGATAATTATCATCCAAAATAATTAGTGTGTTACACTGTGCTTCCTGTAAAAATTGCAGGACAGTGTGACAATTCACTTTACAAATTACTTTTCCCTCCTTTTTCACTGACTGTCAGGGTAAATTAAGGTTATGAGTATAGTGATGCATATAAATTAGTTTTGTGGTGTGCCTCACAAAAGTACATAATGATATTTTTATGAATTGCCACTTTAGAAAAACATATTTAAAATAATGGCAGGGATTTCCTTTTTATAAATTAACTAATTTTCTTATATATAAAGATTTTGGATATTCTAATGCATATCCTTTATGCTTATATTTAAACTGTTTTACTTTTCTTCACTTCCCAATTGATGGAGGTGGGTCTTGTATTAATCTGTTGCTTTCATTGGTTAATTAATAAAGAAACTGCCTAGGCCCATTTGATAGGCCAACCCTTAGGTGGGTGGAGTAAACAGAACAGAATGCTGGGAGAAAGAAACCGAGTCAGTGAGTCGCCATGATTCTCCCACTCCAGACAGACGCAGGTTAAGATCTTTCCTGGTAAGCCAGCTCATGGTACTACACAGAATATTAAAAATGGGTTAGATCAATATGTAAGAGCTAGCCAATAAGAGGCTGGAGCTAATGGGCCAGGCAGTGATTAAAAGAATAGAGTTTGTGTGTTGTTATTTTGGGGCATAAGCTAGCCATGCGGGCAGCTGGGTGCCGGGAACGCAGCCCTGCCGCTTTTATTACTACACCCAATTAGTTCCAACTATTGTTTTTGAGCTGAAGTTGTTAATTCCCTTTCATCCTTCTATCTTTTTGAAAATACAAAATGGTTTGCTGAGAAAAATACAGATCCTTCCATTAAGAAGTAGGTTTTTTTTTTTTTTTGAGACTGGACAGATGGATCAGTAGTTAAGAATGTATACTGTTCTTGCATTGCAAAGGACCTGAATTTAGTTCCCAGTACTCACATTAGGCAATACCCGTCCGGTAATTCCAGCTTCCAGGGATCAAACACCCTCTCTGTACTACATGATCTTACACACACACACACACTTAAAAAAATAAATCTTTCTCAAAAAGTAGTTTATAAAAAGCAGATTTTAGAACAGATGTGGTTGTGGGTCACCAGAAAGAATGAGGAGGTAAAAAAGAAAATTCAAGGCTAACTTAAGCTACATAGGAAAACCATGTTTCAGGAAATCACAAAGAAGGAATCAAAGAGAGAAAGAATGAACTGATAGTTTGAAAGTCAAAGAGATTTTGACTACAGACATTAACATTGCATTGCTCTACTTGCAGTCCGTTCATTCCAAACATTTTTTCACTGTTTGAATTGTGAAGCAATCTGCTTTTTCATAGTTGAAATTTCACATTACGTCATCTGTGGTGCATTTTCTCAAATTTATTCACAGAGCATTTACTGATCCATTTTAATACTGTGTCCTGTTAATGTCATTTCCTAATATTTTGGATGTAATATCTGGTACTTGGAAATTAAAGTGAAGATTAGCAATTATATTTTGTATTTGGTGATTTTCTATGTAGAAACTGTAACTTCACTGACTGATATTGCATAAACCCTTAACTTACCTTTAAAAAAATCAATTACTATTTGAATTTATATGTAGTCAGATCTTCCCTTCCTGCCTGCGAGTTCCCAAATAACTGATACAGGGACTGATTATTAATTATAAATGCTCGGCCAATAGCTCAGACTCATTACTAGCTTACTCATACATTTTAAATTTACTCATATTTTTTTATCTATACTTTGTCATGAGGTGGTACCTTCTTTCAACATGCCAGTTCATCTTCCTTCTCTTTGTGTGTCTCTGTGTGATTCCTTTGTCTCTACCCTTCTTCCCAGTGTCCTTATTCTGGTTCTCCTGCCTAAAATCATTCTGTCTAACTATTGGACAGTCAGCTCTTTATTAATCCTATAATAATAACATATATTCATACAGTAAAAAGGAATAGTTCACATGTCCCCTTTTTTGTCTAAATAAAAAGGAAGTTTTTAGCATTAACATAGAAAAATTATATACAATAACAGTTACTAAGTAAAAATTCGTTATATTTTTAGTCCATTTGTATTTTGTAAAATTAGAGAAAATATTCTATTATTTATTTTCACTTTGTGAGTCTAAAGTTTTATATCTATTTTATCTTTTATCATAACTACAAAAAATTTTTAAGTCTAATTATTTAGTCTTTAATTCCCTCAAAGACCCTGGAAGAGTATAATGTTACATAATGCCAGGGACATCTGGATGCCTTACAATCACCCTAGTTGTTTTTGTTTGTTTGTTTGTTTTTCTCCTTTTGCAAAGTTGGGACATCTAAATTTGGTCTATGTGCCTGGAGTGTCAGACAGACATTTGTATTAAGGAGGGAATTTTTAATGACTGCCCTACCTTGCTTTGGCAAAGTTTCACAGTTGTTTCTTTTGCATCCTGCTGGGCCAGTTTGGATAGTATACTGTCAGTAATTAAGTCAAGGGCAATTTCTTTGCTCAAACAACTAACATTTGCCATAAAGAAAGCAAACTCTATACAGAGATTCTTTAAACCTCATCATCTTGTTCTGAAGTAAATGCGTGCTGTCAGAAGCATATATGTCTCACTGTCATGAAAAGCCTTAGTTTATTAAACCTATTGGATATAATATTCTATAGATCTTTGAAGTGCTGGAAGACTATATATATATAAAGAATGCCTAATACAATGATACATTGACTACTATTGATAACTATTATTCTGTATTTCTTAGTAATATATTTAATTTTAAATTAGTTACATAAGCATAATATCACAAACGAGAATATAAGCATACATATAGTCTAGTAAAAATAACTTTAACTTCATATCAATAAACCAAAATCTGTACAAATATAAAATATTTTAAGATTGATAGTTTTTTATTAAAGTAGATTCAATAATTTATCATTTTATCCTATCATTTTTCTATACCCCTTTTTCTTTTCAGAAAAGACTCCTGTAACTTATCTTTGTTCAGACTTTTTTTTTCCTGACCATACCAATAACAACTTGTAATCAACCCCTCTACAATGATAACAAACATTCATAACCAGTATTTTGGGAATGTAGGCATTGTTTTCTAGACTACTTCCTGTTGTTTAAGGGCATTGCTATCTTTGGGGGAACCTTGAGAAAATTGGGATAACAATGAAGTCTTTGCTTCTGTTGTCCATGAGGTTGGGCCATCTCAGCCAGTAGTTTTAAAGTTGTCTTGGTAATTCATTTTTATTGAGGTCTTGTCCCCTTGTTCTGAAAATACATAAACTTTTAAAGCTCACAAACATGTATTAATACAAGTATAGACTGTGCATTGTACAAAAGTCAGCCAAAGATGATTTTTTGTTTTATGTTTGAGCAGGCAAAATATACATCACATGCCTTGTAGTTCTTCTAGGTTTGTTTTATTATGTTTGTAGTCATTATTTTCAGGGGGTCTTACCTGATCAAACCTAATTCATATCAACCTGGAACAAATCCAGAGTCTCTCATCTCCTGTGGAAATAAAAATATAACCTCTCCCCAAAAGCAACACATCTTTTGACTTACTTTTTTGCATTCAAAATATTTTTTTAAATACATAGGTTGGTTTCATCTAGTAGCTTTCAAAATAAAATGTCTCTCAAGAACTATTGCTCCTTCATTAGCAGTCAAATTCAAAGACAACACAAAATATACAGGATTCAGATGCTCTGTGTATTTCCCATTTTTATGTGGCTTATTATATTTTATTACTATATTCCTTTTCAAGTTCTTTATTTTCTTATTTTTAGATTTTTGAATCTATGATTGTTCTATCCTTTCTCTTTATCTCTCAAGTCGATATATATATATATGTGTGTGTGTGTGTGTGTGTGTGTTGTAACCCTTTAGAGCTTTTTTTTTCCTCTCTGTATCTGTCTTTACTGAGCATCTGTTTTGTTTCATGATTGCATGAGATGAATCTTAAAATGCTACATCAACCACCACTGATGTAGCTGGTAGCTGGCAGCTGGCTCATCCCACATGAAACTGCTGGAAAATGTGTCTCTGTACTACAGCTACCATGAGAGACATACCAGGAAACTGCATTTGGTTCTATTTTTGTGTATTTAGAATCTTTTTAAAGCTTTCTCAGGGCTTATGTGGATGTAAGTACCCCATGTTGAGTGTCGTATGTAGGCCAACTTTTCTTTTCTGTTCAACTGGCCAATAACTGGACAGGATAAGGTTAGAAAAAAGACCCAGACTTAGGGCAATGGGAAGAAGAAGGACAAAGTCAGAAGAATTGTGAGCAGACACACAGAGAGAAGAAAAATAAATATGCTATGTAGAGTACAGATAAGAAATATGGGTTAATTTAAAATGTGGGAGTTAGCTAGTAACAAGCCTGAGCTATTTGCCAAACATTTATAATTAATATTGGGTCTCTGTCTTGGTTATTTGAGAACTGGCAACAGAAAAGGAATGTGGACTTACATTTATGCTTGAGACTTACTAATGCAATTGTTTTTAAAACGTCATATGTAATACATACAACATGTTTAACTTATTTAAGTTGTAAAATTTGGTAAATTTTATTATATTCACAATAATATACAACTGTGTTTAGGACAGAAAGAAACCTTAAAACTTCATCATTCTTCCTTTAGATACCTCAATTTCTTGGGAACAAGTAATCTACATTTTGGCTTCGTAGATTTGACTCCTCTGACATTTTTTATGAATATAATCATACAGTAGGTAGTCTTTTTTAACTAGATTCTTTCATCAGTCAGTTTAAAATGCCCTTCAAACATGTAGTATGTTTAAGAACACTATTCCTTTTCTTTAGGAAGTTATATCCCTTTTAAAGGATTTACCCCATTATATTTATCTACTCAGCACATCAAAATATTAGTTATTTCTAATAACTATTTCTATTTGAGAGTTACTATGAATAATATTTCTACCAACATTTACTTACTTTTTTGCATAAACATGTTTTAATTTACTCAAGTATGTATTTAGTATATTTACTATAGAATAAGATCTATTTTCTTGAGGAAATACCTGGGGTACTATTTCCACATCCAAACATTACAAACAATATGTTTACAGAACATGAATTTTTGTTTTTCAACATCATCATCATCATCAAAAATCTTTTTCTGTTAGTTATTATTATTATAGTCATCCTAGTTAATGATAAAGTATTATTTCATTTTGGTTTCAAATATTTGTTATTAAAAGCTCAATTTACAAATTCATTCATAATTTTATAAGTGGTATTTTTATATCAAAATTACCTAATTCGTGTTATAGTAAAATCGTTGGTGATGTGATATTCTACAAGAAATTAAAGATATATCTGTAATGCATTTTTGAAAGAAAAATAGTTTGGCAAACTTAAAGATCTGATCTAAGTCATTGTTCATGGCAAACTGTTTCACTTCTCCTGTCCTGTTTTTTTTTTTTTTTTAGTTACACATTTTAAAAGAAGTTTTAAATTTTTTTAAAGAAGTTTAAAAAATTAAACTGATAGGTTTCTATGCTAATAGGAAATTTTAGCTCTTCAAGTCTAACACCTAAAATGTTCGGGTAAGGAGAAAAAAAGTCATGCTTATTTACAGCTTTTATTGACTTCCAATAGGGAAAAATATAAGTTCTCATTGAAAATATTTTATATAATACTAATATATAAATCATTGTTGCAGGTAGGTTAAACACATGTAGCAGTTTCATTAATTCCACTGCACTCATTATTAATTAAATTAAATGTCTTCATGAAGTATTTTGCTCTTCTGAAAGACAAAGATTAAAAAAAGGTGAAACTAAAGCAATATAGAGGAATAGGGAGAAGGAAAATTATATGATTTTATAAAATTACTGTATTTTATATTTTGCTTGTGCTTTATGACCATTTTAAATTTTTAAAGCTTTGCTAGAAATTGATTGCTTTTCATTACAAAATGAGTCTGTCATTTTCTTAGGAATTTTCCTACTGGTGTATTTTGCGAATTTGTCAATGGCATCTTTTGTTTCACTTAGTAGGAAAATCCTGCCTGCATTCTCAAGAATCTAGCGAAGAATGTGGCCATATTAGTATTTGCCAAAGTTTTCAGGATTCCTATAAACAAAATAAAACAAAGGAAAACAAAGCAAAACATCGTAACTATGTCATAATAGTTTCCATGATCACTTTTCTCTTTGTCACTTGTGTAAAAGACAAGACTCTAGAAATGGTGGCAAGAAAATTTCTGCTTCTTATTTATTGACTGAATAAACCCACCTTCCCAAATGACTTAACCTTTCTTAATTCTGAAAACAATGATAATCAAAACTCTTCGAAAATAGATTTAATTTTTTCAGACTATCTAAAGCTAATGCTATGATTCAAAGAGATCTAAAAGTAGGAACTATACTGATTATTCTGCAAGATCCCAAGAAAGATCCAAATATACTTTATATTAGCATACATATTATTTAAAATTATGTGTTTTGTACTTTTTTGATTTCAATTATTTGCACAGGTGGAAGTGTGTTATACCAACCAAGAAATATTTATCTGCCATGGTCTTCATACCTTGACAAAAGCTACTTAGGGAAGAAATGGTTTATTTTAGCTCATAGTTCCAGGTTATAATCCATCATATCAAGAAAGTCACAGCAGCTGGAGTTCAAGAGAGTAGGTTGCATTGCATCCATAGTCAAGAAGCAACAAGGGATGAATTAACACATGCTACATGCATGATAATGCAGAGCTCATTTTCTCCACTTTTACAGCATTCAGGATCTACTGTCTAAAGAACAACACTACCTATAGGGGGTTGATGTTTTCACCTCAATTAATCAATATCATCTCCTACAGAAAAGTCCACACATAACCCTGAGCTAGACATTCCTACAATTGTGACTATTTTTCCCCAACGATTCTAGTTTATGTCAAGTTGGCAATTAAAACTAGTTATCACAACTATGTTTCAGAAAAAACAAAATAAAAAAAAAGTTTCTTATTGTTTGGTTATATAATAAATGATGGCTAGATATTATTGCTTCATGATGTGCCAAGTCATTACATTTGAATCTATAATTCATGACAGATATAGCCTTAGATACAGCTGACCATTTTTAAGTATTAGTTACACTGTTTAGACATACCATGTTGTTATACTTATTCCTTTTCTCACATATACCACTACTATTCAAATTTAAAAAGACAAATAAAGGAATTTCACTAACATTTGCAGAACATTAATATTGCTATATAACAAACAAAGTGATAACTATTAATTATTTGAAGGTGAAAGTCTAAGGTTTGACTTCCTAACTTGTTGTTTGTCAGCACTTTACTGGTCTCTTTGTATTACTGGTCTTCAGTTAGACTAAAATCTGTTCTGATATATTATTTTTCATATCCATTGTTATTTTTTTATCTGTGGCACAGTAGCTACAATTAATTCTATTGCTGCCTCAGCTACTGACTGCATCTCTGTCACCACTGCCTTGCAGTTTAGGCCGCAGCCTGGAAAAGCCTTCATGTCCAGCCACCACTTCCTCAGCTGTCTCCATTTAGGGAGATAAATGTTTTAACTAAATCTCTATCCTTTTATTTTACCATTGAAGATTTGGGAGTCAGATGCTGGGGTGAAAACCTGCTAGCTCAGAGAGGCAGACAAAAAACTCAGCTTACCTTCTTCCTTCCCTGTCACCTCATAAAGAGAAATTCTCTTCCATCTCTTCTGTTTTCCTGTATTTAAGAAATCCAACTTCAGGAGTCAACAATCTATAGCTCTCCTGACTTCCTCTCAGGGTTTGGATAGGTTGCCACAGCAAAGTGTAAGGGACTTAGAAGATTTCTAATCTAAGAGGTAATGGAATGAACTCACACACGTGCTGTTTGAGCCATGCTTTTTATTCTTTTGCTGTTACAGATTCCTAAACCTATATAAATCCAATCATTAACAACTTGTTGGTATTATTAAAATAATACTAGAATACAAATTCTCAGAGACACTGGCATTTTTTGAAGATACATAACAAAACTTATCAGCTAATATGCAGCTGTGAAGAAGGTTCAGCCATCTTTTAAAGGGGCCACTACAGGTTACAAAGGAAGAAAACTAAACCATTGAGAAATTTAAGGAAATGGCAAAGAATAGGCATATTATTTAACATTTCTTAAGTATGATTAATAATATTTGGACATTGCTAGTCAATTAACAGCCTACTTTTATCACCTGAATCTCAAGACTAAAACAAAACAATCTGCTGAATCTAAAGTCTTTTAAGTCCGAGCAGGGAGGTGCTGATGAAAGAAGCTCAGAGAAACATAGGTACTATTGATCTCCTGATGGACTGTGATATAACAAAGACAGACACCTGCAATACCACCCTAATTTTTCATAAATCTTGGAAGGACTTAGATCAAGCATGTCCAGACACTTGCAATTCCACTCTGAAAAATTCCTCCTGTGATCACTCCACAAGGGCTTCTGGCTGGCCAAATCAGTCTGTCAGGAAGTTAATTATAGAGAATAGGCTTCAAAGTTTTTTATTGCTATATGGGACAAAAGATTTGACTGTCTTATTGTATTTGCCAGAATTACACAGTTTGAAGAAAAAGTCATCCTACTAACAGAACACAGGAAAATTATGTCTGACATTTGAGGAATGCACTGCAGGGGAGCATGTTATCACACAAGGGAATTTGCAGTTAGAGACAACCAGCTATTCAGAAGGCAGTATTTTTCATGGGCCGTGCCTATGTGGATTTATTATCCTTCAGATGTGTAAATCTCTGATGGACAAGCCTTCTAAATGTCAGCTGATCTATTGTGTAACCTTGTGGATCTCATGAATCTGAGCATTCTATTGTTTCTTTGTTTACTCATTAGTTAATTCTAACATCTAAATCATAATCCAAAATGGACTGCCATACTAAAAAAGAATGAAGAATTAGAAGCAATAACCAATTTGTGTATGACTTACTTTTAAAATCCATACTATTATGCTATTTATTCCACAGTTTTGGGGAAAATGAAGATTAACTCTATAGCTGAAAATAATATAGATTGTAAATTATAAAGGATATTATTCTTTAATATGAATTTAGAATATATGCATTTTATTATGAAGAGATGCCTTTAATACATTAATAAGAATATATTTTCAATGAAAGTCACAGTATGTTGACATCAGTCAGTTTTAAAATCTAAGCAATATTCTGCTTCTTTTGCCTTGATCTACATGAAGACACTTTGTTGGAAGGAATTTTTTGTAATCATTTGTAAGATCACATTTAATCATATCATTTTGATATGTATATAGTGAGAGAAAATATGGCCAAACATCTGTGCCTTCTTAAGAAGCCTTGAAAGAATTTTGTGAATTAGAATTATATATATTATTTGGTATACTTATCATATAATTATTACAGAAAAACCTATTAAATAACATATGCCTTAGATTTTTCAGGTCACAACTTGAACATTATTGGAAGAGCTATAACAGCCATTTTAAATACAGAAATAAATAATACTGTGAATGTAATTTTCACTTAAAATTCAGAATAAGAAGTTAACATTCGATATTCAGTTCCTTTCATATGGACATGGAGAGCAATTCTGTCTGCATAGAATAGCATCAAAAGGTATTCAGAATGCAATTAGGGTGCCAATTTGGTTGTGGTTGATGTAGTGATTTTAATGATATAGACACCTTTTCCCCCAAAGACTGCTCTGGGGCCACCCACATACTAATTCTGTTTCACACTAAAGAATGATTTCAATAATTTCTTGTCAGACTCGTTGAAATCAAACCAATTTTCCAGAACAGAGGCATTTGCTCATTAATAGTTTCCTTAGGTCAAGATCAAAAAAATTAAAAGCCATATTAAAAATTATTTGTGTTTGCAAGCATTCATGTGAATGACATTTGAAACATAATTAAGAGAACAAAATAAAAGTAGCTAAATTAGAACTCAATTAGGGCCTTCTCAGTACTTGTCAAATAAAAGGAATAAATTTCTGCGAGAAAAATCAATGAAGGAAATGAGTCCGAACATGCCTATTGCTGTTTGACTTCTCATCTTTCTTCGTTGCCCATTTACCTCCTCTTTCCTTTGCATTTTACCTTTAATTGTGGCTCTGTACTGTCTTCTCTTCCAAAGTACTAATCAAATATATCCATCTAATTACTAGAACCCAGCACTGGATTAACCAGGTTTCTTCCACATCTACCATACCTTACCTCACATGTCTGTCTCCTCCCTTTTCCTCTACAAAAGAAATGCAAACATTCTATTGTTTCTTCACTTACCCACCATTTAATTCTGACATCTAAGGCATAGTCACTATTGTTTTGCCTATTGAGATGTTCTTCAGCTCAAATTTTTATTTTTTATTCTCTGTGAAAATAGGAAAAAAAAATTAGCATTCAAGATTAGTGTCTAAAGCACAAATATTCCACTCAATTAATGTGCTTCTAATCCTCACTGCCTGTTACCCAGGCAGAATACATGACATATGGTTCTCAGCAGATGTTTTATTTGACCTTAGCATTTCATGTTCCTAGAAATGGGTTAGAGGTTCAAGACAATGTCTTAGAAAGCCAAAATCAGTTATGCCATAATTGACACATCATGAAATCTGTCTATAATATTAGTCTATAGTATTATAATCCCCTGTAAAATGTTCTTGTCGGAAAATATTGCTGCTATTAAGATGTTTTACAAATGTATTGCACATACATCTATCCGTAGCACTATTCTCACAGCTTCATTTCCCCATTCTACAGAAATGCTGTCATTGTGCAAACTCGGACATGGAAGCATTATGAGAATACCCAAGTCATGAGTTGAAGTGATTACTATTTCAAGACTGTGCTACTGCACTCATTAATGCTAGTTTGAGTAGGTCTCTAGAGACCTGGTTAGGATGAAATGGTATTCTCTGGGCAATAGACTTCTCCCTCTCCGTTTTGAAATAGATAATTTTTCAGCTCTTGTGACTCAGAAAAGTGATTCTACCTGCTTACCCTTGTCTTCGAAAATTTCATGTTTTAGTTATCTGATAGTACCTCATTATTTTGCTGTGAAAATAGAAAACTCTCTTGTCTAGCTTCTGTCATTTGGAGAGATTTTTATTGGGGAGGAATTTAAGATAAAGCAGTATCCTTAAAAGAATAAAATCCTTATTCTGGGGTTTTATGTGTTTCAATATCCTCATTTGAAATATATTTCAACTTAAAAACAAGTTGCAAAGTAGTACATGGTGACTTTGTTCAAGCTTTGTTCAAATATTAAGAACTTATATAATCTTAGCCAAAGAAGTTGGATTCCGTACTAGGCAGAGTTTTCGAAAGAAACAGAACCAGTAAAAGTTGTTACTATAAAAGGAGACTTATTAGCTTGGTGTACATGATTGGGAATGAGTAGTGTTAACAGTGACTGCCTGCTTACTACTGAGGTACAAAACCCAGTAGCTGACAAGATGTGAAGCTGAGTACCCCACCCCACAGGTCACAGTCCAACACTGGGAGTCTGAAGTTTGGTTGGAGCATTGCTTGTAGTCAGTCTCTTATGGAAGGTCAAAGAAGATAGAGTCTAAAGTCAGGAGTAGTGATAGACATTCACTAAGAAAAAAGAACTACAGACAGGAAAGCATGCACTGTTTCCTCCTCAGAGTCAGTTATAACTGAGCCACCCTTTGGAAAATGTTGCACCATTAGAAGTCTCCCCTCAGTTAATTATCTTTAAATGCCCTCATAGATATACCAAGGATATGTTTCTTAAAGAGAGAACATGCTTTTAATTAATCTATAGCACAACTATAGGTTGCCTTTTTTTGGCAAAGTATTGCTATGTTCCCCATAAACTCATATTTTGCACATTTGTTTTTAAACTGGTAATGACAATTTTGGAGTGTGTGAAACTAGTATGTGGTAAGAGCAAGCTGGCAGACGTATATAGACGTATATAGACATATATAGATGTATATAGACGTATATAGACGTAGGGTAGAGCTTTAAAAGCCCTGGTTTAAGCCTTGCTTCACACTCTTTGATCCTTTTGACGAACAACTTCTGTCCCACTCACCCATGTGTGATGAACTGCTCTGTCACACTTTTCTTGCCACATTGTACTGAGGCAATCAGAAATTAAACCAAAAGAAACCATTCTTGCCTTAAGTTGTATTTGTTCAGATATTTTATTCTGAGACATAGAAAAATCACTACATATCCAAAGTTCAATTGGTATATTGATCATATTTATCCAATGTTTTATTTACATTCTATTTATTTTGTATTGCAAAAAGAATTTGAAATTAAAGATTCTGGCTTTAACATTTTTTAAGTAAAGTAAAATATGTATTTTCCATTATGTTCTAATTTTCAAAAAAGTCACACCTTCTTTTACTTGGCTATTAGTCTGCTCTATCTGTGTGTGTTTTAATCTCCTTCACTCATTTTTAGTTATAAAAAACTGCTGTATCAAGCACTTAATTGGATCTTTCCCTCTGTATGCATCTATGTATGTATATACATATGATTGAATATAAATGCATATAATTGAATATATATGCATTTATCATATACATACTTCTGTATGAATACATACATATATACTTTAAAAATAGCTATATATATATGTATGGCTGTATATTGTTATGTTATTTAAAAAGTTTTCTTCTATATGAATCCAAATAACTAAGATGAGTGACTTCTTCTCAGCTATGTTCTTTTTGTAACTCAGAAATTTTTTGGGATTCTGACTTTGCTCAAAATCCAAATGAGAATTTCTTAAACCACACATAGCATGGGAGAGCATAGACTGTATGTTTGGATTATGTCCACATGAATGAATTTCATTACCTTATGTACTTTAGCTCTGACTAAACCAAGGGAATTATATCATTTTGTGTTTGTTATAGGAAAGATAAATATAACCACACCAAATATAGTGATTTACATAGTAAGTATTCATTTGTTCACATTTATATGAAACTATTACTTAAGCTTGACTAAGCAAGTTTACTTAACTCTGCTCTACATGAAATCATTTGGCCTCGTTCTCATGCCTGGAACCTCAGCTAACTTGACTTAAATTACCTTTTTTTGTAGTACTTAACCCTTAAACGTTCATTCTTATGCTGGCAGAAGGCTTCTCAGAAACAAGACAATGAGATATACTTGATAAAAAAGTACTTTCTAATCTCTTTCTTTGTGCCACTTTGACAAAATCAAGTTCCAGAGACAAACCAAGTAATTTATGAATTGCATTTTCTATTGTTTTAGAAGTTTTAATATCAGATATGCCCACAAAGGTGGAACAATTAGTGACTCTTTTAAAACTGGTGAGACTGATCCAGGAAATAATTATATTTCAAAATGGAGATTAACGAATTTGGACAAAAAAGATGCATACACATATTTACCTGACCAAGATATTAATGAGCAGCTTCACAATATGGACAATACAATTAAATCAGAAGGTGGCTATGATTTGTCTACATGGATTCACTTCTATTTTATTACTTTTATTAAGCTCCGCGTTTTTCTCTCCTCCCATCCCCACCTCTCCCCTTCCCTTCAACCCTCTCCCAAGGTCTCCATGCTCCCAATTTACTCAGGAGATCTTGTCTTTTTCTACTTCCCATGTACATTATATCTATAGATGTTTCTCTTAGGGTCTTCATTATTGTCTAGGTTCTCTGGGATTGTGATGTGTAGTTTGATTTTCTTTGCTTTATGTTTAAAAACCACTTATGTGTAAGTACATGTGATAATTGTTTTTCTGAGTCTGGGTTACCTCACTCAAAATGATGTTTTCTAGCTCCATCCATTAGCCTGCAAAATTCAAGATATTACTTTTTTTCTGCTGTGTAGTACTCCATTGTGTAAACGTACCACATTTTCCTTATGCATTCTTTGGTTGAGGGACATTTAGGTTGTTTCCCAGTTCCGGCTATGACAAACAATGCTGTTATGAACATAGTTGAGCACATGTCCTTGTGGCACGATTGAGCATCCTTTGGATATATACCCAAAAGTGGGATTACTGGGTCTTGAGGAAGGTTGTTTCCTAATTTTCTGAGAAATCGCCACACTGACATCCAAAGGGCTGTACCAGTTTGCATTCTCACCAGCAATGCAGGAGTGCTCCCTTTTCCCCACAACCTCTCTTAGATAAGCTGTCATCAGTGTTTTTGATCTTGGCCATACTTACATGTGTAAGATGAAATCTCAGAATTGTTTTGATTTGCATTTCTCTAATGACTAAGGATGTTGAACATTTCCTTAAGTGTCTTTCAGCCATTTTAGACTCCCCTGTTGAGAGTTCTCTGTTTAGGTCTGTACTCCAATTTTTTTGAATTATTTGTTCTTTTGATGACCAATTTCTTGAGTTCTTTGCATATTTTGGAGATCAGACCTCTTATAGAAGAGAAAATGTGAAGTACACTTGAATGCATTGGCACAGGAGACCACTTCCTAACTATAACCCAAATAGCACAGACACTGAGAGAAACATTTAATAAATGGGACCACCTGAAACTGAAAAGCTTCCGTAAGCAAAGGATGTGACCAATAAGGCAAAATGACAGGCTACAGAATGGGAAAAGATCTTCACTAACTCCACATCAGACAGAGGTCTGATCTCCAAAATATGCAAAGAACTCACTTCTTCTTTTTTAAATTGGTAAATAAAATTATTTCAAAGGATTCAAGAAATAGATTGAGAAAAGTATATAGTAAAATCAACCAGCCTATAAAATAAACTATTTGGCTGTCATCTAATTAGAGATTGATAATAATAACATTGTCCTTGCGTATGTTATATGTAAAGGACACATACAGGAAAACAAGAAAAAAAGTCTCATAAAAATAATAGTAGCTGTAGTAATTGATACAAAAAGTAGGCATATATTCTACCTTTCCTTTCTTGACAATAGCTTTTTTAAATTTTTGTTTGAAAGTTTCAGAAAAGCCCATGTTGTGCCTTTATAGTTGATAAACAGAAGCAGTATCTTCCCTGTAAACATTGCCTTGCTGCATGAAGCTGAACAATCTAAACATACTATGTGACCTTCAATTTTGTAGAATATTCATAAGATATAAATTCTGTCATTAGATGCATCATTGAGACAGAGTTCACTATCAGGTCAGTATAATGAAATACTTTTCTGGGCACTCAAACTGGAAGCATTAATAATGTTTCACAACCTGAAAACTCTGTCTTCACTACGCCTACGTTCACTTAGGGAAAGAATGGACCTCACTAGTGGGTAGAAAATCAATTCTGACTTTCTGGTGCTGCATTAAGTTTGACTTATCAGTAGGATACCATTATCTCCTTTAGAACCCTGCTGGTCTACACATTAGCTCTCTTTTCAACATCAGGGTTGAGCCTTTACTGTTTCAGAGTTTGGGGTTTTATGTACTATACAGAAATTTCCTTTTATTTAAAAAATAGAATTATGAATAAATTTGTTGGCATTCCATAAAGATCATTGGTAACAGAGAAAACAGTATAGCTCAGAATTTACTTTTGCCTGACCCATTTTGTGACTACTTAGATTCTAGTCCCTAAAAAATTATTTTAGTGGCTTTGAATGTTAAAATTATCTGTAAAACTTCATTTAAGTAAAATAATTTAGTTATTCTCTTTTCCTGATACAGTCACATGAAAACCCTGATTTCATGATTCTGGGTTCTTATTAAAAGGGGGAATATTAAAAGGGGAGTAGTATTCTTTTGACTTAAGGACAAAATAGCTTGTATTGTTTGAGGAGTTTCTTTGATTCTCATAACAAATAATTCAAAAGTTCAAAGGGAGATTTCCTGTGCATGACACTGAGATATTGTAATCTGTGTGTGTGCATGTGCACACACATGTGTGTGTGTTTCTGTGTGTGTGTGCATTTTGAATACAATTTAAAAACACTTCCCTATGGCTTTTACAAATATCCTTAGTGGTATTTGCTGTTCCTTTCATCCTCTCCCAGTGTATTACACTCATTCCCCACCCCATTTAGAATCAAATCCCTTTTTCTTCATTTCCTGCCATCTCTAGACCATCGTCTGTGGTCCCTTTCTACTTTCCTGGCAAGCTGTATACTTGAGAGGTATGATCACAAATGCCTATGATTGGAGAAATCAAAGCCCATGGAGAAGAGCCAATTATTGTCATTCTATTTAAACAATATATTTTAATGTACTGTATTCTAAATATTTATCCTTCAAACTGCAGATAAGTGTAGTTCTCATCTCTGATCAAAGCACCTTAATTTTACAGTAGACAGGAACTTCTACCAAGATCAAGAACCAGTCAAAATGCATATAAATGACTATGGGGTTTCAACTCTAATTTACATATCTAAAATGCAAAACCTAATTTAAAATTTAGGGAACAAAATGAAAGAAGAGGAAGAAAGATGATGCAAACCTGATGACTTGAACACTTGCTAGTAGATACTGTCTTCTAGACTTGAGACAGCTGCTTATAAAATCTCAGCAATAAGTTTCTTAAGCAAGACCTACATGATTACAACATTGGTTAACATCACAATGTGGATGGGAAATTTTTCAAAAAGTCCTGCTTCTCAGTGATGAGAATGGGAAATTAATGACTTTGGAGACAGGAAGACTCAGGTTTCTCCAGGGATGGACACCCTCATAGATTGTACAATCCGAAGTTGTCAGCCCTAAACCTACATACATGAGAGCAACACTATAACCTCAGTAGATTTTATATACATGTGTATATATTCACATAGAAGTAGAGGTCATGAACTTAGGAGGGATTGCAGGGTACATAGGAGAAGTAGGGAGAGATGGAGGGTATAAACGATATAAATATAACAGCAATATATACAATTCTAAAATAAAATTTAAAATAACATAGGATAGGTTCCTTTGCCATAATAAAAATATTATACAAAAATTTTACAGGTATCATTTATTAATTTCAAAATACTTTGAAAAACACTTGAGTATATTTAATAGTTTTAGTAAAATAAAATTATTTCAATTAAAGAAAAAATAAACTTTAAGTAACTTACAATTTAATGACTACATTTACAGATTCAGATAGTAATTAAAAGTATAATTGATGAAAATTTGTAATATAATACCTAATATCAACTAGTTTTTAATATTTATTCCTACATAATTTGAATTATACAAAAGCATGTCTTGTTAAAATACATGATTAAATACTGTATAATTATGTAATTGTGAGTGAATATAATTTCATAATATCTTTAATAAATATTTTGATGGAAATAATTTATACTTTATTTTAATAAGTCATGTGATATATTTTGGCATTTAAATTAGAGTATATAAATCTATACTTTAGACCAGTGCTTCTCAACCTTCCTAAACCCTTTACTGTAGTTCCTCATGTTGCATTGACTCCAACCACAAAATTACTTTCTTGCTACTTCATAACTGTAATTTTGTTACTGTTGTGAATTATAATACAAATATCTGATATAACAATATCTAATATGTGATCCCACAGGGATCATGAGCCTCAAATTGAGAAGCACTGCTTTAGACTGCTCTGTTTAGAAACTAACAAAGCCATTTGAAGAGCAAAAGAACTAAGATATGTTGTATTAATTAGTTGTCTGAAAAGATTTAGTTTGAGTTCTAATATTTTAAATACTTGATTAAAACGTTACAAATCCATGTTCACCTGCTGTTTGTGGACCTACACATATCCTTATTTTAGAAATCAGTATTCCTCTGGTGAGATGACGGAAATTCTTCCTTAATGCTAATGAGGTACCTGATAGTCTATTATGGTGCATTTATTAATCATCATTTAGCAAGAAACAAAGTATTTGTATACACAGAAGCTCTGAAAATCCCAGTTATAATTTTTTTCCCAGTTATACTTTTATCTCATTTGGAATAGTCTAACGATATATTAAGCAATGGTGTGTTAAAATAAATGGTTCAAATCACAGTCTGACCAAAGAAGTATTAAGACTCAAGCAGCATGTGGTTGAAGTTTAATCTACATACAATCTAAATATTGTGAGATTCCACAGGATGCTTATTTTGGAATAAATATTTATCTATTATTGCTCTTTTAACCTGCTTTAAAGACCAAAGTGAACTAAGTACTAAAATTACTATCTTTATAATATGATCCACCTGTACTCCTGTTTATCTGTTATTGTGTAAAGGTGTGACTACTAGAGTTTATTTTACTAGTGTGTGTATATTTTATCGTCTAACACATGTTTGTTGTGTATATACTTTAATTACACTCAAAATGTTTCTCACAATAAGATAAAATAATTATTTACCTATAATAATTCGGTATATGCATCACTGATAATAGGGAGTGCAATAATGGCTAATAAAAATTGAGATAACTGAGTATTGTTTTAAAATCACTTTCTTACGGGATTCAACCTAAGAAAATATACATGTCATTAAGTCTCATATAGTAATTTTTGTTCATGTAATATACTCTCATTCAAAATATCCAACCCTAAAATAGTTGAATTTAAGGACACTCCTCCTTCAAGCTCCTTCCTGGCCATCAAGAGTTTTGTTCGTTTAGCCTAACACCTGCTTGTGCTGTAACTATACCAATTCCCAAACAAGTTTAAGACAACATGGAAGATGACTGTGAATTAAAACCACCATCACTAAAAGCCCAAATAAACTTTTATTTTTTTTTCTTTAAATTATCTCAGATAGTTTGCCATAGTTATAGAAAGCTATGAGTTTCCTCTTACGATTCTTCAAGTTAGTTCTAGGCCAAAATTTTTGCAAATACTCAATTATTTTACACAATCTTTCCAGGAAAAAATATAAATTTTGTGTTTTTATTATATAGTTACTGTTCTAAATTTTATCACAAATTGGAAAAGTAAAAGTCACGAAGAATTAGATTCAATATGTGAATGTTGATGGAATTTAAACATTTCTTCCATAGCCAAGGCATCAATTAACACTAACATCCCGTTGCTAACACTACAATGGCAGTTAATGTTCTTCTTATTTTCCAAAAAAAAAAAAAAAAAAAATGAAACAAACTTTCAAAAAACTAAACAATGTACCCCCAGTCTATGACTATCATGGGATAGGAAGTTGCTAAGGTTTGAGCTCAGATTCCCAGGGAGAATACTAATAGATGCTGCTCTGAACAGAAATAGACTTTGGATATGAAATGAAGAAGGGGACACTGATGAGTAAGGATGAGTGTGTAGATGCATTTATCTGTCCTTCTGAGGACTGAGACTAGAAATGGAGACAGAGGACACTGAAGTAAAATATGTTTGGGGGTAATTCTCTACATTCTTGCTGTGAGGTATGGGTATGCTATACTAAGAAGTATAAATAAAATTTATATTGATTTTAATTTGAATATTTGAACACATCCACAAGATGTCCATTTTGTAATTTCCAAAGCTCCTGTAATATTTCTGCTCAGTGAAGAAGTTCTTGGCAACTCTAAATTGAGTTTAATGAAACTCTAATAGCGGGGTGGAGGGGGAACTGTTCACCATGTTGATAAATAAGGAAGGCACTCTTTATTTGTTTTGTTATTTGTGTTCTTTGTTCAAGACAGGGTTTCTCCGTGTAGCCTTCTTTGTAGCTGAGAGCTGCTGTAGCAGTATACATAAGTCTTGGCTGTCCTGGAACTCACTCTGTCGACCAGACTGGCTCATAGAGACCGACCTGCCTCTGCCTCCTGAATGATAAGATTAAAGGCATGTGTCACCAGAACCTTGCTGAAGGCTTGTTTTAAATGAGAAAAAAAATAAGCAAATGTACACATACACAGAGAGACACTATAAAGAGGAATAATTCTGTTTTATAAAACTATTTTTTGCTGTGTTTCAATGTTGCAGCTATTAATATTTTGATATAGTTTAAAAGAAAACTATTGTAATAAGAGTGGTGGGCTACATTCCTGACACCTGGCTGCCCGCACTGCTAGCTTTATACGAAATAATTACACGGAAACTGTATTCTTTTAAACACTGCTTGGCCCATTAGTTCCAGCCTCTTATTGGCTAGTTCTTACATATTGATCTAACCCATTTCTAATATTCTGTGTAGCACCATAAACTGGCTTACCAGGAAAGATCTTAACCTGCATCTGTCTGGAGTGAGAGAATCGTGGCAACTCCTGACTTGGCTTCTTTCTCCCAGCATTCTGTTCTGTTTACTCCACCCACCTAAGGGTTGGCCTATCAAATGGGCCTAGGCAGTTTCTTTATTAATTAACCAATGAAAGCAACAGATAGAAAGATGACCCTCCTCCATCAGTAAGATACAAGACAAAACAACCAAGGGAAGGCAGTCCCAATATGGAAACTTGTTTGAGCCTAAAAATTCTTTTTCACTGTTCTAATTCTACTTTCTCGGTAATGCCAAAAGTTGTATTATCTTAGGTTTATTGACTTATAAACAACAAAAACTGTCAGAGTAGAAAGGAAAGCTTTCTAAATTTTAGCCTTTTAATGAGAACTTAAGTTGACAAATCCAAATTTATTTTACTAAATGAAAAGATATGATATAATTGAGGAACATTTAGATATTGTTTCAATAGAAAAATAGTAATTCACAATCTAATTAATTCAGAAATGACTGTAGTGTGCTGATAGATTTATAAAAGTGTAAAAGGTCTTTCATTTACATACTTAAACAAATTTTAGTTATAGACAAAGAGTCAAAATTACTAGTTTAGGCTTGTAAGGCTAACATGGTCTTTATTGCATCAGCTCTCCTCTTCTATTGTAACATAAAAATAGCCATGGGTCATCATCAAATGAACATGACTAAGTCCTGTTCAACTATTGTTTAGAGACACAAATAAGGATAAGCTAGCTGGACTAAATTTTGCTGACCTCTAAACTAATACATATTCATATATTATATATAATACATGTGACATATTGTATATAATAATATATAATGTCATCAACATATATTATGTGGGAAGATTTTGATAGCAAGTGTTAATAATGAAGGTGTATGTGATCTTTCTTTTTTCTTTTAAAACAACCTTTTCTCATTTTACATACCAATCCCAGTTCCCACTCCCTCTCCTCCTACCACTCCTCCCTACCTTCCACCACATCACCCCCCATGCACTCCGTAGAGAGGCTAAGGCTTCCCATTTGGAGTCAACAAAGTCTAGCATATCACTTTAAGGAACTATCAAGAACATCCCCCCATATCTAGACTGAGCAAGTTATCCCTCTAAAGTCTAAAACACCAGTTCAAGCATTACAGATAAGTTTTGGTCCCACTGCCAGTGTCTCCACAGAGTGCCCCAGCCACACAACTGTCACTAGCATTCAGGAGGCCTAGTTTGGTCCTATACAGGTTACTCTGCTGTCAGTCTGGAGTCAGTGAATTCACAGTAGCTCAGGTCAGGTATTTCTGTGGATATACCCATCATGGTCTGGGCCCCTTGCTCATATTGTCACTCCTCCCTCTCTTTGACTGAACTCTGGGAGCTTAGCACAGTGCTCAGTTGTTTATCTCTACTGCTTTCATTAGTTGCTGGATGAAGGTTCTATGATGACAATTAAGATAGTTATCAACCTGATTACAGGGGAAGGTCAGGTCAGGTATCCTCTCCTCTATTGCTGTGATCTTAGCTAGGGTCATCCTAGTGGATTCCTGGGAGTATCCTAATGCCGGGTTTCTTGCTAGAAACTTAATGGCTCTCTCAATCAAAATATCTCTTTCCTTGCTCTCTCTCTCTCATTTCCCCATCTCAGCCATCCCATTTCCTCAAGTTCTCCTCCACCTCCCCTCCCACCCTCTCTTATCACCACCACCCCCCTCACATTTCAAATTTTCTCAGGAGATTTTTTCTATTTTCCTTCCCAGGAGCATCAATGTCTCTCTTAGGGTTCTGCTTGTTGTGTAGCTTCTCTGGGGTTGTGGACTATAGGCTAGTTATCCTTTCCTTTAAGTCTAATATCCACTTATGAGTGAGAATGTACCGTGTTTGTCTTTCTGATTCTGGGTTACCTCACTCAGAATGTTTTTTTTCTAATGACATTCATTTGCCTGCAAGTTCCAAGATTCCGTTTTTTGTTGTTGTTGTTTTCTTTATTGTTTTTTTCTGTTGAGTAGTATTCCATTGTGTAAATTTTCTTTATCCATTCTTTGGTTGAGGGACATCTAGGTTGTTTCCAGGTTTTAGCTATTATGAATAATGCTGTTATGAACACGGATGAGCAAATGTCCTTGTGGTATGAGTGTGCATCCTTTGGTTATATGCCCAAAGGTGGTATTGTTAAGTCTTGAAGTAGGTTGATTCCCAATTTTCTGAGAAACCACCATACTGAGTTCCAAAGTGGCTGTAAAAACTTGCACTCCCACTAGCAATGGAGGAGTGTTCCCCTTCCTCCCCATCCTCTCCAGCATAAACTATCATCCATGATTTTGGTAGCAAGTGTTAATAAAGCATGTGCATGTGATTTTTAACCCTCATAGAGTTGAACAAATCAAAGCATCTAGTTTTTAAAATTCAATATTTATTTATATTATACTTAATATGTTAAAGCTATTTTATTGATGCTTATTTCGAGCAAGTCATTTAAATGAAGTGGCATGTTCATATTCTGGATTGCCTTAGAAAGAACCTGGGAACAAGTCTTATGAAAAAGATCTTCAAGCCGGGCAGTGGTGGCGCACGCCTTTAATCCCAGCACTCGGGAGGCAGAGGCAGGCGGATCTCTGTGAGTTCGAGACTAGCCTGGTCTACAAGAGCTAGTTCCAGGACAGGCTCCAAAACCACAGAGAAACCCTGTCTCGAAAAACTCAAAAAAAAAAAAAAAGAAAAAAAAAAGAAAAAGATTTTCAATTGTGACAAATAAACTTGAAGAACAAGTGAAAAATATGTATGTGTCATTGCTTGTTTATAGTATCAAAAAGTAGTACATAATAGTAATGTAGGTTGTGAAGGTTTGATAATATGTATGTGATCACATTGTCAGTCATAATTACATTCAAAGAATGCAAGATTGTGAAGATAAACATTTATTTAGGTACACAATGGAAATGATTGAGTCAGGATATGTCTAATATGAAAATGCTCTCTTATTTTTCAAAAGCATTTTAATCAGTAATCTTGTAGAGGTGTGCAAAGTATTTTATGAATTTATTTCTAAAAAAAATATTTCTTTTTACTTATCAACTAGAATTGGTTATTTCTCCCTCTTCCTTCTACTTTGCTCTCTTCCTTCTCCCTTTGTCTTTTTCTCTGCTTTGCTACATGGCTTATTCAATTATGCATCTCAATATTCAGTTTTTAAGTACTTGTTTAATAATAACTCATATTAAAAGAGTTGGTGTGGGAGGTACTTCTGTCTTTGTGCTACTTTTAATGGTTAATGAATAAAGAACTGCTTTGAGCCTATGGCAGTGAAGAACAGAACTAGGCAGAGAAAGCTAGGCTGTATGCTAGGAGAATGAAGGGCAGAGTCAGGGAGACACCATGGAGCGATAAATGTGCTGAAACTTTGCTGGTAGGCCACGACCTCGTGGTGATGCACAGATGAATAGAAATTGGTTAAATTAATATGTAAAAGTTAGCCAATAAGAAACTAGTGCTAATGGGCCAAGCAGTGATTTAATTAATACAGCTTATGTATGGTTATTTCAGGGTTGAGCAGCCGGGAACTAACAAGTGGCCTCCTACAACAAAAAGGTCTTAGTTTTTATTATCCCCCCCAATAAGATTTTTTATAGAACAAAAACCAGTAAATTAATTATAATTAACAGGAAAAATTTAAACTATGATTTTTCATATTAGTTCACAATTTTATTTTAATAAGAAATAGGTATAAATTTTACACAACGCTCTTCTAAGCCATTTGTGGAAATAAAAAATAATATTGAAACTTAAAGAACAATACTGTCAGGTAAAGAGTATTTACCTAGCCTGAGTTAAGATATCAAAATAATAAATACAATGAAAATAATAATAACCAGGGAGGATGACAACGAAGATCACAAATTTATCTTATTAAATATCTAAAATCTATCTTTTCAACGTAAGCAATGCTATTATTATAAATAAAGCAACATTATGTTTTAATCTTCCAAATGTTAAATTTGTTTCAAAAACATACATAAAGCTTGCCTAAGTTATTCACTTATTTACTTGTGTCTGTTTTCTTCTTTAAATAGGTTCTCACTTGGGTCTAAACAGAAAATTATTGATAAGGAAAAAATGTGTCCATTCCACTGAAGTCACCAATAACATTTGTGGGTAAAATATTATAGCCAGTCATTATATGAGAAAAAAAGCATTAGAAAAGAGAAACATCTCAGGTACATTGTCAGATCAAGTTTGAATATATCCGAAAACTAAAACATAAGGATGAGTTCCCATAATATATATTGTATACTTCATATAAAACCTACATCATTCCTCTCTTATTTTTCTACATTCTTATTTACTCATAAGTGTTGCCAATTGGAAGATTGCTTGGACAACTATATATCTGCCATTTGAAAAATACAAGTTCTAGGGAGGAAACATGACAATGAAACAACGTCCTACTGAATCTAAAAAACTGTTCCATATTGAATTGCTAACTGAAAATTAGTTATTTTCAGATTAGGACATAAGACTATCACAGATCTGAGCAGGATATAAGTTCAGAACTTATCAGCATCCTATGTATACATCCATTTCAATAGAAAGGCAACATTGAGCAAGAAGCCAGAAAAGCACCTAGGAATCCTGAAGAAATGAATTTAGAAGGACAAGAGAGTTATGAACAAATCAAATAAAAAATTTTTCAAAATCAACAAAGTATTAGAAAATTAAAGCATGAACATGCCATGCACAATAGCACATGTTTGTAATTCTAGAGCCAATGAGGTAAAGACAACCAGATCAGGAATTGGTGGCCATCCTGGGCTATATAATGAGACTCTTGCTCAACCATCCAAGACCTATGTAGGTAGTGCAGTGCCAGAATGATAGTCAAGCTTTAGTATGGCGCTGTATTCCTTCCTCAACTACTAACACTGTATAAATAAATATATTATGAATTTTACTACAACATCAACAGCAGCTATTATTAACAACCTTAAAGTATGTGAAATCTCTTGTCCCTCATTTAGATAAGTGCACATCTCAACTATCATCCAAAGAAACTTCTTTATGTAGTAGATGGTAACTAATACTGAGACCCACAACTGGTCATAGTACAGAGAATAAGAAATTATGGAATCCTCATATCTGAATGGAACATTTATATTACACCTCTTCCTCCTAAGGTTCAGAAATCATCACAAAAAGGCAGCAGAATGACTGTATAGGCCAGAGACAGTGGATGACAAGAGGGCAGTTGCACATATGAATGACTGTGACTACATGCACAAGACATACACAGGATCAAGCAGGCAAAATCCCAGCATGGAAGTAGGAAGTTTTCAGGAAGAAATTCCATCCCTAGCAGAGGAGCTACTGACAACTGATGGCTGTTGGAAAAGGAAAAGTCAATTTTTTTCAGTGATGTGACCTCTGAGAGGCTATTGGAAGATATGGAATGGTGGGTAGACATAACCAAAACTCATTTTATGCATGTATATTAAACACTTATGAACTTTGCTTTTTAGCGTAGCAACAATTTCTCTGGCCCAGTTGCTGTCTGCTAACCCAAAAGCCAACAATATGGTAGCTCTATTTTTTAAGCCTAAGTGTAAGGCAGTACAAACTGGGGTGAATCATGACCCGAGAAGCATTAAGAGTTCATGAAATTATTACTGATATTATGAGATGAGACATACAGAATCAAGCTATAGATGTCATTGGTTACAAACATATCAGGGCTAATGAAATATTTTCTAGGTTTTTTTTCTCTAAATTTTTTTTAAATCAGAAACTTTTGAAGGGATGTTTCCTTTTCAACAAATTTTCTTAGTTCTTGTCTTAACCTAGAGTTCCTACAGGTTGTCTCTTGATAACTGAAGACATTTCTTTGGCTATAAGTGCTCTTAGAAGTATTAGACGACTTTTTTCAAACTAATTGAGATCATAATATATACTTCAATGACTGTTTTGAAGGGAAAATAAGTCTAGCGCTAATGGTTAATTATATGAAAGTGTTGAAGGCAGAGGATGTCTACCTTATAAACCTTTAGACTTGAAATAAATGAAAAGGTTCTGTGACGTTAGTAGATGATATTCTGAATGGCTCTTGAAAAATATGGATAAGGGTTATTGAAAAAATAACAAAATATTAATTTAATTAAGTACTTATCAAATAAGCTACCACAAACACCTAATGTACATTCACACTTGAGGCTCTTGCAGTTTTATATTGCATAGCATTTGTCTTTTTAATTAAGAAAAAAACACATTTCTCTTGGATTGCCTTGGGGTTTTTCATTTAATTTCCTATTTAAAAGTAATTTCATTTCTCCTTTTAATTTAATTAAAAATGTGAAAATTATGAGAGGGGGAAGTTAAAGAAAGGCATGAGTCATCAGTCTTCCTTCCCTAATTATCCGTATTACTAATGAAGTTCTCTCTAGAACAAACCACTGATAGCACTCATTGGATAATAAGTCTTTTCAAAATTGTAGATTAGACATCAACTGAAATTGATTTATTGTCTTTAAAGACAGTAGAACACTGTAAAAAGCAGTGCTTGTACTGAGACAAGTAATATAAAACAATCAAAAATACATCTTTATTTTGACAAAATGTTAATTAAAAATTAAACAACAAAATTCATACAATCCATTACTCGTTTTCATGAAATAAGAGAAAAATGATTTTTAGAAACCTTCGGTTAGAAAATTTTTCCACATCTTCTAAAATGAATTATATTGGTGCATTTTTTTATGTTTCTCAACTGACACAATATCTTTCCTTTGAGAAATCTCTGCATCAAACAACAGAAGAGGCCTGAATTTTAACCATTAGTCCAATATGTGAGTTATCTGGGTAGGAGGTGCAGAGAAATGGGGTTGTGGCTAATATGGCTTCCATAAAAGTGACATTAATGCAACTCAAGTGGCTTATAATTGGATATGGGTAAAAAAGTTGGCTTGCATTGAAAGAAAGAACTTTACAGTGAAGTGTCCCAACAAGAACTTGACAGTCTCAAATACAAAAATTAAATATTGAACAATTATTTTAAAAAGGATTTATTGAACATATATTAAGTGCTGTGATTTTTGTGCTAGATGTAGAGTATGTAGTGACAAAAACATAATGTTCTTGGTTAGTCTATTGGAAAGGCCTTTTTGTCTTCTAGAAATCCCAATGTCTCTAAAGCTTTTTAATCCATACAACTTTAATTGACATTTTAGTAACACATTTCTATTAACAAAATAATATGGAAGAATATTTCCACGCATGTTTCATCATCATTTACATATAATAAAATATTCTGTGATAATAGAATTAATTGCTTTGAAACTGTTATTTAAAATACTGAGAACTTGATTGGGGGAGGGGGAAGGAAATGGGAGGCAGTGGCGGGGAGGAGGTAGAAATCTTTAATAAATAAATAAATTTAAAAAAAAAAGAAAAAAAAAGGCAAAAGTGAAGGAAGAAACAAATCAAAGCCCACTGGCAAGAAGGAAGTCAGCCAGGAAGAATGAAGACTTGTCACAGGACGAAGGTGCAATGTGAGATGGAGGATCGAGAGGTGATAACCATCCAGCCAGATTGATGATCACCAATGCGGGCAATAAAAGGTGTGATGTCACTGTACCTTCTGCAGAAAGGAAAAGAAACTCAGAATATTAAAATGATGCTGTACAAATAAAAAAATAAAAAATTAATAAAAAATAAAATTACTGAGACCAACGAACTCAATGAAAATGATTTTTTTATTATTCAATTTATGTCAATGTTTATTTGCTTCTCTTCTAAAAAGCTCAGTTCTATACTGTGGATACTTAATTGCAGCAGCATAAGTGAATATGGGACTTGAAAATTCACAGATTCATTCTCGACAAAAGAACTTGAACTAGAATGCTGCAAGCACCAACAGTCTGATTGTTGCAGTGAGAGCTGCTTGTTTGTCCCAGCTGCCTGGCTAGCTTAGACCCGAAATAATCACACAGAAACTGTGGTAATTAAATCACTGCTTGGCCCAATTAGCTCTAGCTTCTCATTGATTAACTCTTACATACTAATTTAACCCATCTCCATTAATATGTGCCTCACCACTAGGTTGTGGCCTACTGGCAATGTTTCAGCACATGTCTCCAGTGGTGGCTCCATAGCTTCTCTCTGACTCTGCCCTTCTCTCTCCCAGCATTCAGCCCAATTTTCCCTGCCTACCTAATGTCTGCCTTGTTATATTTCCAAAGCAGTTTATTTATTAATCAATGGTACAGAGGGAAATCCCACATCATCTGATGAGTTTCTGTTTCTAAAAAACTATTAAGTAAAATACAGATTTTCTATGAAACTTGTCTTCTTGCTAAGTCATTCCTTGAAAACTTCAAGTGCAATCATGCCTACATTCCTGGATACAATATTTCAGATCTTATTGTCATATAAGTAACAGATATCTTTCCCCTAACCATAGTTTACAAATATCTGCTTGGAGCCTAATCCATCTTTAGTTTTTCCCTCAAGTGCCTTTACAGATAGTCATATTTAATGGATATCACTGTGTTGGCTCATAATATTCATCTTAGATCATCAGACATATCACTGAATAATTTTCCCTGACCACCATCATGTTTAACTGTGATACTCAAATATGAGGACATTTTACAAAAAGCACTAACATCATGTAACTTAACATTGATAGATTACCTTAGGTATTTTTTAATGCTGGAAAGTAATAACAGATATTTGAACTAGTCTCACTTCTAGCTATACTAACACCAGTGGAAGACTTTTCTCATAAGACTAGTTATATGCAAGAGGAAATCTTATTCAAAGTAGTCTATATATATTCACCTAGTACATATCACAAATGTTATCAATCACAAATATTGCCTTGCCTACCTTCTAAGCATATCAACCCAACTGGCACATATATAAATCTTCATAAAATACTAAGAATAAGAGTTAAACATGAAAAAAATCTATAAGGAAACAAAAGACTTATTCTGTAATTATTGAGTGTATCAGCATTTCTTAAATGTGATACAAAAAATAAATGATAAAATGAATATTAATAAACTAAAATTCATAAAATTGTACCTCCTTTTTTAGAGCTGATCACACACATATCAAAAATATTACAGATTTGAAAAGGGTATCTGAAACAATATAGACATAGGTCTTTTATAGAATAGCACAGTATGCTGATCAATAACATACTACATTTGAAGATCAGTTAAAATAGTTAAGTAGAAGTTTTATTAAAGATTGTATGCAAATCACCATGACTCAAATAAAAAGATGTTCAGCATTACTCATTATGCTACTCACTTCAAACTTGAATTATATTTAGATATCAAAAGCATGTCATAAATGTGTAAAATCCAAAAGACAGACAATAGTGATATAGACTAGCAAATATTGACAGTAAGGTAGCAAAACTATTGGTCACACAATGCTGGTGTGAATTAAATTCATACTGATGCTTTGAAAGTATTTTTCACAAACATTCATGATATATGCTATTTATAATAATTGCATGATGCACACCTATGGAATAAGAATATATATTCATACAATTTAATAATTAGATGATCATTTTAAGAGCAGGCACAATTTAAAAGTTCTCCAATTGTTCATTGTCTTATAAATGAAAAAATAAATGTGGTATATGCATACATTTCAGTGTTGTTCCACAAAGTATAGATTAAAATATAAGTATATAATGACATGAGGAATGTAAATGATAAAAATGGGATAAAAATCATGGTAGAAAATCATACAAAATTTATTAATTCATTTATTAGATAGATCCAAAAATCAAAATTATACACACAGAGAAAGTATATATGGGTACTTGGGTTCATAGATAGGAACAGTGAATGGATACAAATATGTGTGAAAATACTTTGGAGTGATATAAATGCTAAAAACTGGACTATGATGATGATGATAATGATGATGATTAAACAAATATATCATACTGAACACTCAAATTTTATATCCCAGAAATTATACCTTAGAAAAGTTATTACAATATATGATAGAAAGTAGTTAATATGAAGAGGTACTTTTATTTAAAAGATGTATTTCATACAAAAATCAACGGCTTACCTAAAGCATAAAATAGACATAAAATTTAGCACATATGACTAAACCATTTTTCATTGCCATGTATACTATAAAATTGTGTGCTTTGCTTTATGGCCAACAGAATGGAACTTTTACAGTGAAAATGTATTCCCAGTCATTTTTTGAAAGGAAAAACAGCTCTGTGGAATAAAATATTGCTTAGAGACTTTTCTCATACTGCTTGTCACAGCATTCTCCCTGGCTGATAAGTTATTATTGCTTTGTGATAAAGGCCTGTGCATTTCCTCCTCTCTTATAAACATTTTAATGAGAACTTGAACTGAACTCTCAATGAACCTATTTTCATTCCAAAATCTTATGATTTTAATCTTATGGTACTCCTGAGGCCTGGCACTGTGGTCTGTGACAGCATGGATGATTCAAATTATTCTTCCTGTTTGTAGAAAACACCATGTGCATCCATCATCCTTTCTCTCTCATGCTGCCTCCTGGGAACCACAGCCTCTAGCAAGGTCAATAATTGCAGTTTTGGTTGACAGTTCCAGGCCAGCTGAAGCACACCCAGCTGGTGAAGACCAGCCACAATGGGTATTGACTGCCCTCCCATCAGTTTCTTTCCTCCCAGTTAGTTTGCCCTTAAAATTCTTCCTTAGCAATGTGATAGATGGACTTGAATTATCTCATAGGGACTCCCCAGTAGAGAGAAAATAAATGGTTTCTCTACAGCCATGTGTGTTAATGTGTTGGTATTTGGGGGAAAATTGATCTAACAGTTCTGGGGTAAATTAAAGATCTTTCCCTTGGGAATAAAGCAAACACTGTACCAGAGGTGGGTATTTAATAGTAACGTTGGCGTCTAAAATCATTGCTGATGACACACATAAAATAAGAGCCTTTGGATTAAGAGGATAGTCTGTAAATCAATGTGCTTCATATCCTAATGCTTAAAATTTTAGGCCAAACAGTAATGGTCCACCCCTTTAATACCAGCACCCAGGAGGCAGAGACAGGTGGATCTCTGTGAGTTCAAGACCAACCTAGTCTACAGAGCTAGTTCCAGGACAGGCTCCATAGCTAGACAGAGAGCCCTGGCTGAAAAATCAAAAAGAAAATATTATTGACAGATTTTTGGCTATGTTTAAAACTAGTTCAATGATAAACCAAATAGTTAGAATTTATTTTTTATTTTATTTCATAACAAGTCAGCAGTCACACGAGTAATATTAAATAAATGCTGTATGTCTTACCCAAATATGCACAGTAGCAGTAAAAAATTGTTAAGCAAATAACCTCTGTAGTATATATAGTAATTGCATGATACAGATTTATTGTAAAGAAGCTTTCATCTAATATTTGGTAAATTTCAACTAAAAATCATTTTAAATGCAGTTCAATAATTTTTTATTTTATTATTTTTGAAATTTAATATATCATTTCTCCCTTTCCCCTCACTCCATCCAAACCATCCCATATACGCTTCCTGTTCTCTTTCAAATTTGTGCCCTTTTTATCATTTGTTATTATTATATGCATATATGTATCTTCCTTGGGGAAAACTATTCTCACAGTCTTTGCATTTCTTAATTACCTCCAGTTCTGTGTGTATGACTAAGGCCTCATGGACTTTCCTCTGTCTATTTTGGCATGTTTATTGGTGTTGATTGCTGTTCAGCTCATGTTCTGGTAGTCATGTTGGTGAGACTTTATGGGTGTGGCTTCTGACATTCTTAAGAAACAGTCTCACAGCAAAGTCCTTGATTTTGTGGCTCTTATAATCTTTCCACTCAGCCCCCTTCTATATTCCCTTAGTCTTAACTCTACATTTGAAGGTAATAGCTTGAGTACTCTATTAGAGACAGCCGATTGTTGCTTAGATACTATCCCATTATATATTTTAAATTAATTGATTATTTTATTATATTTTTTATGCATGTATGAAATACATTCTAATTACTCTTCCTTCTTTTACCTGCCAACCCTCTCATTCTTACAAGTCACTTCACATCCAGTTCTTTTCATTTCATTTTGTGATTCACAATTGCCTATGTCATCACAGGCTTAGAACTATCCATTGAAGATTTTTGGGCTCACCTGTGAGCATACAACTGATGACAGTCACTAGCCATATCCCATGGCACCCTGATATTCTCAGGCTACAAATAAGTCAGTATGCTTTTTGCTTTGTTTTTATAGTTTTGTAAATTTACTTATAGTCTTTTCCTTTGTTTTTGGGCTTTCTTGAGGTTTGTAAAGATTTACTTGAGAATGATTAGAAATTCTGGAAGGAAATTTAAATATATTGAAAGGTTTAAAATATAGAATTTAATAAGTCTTGGATAAATATTGAACATAGATATTTTAAAGATACAAGATTATTATGGTATCAGCCATAACTAAGAACCACTGATGAGTTTTTCTCTGTCCAGTAATTTTCAAACTGAATTGCCTTTTTGAGTAAATATACAAATGCATTCCACCGAGTCTCTTTAATGTTGTTTGCATTTTTAGGATAGAATATTTGAGATTGAATAACCATTTAAGGTACTTAACACTAGGAAAAACTACTTCTCCTTATCTTGGCAGTTTATAATTGCCTGTAATCATTCTTTCATTGCTTCCAAAAGGAAAGCACTTTTAATAAGTTTCGAACAATTTTATAGTTGTGTCATAAAATTAGAAGAGTATACAAATGTGGATGGAGTAATGCAATCTTTTGTTATGTTTTTATGGGAACCTAGGGTCTATACCATGCTAGGCAAACATGACCACTAAACTACATCCCTGACTTTAACGTTTCATTTTCAGACAGCTTCTCACTAGTATGCCTAGACTCTCTGAAACTGTTCAATCGCCCCTACCACTTGAGTAGCTGGAGATGCAGAGATTCACCTCCCTGTGCTTTTGTTTTATAAGTACATAGACTAAGGACTTTATGGGTATTTTCTTGCCTGTATAACAAAGTAATGATTATTCTACTCATCCCGTTTTGTTGTTTTCAAGTTTAAGTGAGCTTCTGATAAAAAAAAAACCAAAAAAAAACAAAACAGAAAAACCTGGGCATCTTCAGGTACACTGATGACTGTTGTTCACAATAGCTTTCAATCTGGATGGAGAGATGCTAAGCAAAGGTTTTACTGGTTAATTTTATCTGAACTATAAAACTTTGACAAAAACATGCTTTTTATAAACGATTAGCTAAAAAGAAATGTTACAGGAAATTAAAAGTACTTGAACTGAATAATTGCCTAAACCCTAGGAAATATTCTGAGGTAGACTATTTTGACTCATTTTCTATTTCTGCCCTCAGCTACTTCCTTCCTATTGTGCCTTCTGTGCTAATATTAACTGTTTTCTCCTTTCTGTTTTTCCAAGGATGAGAGTAATGTCAACTTTTCTAAGAATTTTCACTTGCATTGCGTTGTTCTGGGAAGAAAATGTGCCTCATATTTTCTGGATGACACCTCTGGTTTCTCCACGTCAGGCTTTTCATTGTCCATATAAAGAAGCTAACTTTGCAAAGTGAAGCTTGTGTCTAAACAATAAAATATTTAAAAAGTCAGGCCTAGGACTCTGGTATGCTCATTCTTTCACCCCCATAACGGAAAGGACTATTTAGTACAGTGTCTTTTGGAGAATGTTGGGAATGAAACCATGAGCACGGTCACCAGCTCAATTCTTCTTTATTTTGTTTCATAACATTTATTTTACCTACTTTAGCTTCAAACTTTCAAAATATTATATTGAATCATTATTGCAAAAATGAAATTTTGCATTTATAAAGCAAAATATTTTAAGACAAACTACTTACTTCTAATGGGAAGTATTATTTTATTCTTCAAAGCAGGAAAAGGAATACATTAGCAAGTAAGTGAAGGGAAACACAAGAAAACCTATTCAAGTATTACAGCTGTTTGATTGGTGTGATGTTTTGAGAATTCTGAACTATTAATTTTTCCCTATTTAGTTTGCTACTAAAGGTATAACACTGATTACTGTACATTTCATGGAAAACAGTCCTTCTGGTCGTTGGAGCAGCTTCTCTTTTTCTTCTTTATTTACTATCTCAACTCATCACAGTGACCTTTACTTCATTTTCTCTTGTCTGGTCTGCTTTGCAGACACTATGAAATGTGCTGTCTATTGAGTTGAAGTCAATTAATCACAGGGTGACTTTTAGAATCAAGATTAATAATAGGTTGTTTCATAAATGGAATACTTAATGAAGATGAGCACATTTGTGGTTCCCCTATGCCCAGGAATTATTGAACTAAGTTCCAATGTTTCAAATAACTTTTCATCTCAAGTGACTTTCTCTATAAGAACTTCTCAGCTTAGATAGACTCACCTAAGCTTCCATCAGGGATTCCCAGAAAGGTTGAACAAAATCACTTTTCTTGGCCACTCGGTGCCCCCAAAGAGTAACATCTTTTTAAGCCATACAGCATTGACTCTTCCTTCAAAAAGAATGGAGAGAAGATTTGAAAACAATAAGAGAAAGCCAATCTGAAAAGATTCCTTCTGTCGCCGATGTTTTATATGTCTCAGCTATGCCCCTATGGTTGGAGAGAAAATTTCTGTTTTCTTCTTTAGTCTTGTTTTGTCTATCAGCATGAATCCTCAAAAATAGTTAGTGGATCCTAACATATTAGAAAGTACGGAACGTTTCAGATTGTGTACTGCTTAACAATGCAATAGTACACCTTAGCCGTTCAGTAAAATGGCAAGCTCGTTTGTGTGCTAAGTCATGCAGTGCACTATATCATCAATCTGATTTTGCCTGATGAACTAGGAGAACTGGCTAATGCTTATGAAGTTGAATTTTACAGGTCAGTGCACCACCCATAATTTTAAAATCTAGGAACACACTCACACTCTCTCTCCTCTCCCTCTCTGCTTGGGTGTGTATGTGTGCATGCACATATGTGTCTGTGTGTCTCTGTGGTTGTCTGTGTGTCTGTGTAGCTCTCTCTCTCTCATCAGTGGACAGAATTCATTTTTTTTAAGATAGAATATTTTATTTACTGGCATAAAGCTGAAAGTTTCTATGCAGCTGCCACAGAAGTCATTTTTTAAGATTTATTTTATTACTTACTTTCTATTCCCCGGGTGTACCTTTTCTAACATTTCCATCCTAAATACAATTGCCTCTGAAACACAATACATCTCTGAATGGATGACAGTTTCCAAACCCCATTCAAAACATACAGTGCAAAGCCAGGTGTAACACAACGCAACTACCAATGGGGTTACAGGCTAAATATATCCTGTTCTGTTATTTTAATATATTAGGATATCCACTTCCTAATACCCTATGAGAATCAGAAAGCAAATCATAATTATTTTATACTTTTTAATTGTGTGCTTGCACACATGCATGCACCCACTCCCTGAGACTAGATTAACAGGAAATTGTTCATTGCTTATGTAATTTCTGGTAATCAAATTCTGGTCCTCTGCAAAAATCAGCATTTTATATTAATCATAACCTGTTTGAAGTTTTTTGACTCTAACGAGAACCTAGAATGGATTCTAAAAATGATTTCCAGTGAAATAAACTGTTGTGTCTATATTTTTAAGTATCGTTGTTCAGCTTATTGCAGGAATATTCATTTTATTTGCCAAACTGTGGTATCTTTCAAGTTCATGTTCATACTTATAGTGAAGTAGTGGGAAAATGCTATTTTGTTTTGTAAGCTTGGTGCTCAGTTCTCAAAATCATAGGGTTCTCTCTACTGCTAATTTAGTCATAAGAAAGAGAACAATTCTTTTTGTTTCAGTTCGTTCATCATCATCTTGCTAGAGAATACTCCTCTTCCTCACCTGTCTCCAAGTGGTCATTTATTGACAGATGGCTTTAAGTTGCAGTTTTATCCTGCCCACACACACACCCCAGAATTCTATGTTCATGGTAAATGATTTTCTGGCATGCTCATAAAAAAACCAGAATTAATAGTTTTGGCTTACACATTTTTCATCAGTTTTTAACTCATACTAAAATGTTAACTACATAGTACCTGGAATCTTTGATATTTTCCTAAATCTTCTTTAGATTTTGGCCTTTTACATTCAAAACATAGATCTGATAATATTAAATCACTCAAATTTCCTCTGTTTTAAAAACTCACTTTGATTTAGGGATCCACCCTACTCTTTTGCGACTTTATCTTACCTAATGATATCTGAAATCACCGTATTTGCAAACAAGGTCATATATTGAGTACTAATAGCTGAGATATGAACATGTATATGTGAGAGATATGGCATATAATTCAATATATAAAACCTAACCTACTCCTTTAGTTACATTCATATTCCAACACTTTCTATGATTTTTTACATGTCAACCACATACTGGTCTTTTAATAAATGAGCCAGTACCTTCACATCTTCCTAAAATGCTTTCTATAATGTATTTTTGAAGTTTAACCACTCTTTATCCTATAAACACATACATAAAAGCCATTAACCTGAATTATTTTGTTCATTATCAGTCAATATGCCATACACAATCTGTGTTAGTTGGATTACGTGTCATGATCCCACATATCATTTACTAGCTCCAGTATCACATATTGATTACATACATTTTCTTTTTTTTTTCTACCTATGCCTATTTCACCCAGAGTGGCTTCTGTCTCATTTTGATATGCAGGTCATTTTAGCATGCAATAAAAAATTCAGTTAATATTTCTTAATTCCAAACATTGTTCAAATGTTACTATTTTGACAAATCAAGACATTTGAGATTCTTTATATGTAGATACTTTTCCTAACACTTTAACACCTTACTCCCTCAAATAATAGTATGTTTGCCTTGAAATATTTATACTTAACTACATCTTTTGCTCAAGGAAATGTTTGCCAAAAAAGCATTTGCAGCTGGTGATGCATTCTCAATATAAAATTTAATGAAATAGTTTTTTGTCGAAAATTTATAATGTAGATGGGTTATGATGCTACATTCAAGGTAATTTTCAAAACAATGGACAGAATCATGTTTATTATTTATATTCTCTGGAATCTTGGACATGTATCTTGGCTCAGGGATGTATATGGACTCTATCATACACACATACTGTTAAGTATACAAAACAGAAAGTAATGGTGAAATTTCTCTACGTAGAAGCACAATAGCCTCAAAAATGTATTAATTGAAATTTTAAGTATTAATAAGAGTATAATGGAGCAAACTATTTAAATAATATTTGTTTTTATAGGATTATTTAAAGAGTTATATGAACTATATCTGCCTCATGTGGCAAGTAACAAACAATGACACTTAAAAAGGAAGAGGAGAACGACAAGAAGGACTAGTAAGAAAGCTAAGAATATAAGTACCATCCTTATAAAAAATCTATCTACAACATTGAATGGAATGCCTAAGCCTGCAACATTCTTCATGAAAAACAATTTCTTTGGTTCACTTTTTATTCCTTAGAAATTGATAACACATACAAATCAATAAAAAATTTGATGGATGAATATTAATTCAACAATATATCTCTATAAATGTTATTTTATCTGTTAAAAATTGCCTCCACTTTTGCATTTCTTTATGTCATTGGGTTCAAAGGTATTCAAACTACTGTAAGAATATGGCAGTTTAAATTTAATGTGATCATTGATTTGTCATCAGGACTTATTATGAACACCTACTTTACTCAAGCATGTAGGATATTCATGGGCACACAAATACAGATCGTATATATATTTTATAACATGAGGTACTCCTGCGCTTTAGCATCTATATATGAATTAGCATATAAAGATATGAGTAATTGTTTTAATGAAAATTTCACCACAGCACCACTTTTCTCTGGCTTCATTGTGAATTCAATTAGGTTTGCCATAGTCTTCTCCCTGTGAGCCTGCAGATAAGGCATAAAAAATATTTTTACTATAATCCTCCTGCTTAGATATGATAGGAAAACACCAATAAACGTAATACTATTAATGTCCTTTCTGAACTGGAACATTTAAATTATAAAGAATCACATATTGTTTTTATTAAAATGTTGACAGTAGTTCAAAATGTGTGTTTTGAAGCAAGTTTTATATGAGTTATTACAACATATGGGCATAGTCTCCATTTGGTCTTTCAATTAACATGATGAGAAAGACACAATGGTTATTTCTGCTTCAGATGTGCTATGTCCCTACCACGTTGTCACATTTCCTGTAATAATTCATCACACATTCTGAAGTGTTGCTGTATATAGAGTTTCTTCTGTTCTTCAGCATAATCTGATGATGCCTACACATTGCTGAGTTTTCTATTGAAACAATATGGCTATATTATAGTTTTATTACAATAAAAAGAATTAAAATAAATTTCAAGCATAGTTCATTTTGCACTTGCTGTGATGCTATGAAAACATATTCAAATATTTATGTGCTTTGGGACCCACGAGGGCAATTTAGAATTACACAATGAAGCAAGCAGAGAGAGTAAACAAAACGTAAACACTAATACCAAGGTCATTATCTGATATACATGAATTAACTATTCAACTACCTGATGTTTAGGAACCTAAGTTTTATCCAGATCTCTGAGTTTATGGTTCTGAGACTATTTAATGTAATGAGACAGAATATCCATGTGACTAAAAATCATGTGGAATTATAATCTGACTCTGAATAAAAGTGAAATTGATATGTAACCTAAAATGAATGAGTAGAGCAAACACCATTTTCTTGAATGCCATCACTTATCTTTTACAAAATAATTATATGCATTTTTCTATGTAGTTATAACTGTATGGCTCCATTAACATACTTGACAAGTTGTATTATTGTGACATAAGTGTACAAAAATATTTTCTCTCTGTTTTCTGTACGATCTATTAGGGTATTAAGTATAGCTGATACAGTGGTTATCAATAATCATTACATTATCGATCTAATAATTTGGAAATAAAAATGTTTCATCACATTGAAATTTAATAAACCTCAAAACATCAATTATACAAAATCCCTCATCATTTTACATTAGCTGATTTTGCAATTCATTAACATCCAAGAAAGTTATGATCATATAAGAGTTATGTTAAACTATATCCCTCAACAGAACTCCAAATCTGTAGTATTTCAGGAATTAAAAGAACTTGTTAAATAAAGCAAAGCAATTATTATGATAATATCTCTCATTTATATGTGCTACAGATTTTCTGTGTACTTTGTAGTTAATCACTTACGTTTCTTACACTTTATTAACTAACCCATAATATAATCTGTCGGCTTCTTTTATTGGTATAAAGTCAGTAAAGCTGATTTCATGAGAAAATAGGGATGACTTCTAAAATGTTCTGTGGTGAATTATTATTAATGGTACCATAAAAATCTCATCCAATTACTGTTATTATTATCATCTCCTCCAACAGAGGGTCTTCTTTATAAAGAAAAAATTCTTTGGATATCAATAGGGAATGTTAATGTCTTTGGGGTAATTAGAAATTTGGTATGTACTTATGTTTCTTCCCCTCAACTCTGTGTCTTCATAAGCACACTCTATCTTTCAACTATTAATGTGCCAGATAGCATTTATTGCCTCATTATCTATGTGGGCACACTTGGTCTGACTAGATTTCAAACAACTAAAACAACAACAATAATAGCTAACACACCATTAATACACCTATATGACAGTCATTTTTCTATATGCTCTATATACATTACAACAAAACCTGAGATGCAGTAAGTGAAGTGTGGTTAAGCTCCTATATAAATTATGTGAAGTTCTGTTACTCATCCAGGGTTAATAAGTTATTAAGTGGAACGGTTGGTAAACAAACCAAAACAGTCTAACCAAAGGCACCATGCAGTGTTTGCTTAGCACATGGGAACCCTCTACACCAAAGAAGGAACTATGAACAAAATTTAAATAAAGACGACAAAGTGAGAATTGAATTTAACAGAAAAATATTTCCTATCCAAAAAAGACATCCAAGAAATCAGAAGAACAAATGATAAATGTCAATTATAGGAAAATGCAAGCAGTTAAAAATAATGTGAGAATTCTTACCAGTGTTTGCACACATGCATGTTTTGGCAGTGCTAGTCATGGCACTCGTGACCTTCCGCATTCTAGTCAAAGATTTATCGAACTATGCCCCTAGTATGAGATATCTAAATTTTAGAACGTTAAATTTACACTTAAAAGATGAATAAAAATATTAAAAGGAAAAAATGGGTAAAGCAAAGAAAGGACAGCAAAAGAAAGAAGAAAATTGATAGTAGTATTACCCAGTCTATGTTTCTTCAATTGTTCCATTAGGGTATACAGCAGTCTTTGTATTCATTACTTATTTAATTAAAGAAACAAAATACTTGAAAAGAGAGCCTGAAGTAACAAAGTGTTGCTTTTATGTCACAGTTGGAAGATACATCCTAACAGGAAATGGGTGGCAGCAGGGATGGGAGGAAGCTGATTATTTTATGTCCACAGTCAAGATGCAGGGAGTGATGAGTGGTTACACTCAGCCAGCTTTTCCTTGATAAACCCAGGACCCCATGGTGATTATCTAAATTCTATCAAGATGATACTGGTGATTAGCCATTATAGTCACCTTAAGGACATTCAGGTTTAATTATGCAAAATGTTAAGTCCGCTCTTCCTGCAGACTTTTCCAAGTTATCTATTCAAATCTGGCATTTCCATAACACTAGTGTTTTATTTTGTTTGTTTTCCAAATCCTTAGATCCATCCTTCACTGTTATTCTTCCTCACTCCTCCAAGAAATACAAATGCCAATCCTTCCAACTTCATTTAAAAGACAATCCAAAAGCCTACCACCTTTATTCCTCCTTCTGTTATTTGTTGTTTGTTTCTCTACTAATAAATTCTCAGCTACAGCCTTTCGCACATACTGTCTTTTAAGGGAACAAAATGATCACCATCACAAATATTTCAATGTATATTATGGTATAGGAGGTCCTTCTGCATTTGTGTTGTTTTCATTGGTTGAATAAAGAAACTGCTTTGACCTTTAGATAGGGCAGTCCCTAAGTGGGTGGAGTAGACAGAACAGAATTCTGGGAGGAAGATTTAGGGAGAGAGCCGCCATGGAGCAAGCTGTCAGGTCAGACATGCTGAATCATTCCCGGTAAGCCACGGCCTCGTGGTGACATACAGATTGTTAGAAATGGGTTCAATCAAGATGTGAGAGTTAGCCAATAGATGCTAGAGCTAATAGGCCAGGCAGTAATTTAATTAATACAGATCTCCGTGTGATTATTTCAGGCATAAGCTAGCCAGGTGGCCGGAATGCAGCCTGCCGTTCCACCTATGACAATATTACAATAACTTTAACAAGAGTCTTGCAAGATTCTTTTTTTTATTTATTTTTTTATTAATTAATTTATTTAATTATTAAAGATTTCTGCCTTTTCCCCGCCACCACCTCCCATTCCCTCCCCCTCCCCCAATCAAGTCTTCCTTCCTCCTCAGCCCAAAGAGCAAGCAGGTTTCTCTGCCCTGTGGGAGGTCCAAGGACCACCCACCTCCATCCAGGTCTATTAAGGTGAGCATCCAAACTACCTGGGCTCCCACAAAGCCATTACGTGCAATAGGATCAAGAACCCATTGCCATTGTTCTTCAGTTCTCAGTAGTCCTCATTGTCCATTATGTTCAGCGAGACTGGTTTTGTCCCATGCTTTTTCAGTCCCCGGCCAGCTGGCCTTGGTGAGTTCCCGATAGAACATCCCCATTGCCTCAGTGTGTGGGTGCACCCCTCGCAGTCCTGAGTTCCTTGCTCGTGCTCACTCTCCTTCTGTTCTTCCTTTGGATCGTGAGACTTCAGTCCAGTGCTCCAATGTTGGTCTCTGTCTCTGTCTTCTTTCATCGCCTGATGAAGGTTAATATTCAGGGGGATGCTTATATGTTTTTCTTTGGGTTCACCTTCTTATTTAGCTTCTCTAGAATCACGAATTATAGTCTCAATGTCCTTTATTTATGGCTAGAAACCAAATATGAGTGAGTACATCCCATGTTCCTCTTTTTGGGTCTGGCTTACCTTGACAACTTAAAATGCTTACATATTTGGAAAAAATATTTGTTTTTTATTTTAAATTCTTCAGAAAAACTGCACAGCAATTAGATGATAAATGGCCCAAATTACATTTTTTGGCATTGTTTTCAATAGGAAAATGGTCACCAAGTTTTTAATGGATGGTTAAAGAATAAATTTATTTAATAAAAGTTGCTTCAACATTTAAAATAATGATGCAAATCTTTGTATATTGTTATAAAGGAATTTCTTCAATATATATTTAAGTTAAAATGCAAATCGCAAAAAAAACACATATAGACAATTTCTCCCTTATATTTATAATCTATACTCTTTGTCTGTGAACACTTACAATTTTATCAAGTAATTGTACACATGTATAGTTTCAGGAAGTTGTGGTATCACTATTATAGATTTACATGCATTGCATTATAAGCATCCCTATTTCTCTTTATTTCTGTCAAGTACTGTTATTTTACTATAAGTTCTATTTGACTAATTTCTCAACTCTAATCTGACTAACAAGTCTGTCACTAGCAAATAATTATTTCTTTGCCCTTTACAATTTTCTGATAACTAAAAACTTTTCAGAGACAACTCCTTGCATAACACCTGTTGCTACATATTTTTCATCTTGAAGGTACATTTAGTGACAATGGTCATGATATTTATTTGGGGACAAGTATTAAAATGGGCATTTTGGAATTCATAATTAAAGTATTAATATACGTCTGCATGCTTGCTTTTCTGTAGGCTATCTGTGCAATAAAAGTACAAGTAGACTCCATACCCCAAATATCAATTGCAATCAAGGGAAATGTCCACTCTTCTTTTGATATCCTTTTGCATATATTTTATTAAGAAATAAAATATTTTGAAAGATAAAATTTCTACTCATTATTATGAAGTAGAACCAATATACTGACACCTTTGCCTTTGAAAGATATTATTTTAATCCTAAGAAAATGTACATAAATGTCAATGTTCTTAGAATTAGTTATTTGGGGTAAGGTAGATTGTTTAAATACAAGTAACCCACATTTTAAGCATAAAAATAAATTGAAGAATTTTAAATGTCATTTACAATTTCATGATTTCTATTATCTATTGACATTTCTATGTGTTTTTCCTTATTCTTGCTAACAGAATGTGTCTTCGAGGCTGATATCTGAAATAGTATATATATATATATATATATATATATATATATATATATTTCCAGGCAGGGCGGAGGTGGTGCACAACTTTAATCCCAGCACTCTAGAGGCAGAGGCAGGCAGAGCTCTGTGAGTTCAAGGCCAGCCTGGTCTATAAGAGCTAGTTCCAGGATAAAATTGAATAACACTCAATTATTAAATATTTCATGATAGACTCAGGTAGCAAACTAAAATATTTAAAACCAAACAAAAAATAATTGTTTATATTTTATGCCTTATTTGACTAAAATAAATAAATCTTCACTGAATAGTGATAGTTATCTGTAGATTGATGATATACTTTGTAACTTAGCAAAAACAACTATGTATTGAAAAAAATGAAAGCCATATTCCACAGGATAAATGTAGTCACTAAGTGAAACTGAAGGAGATTTAATCATTTTCTTCAAAATTCTTTCAATTAAAGCCTCAGTCATTAAAAAAGCACATTAATATCTAATAGACAAAATAATTTATAGTACATATATGCCCCGTGATAGCATTTTGAAAGATTTCTATCAAAGACTGAAATTTGAGGACGAAAGCATTAGGTACTGTTTAAGCTGGGAGAAAATGAGTATTTTCCCATTGATCTGACAGAAAATTTACATAAGGTCCTGGGTGCCTCACACAACCTATTTACAAGGGGACAACTCGAAATGGTCTGAGCCCTCATCCAGAAAGAAGACCATCTATTTGTGTGAAAGAGGAAGTAATGCTGGTAAAGGGCCAGATTGTCTCTGCTTTCTCTTGTCTGGAATCACATACAATTTCAGAAGCATAACAATGTTGTGAGAAGCCTGCTCATATTCTATTTACAATAGATATCTTATTTACAACATCATTGTGAGTTATTTCACTATACTCTCTATGATGAGAGATGAATTAATTTAAGAAACCTGAGTACCTGGGATGCAAGAGCAACCAAGAAAAGGAAGAAGTAAAAACACATTACATATATAGGTTGAAACTTTACAAAATTGACCAAGAACTTATCCAATATTCATTTTATATTTTCAAACATTTTGTTTGCCCTGTTACATGAGGATTACATGATGTCAATAGACTAAAAATAAACATAAATGAAAATATCTTTTTAAAAATCCCATGTCCATTCTGAACATCATTAGCTACTGTGAACTTGGAATATTATGGTAAAAACTTATGGAAATAGCTTGTTGTACAGCAATATATGTAAATGACAGTGTGATATAATCACCAAGACCAAGGCTATGTTCTGGTTACAGTCCCAACAACCTCTCTTTTATCTTCTATTCACAGTGGTATAAAAGTATCTTAACTTTTTTAAACCTCTGTGTTTTAAAGATATGGTTATAGTAATGGAGTCTTTGAGTCAGTCGTAAGATAGATATGAGGATATATAATTTCTTAAACATTCTTAAGAACTTAAAATGCATCTATAAATCAGTATGTACAAAATTATTGTTTATCAAGCACACTACGTGCAGATTGGGAAATGGAATCACAGAATATATGTAGTATAAAAGGAATAAATTTAACCCCTCAATACATATACATGGTATTAATGTTCAGAACCTGCAAAGAATTCTATTATAGAGCCATAACATAGTTCCTTATTTTCAGACATTTACCCAATTGCACTGTTTGTTCATTACTCATTTTTACTTTTGTACACAAAGGGAAGTAAAACATTATATAATTTCCACATACCTATCACTAAAATTCAGTAATTAGAAACACATATGCATCCTTTATAATACATAAGGGATACTTATTTTGAGCAATAAATCTGATAAAAATTATGATAATCATCTAATTGGCTGTATAAAGAGCCCATCTACTGAACAAATGATAGCATATATCTGCATTTACATAAGAAAGATACTCTTTACTCAATCTTCAAGAAGCCAGTTTTTATCCAATGCCAAATTAAATGCTCAATTCTCAAGTTATTCAAGTTTACTAAAAAAATCTTCATTTTATCTTGCTTCCTTCTGACATATCTGAGAAGAAAATAGAATATTATGAGATATTCCAGTGGAATAAAACTATATTCTTCAGCATAATACAAGTACCAGAACTATTTCAGCCAGTATAATTGAAATCTCCTCATTCTGCATTGATAATTGCGAATCACATATGTTTAGAGTAAGAAATCTCTTTCCAAAAATGGTAGAAACTCTCCTGAAGTCAGTGGGGAGTTATAACATTAAATTACAATGCAAAGACTTCAGCAAACTTAAATAAGCCTGTATGTTCTTCCACATGGGTTGATAGCACTATCTATCACAGCAATTACAGTATAAAATGAAGGTAGTCAGTATGAAAGGTATTCTAGTGACTTTCCTGTACTATCACACTTGACTTGTATTCATATATTCTTCCATGTTATTTTGTACTAAAGTGTGCTTTCTTGGAGTTGTAGTTCTACATTCAATACCAAAATAAAGTATAGAATGGAAATTAACTTCACTAGTCACAGCACTAAAAGTGTTATTCAAAGGAGAAAAATTGTTGACAGAGGTTTCTGTCCTGCCAGGTCCCACAGTCGTTCAGTCCCAAAGAAATACACAGAGGTCTACATTAATTATAAACTGGTTGGCCTATTATCTCAGGTTTCTTATTAACTACCTCTTACATCTTAACCCATAATTTTTGTTTGTGTTAGCCACATGGCTTGGTACCTTTTATCATTGAGGCATTTTTCATCTCGCTTCCTATGCATCTGACTGATGACTGCATCTCTTTCCACTTCCCAGAACTGTCTTATACTGGTTGCCCTGCCTAAACTTCCTGACTGGCCACTGATCAATCAGCATTTTATTAAACCAATACAAGTGATAAATCTTTACAGGGTACAGGACCATTGTACTACAGTAAAAAAATTAATAATAATAATCTCACTCAGCTGTGGACCTTGAAAGCTACAAATATTGACCTGCTTTCAAGAAATGCCCACTGGAGCAATAGTGGCACAAATATTAAGGAAGTAACCACCTTTTTTTAATGGATGGAACCTTTCTCAGCACTGTCAATGAGACCAAGAATTCAAGACTAGCTAGGTCATAGGCCTTGTGGAAAAACCTATTAGTATTAATTTGCTAAATGAACAGATCAATAAATGACTCCTAATGACATATTACTATATCCATAGAGCAGTGCATCACTAAACCCACATGAAATAAGTTTCTTATGGAATGTGGTAATTACCATAAAGAACAACAAATGAAAAATATGCAGACAGTGAGAGATTTTGGATTACTCAGCACTAAATTAAGCATATACTTTTATAACACCCTATTCTTTGAAACTCAGGGGCAGAGGAGAATAAAAGATAATAAGAGCCAGAGATCATGGATAATATTAACAGAATAAAGTTTTCCAGACACAGTGTATATGATGCACATATGAACTTACAGAGACAATGACAGCATGCATAAGACCTATGCAAGTTCAAGACAGACACCCCTAACCAAGAAGCAATCCACAATCACTAGCTTCTGTGGGAGAGAAAAATCAATCTTCTCCTATGTAGTGACACTTGGGTATATCAACTACACTCCAATTTGGGCTTCACACTTTGGAGTATTTGTTCAACAAAAATCTATGTTTTTTTCTGTTCTTTTGTTTTGTTTCATTGTGGATTTTTTAAGTGGAAGAAAGAACATGAAGTTGTGTGGGTAGGGAGGAATGGAGGGGGTCTGGGAGGAGTTAGAGAAGGAAAAAGAAAAAATATGATCAAAATATATTCTATGAAAACTTTAAAATAGTGTTATAATTATAGTTAAAATTTGGAAAAATAAATTACATTTATTCCTGTGTTAGAATATAGCCTTTTAATATTTTCTCTAGTATAGAATATTACGTTAATCTATTTAAAATAACACACTAAGTAACTACTTTGTAGAGGACACTACTACATTAACGGTCTGGGTTAAAAGAAAAACATGCTTCTCTCATTAGATCTTTTCCCTAGTGAAGGGTAGATACACCATAACTACCTACATAAATAGATCATGATATATGCAATATAATATAATGAAGAAACATAAATAGGATGAAAGGTATCAGGAAGGAGAAATGGGTATGGTTATCTTAGGTGTAGTGTTGCAGAAATATATTCACATCTGAATAAGGACTTAAAGTGAACTAATGAGCCATGAGGCAGAAGAAAAAGGAGAATGTGACCATCCTGATGCAGAAATACACCACAACATATTGCAGATAGGGACACTCTTCTCATAGCATTTCCTTTTTAATGAGGAAAACAAAATAAAAGGAAATGCTAATAAAAATTATAATCCATCTGATTGAAGTACTGAAGGTTAGAGTGAAAAGAAGATAATGAATATTATGCAAAATAATCCTGTATCTCAAAACTAAATGATTATCTCCAAAACTAGATAGATGTATAGCATAGAAGGACTATTTCACAGTGAAAGAACCATTTCTGGTCATGTTACTGTCTTTGAAAATGTACTTTGGAATTGCTTTAATATAAAAAAAATCTGTTAGAATCTATTTTATTGCTTGAGAATAGTACTTTACACAAAAAATGTTCAAAACATGGTTTCTAAAATACAGTTCTAAATCAATTTTTAATATCCTTTAGGTAAGTCTTGAAAGTAGTCTGCAGAACTGTTTTACCTTAATATAATAAACATTTTAATATGCATCATGAAATTAAAGAAAAATATTCTTTTGTCTATACTTTTAGTTTCATTATCCTCAAGTGAATAGATATTTAATGATGCAACTGACAAAATATATGAAACTATGTTTGCAAGAGAGTGAAGAATAATTAATATTCAGTGAGTGAAGAGTACTACCTATGTCTGGGGAGATGGCTCAGCAGTTTAGAGCACTTACTGCTCTTCCAAGGGATCTGGGTTCAATTCCCAGAAGTCACATGGCAGAAAAGAACAATGTTTTATGTTGTAAAATATTATTTTAATTGAGAAGAGATGTGTTACATTTGTTTGTGCTGCATAATATTACTTTAACTATATAGAGGTGTGCTACTTTTGGTTATGCTAAATTTGTTTAATTATGTAAGGGTGTTTTGTATTTGTTTGGCTGTACCTGCCTAAGGCACATGATTGATCCACTAAAAAGCTAAACTGCAAACAGCTAGGCAGGAGAGGTATAGGTGGGGCTGGTGGGCAGGGAGAATAAATAGGAGAAATCTAGGCTTGAGAGAAAGTGAGAAGAATGAGAGAAGAGGGATAGAATAAGGAACACACCCGGGGCAAGAAGCCAGGCAGCTGCTAGCCAGCCAGACATCGAGAAGCAGTAAAGTGAGATATATGGAATTAAGCAAGGTAATAATCCCTGAGGCAAAATGTAAATAAAGAAAAACCCATTAATTTAAGTTAAAAGAGTTAGCCATAAAAGAGCTAAGCTGGCCGAACATTCACAACTAATAATAAATCTCCATGACATGTTTTGGGTGCTGATTGGTAGCCCAAAAGAAAATATCTGCTATATTTTTACTACAATTCCTGGGGATTCCATGTCCTTTTCTGGTAGCCTCAATAGGCACACACATGTTACATGGGAATACATGCAGGCAAAACACCTGTACACATTAAAAAATATACTATATAATATTTAGATATTGAGTATGTGTCAAGTTAAGTACTAGGAACTAAAATGTCTCTGCAAATTGGGTAATACTATCCTTCTTCTTATTTCAAAAGTAAATGCCTAATTATGCTGTCTACATAATTCCACATCCTTGATTCTTTAATCCTAGTTCTTAATTATGGAATTCCATATCAAGAACATTTTCCTTTCCTGTGATTGTTTTAGCCGTGTTTTCTTGTGTCTTTCAATGTTACAAGTATCCTAAATAAATCTACCTTCTACTATAAATTATTTAAAACAGCATCCATGCCATGAATACCCTCAGGTTCTTGTTCTCAATGTCTGTCCGGAATTAGGATTATCTTCTGTTGACATCATCCCACTTCTTAAAATCATCAAGCGTTTAGCTGTCAATCAGGCAATCAAAGTTCTGGCTACTCCAAGTGTAAGCAAGGATCAGCAGCAGCAGTTACACATTTACAGAATGACCCTGCATGTTAAAGAGATCCCCAGAGGTTCTGCAGGCACAATTAAGTTTGCAAAGCCCTGCCAAAGCAAGCATCAGAATCACTTGAAAGTTTGCTCGAACTGCATTATTTATAGTAGAAACTGTGGCAGGGTAACCCAGCAATGTGTGTTTTTCATTCCCTCTGGGTTATTTTGTGTTTGCTTCTCAAAACTTACTCTCAAGGGACTGAGATCAACAATACCAGTGCATTACAATAGATTGCTGGTTCTCAGTCTTGTCTGTATGTGAGAACTGTCTGGAAAATTTGTAGAATATGGTGAATACCAAGGATCTGTTGGAACCAAATGTATTCCAGTCTTTGAAGGATGGGCCTATAAAATGAATGGCTAGTATGTGTTTGTTTTCCTCTGGGTATCCCAGCATTAGAAACCACTGCTACCAAATCACTCTGCTAAAGACGTTTACCTTTTGGTAAAACTTTGAACCTTCCCAATGTAATACTGCGAATATTAATATCACCATCTAATTCAGCTTCCATGACAATATGACTGCCATTTGTGCATGCTTGCATCACACTATTTCTCTTTGATTTTGTTTCTTCTAAAAATATAAGAAGAGATCAAGCAATAGCTTCTCTTTTCTGTTGGGATGAAGAAATTAATGTGAAAGTAGCATTTTGAGAATTTTCCCATGCTGTACAAATATGTGGTTTCTACTTTATTGAATCTGCTCTTACGTTTTCTCAAGCAACAGGAGTACAAATGGGGGTGGACTCAGCTTTTCTCTGATATGATTATGAACATGTGGCCAGAAGTTATCAGATATCATGGAGGGCCGACCTTTTACTTCTTCAATGGTCTAATTAGATATAGTGTGCACAACTCATGAAAAAGAAACATCTCATGAAATGCTAAAAGACGGGACTGTTTCTCATGACTAACAGTGCAGGAACTCCAAAGGTACACTCCTCAAATCTTATTACAGGCATGAGCCCTGTGTTACTTTACCGTTTCCAACTTAGTAAATCGAGGGTGACACTTAAATTCTATGCTTCAAACAAGCTGGCCAAATGATGAGGAGAAAGCTGACTCACAGATCTCACTTTAAACACTCAGTACCGCTGCCATTCTGGTGCCGATTGTCCTGGGGAAAGTAAGACAGCCATAGGAGCAAGCCATTAAGTAGCATTCCTTTGTTGACAGAGGTTTCTGTCCCGCTCAGTCCCACAGCCATTCATTCCCAAAGAAACACACAGAGACCTACATTAATTATAAACTAGTTGGCCCTTTAGCTCAGGCCTCTTATTAGCTAACTTTTGTTAGCCACATGATTTGGTACCTTTTATTAGTGAGGCATTCTCATCTTGTTTCCTCTGCCTCTGGGTGATGACTACATATTGAACCTTCCCAGAAGTCTCCTATTTTGGTCACCTAGCCTATACTTCCTGCCTGGCTACTGGTTAATCAGCATTTTATTAAACCAGTATAAGTGACCAGTCTTTACATGATACAAGACCATTGCCCCACAGTATTCCTCTTTGCCCTCTGTTTCAGTTCCTTCCTCCAGGTCTGTGCCTTGACTTCTGACCCTGAATTCCCTTAGTGATGGACTGTGATGTGAAAGCGTAAGCTGACATAAACTTTTTCTCTCCAAGTTGCCTTTTGTTATGATGCTTTAGCACAGCAATAGAAACCCTAAGACATTATCTAAATTCCTTATGTTTTTCTCCTTTTGTACCACTTTATTGATTGCTCCTTGCCTTTTATTTTTGTAGTTTTGTTTTTCCACTTTCCTTCTAAGATTTTTTAAGTGGTTCCCTATTTTATTTTCACAGGGGTGTATAGATTGTAGCCCAGTTCTCACTATGTCAGTCTTCACTGCACAATTCAACAGAATAAGAAAGTATTATGTGAATATCCCAGTTCCATAAATCAGAGCGTAAACCTTACAAGTGTATGACCACACAGAAATGGTGAAATCTAATGAATAAATCCTGGTGATCTATTGTAGATCCAGGTATAATTATAATTAATGATAATGTATATTTGAATTTTGCAGAATAGGCTTTAAATCATAAAAATAAATAGAAACTCTCACAATTACTTCAACATATATGTGTATATCAAAAGTCATTATATGCAGTAATATACATATATATATGTAATTGACAATTGTGTATTCTATGGAAAGCCATGAAAATATTAAAATAAAAGCAATGAAATTCACGATAAGGATGGATGGGGATCTTTCTATTTGTAATGTCTGCTTTGGTGAATTTAATATGCTAACAAAAAAATATTATTTTTGAAATAACAGACTTAACAATTTAAAAATAATAGATCTCTATTAGCCTATCATTTTTATATTAGACCTTAAGTTTGATTTTTATTTTATTTAACACATTGAATAAATAATATATTCATTTTATTTTTATTCAAAAATATTTTGTAAAAAAATATAGACTTTGATAGCTAAGAAAATTGTACAATGAATTAAAGATCTTGATATACAAGCATGAGGAGCTGGGTTTGAATGCCCAGTGTTCAATGCAATGCTTAATATGGCTGTTTGTGCCTCTGACTCCAGCATTAGTTTGTGGAGGCAGACAGATCTCAAGAACCTATTTGCTGGCTAGCCATGCCTAAAAGGTAAGATTCCAATTCAATGAGTATGATGCTATCTTGAGGCAGTGTATAGAATGACAGAGGAAAACATTTTTCCCTGACCTCTGAATGTGTGTGCATGGTCACACATACCTGAACATTCACATCAATGCATCACACACACACACACACACACACACACACACACACACCTCATACATTTATACAGGTCACAACACACAGAAAAATATAACTCTATTTTAATTTATCATTTATCTGGCCTGGGGTATACACTTTGGTTAGTAATTATAAGAGCCTAAGTTCCATCCTCCTTACTAAAATTAAACAATAATAAAAATAGTAATTATATAATAAGCATAAATGTAAATTCTTTACTCAATTACATCGTTATAATCTTACTAATTAATTTACTCTCGTTTGGGAATATGGCTTAGCTAAATAAAACTTGCCTAGCATAACAGAGTACATGATAAAATTTTGATTGTCATGCCTGCTACTGAAATTTCATATTGGAAATACATATGGCAGAATGCTTGTGAACATATTTACAATACTAGTCTTAACTGTGTGCAGCAGACAATGCATGTAGGCCTACAGTCTCTCATTTAGGTTGCTGACTCAAAGATGGATAGAGCTAATAGAAGAGGATTTGATTAAATAATACTGGGGTTTGTTCTCTTATGCCACTGTCATTCAAGTCTCAGCTTAATTGTTATGTTGTTGGAGGGAAATTCACTGACACTTAACGAAATTCAAAGATCACCTCGTTTAATTCTCTGTGGAGTGCTTATTAACCTCTAACACCATATGACTGGTTCATGCCTGCTTGATTGTTTCCCGAGCTACCTCAATGTCAAATCAAAAAGGTAAAAGACTCACTGTGATTTATTACTGTGTCTTCAATGTCTAGAACAGTTCCAGGCATATTGCATAATAACTCAAATTTGTTTATTCATGAATTTATTAATTAAAAAAATTTAAGAATATATGGTCATTATATTAAAAAGTAAAATTTTTAGGTATCAAATCAGAATTCAGGTAACTTGAAAAACTGAAAGTAACCCACCAATGATTTATACCTGCTATGACTTTGCATTTTAAGACACAAAATAGGTAAGCGTCTCTCTTTATTGGTTTTTCTTCTTCTTTAATATCTCCTTTTTATGTACAATAAAGTATCAACTTTTTTTTTTAGGAAAAGAACCTCACTCCTTCCTACAAATCAAAAATATTTGCACATGCACCATACCAACAAAAAAATCTTTGCTCTCATATGTGTATTTTATAAGTAAACTTGTTTATAAATATATTTATGATATGACAATTGTAATCATTTTATGTTTATCATTGCTAGTGGTGATTAATAAGTATGTGAGTGTTATATTTTCTTCACTGGGTGTTGAATTTCCAGTGGTTGACCTTCTTATAATGAAGAATAATTTTAAATCAGAGCTATTATATGAAAGCATGATGTTTCCAAGTATATTTTTGAACAATTTATCTCAGTGTTCTAGTTAAAATGTAATTTACCATGCATATCTGCTTATCTGGATGCCTTCAGCACTTTGAAATGACTTAGTATTCTAACTCATCCTGCATTGTGTGGAAGCATATCAAAATTTCTTGATATTCAAACATAACCAACTATAAATGGAACACTACCTTTTTCCAAAGGTAAATTATTTGTGATAAGTCTATTTTGATCAAAATTGTTCCTCACTTAAATGACTTGGAATACCCAGTTTATTTCTACATAATAATTTTTAAAATTTGCTTATAATATTAAATATTGACTTCAGTATATGCCTCTATAATTTTTAAGAGAAAGTGGGAGACCCTTAGATTTGATTTGCTTTCAACGACAGCTCACTGATGAATAAAATAGATTTAACAGAAGAGGCTAATTGTATAGAACAAGTAAATATTACACATACAGTGCTCATTTGCCTAAAATTATACAGGTAATGCCTGTAGTTAGTTTCTTAATTTCTTGTTATAAGACAATTGCATCTCATTTAGACATGCTTAATTGCATTGTTTCCATTGCTAGAATAATAGCACATTCCCTTTTTAAGATGTTGAATGGCACATTTAGATTGTAATCACTTATTATCCTTCTCTAAGCAAACCATTCAAGAGTATTTGTTGCAATGAAAATCTGATTTTCTACTCATGATGGCCAAATGGGAGCATTTTAGATAAATGTATGTTCTCTACATAATTGTATTCACTTGTGGTTAAACTATTAGCTTAATAAGTCTAGTTAGTTAATAATGTAACTATTTTCTCTAAGTATCATTATAAAACTTGTACTACTTAACCTCATATCCCAAACTACTTAGAAGCTTTTGTTTCTCACTTACTATACCTGCATTGGGGTGCTATAATTAGAATCTAGAATGCTTTTCAAATGTCTATATTTTGAAAACTTGATCTCCACCATGACTTACCATAGGAGGGTGGTAGGATAAAATGGAGTCCAGTGGGGATAAATTAGGTCATGGGGGATGTCCTTGAAGGGTACTAAAGCCCCATCTCTTTCTTGTTCTCTCTGTCCTTTGTGTCCTAGCTTCAAAGACAATCAACTTTAGCATGTACACTTCATCATGATTTTCTGCCTCGTCATAGGCAGAAAAGCAACATGGGCTAATCAACCATGAACTGAAAACTCTGAAGCCCCAAATCAAATTAAATAAACTTTCTCCTTCTTCTTTTTCTTCTTCTTCTTTTTCTTCTTCTTCTTCTTCTTCTTCTTCTTCTTCTTCTTCTTCTTCTTCTTCTTCTTCTTCTTCTTCTTCTTCTTCTTCTTCTTCTTCTTCTATACATTGTTTCATGTTACAGTAAAGGTTGACACATGGGAAATGCATGTAAACTTGTAGTAGTCAGACATTTGTCCCTGACAAAATAGCTAACACAATCCACTTTGAAAACAAAAATAATTGGGAGGCAGAGGCAGGTGGATATCTGTGAGTTTGATGCCAGCCTCATGTATAGAGTGAGTTACAGGACAACCAGGAACATAGAGAAAAACCTGTCACAAAAACAAAAAAAAAAGAAAAGACCTAAGTTCAAAGTTTCATAGATTTGAATCCATGGTTGGCTTGCTCTCTCCAGTTTCTGGGCCTATGGTGAGCCAGCACAGCACAGTGGAAAGGCCTGACAGAGCAATGCTTCTTACCACATAGCAGTTGGAAATACTGCCCTTCAGTAGCGTACTAAGGACGTACTTTTGCCAATTACAACCTTCCTCTTAATTATTACTGCATTCCAATAATGCCATTAAATTAAGCATCCATCGGTGGGACTAGAGAGTTGGTTCTGTGGTTAAGAGTACTTGTTGCAGCCGGGCGATGGTGGCGCACGCCTTTAATCCCAGCACTCGCGAGGCAGAGGCAGGCGGATCTCTGTGAGTTCGAGACCAGCCTGGTCTACAAGAGCTAGTTCCAGGACAGGCTCCAAAACCACAGAGAAACCCTGTCTCGAAAAACCAAAAAAAAAAAAAAAAAAAAAGAGTACTTGTTGCTTTTGACAGGGAATAGGGGGTTCAACTCCCCGTATCTATGTGAAGCCTCATAACCATCTTAACTCCAGTCCTACAGGCTCTAATGTCCTATTCTGACCTTCATAAGCACCAATGCATACAGGCAAAACATGTATACATATAACATATCAATAAATAAACAAATATTATTTTTTATAAAAATAATCAACAGATTTTCCCCATTGATTAAGTTAGAGCCTTAATGATTCCATTTCTTCCCCAAAATCACACTTCTGAATATAGCAAGGGGATTAAAAATTCGTCATATGAGTGGTCTTTAGGGGTCACTTACCATAACACAGGACGTTATACAGAGTCCAACTAATAGAGAATTATTAGTAGTAATAACAGCTATACAGGTCTGCAATTTCAAAAAGCAATTAGGTCAGAAAGATGTAAAAATGTACATTTTAAGAAATAAAGAACACAAGACTTGATGCTATGGCAAAGCATTGTGCTAAAAGAGATGAGGTAATTAGGGAGAGGCCTGACCCTCAGAATCTGCATTGTAATAAAGGTCAATGTTCCCTCATGACAAGACTCCACCCAGCTAACCTTCCCACTTGTATAAGGAAAAGTTCATCCCAAGTTGGCAGCTGAGCTTGGCAGTGCTGGCTGTAGAGACATGAAGGATACAGGACTAAAGGGTTTGGGTAATTGTACTTCATTGATCTGCTAAACCCAAGTGTGAGACAAGGAACTCCCTGTCTGGAGGCCCTGAGAGGCCCTGAGAGGCTATTGTGTGAAACTGTGGAAGTGAAGCCTGGGTTGCTTTGGAAAATTCCCAGAGAGATGCTAGACTCAGTGATTTCTGCTGAGCAGAGATGTACAATGGGTGGAACCAGCCTGAGAGCATGAGATGTATTTTGTGTGCAGCAAATATAAAGTGCAAGAAACGTGGTTTGGGAGCTAGAGACCTTGGTATTTGCCTTGCTCATTTTTAGTCATGCTTCTTGGTCCAGTATTTCCTCACTATATCCCCATTCCTCTCTTTTGGAATGGTAATGTATCTTCTCTGGTATTTTATATTGGAAGTGTGTAATTTTCTTTTTTATTTTCCTGGGTTATGGTACAGTAAAGAAATTGCCTTGAGTCTCAGAAGAGACTATGGAATTTTAAACTATTGAGAACTGTGAAAGACTATGGGGACTTTTGAAGTTGGACTAAATGTATTTTTTTCTAAATGCATTTTTGCATTATGATATTGCCAGGAGCCTATGGAGACCAGAAAGTGGAATGTAGTTCGAATGAAATGTCACCCATACTCTTGGGTGACATACTTCATACTTTTGGGCATTGGATAGTTGCTGGCATTGTTGGACATTTTCAGAGTTGCTACTATCAGTTTGATCTCTGTTTCCTGCTTGCAGTACAAAATGTGAGGTCTCAGATTGCTGTTCCTGTCGCCATGTCTGCCTTCCCCATATGTTGGTCATGGATTTTTATCCCTCTGGAACCACAGGCCCAAAGTAAACCCTTCCTTCTTTAAGTTGTATGTTGTTTTGCCACAGTAATAGAAATGGAACTAATACATCATATCAAGATCAGATTCACTGGATGGATTAATAACATGTATGTTCAAGAGAAGGGCATAAAGTCTCATACTACTTAGTATGACCAATATGCTTGTGTGATTTCTACAGATCTGGAAACTGACCTTAAGATATCATATTAGGCTAATAGGCTTAAAAATTCATTACATATTGGGTTCTTTAAAACTTATTATACATCCAAACATCCCATACAAGCCAAGATTTCTGTTACTACTTCCTTCGTGTTTTTGTTATTGTTCTTTTAATGAGAACTGATAGCAAAGTTTTCACTTTTAGGTTTTTTTTTTCCAGTGGAATTGGTGCATTATAGATCTAAAGAAATCAACAATTGCTGTAAAAAGATTGTGGATGCAGTTAAATGTGTAAGGATTAAGATTGAGAGCTCTGCTTTTTCTCACTTGGAAATTCTCATTCTTGGGCCATGTTTCTTGTATAGACCCTATAGGTAAGGAAGAAGAAATGCTTTATCTGGTGAGAATGGAAACCATTTCTCTGGCCAACTCTTGTCAACCAATTTTCAGAATACCTCCAATCTATATTAGGAAGCTGTTAGAAATTTACATAAAGTTGCATTTATTTAAGGCTCATATTTAGTGTGTTGTTTATAAATACAATTACACTTTAAATATTATTTACCTATTATGGAATTCTTTAATAAATGAATATTTTAAAAGAATATATGTATATTATGTTGCAGAATTTTGCTACTCTCTAGTGCCTTCCACATTTTTTAAAGGTGTAAAAATGAAAACACATGTGGTTTATTGCAAATAGATTATGGTAATGCATCTACAAGTAAAGTATATTTTCATACTTGTTTGGTAGTCTTAGAAAACATTGTGTGTCTGTACTATTCATAACAAAATTTGGAATGATATCTTAAATTTTGCAGAATGTAAAAATGTGTATCATTATATATTATTAGTTATAGTACCACTATAGCTGGTTTTCTGTAAAAAGGTAGTGCCAGGTTGGCTTATATATTTGTAACATTAAAATGTAGATTTACCTATTTTTTTTTCTCATGATGATTCCCATCTACCAAGTGAATGCATTGTGTATATCTATCCTCAATATAGCATCAGTGAATTCATTTTAGATAGGAAAAGATAGTCATATGACTGAACTTAACAAATGCCAAAAATTGAATTTAGCTTTCCTCCCTCCATTCTTAGGAAACAATCATCATTTGCTGTTTATCTTTCATTTAAATGCTTGGATTATACTGTCTTTACTAGGTCTACACTTCATTAAGCCTCAATTTACATATAAGTTTGCTTATGTTAGTTTTCAAGTTCATGTGTCTCAACTCACTAATGAAATGCCTTCTAACCTGTGAAACTTCTGAAAAGTTCAAAGAGTCATATAAAAGTACATTTCAGGTTTCTAAGAGAAAAAAAGGGGGGGTTGGGTCTTCCGGGGCAATGGTACACTGCAAACATAAACACTGTTCTTGTTCCAAGTTAGAGTCATTGTGTTCTTTCAATTCCCTGTTACCATATGTTAAATCTACCTATCTGATAATTATAGCAGTTTCAAATGCCCCATTACTTTTTAAAAAAATCCTATTTCCATAGTCATTCTTGGTTATCTTATTTTAACATTTCCAAATTCAGTTTGAAAACATAACTAAAATTTGCCAGAAACTATGCAAAGTGAATATGAATTGAGATTAGACATATATTTAAAAAAAATGAGAGATAAATGCTCAGTTAAAATTTATTATTTGTTTCCTTATTTTAAGAGATGCAGGTTCCAGTAATAACATAGTTCAAGACACACTAAAATCGAGGAAACAGATGTCAGAAGGAATTTGTTGGTGTTGTTTATCTACTGAAGGCTGACGAGTGTTTTTACTTTGAAGTACCTTTCACAACCAGAGCTCCAGTTTCAGGCAAAGTTGCTATTTCCTACATATATATCTAAATCCCTTTTTGCAAACCTCAAAACAGGCTGTAATGTGCTAGATAAAAGGTTTGGCAGAATAATAATCCAATAATAATTATTCCCTCTCCCTACACTTTCATCTAATAACACACTTAACCTCTATTGTATGAATCAGAGCCCTTGGACAAGTTCTCAAGATCACATGGCTTGGACTCTAGCTCTTTTGTTCAACCTGTTGTAATTGACTCATTTTCATCGAAACTACACTATTCCCTGCATTCTTCATCCATATGTTCTCTCTCTCTCTCTCTCTCTCTCTCTCTCTCTCTCTCTCTCTCTCTCTCTCTCTCTCTCTCCTCTTCTCTTCCCAAAGTTCTTGTTATTAAATCTCAGACATGCTTGTTTTCCATTCCTGAGAGTTAGTCCTTTGAATTATATGAATAATCCTTTACTTCTTTGCCTTTGATTCCTTCCATATTAAACAACATTCAGATGCTTACCTGATTTGCATAGGTGAATTGTTGCACGCAACTAGTATAGGTATTTATATATATATAACTTTGTAAATAAATTATCCATAGGCTAAATAAAAAGGCAAATATAATTAACAAATATTTTATTTTCAATATGCATGTACCTGTGTTGTTACCCACATCTAAGATTTTTATACTTACATATCAAGTTACTTATTTTACATAGTTGTATTTTGCATTAATATACTCATGTAATGAATCTCATCCCACACATTTTTATTTATCTGATGGAAAAAAAGAGAGAAGCCTATAAAAATTCAGGTAATGGAGAAAGAGAGACTGATTAGTAATGCTAAATATCCAGTTTTCTCAAATTCTATTTAATTATTTAAGTCAGTACTATAAAGGAAATAATTATGCAAATTGCTAGCAGTGTGAATCCAGCCTAGTCTACTGAATATAGAATAACAGAGTTAAATCTTCAATGAAAGGAATCAGAAGGCTAAAATGTTACCATAAATTTCAAAAGGGTAAATCATATTCTATCCTCAACCATCACAACCTCAATTTCATAAAAACAGGGTGGTTTAGGATAAACATGAGTTTAGAGATAAAAAAGTGTAAGCCAAAGGACAAGTGTCTGAGAAATTAGAGAATGGGATCAGTTGTCTTTCTAGGAAACAGAGTAACTTTTAGGATATATAATCCATTGTGGATTATAAAGATCAGAATATACTTGTACTTTTCCTCCAAGGCAGTTATATAAACTATAGCTCATAGTTAAATAGTCATTATGAAATCAAAGAATAAGAAGCAGATTCCATTTTAGGTATAAAATTAACATACAGCTGTCTTTAGTTAAGCATTGTGCGATAATATCACTGATATAAAGATGTTTATAGTCAGATAGCAGGAGAAATAGCAGGAGAAAGAATCATAACCTGCTGGTAGGAAGACCTTGAGTCCATGAAGGAACATTCTTCTTTACAAAATTTTTCAAAGGCTGTACCATGTGGGAAAAGGATCCCCCTTTTGTTATTGGTAGAAGTTTTCAAACATAGTCTCTATGTATGTAAATCCTATCATTTAAATAGAGTTTAAAAAGAGTCATGAATCAGATGTCTGATATCTTAATGCCTCTTTCAGATTTGAACTCCTATCTTAATTCAGGAGAGGGAGAGATACAGATAAAAGAAATGTCATATAATTTGGCTTTAAGATAGAGAGGGTATATTGAATATATATAAACATAATACATGCAATATATTCCATAATTTTGCTTTTCTTCTAAGGCACTTATATAAAGCATAGTTTATTAATACATTAATATATTATATTTAATATATTATTAATAATCAATAGATTCCTATATTATATTATTCTGTTTCATATACATATGAGATTGAATGTTGGCCTCATGGTATAAGGCCAACATTATGAGCAGAAGAGGGAAATGTGAATGTATAGAATGTGATGAGACTGTCTCATGATTAGTTGTTTGCATTAAGAAAGTAGTAGTATATAAAGATGACATTAATATAGGATTTATGAAAGAGAAAAATTTTCTGCTAACTGTGTAGAACACTCCTTGCTGAGCAGAGGTTCATAGCTGAACAACAAACATGATCTTTTGCAAGGAAAGAAGTTACTTTATTTGGGGAGGCTGATTTTCAAAACAAATATGAAAAATGAAAATGCTAGTAAAAGATATTTTTGGTCTAATTGAGGAATATTCCAATATTTGAATAAAAAATAAAATTGTAAAATTATAAACAGTGACATATAGAAATTATTTAAGCTTAGTATATTTTTTAAGATCACAAATGACATCATTACACAAAGTTAAACTAGAACAAGAGATTTGTCAGGTTTTTACCTGTTCTCTCTTTATTCCAGTCTTCTCATTCTTTTCTTTGGGGAAAGCAATATAATCCACCTAATTATTCTTTTTTTGTTTTTCAAAATAGATACATAGTTCAAAAATGAGTGATAGTATTTTCTCTAAATATATGCAATAGAATTAAAAATATGTCACCCATTTGACCAGCAAGGGTAATAAACATTTTCATCATGCTATTGTCTACCATGGAAATGTTTTAGAGTGGCATTTTTATAAATTCCTGTCCTTTATCCATATTAATATTAATACAATATGCAGAAATTCAACAAATGAATCTTTAACTCTTATTGCATATATATTCATTTTGTCTGTGTGCAAATGAAGCATACATATGACCACATGTGTGTGCCCTTGTGCATGTGGAAATCAAAAGACAGCTTGAGAGTATAAATTCTATCCTAAAATCATGCGGGTCTCAGGGATTAGAATCTGGTTCCTCAGTCATTATGAAAGTTTCTTTTGCCTGCAGAACCATCTCACAGGCCCAGAATGCATTTTTAAAATTCACATTTATTGCTCATTTACTGTCTATTTTGGTAATAATAGAAAACAGATTCTCAATTCCTCAGTTGAAACTGACAGTAATTACTGAGTGATCCCACTGTTATTTATAGTTTATTTTTGACATTTTATTTCAGTTTTATTGAATTATGATTAACTGTCAAATTATTTCCAAGATCACTCTAGTTTATAATGAACAGATCATCTGTCATAGTTTTCAGAATAAAAGTAACCTAATTGAACTAACAAAAACACTGGTCAGTTCCCACAATATTCATAAATATATTACAAATGCCCTAACTATGTATTGCAATTATTTACTCGAATAGTGATTTAGTGGTGGCAGCAGTGGCGGTGTGCACATATTTCTGTGCGTACAAGTGCACATGCAACACTTAATTAGTGTATGAGTAGGCAAGAACCACTTTACTTATTTAATATATTACTCTACAGTGTTGCTTCTTGACTTGGATAACATTTGCTTCAAATTATTTTCCATTAGTGATTAGTTACAGTATTTTACTCTTCTTGATGGCAGTTCCTTGGAGGTGGAAAATTAGAATAAAATTACAATCCTGGTTGCCCACATTGTGTACCAAAGTTTAGACTGCAGTCTAAACTGTGATTTAAGTCCATAATCTCTTCAGCATAAACTGAATATCTTGTATTCAGTTTATATCTTATACAAATTATTATTTTTTGCCATAGTTGCTGAATTTAATGTAGCCTCTTAGATAGTTGTGAACACTAATTACCTACTCTGGTTTAGATCACCATGGATTCCCTCCTAACAGTTTGAGACTCAAATCTGTAAATTGGAAACAGTATCAATGATTCTAAAGCCTGATGCTAGTTACCTTGATTCAGTGTATTTATGTTGGGCTAACATAAACATTCTTGCATATTGAAAAGTACATATGAGCTATTTTTTCGTATTTTTTTAAAAAAAAATATTTATTAATTACTGAGAATTTCAGATACGTATACAATAATTTCATACCACCCAATTATCTCCTGGAGAATAGATCAATATTGACTACATTTTGAAATCTAAAAAAGTAAAAAGCACAATAAAGAAAGGGTGTGGTTTTGAATATAGAAAATACCTTTCAACTGTTTTCTTTTGTGTAGAAAAATGATTCTTAGAAGCCCTAGAATGTACAGCATTTTTAGCAACTAAGCAATCTCCAAGTATGAGGTTTGGAGTATACTCTGGTTTTGTGCAGACTAATTGCCAAGTGATTCTTGGAAGAGAAATTGAATCTAAAACCAAATGAATGAAAATCTCAACTTATAACTTCAATATATTTTTCTATGATACTTCAAAGTGTGAAAGTTTAACCAACATTGAAATAGCCATAGCTTAGACCCATCCTAAAAAGTGAAAAGCAATCAAAAGTCCTACGAAGCTATAAACCCTACAAATCACAAAAATCACCAGCCTGGAAAAATATCCCCCAAAGGATATTATAACACTTATACTTTGGGTAGAACCAATAGCTATTTAACTGCACTTAAGGCCTGCTCAGTAGTGGGAATTCACATCTGGTATTGTAAACTTATCCAACTAATTGTCACTATTGGGATCATGGGGCCTAGAGGACAATTAGCTACTGCCACTATCCTAAGATGAGGTATTTTCTAACTGCACTCTAAATATTTACACCCACCAAAGTGTAGGTAGCAGTTGACATCAAAGAAGCTTCTGGTTTTGTTTGTTTTTTGGAAATGGATACTACTAGAAATACCCACAACTGATTAAATTGCATAGAGCAATTGAACACTGGATGTTGAACCTAATATGATAAAATACAGCACAACCCGTACACCTAAAATTGAAGGAACATCATAGAAGAGGGGGCAGAAAGATTGTAAGAGCTAGAGGAGGAGGACATATTCTGTGACATCGTATCTCATATACATTACAGGGCTGGCGCACATATTAAAGCTCAAGAATATGGTTACCTGAACAAAACCTGAATAATGACAGTATCAGTTGACCTGCTAACATGGGTGTGGAAAATCTCACAAAGCCCTACCCATAAATGAAGAATTATGGGTATTGAATGGCCTTTGAGAGAAGGGGAGTCAGTCTTCTCCAGAGATAAATCCACTAATAAGTTATTCAGCCCAATGGGATAGGCCTTAAACACATACACAGATGAGTAACACTAACGAGACTCAGCAAGTTATATGTATGTGAGTATTTATGTATGTCAGACTAATGAAGAAGTCATGGATTTGAGAAGGAATGGGAGAATACAAGAGGTAGAGGCATAGAAATGATATTATGCAGTACCCATGTATTATATTCTCAAATGAACAAATAAAAAGACCATATTTAAAAATTTTTCATTAAGTTTCTAAGAAAAGGAAACCAATAAATACAAACTGGATTACTTAATGGATTATTAGAACTATTGAGGGTGTTCTATACTTTTCGATTCTTCACTTGCCATTATAGCTATAGTTTTTAAAGGATAAACAGGAAAGATTAACAAATCAACAAAAAAGTTTAATGTACATTTAAAAAATCTTCATTATTCTCGAAAGCATAGATGCATAGAGAGAGAGAGAGAGACAGATAGACAGAAACAGAGAGATAGAGAGCACTAGTGAGACAGAGACAGAGGCAGAGTGTATGTGTGTGTAATATTCAACAAATGTTTGGGGATAGTTGTATTGAGCTTTCAGAACTGATTTTATTAAGGCCTCCATAGTTCAATGTGAATGATAGACAGCTGCATGTATACATTTTTATTTGTATTTTATATTTGTATTTGACCTATAACCTAACGTTGTGTGTACTGCAATGAATTCCATCTGATGTGTATGTAACAGCAGAAAGAGTGAATCACAGTTCTAGGAGAAGTTCCAAAATGAATAAAACATAAACATCATCCTTGACAAATTCACAAGGCTACAATAAATATATGCCATACTAAGTTTCCTGAGGAAAAGAAAAAAATGTGAGAAGAAAGCTGTTTTACAACATGCAGAACCAAAGTAAATGACAAACATTTGAATTTTTCAAGTGATTTGGCTATCACTAACACACATAATCCTTCCATGCAAATGTCCATTTTTTTAACTAGATTTCAGCAGACTAGCCAAAAGACAAACTATTTCCAAATGCTCCCATATTCAGTTAGAAGGTATTGGTACAACTGTTTGTATGTATAAAATTTAAGTAACAGTTATAAATAATTTTCAAATCCTATTTTCCAATTTTGTAAATGATTATAATTTAGGATAGTATTATATAAAGGAACAAATGTACAAAAGAAATTTTTTCTATCTCCAAGCTAATTAGCATTTCCATTAATAAAATCCCTTTGTGGTTAGATTTTTAATAATGATCTGAATTTACCACTGCTTCTAAACTGTTTGATTATAAAATTTTGATGTAAAATCAATAAATTTTATTTTCTTATTTCTCAGTATTAGATCGTTTCTTAGAATTTTTGGCTTTTAATAATATTCTTCACATTAAATATATCATTTATTTCTGTGTAAACTGATACTTATAAGATAAACAAATAGATAATGTTTGATATTTATGGGACACTGTTTATGATGTTATCCACTTAAAGAGTATAAAATAAGTTTTTAATGAAATATAATAACTGAGGTAATACTTTAAAGAATATGCCAGGTGAAATAATTTCTTTTGCACAATTAAATATGAAAGCAAGGGAAATGGAAAAAGAGGAAACAAAGAGAAAAGGAATAAAAAAATTGGGGGATGAATTGATTTACTAGAAGTAATGAAAGACATTCCACAGGAATTTCATCCTAGGATGCTTCACACATGCCCTTGAGAAGGAGACAGTATCTGCAATCAACTTCTCTAGAGAGAATGAGCAAGAACATGTCCAAGACTGAAATGAGGGAACTCATCTCTTGAGGCAGTGATACAGAGGGACAGAAAAATCATGACTGTCAAAGGGGAAATAATAGAGAAACTGAATCTTTATTGATGTAAATGGCTAGTTCTTGATTGAACACGTCAGTTTGGTTAGTATCATTGGCAAGGATAACTTTGATGCCTGCCAACTATCTAGTCAAGTTTCACTTCTCACTGATCTCTCTCTCTCCCTCCCCCTCCCTCTCTCTCTCTATCTCCCTCTCTCTTTCTCTCCCTCTCTCTCTCTGCCTTCCCCTCCCTCCCTCCCTCTCTCTCTCCCTCTCCCTTCCTTCTTTCCTCCCCCCTCTCTCTCTTTCCCTCTCCCTCTCTCCCTCCCTCTTGCTCTCTTTCCCCAACCTCTCCCTTTCTACTTATAAGAAGATTCTAACATGATAGCTTTATCCCATATTGGACACTATGCAAACATTTAATCAGAGTGGCTTACTAATGTTAACATGAACCTCTTAAGAATTTGCATGACATAAATTGAAACCCCTAAAATATGTAAAAATCAGCTATACATATATCACAGCTTCTTAGAATATTACACTTTCCCCATACTTAGAAAAGACCGCTACGCAGATTTTATTTAGAAATTACTCTAAGATAGTTATCTATTCTTCAGGTGAAAAATAATATAAGAAAGTTTAAGAAAAACAAAGACTGTTTAAATGACACTGAAAATGAGTCCAGATTATGAATAAATTAATAACTGTTTTAATGTTAGCAAACTAACAGTGCTGAAAAATAATTAAAGTAAATATCCCTTATATATAGGGATATTTATATATAGCCATACCATGCACTAAATAAATTGGATGTGTGTTTGTACCTAGGAGTTAAAAAAAATGGGACAACAGTATCCAAATGAACAAAGCAAATATACTATCAATATACAGGAAGTTCCACATTTAACTAACAAATTGGCTGAATATAAACTAACAGGCCTGTAGAGTTTCTTCCCTAAATGTATGGAGAAATTAAAAATAAAATGGTATAATTTTTTATCACGCTTTTGTATAATTATAATACATCATTTAACTCTGATATTAAGTATAATACTATGACTTAGAGTTTTAGGACTATATTGTCTTTGGCATCTCCCTAGCATTACATGTTCTCACACTTGAAGCATCTGTAATTTAAAAGAATGACTATTTTTTCAATTCTTATATAAACCAGCTTACATTTTAACTTGCATAATGTTTGTTTTTCCAATCACTGGGAAGTTAGGCAAGTTGGTTATGTTCATTCTGTTTAACCCATAGTTTTACAAGCTCTCAGAAGTTTGGTGTACCCTGCTTTCTATTTGCATACTAGTGTAAAAACCTCATCAAATATTTTCTCAGTAAAGTTTCATAAATGGCATATGAAAATGGGAAATTTCCATTAAGATGAGTAACAGAGTCATTTTATTAGGTTAAAGCATGGGAAAGAATTTTACCAAATCATATAGATATAAATTATAAAATACAGTTTTATCCAGGGACGGTTTTCTGTTTTTTGAGACAGGGTTTCTCTATAGCTTTGGAATCTGTCCTGGAACTAGATATTGTAGACCAGGCTGGCCTCAAACTCACAGAGATCTGCCTGCCTCTGCCTACCAAGTGCTGGAATTAAAGGTGTGCACCACCACGGCCTGGCATTATTCAGTGATTTTGAATATTATAAGTGCAAACAGCTACATTATATATAGTTTAGAGCATATTTGGAAACCCTGACTATAGGAAACTTGTGAAACATAATGAAAACAGTGTATTAAAATAAAGTTTTCAATAAAAATCCAAAAAGTTTATACCTAGTCACAATTGGTATTGGGTCATCTGCGTTTTCTGGATGTTCAACAGTAGTTACTTGTCAGTAGTAGTGTATCTGCTTAGCTGGGATGTACAAGAGATAACCTGAAGTTACAGAGAATAGATGTACAATCAAACCTAGTGGGTGAAGTTAGACAGAGCCAAAAAACAAATGTCACATGTTCTTTCTAATATACATATTTTAGCATTGAATCTATAGATTTATGGTTTAACATGGAGTGTTTTTTATTCTAAAATATTAAATATAATTAAATATAATTTAATTAATTAATTGCTAACTGTTACTCTCAAGACATAATAAATGATCAATGCTTTTTAAAGCTCTAAATTCTATTTCAAATCTCCATAAAATGCTTTCATTGCTTTGCATTTCCCTGATGGCTAAGGATATTCATAACCTCCTTAAGTGTTTCTCTGCCATTTGAGATTCTTCTGTTGAGAATTCTCTGTTCAGATCTGTATTCCATTTTAAAAATTGGATTATTTGGTTTGTTGACATCTAGTTTCTTTAGTTCTTTATATATTTTGGAAATTAGTCTTTTGTGTGAAGAATATTTCCCATTGTGTAGGTTCTCATTTTGTCCTATTGACAGTGTTGTTTGCCTTACAGAAGTTTTTCAGTTTTATTAAGTCCCATTTGTTAATTGTTCATCTCAGTGCCTTTGTTATTGATGTTCTGTTGAGTAAGTTGTCTCCTGTGCCAGTGTGGTCAAAATTATTTCCACTTTATTTTCTATCAGGCTCAGTGTTTCTGAATTTATATTGAGGTCTTTGATCCACTTGGACTTGAGTTTTGTGCAGGTGATAAATATGAATTGTTTTGCATTCCACTACATGCCGACATCTCGATAGACCAACACCATTTGTTAAAGATGCTTTCTTTTCTTCATTGTATAATTTTGGCTTCCTTGTAGAAAATCAGGTGCCTATAGGTGTGTGGATTTACATCTGTGTCTTTGATTTTATTTTGTTGATCAACCTGTCTGTTTTTATGCCAATATCATGAGAATTTTATTACTATAGCTCTGTAGTAGAGGTCAAAATTAGTGATGGGGATACCTCCAGAAATTCTTTTATTGTACATGATTGTTTTAGTTAGCCTGGATTTTTTTTTTGTTTTTTTCCATATGAAGTTGAATATTGTTCTCTCAAGGTCTGTAAAGAATTATGTTTGTATTTAAATGGGGATTGCACTGAATCTGTAGATTTCTTTTTGTACAGTGCCCATTTTTACTACGCTAATCCTACTGATCCTGAGGTTCCATCTTACATCTGTCACAATGGCTATGATGAAAACACAAGTGACTGCTCATACTGGAAAGGATATGGAGCAAAGGACACACTCTACCATTGCTGGTGGGAATATAAAAGTGTATAGCTACTTTAGAAATCAGTGTGGGATTTCTCAGAAAATTGGAAATCAATCTAGCACAAGACCCAGCTATTCTACTCTTGGATGTATATCCAAAAGGATGTCCAATCATACCACAAAGACACTTGCTCAACTATGTTTATAATAGTTTTACTTGTAATAGCCCAAACCTGGAAACGACCTAAATGTCCCTCAACCAAAGAATGAATAAATAAAACGTGCACAACGGAATACTATCAAGCTGTTAAAAACAAGGAAACTGGAAAATTTGAAGGCAAATGGATGGAACTTAAACACATAAGTTTCGAGTGAGGTAATCCAGACTGAGAAAGACCCAAAGAGACTAGGTAACAATAGGGCTCATGGTGAGAAACCCAGATCTTCCTGGAGAGAGGAAACAGAGATTTTCTAAATGGGCTGAGGGTGGGGATGGAAAAATGAGTAATCAGGTTGGGGTAGGTTATCAAAGGGGAGAGTGCCGAGAGGGAGTGCTGGGGAGCATTTTGGGATCATGTAGAAGCCTGGTGTGTTGCAGGGGGTAGGGGGCCACTTGTTGATTCCTAGCTGCTTAGCCCGAAATAATCACACAAAAACTGTATTAATTAAATCACTGCTTGACCCATGGCTGTGGTGTACCGGATAAAGTTCCCAGCGGTTTCTGCCTCTGTTTCGGCTACATGACTTCTCTCTGACTCTGCCTCATTTCTCCCAACATTCAACTTAGTTTTCCTCACTTAGCTTGTTCTCCTAAAGCTCTGCTATATAGGCCTGAAGCAGTTTCTTTACTTATCAATGGTATTCAAGCCTACAGAGGAAAATCTCACATTCCTGGTGCAGGGGAATCTGCTAGCAGTCTATAGGGAGGACCCAACTTAGATTCCTAGCAGTAGCGAAGAAGTAGCCAGAACTAACTGTCGCGAACTAACTGTCTCCAGTTACTATATTGGTCCAATTGTCATCAGAGAGGCACCATTCAACAACAGATACAGACAGATGAAGAGACCCAGAACCAAGCACGAGGGAGAATCAGGAATTCTTCAGAGGAGGAGGATACAGGAGTATAGGACTCAGAAGATCAAGGACACCACTGGAAGGTTTACATAATCAACTAACCTGGGCATTTAGGGGCTCACAGAGCCTGTGTGGAACTGACCAAGGCACTTTGAATATATGTTACAGTGTAGCTTGGTCCTCTTGTGGGACTCCTAACAGTGGGGACAGGAGCTATCTCAGACACTTTTACTGAATTTTTGGACCCTATTCTTCATAATGGCCTTAATACGTAGGAAAACTACTGCAACTTGATATGTCATGTTTTATTGATACTTATTAGAGATATGCCCTTTTTCTGGATGGAGAATGAAGAGGAAGAGATTTGGGGGTTGGAGATTTCAGCTGGGATGTAAAAGAAGTAGATGAAGAGAAAAAATGAAAAATAAGTGCTTTCATTGGACTATCTTGTTAGGGAGGCTGTTTCATCATTTTGGGGACAAAGACTGTAGATCATTAATCTAGCAAATTCACAATTGTGTGTGTGTTAACATTGCTGGCAAAAATCAAATAAGCCTTAGTTGTTAAATAAAAATAAGTGTCATTTGTTTTAATCCTCTTTCTGTGATTCAGTAATTAACCCTGAATATTTTAAAGCATAAATCATCTTATACATCACAGATTAGCAAAATAAACAATGGTTTAATTATCAAGATATAGAAAAGTGATATATTGTAAAATATAGTAAATCTACGTATTTATGTTTTATATACAGATTCACAATTTGTATGACTTTCATCTATTAGAAGCACTATACTACCCTCAGCTTTCCTTTGACGCCTGTTATTTGTGTGGGTTGAGGCCACAGATAGTCTTCCCTAACAATGAACACACCACTTGGTTATCCAATACCAAATAGTCAGTCTTGAAAACATTTATACAAGTAACATTATACAGAGACGCTTATATTTATGCATTTAGGAACACACACACATGCACACAAATGCATATAAAACAGCAATTGATGACAAAAGGGGCCATGAGTTTGAAAGAGAGCAAGGAAAGTTATTGGGAGAATTTGAAGAAAGGAAGGAGAAGGAGGAATTGATGATGTAATTATATTATAATCTCAAAAAAGATAATTAAAAAAAATTTATGTTATTTTTTTATTTAATTTTTCAGAAAAAAATTAATTTAACAAAAATATTTAGAAGATAAAACATAAATAATGGCATTACATCACTACTGATAGAATCAATGATCATTAATGGCTTATAGGTTAAAAAAAAAAAACCTCTGCCCTCTTGTCTTAATTCTCTTTTAGTTACCAATAGCCCTGTACAGATTTAGCAGAAAACACTAATTAGAAAATAAATAAAAAATGAGTATGTAAAAAAATAAATGTCTTTATCAGTATCTGACGTTAACGCTATTTTATTATAATATATGCACCATTTGCTAAAATTACTTTTGTATTACCAGTGCATTCTGAGTACTTTTGGTTATGTATTCTAACACATCTATTTTTAAAAAAATAAAATTCTATGTTACCGCATAATTTATTTAACCAATCAATCTTCAATTGGTGGGCATTTAAGTTGATTTTTGATCCACTGATGAAAGTAGAAAACCTGATATTACTAAAGTGCCTTTTAAAAAATGAATGCATGCATTTCATAGTCTAATTTTATACCAGGAGTATATATTTGCTTGATATGACTTCAAACAAGTGCGTCTTCTATTCTTCAAAATTGTATAATCATGTTAATGTAATGATGCAAGTGGTTAGCTAAACTAATTTTAACGCATTATGGAGGAAATGAGTAGATGCCTGCACTAAATCCTAAATTTGAATCTTGAAATAACTGCTACTGCATGACTGACATTCCTTAGCATAGGATTTGCTATTTAAAACATCCAGATCTATTCATTGATTCTTTTGTAGAGAACTGAGTACTTTATAAAACAGTTCAAGTGACTATTCTTAACCTTAATAAAAAAGACTTTAGACTAAGTTTTATTCAAAGAGAATTAAAATCCTAAAAGGTGTGCCTAAGTTTGACCAAGTTTATTTAGGTCAAAAACAATTTTCTCCAGTAAAGGCTACACAGATGCCCATGGTCTTGGCAGCAACCTATGGCCATGCTTGTGTCTGAGGGCTGTGCTGTCACTTGAACAATATTGATCTGAGTGTTCTGCACAGCCACACAGGGTCATGGTCTCTTCTCAGCCAGGGTTGCTCATAAAGGCCCTGATTGGGTCCTTAGCCTTACAGCAGTCAGAGTCTGAGTTGATCTGTGGCTCTGGTTACCATTGAGGGCTATGTGGATGCCAGTCTCATGAGACCATGTTGGTGTCTGAGGGACATCCTGCCACCAGGGTCATACTGATCTGCTTGATCCATCCTTTCACCTGGTGCCATGGTGACATTCAGGTCTGAACTGCTGTCAAGGACCATGTCTGAGTTTGTTGTTCCACTGCTGATGGGATCAGTGTTAATGTTCAGGGCAAGTGTTACCACAGAGAGCCATAGGAACCGTGGATGTTAAATTTTCAGAGCCATACTGAGCTAACTCCACTCTTCACTGGTCCTAGAATGCTTAGCCCTGCCCCTTGCTGGACATTGCAACGAGAGACCTGGCCCTGTCCTTCATAGGAGAGCTCCCCTATTCCCCCACCCACTCCCACATTCCAGGGAGGTGGCCCATCCCTCACCACATGTTTGGGAGAACTGACCCTGATGACATGGGCCTAGAAGAGATTGCTCTGCCCTTCACCTGAGAGAAGTGATCCAAGTGGCCCAGGCTGGATAACTCAGTTATTACTCAGGTCAACATCTGGGCCTTGGGTTGGCCCACTCTAATGTCTGCCCCATCTATGACCTGCTGGAGCATGTGAAGGGACTGGTCCTGCAGAACAATAGTCACAGGTTCCCCATGACTGGGGCAATAGTAGGATATCAAGAGGAGTTTCAGTGAGGAGCAGATATGGAAAGACTGGAAAGTGAGTAGGATTGGGATGCATGATGTGAAATTCCCAAAGAATCAATAAAGAATTATTGCTCCTCTATAATTTCCAGAAAGAAGATTTTTGTATCTCTCATAATTTGACTTAATATTGGTATATATTCCTGTATCTATAACTCTGTATAGAGAAATATACATCTTTTTATTTATTTAAAAGTGATAACCAAAGTGTATACTACTGTCACAATTTTAATGAAGTGCAGCTTTTTTTTAAATATGGGGAAGGTGTTGATGATAATATCACAGTGAAAGAACTGTGTATATATGTATAATACTTGATAGATTTTATTTAAAAACACAAAATTTCACAGAAACAATCCTTTGAACCATGAAATGATTGTCCTAGATTTTCCTAAACACAATAAATAAAATATTACTACATCTATAATTTCAAATTTTTCTTCAAACATTTCTGACTTTGTTTTCAGTTGAGACACTTTCAAATAACATATTTAAGCCAACTGTTGATGGCTCACACCTTTAATCCCAGCTCTTGGGAGGCAGAGGCAGGTGGATCTCTGTGAATTTGAGGCCACCCTGGTCTACAAGAGCTAGTTACAGGACAGGATCCAAAGTCACAGAGAAACCCTTTCTCAAAAAACAAAAAAACAAAAAAAACAAAAGTACATTTAACTAAAAATAAAATTGTATGTTTTCATTTTTTACTTTTAAAAATAAGAGACTGTAACCAATGCACTCAAGTTGCACTGTTTTTATCCATGTCTATATCATATAAGCACAATTGAATTGTTTAAAATCAAAATTATAGAACCTAAAGAAATATAGTGAATCCCAAAGAATTTTAAGATATTTTCTTATTGCTGTGAAGAATAGCTCTGGAATTTTGATTGGAGTTACATCGATTTGTGGATTGCTGTTTGTAAGACAGCCATTTTCAAAACATGGATTCTTCCAATTTTGTGCATGGAAAACTTCTTCTAGTGTCTTCTTATTTTTTTTCCCTCTGTTTTTTTTTTTTTTTTTTTTTTTTTTTTTTGGTTTTTCGAGACAGGGTTTCTCTGTGGCTTTGGAGCCTGTCCTGGAACTAGCTCTTGTAGACCAGGCTGGTCTCGAACTCACAGAGATCCGCCTGCCTCTGCCTCGCGAGTGCTGGGATTAAAGGCGTGCGCCACCATCGCCCGGATCCTGGTATTTTTTTAAAAAGATTTCTTTCACTTCTTGGTTCAGTCTTATTCTAAATTTCTTTTTAGGCAATTGTGAATTAGATTATTTATCTGACTTCTTCTTTGACATGTTTTTATATACAGGAACACCACTAATAAGCATTCCTGGACATGTTCCTTAAGAGCTCTATATCCTTCCACAGAAACACTTGCACATTCATGTTTATTATCATTTCCATTCCCAATAGCATGGAAATTGAATCAGCCTAGATGTCTATCAAATGATGAATGGGTAGAAAAAATTTGATACATATATATGATGAAATTTTATTTAACCATAAAAATGAAGTTGCAGGAAAAGCGACAGAATTGGAAAGTACTCTATTAAGTGAGACAGTGCAGGCTCAGAAAGACAAACACTGTGTATACACTATCATACGGTGCTCTTAATTTCTTAATTATTATATACGTTTATTTATGTGGGAGTGAGTATATGTACTGCTTGGAAAACCAGAAGGGGGCTGGTGAGAGGGGATAGTTCAAGCCCCTGTTTGAATGGAGATAGAGGAGTAGAAGGGGAAGGTCTAGATGGGAGGCAAGGGGAGGAAATAGGAAGAGAGGAGGGAAGAGAAACTGTAGTTGGTATGTAAAATCAAAAAAAAAAAGAAAGAAGGGAGACAAAAGATGTTTGAAGGAAAAAGAGTAAGGGAGGGTAATAGAATGCATGTGATATGAAAATTAAAATAGGGATATTGGTGTTGGGAGGACAGGAGCAAGATTAGAGAACAGGGAGATAGAAAGAATGACAGTAAGGGGCCATGAAAAAAATGACTGCATAAGAAAATAATATGAGGAAAGCTGTGATTTTGCAAATAAATGAAAAACTAATGTTTAATTAAAAATTAGTTGTAAAACTGGTCATTAATTGAAACTAATTTCTTCATAGTAAGGGTCTTGAGATTCTTGGGAAATGCAATGCTATTTATTTTACATTGTTTTTGCACATGCCAAGCCAATGTACTAGACCCTCACTGTCATTTCAAGGTATAGACAGTGTCAGCATATTTTCTAAACATAAAACCTCTCATTTACATGTGTTGAATGAGAATTATCCCCAGTTGATTTTTCCAGGCTGAAAACATGAATCTTGAAATATTAGCCACAAAATCATTGTTTGAATGCGTACACAAATTTTTTTTATTCTTTTTTACTTAAAATTTCCAACTGCTCCCCGTTTCCCATTTCCCTCCCCCTCCTCCCACATATTGCCCCCTCCCCCCGCTCCCCTCCCCCTATCCCCACTCCACTTCTCCTCCCCCTAGTCCACTCCCCCTCCCTCTCGATACTGAAGAGCAGTCCAAATTCCCTGCTCTACAGGAAGACCAAGGTCCTCCCACTTCTATCTAGGTCCAGGAAGGTGAGCATCCCAACAGGCTACGCTCCCACAAAGCCAGTTCATGTATTAGGATCGAAACCTAGTGCCATTGTCCTTGGCTTCTCATCAGCCCTCATTGTCCGCCTTGTTCAGAGAGTCCAGTTTCAACCCATGCTTATTCAGTCCCAGTCCAGCTGGCCTTGGAGAGCTCCCATGCCTGCTGATGATTTCTGACAAGTATTTTCATGTTAGTGCAGAGTTTTCTATTCAAATTTAACAGTGTCCTTGTAAGAAAACAACTTTTACTGAAAAAAACATTTTATATAAAATTTAAGCCATCAATGCTATCGTTGAGATAAATTCATTCTTTTCATGATAGATACTTACTAACTGATAAGTGACATTTTAAAAGCTTTTGCTGCAAAAATTTATGTTCTGTTTCTACTCACCATAGAAGCAAAATATTCAATGACTTTTTATGTTAATTATTGCTTTTTGCATTAGATTGTTTGTTTGTTTCACTGGAGTAGAGAACTGAAACATGGTTTCATGTAGCCCAAAGTGACCTCAAATTAACCACATAGCTTAAGCGGTCCTGGAAATCTGGACTTTCTGGATTTTACCCCCCCCCCCAAGTGCTGGAATTATAAGCACAATCTAATGATTAGTTTTTTTATGAAAATATTTGTAAAAAATGGGTATGATGCATTAATATTTTTTCTTTTAGGTTTTGAAACTGCTCCATTGAGGAAATGGACAATAAAACTCCCACAATTACAATCTAAATTTTTCTTTTAATAATATAGTATTTAGTCAATTCTTTAAGAATTTCTTGCAATGAGGTTTGATTATATTCACTCCCTAGTCCTCCCCAAAACTCCTCTCAGGTCCACCTCCATAGTCCTCTAAAATACTTTTTAAAATATTGTCTGCAAAATATGTTTTCAAGGAGTTGAGAGTATTACCCAGTTGCAGATTAATTACCAAAGAATCTAGAGGTGCTGGATATGATTCCTCCAGTGCCTAAAATATATATTGGATACAGTTTATGAATCTGTGATGCATTTTCTTCATATTCATTAAATAAATATTGTAAATGAATAAAATAAGAATATAGTTAAGAAAATAATTAAGCTAAAAGATCAATATTTTGTATAAAAATATGAAAATTGAGGGGTCAATGATATGGTTCAGCGCATGCGAAAACTTGCCATCAAGCTGGATGATGATCTGAGCTCCATCACTAGGGAATGAATAGTGAAATAAAACCAACTTCTGGAAGAAGTTCTCTGACCTGTACAGGTGCCCCATGGCATGCTTATTCCTGCACACACACACACACACACACACACAAACACAGACACCACTCTCACATACAGAGACAGACGTGTGGACATCCACACATAAGTTAAATAAACAAGTTAGTAAATAGAAAGGAAATATTAATAATGGCTAAAATAAGTATATTTTAAACTAGAATAGTGGCCTAGAGACATAAGGTCCTCAAATAATGTTAATTTATGCTATATTGATTACCAAGAGAATGTTCTTTCTTAGAGAACTCTCAGAATTATTCCCACAAAAATGTTTAAAAAATCTGATGGTTTATCATTTTGCTATGAAGTACCTGTGATCAAAGACTGTTCTTAATTTTAAGCAAATCCAAACTTCATCCTTTTATTTTTCTGGTTTTAACTTTGGGAATATACTTTAATTTTGTTGTTGCAAGTGCATGTGGATATGTGTGTAGTTTTTTTGTACTAGTAAAAACCAATATAATGCCATCTATCTCAAATTATAGCATTCATTTATCTGCAACTTATTAAGAGATATATAATAAAGTGTTATGTGCACATATTGCATTCACTCACATATAAAATATATACCTGTAACAAAGTTTCTGTTTATGTGTTTTTGCTTAATTTTGCATTATTTCTCCCTACTTTATTGTTTTAACCATCTCCCCAAAACACCTTCATTTCACAGACTAATGAATAGCTGAGATTCTTGTCATTTGTCTTTGGTAGTCACTGGTGTAGGAGCCAGCCATAAGCTAAATATGAACAGATCACCCAAAGGAAGTTCTTTACTTCCCACCATTATCACCTGCCAGTGTAGGACTCAGCCATAGATAAGTTTAATAGAGGCCTGAATCTCAGTAGTTTACCCTGAAGCAATACCTGGTCACAGGAAGGACCAGAAACTAGATTACCTGAGCACCACCCAAGGACAGACCATCCAAAGGAAATGCCTGACATTCCAGCTGCTGTAGATAGGATCACCTGCCAGCACACACTCACCAGGACACCCTTAGACAAATGTCAGACACACAGGGGTCCTTAAACCTCAGAAACCTCTCACCCCACCTTTACTACTATAAAACCCTATTCTAATTGAGCTTGGGGCTCTCTGGTTATTCTAATACATTGGACATGCAGAGAGACCGAGTTTGCAAACTTGCATAAAATAAAGGCTTTTTGCTTTTACATACTGAACTCGGTCTCCTTGTTGGCTTTTGGGGGACTTTACAGATTTGGGCATAACAACTGGCATATTCAGTGGCATAAATAATGTGTATAAATTTTATTTTATAAGACATTATATTGTTCATGATTTATTGTTCTTTGAAATATTGACTCCACCCCAAATGTCCTGTGACATAAAAAAGAACACATCCAGGGCAATTAGTTTAATAAGTAATTGTGTGTAGCACTCACTTGACTGTGTAGATATAATTTTCTTTCTACAAGTTCCTTCCATGAATACTATTGTGTATATCCCTTTTGAAAAAGTAAACTGGTAATCACTGGGCAGTTTCTGCGGATGAACAGATCAGAAGGCTGTTTGTCTCTATTCCCAAAGTGAATGAGTAGAAAGTTTGTGAATGCTTGCTGACTGATTTCTGACAAAGTATAATGCATGGTTGTTAAAATGATTTGAGGACTTAACAACTAGTAACTTTCATTTGCCTAGGAAGATGTGTAAGATGAATCCTCATTGAGTAGGCACTCAATGTACATAAGGCAGTGTCTGTGCCATGTGATGTTACCTATAATTCATTATTTTATTCATTTATTCAGCAAACATTTTGATACATTCTGTGTGTCAGACTCTTTTCTATGAATTGAGATAAAGCAGTGAATCAATCCTATAAAAAGATCAAAATCTACATTTTGAAAGAACTGAAGCAATACATATGACAGATTACTGCCTTCGAGGTAACTGAAAATTGAAAAATGCTGCAGAAAATAGCATATGGCCTGCTTCTCCAATTTCAGTGTGCATGTGACTCACCTAGGAACTTTTTAGTTCTAGGAAGAAAGATTTGGCAGGTCTGGGTAGGGGTGCACTGAGATACTATACTCTTGTCAAGTTCCTCAAGAATACTGCTGCACTGGTTTGGCAACATTGTTTTAGTAGCAAAGTGTTGTCAGGGGAATGTGGATCAAGAGTAAAGAATGGGAGGGGAAGCAACTGAAATTTTCAATGTAGTGATTATGGTTGGCTTATTTATGAGGTGATAATTGGACAAAGCATGTGAGGGATTTTAGCTAATATTTATAGCGAACTACAACCAACCAGTTCTTGAATTATTCTTGCTATGCAGGTCTTTAAAAGAAAGGTGTGGACTAGGTGGCTGGACAGGAAAGCCTGGAGTTCAGGGAAGAAAACAATACAAAAGGTTGGAACTTTCTGTCATATCCTCACAATAATCTTTGGTTCATCTTTTCCCTCATTTAATACTGGGGAAACATGGGTAGAGGATGTAACTAACTGATTTAGCTTGTCAGCAGTAGACCAGAAACTCCAAATATCATCAGCTTTATTCCAAAGCCCACACAGTTACATGCTGTCTATATATAAAGAATCACCACAGATCACTGGAACATGTCATGCACTTAAACAGAGAAAGTCAAAAATGATTTTAGGCAGAAAAAATTGAGTTGACAGTTCATCATTTTAGCTGCCTTGCTTGGCTACTATAGAGAGATTCCTTTAAGGAAATAGTTGACAGTTTTCCATTTGATATAGAAAGTCACGCTCATCTGGGTGTGACTGTCTTTATTCATATACACCCTTTGGTGGCTTTATCAGAATTAAGAAGAGCACAGGATTAGTGATCTGGGGCTAAAGTCTGTGCTATCTGAGGAATTGGAAGAATAGGAAGGAGTACGATGAATATTGTGACCTTACTGTACTAAACTGGGACACAAGGCATGTACTAAGTAATGGCTCAGAAATCCCCAGCAGCAAAATTGAATTCTAGGCATCTAGAGCAATCCCAGGGTCATTAGTATCACTAGTGCTTTGCTTTATTTCCTCACCTCACTTTGTCCTTCATTTCTGTTTGCAATCAACTCCTTATAAACAGAGTTTTCTTGTCCCAACTACCTGTTTCCGGATACCTGGAAGCCACTTCCCAAATTACCACACAGAGGATTATATTAATTATAAATGTTCAACCAATAGCTCAGGCTTGTTACTAGCTAACTTAACTTAAATTAACTCATTTATATTAATCTTTGCACTGCAATGTGGCTCCTGGCTTTACCTGTCCTTTTGCTTCCTGGGTGGCTGGCTGGGGTCCTTCTTGATTCCACCCTCCTTCTTCCCATCATTCTCAGTTTGGCTTTCCCACCTAACTTGCTGCCCAACTATGAGCCAGTCAGCCTTTCATTAACCAGTGAGAATAATACATATTCATCATGTAGAAAAGGGTTGTTCCAAAGCAACTTTCAAGTGAAATGGTTGCTCTAGAGTTTGTGCTTCTGGCTGAACTAAGAGAAACGGTAATGTAAAATGTACTTAATGGGTCAACCAAGAATAATTCTTTTAAGTTTCTGAATATTGCCTGACAGAGTCTCAAAAATATTTACTGGAGCAAAGAATGACTTTAAGGATATTGATAGGACTTAAGGATAGTGAAGTCATATCAATAGTTGCACAATTATTATTTTAGGTGAATATATTCTTAAGATTATGAAAGTGAGTCCCCTCATCTCCTCTATCAATGTTATATCTTTCCTTATTTTTTCAAAGGAAGTGTTCATTAGAATTTTGTCAATGCACAGTCAATCTCTGTGTGCATGATCTTGACACTTAAATTACATAAATTTATACATGTATCTATACCATTGTTTTCACTCAAATTTGTCACTTGGAGTTCTACACATGAAAGGTAGACTTTCTGCTTATTTATTTCTACATTTTGACAAGCAGGCAGTTTTCACGTAGATGGAGAAAGGATGATGTCTGAATATGCTAGGATGTCTATAGTCTACTTTTTGGATATTACTTTGTATTGCTCTAATGGTTTACAGTTCAATCCACAGGTTGATAAATATGTACATTGAAAATAAACTGCAAAAACATCTCAATAAAAAGTGACTCAAAAATTATCCAAAACACTACTTTTAAAATGTTAAGATAAAAAAGTTTTATTTAAAAATAATCTCGTTTCTTCAAGCCCCACTCAATGCCAGTAAAACAAGCGTAGTGAACTAGTTTTTAAAATAAGCTTAAAAAGCAATTTCTGTATACCTATAGCTTTAGTGACTAGACATTATAGTAGAAAATTTCATCACTGTCATATCTTAGGTCCTCTTATTTCTGCTGTCATTCTATTGTGCTGGACCAACGTCTCAATCCTACCACCGCATTAACACCAACATGATTATCTAGCTTTGTCAGATTTTAGTTATTAATTTGATATAATCTCAACACTACTAATTTTTCTTTTTGGCATTTCATTCTGCTTGATCTCATTGTTATCAGAAAATCAAAATGCATAAAAAACATATAAAACATGATGCTGTGAAAGCATGAATACCTTGAACTGTCACACTCACACCCATACACTGTGAAGATCATTTGTGGTATCAAAAAACAGCTACCTGTATCACTCAGTTCTGATGTGCTTTTATCCACCACGTTGTAGCCCTGCTCAAGTACCAGGACTTCCAGGAACCTTAAAAGATTTTACTATTTTTAATCAAATATTAAGTCAATTTTCAGGTTTATTTAGTACTTAAAGTCTACTCTATATTCTTCATTGCTTAATAATATTCAAGTGATAAATAATTTTATCTCGATACACTAATCTCTTAAAAATATTCTGTCCTGCTCTCTCTTTTTGCCTCTTTCCAATTAATACAAGTTAATTTTACTGTGCTTTCCAGTATTTTATATGTCTTGTTTCTTCTAAAAGAAATAAAACAGAAAGTAGACTTGTTGTTAATTTACAATATTAACATCATCTAATTAAAGTTATTATGTCTATACAACAGAAGTACATAGCAGTTATGTGGGTGCTATGGCAGTTATCAGTCTCCATGCTTTCTAGACTAATTCGACCATTCATTTAGACTTGTAATGCATGCCCATGGCTGTCCAAAACCATTGCCATGACAAACTAATACTCTGTTACAGCATAACTGCTGTTACTCCGTATCTAGAGAGCCACTGAGCTTAGTTAACCATGGTAGTATTAAATGTGAATCCTTGTCCAATGGAATTAATCACAGAAAAACATGAAGACTCCATTTTCCATGACATGATTCTTTGGTCACTCTGATTTTCTCCAAAAACTATGCATACTGAAAAGAATTCAGAGCCTGTTGTATTTCTTCTTATGGTCCATTTTCATTAAAGTGTGCATTTATTGAACTACATGTCTAGCAATAAGCATGATACATGTATAACAATTTTAATTTATAAATATGATTATTAAAACTCATATACAGATAAACACAGAAAAAAGAGAGAGAGAGAGAGAGAGAGAGAGAGAGAGAGAGAGAGAGAGAAGAAGGAAGAAAGAGCATAAATGTTGAAACTCCCATTATCCTACAGGTCCCTGTAATGACAATATTCAAGTGTCTAGTACACTTAAGAAGAAATAATTGATTTTTTTTAATACTGAAAATTTTCTTTATCTAGTCATTAAAAAATACCTAATCTAGCTGGGCAGTGGTGGCACACGCCTTTAATCCCAGCACTCAGGAGGCAGAGGCAGGTGGATCTCTGTGAGTTCGAGGCCAGCCTGGTCTACAAGAGCTAGTTCCAGGACAGGTTCCAAAGCTACAGAGAAACCCTGCCTCGAAAAGCAAAAACAAAACCCTAATCTCTATTAATTCTTGTTGTACATAGAAATTTCTCACACTTAAACTGTTATAACAGATTTCCAAATCAATGAGAGGCCAAGGACAATGGCACGGGGTTTTGATCCTACTTCATGTTCTGGCTTTGTGGGAGCCTAGACAGTTTGGATGTTCACCTTCCTAGACCTGGATGGAGAGGGGAGGACCTTGGTCTTTCCACAGGGCAGGGAACCCTGACTGCTCTTGGGGCTGGAGAGGGAGGAGAAGAGGAGTGGGGGGAGGGGGAGAGGGGCGGGAGGAGGGGGAGGGAAATGGGAGGCGGGGGAGGGAAATGGGAGGCGGGGAGGAGGCAGAAAATTTTTTTTTTCAATAAAAAAAATATTCATTTTTACCCCTTCAGGTGTCATTTTTTCTTTCTTTCTTTCTTTCTTTCTTTCTTTCTTTCTTTCTTTCTTTCTTTCTTTCTTTCTTTCTTTTCTTTTCTTCTTTGGTGGTTTTTTGAGACAGAATTTCTCAGTGTAACTTTTGAGCCTGTCCTGGAAATAGCCCTTATAGACCAGGCTGGCCTCAAGCTTACAGAGATCTGGCACCCTCTGCTTCCCGAGTGCTGGAATTAAAAACAGGCATTATTACCACCTGGAAAGAAGTTACATTTTTATTCCACATTTATCTTAAGAAAATTTAAGAATATACATATTTATGCACTCATAATTTAGACCTTATGTCCACTAAAATACACTTTTTGAGAATATTAAGGAGCTAATAGTCATCTGAAAATATTAGTTAGCTCAGTGTTTGAATGTGGCAGATGGGGTGTAATTCAGCACATGCTTTAGTAGGGAACCTGTAGTCTTGGTGCAAATTAGAATGTCTACTAGTTCAGTACCCAAAGCACTGTTCACTTTTTATCTGAAAATCATGAATAGCCTTCTGCCCATACCATTTAAAGGTAACTGTTCTCAAAATATGATGTCATTTAGGACTGAAATTGAAAACAATATTATTTCACAAGTAACAAATGGATAAATAAGACTAAATTGGTTATAAGTGAAAATATTGGCCTATCTAACTTTGTCTTCTGTAAGTGCATTGAATATAGTTTTCACTGGTTAAATGCATATACCACTTTCTTTTATTTGCAGATAGAAAATATAACTCAAAAGAATTAAACTACAACAGAGAAAATGAGAGTTGCCTCTAAGTTTTAAGTGATCTGACTGATATTTTATCTTTCGTTTTGTTCCGATTACATTTTTCTGAATCATTAGTCAGGTATCCTGCTTTTCTAATGTTATACCTGATTTTCTATTGCAGTTTAATTAACTAGCGTCATTATTTCTTCTAGCTGTGGAGTTTACAAAAAAGAATCATTCTTGTTTCTTTGGTAAATTTCCATCACATGTATACAAAGGAAGAAAATTATTTCTAACTCCCCTCAACTTCTGTTGTATTTTTTTCATATGCTGTTTCATCCAGATATTCTGTTTTTCCTTTCTCTCATGGTTGAAAAAAAGAGATGAGTTTGTGGAAAAAAAAAAAAAACCTCTCTGATGAATATAAAACACATATCTTAACAATTATATACTATAATCTATCATGTGATAAACATGTCAGCATTAAAATGGTGTGAGTTACCAAATGTTTTTAAATATATAATGCAGCACTGTGGTTTAAGTATATGCTTTCTAATTTACATACTGAGAATATTTTCCTTCAAAATATCACTGAAATATCTCCATGGTCATATTTATATAAGTTAACTGAACCATGTCATAAATATCTACTATATATTTTTGAATTCTTTATTTTGCATTGAGTTATATTTGTGTGTATCTACAGACATATATATATATATATATACACATATTTCTTAAATTTCTTAGGGCATATATTATGACCTTCCATCTTTAAATTCCACAAAATATGTAATTTTAATATGTATCGTAATTATAAACAACTAATATGTAAACTTAGCTGTTTTAATTGATAGGCTATCTTATTGATTTATCTTGAAAGTACTCTTATAAATTTCCACAAAAGCTGTTATGGCTATTAAAAGCACTCTTTAGGTGCTAGTTTGGTAATTCACTGCCGTTTTTGTTCGTGTAGTTAAAAAAAAATGAGAATATATGAGCAACTTATTACATTGAATATTGGTTGACATAATGTCTTTAAACTTCAAGTTATATATTAATGCTCCCATCTTACGTAAGTTCATGAGAAGCATGATTCTATCTCTGTAAAAGAAAAAACAGTGTAATGTTGAATGAGAGTATATTAGGGTTGTTTCAAAAAGGCCATTTAAGAGAAATTTCTGGTTTTCAGTCTGTGAACTTTCTATGACTGTCATAATTATAACTAAATTTTTGTATGTTTACATAGCTATCAATATCAAGCCAGAAGTAGTCAGCATTGAGTAATAACAGGAAGAGTGTCACTTTCTATCCCAGTCACAAATTGACAAGAAGTCTTACTGTGTTTTAACGTACTGTTTTTCTTTTTTATTCTTTTTTATTGCTCCAAACAATTTTTAATTTTATGTTCATTGATGCTTTGCCTACATGTCTGTATGAAGGTGTTAGAAATCCTGGAGCTGGAGTTACATACAGTGGTGAGCTGCCATGTGGGCTCTAGGAATTGAAACTGGGTCCTCTGGAAGAGCAGTCAGTGCTCTTAACCAATGAGTCATCTCTCTAGCCCCTCTCAAAACAATTTTTAAGTTTAAATATAGTTTTATCATATTCTTCCCTTCCCCCAAGTTCTTCCAGATCTTTTCTTCCTCCTTACCCACTCACCTTTTAAGTTTTCTCAAAACACAAAAGTAAAAATTCAATATAAGAAGAAAACCATCACAAACCAAGAAAACAAAACATCAAAAAGGAAAAAAAAAATATCAAAATGTAAACAAATAAAAGCATGTGCATACATATACTCACCAACAAAAACAAAAAAATAGCAAAAACCTGTGAAGTCTATCATATGTTGGTCAGCTACTCCTGAACATGAGGCCTGCCCTGGAATGTTTGGTGTACTCAGTGTTAATTCCTTGGAGAAAACTTATTTTCCCTCTCCCAACAGGTATAAGTGGCAGTTTAGTTGGTTAACCTTTAGTAGCTAAGTTTTTATTCATTTATTTTTTAAAAAAATATAGTAAAATAAAATATAGTAAGATTAAACCAAAGAATCACATTTTAGTTTGACAAGGCAAACCAACAAAAGGAAAAGAGCCCAAGGAAAGGAACAAGAATCAAGATACCCACTTATTCTCACACTCAGGAATTCAATAAAAATACTAAGCTAGAAGCCATAATACATGTACAGATGTCCTAGTATAGACCTGTGCAAGCCCTCTGCATGCTACTTCAGTCTCTGTGAGTCCACAAGAGCTTTGTTCATATCTATTAGAGACCCTTGTTTTCTTGGTCTACTCCATTGGAAATATGGCTCTTACAGTCTTTCTGCCTCCTCTTCCATGGGGTTCTCTGGAGGAATTTGATAGAGACATCCCATTTACGGAAGTGTACCAAGGTCTCTCACTCTCTGCATAATGCCTGGCTATGTGTTTCTACATCTGTTCTTATCTGTTGCAGTGGGAAGCTTCTCTGATGATAACTGAACAAGGCTCTGAGAATATCTTTAAATACAGCAAAATATCATTAGGGGTCATTTTATCACTATGATTTTTTTTTCTTTTTTGACCAGCGTTATTTTATTTACCCTGGGCTACCTAGTCTATGGTTCTTGGTCACCCAGGAAGTATGGGTTCCATCTCCTGGAGTGGGCCTTCAGTCAAATCTATTATTGGTTGGTTATTCCTATAAGCAAATAAGCATACTAAATTCAAAATATTCATCCAAAACAGTGGGCTCATCTCAAAAGAGGCACACACCTTTGTTCCTGTGCTACATTAACTCAAGTACACTTCTAGGGTCCACAGACTAGAACTGCTTTCACAGGCTAGTTGATAAAGCAGACACTACTTGATTTCTTTTGTTAAAACTTCACATTTGGTCGAGCGAGCGCTGGTGGCACACACCTTTAATCCCAGCACTCCGGAGGCAGAGGCAGGTTTATCTTTGTGAGTTCTGGGCCAGCCTGATCTACAAAAACTAGTTCCAAGACAGCTGAGACTGTTACACAGAGATGCCCTGTCTCAAAACAAAACAAAAACCTTTGTATTTGACAAAAAGTAATATTGCCCAATTTTCTTAGGATTTTTTTTATCATTTTGCTCTGATAAATTGCCTTAAGGGAAGAAAACCTTGAAGAGAGAAGGATTTATTTTGCCTTTCAGAGAGGAGGTCTGATTATCAGAATATGGAGCAACTGAATCTGAAGTCAGGAAGTAGAGAGATTAATGATAATGATGCTCATTTAATACCCTTCTTTTGTTTCTTTCTTTCTTTTGTTCTTTTTTCCTTTCTTATTTCTTTTTTCTTCTTTTGCTAATGAAGAACTCCAATTTCTGTGGTGCCACGCACATTCACTGTGTGTCTTACTTCTTCAGTTGAGTCTATCTAGAGATGTTCTAATTCTAACATAAAATATGTCTTCAAGGTTATTCTTCATCCAGTAAAGTAAACAATATTGATTGGATATGACATACAAACAAATCATTTTCATGTATTTTCTAGTCCATGCATGTGCATGTGACTCTAAACATGTCTACCATTGCATGTGGATATCAGAGACCTGAGATCAGCTTTCAATGTAGTTCCTCAGAAGCTATCCGCATTGCTTTTTTGAGAGAGGAACTCTCATCGGGATTTTAGGCTCCCTGATTAAGTTGACTGGCCAGAAGGCTACAGTAATTTATTTGTTTCTACTGTCAAACCTCAAGGATTGCAAATGTCCCATCATGCCCAGATTTTGAAGTGGTTTCTCAGGATCAAACTCAGGTCCTTATGCTGGGTGGCAAGCACCTTAACAAACGAACTATCTTCTAAAACAAAAACAGATCATTTATAAATTGTAACATGCCAATATTTAGCCCTCAAAATCCATCTTAAAATGCATTTAGTCCATTTCTAAGAGTATCAAACGCCTTAACACTCCTAACACTTAATATTCTCACCTGAGACTCAAGACAATATTTTCACAATATGCTTGTTTAAAATCCAAAACCACACTACATCTTTCTAATATCCAATGGAACAGAATGACATTCCTGTTAGAGAAAGAAAGAATAAGAGCTTAGCTGATAAAGACTGGGCCAGAGAAAGACTTAAATTCTTCAAGGACAACTCCATTTTTCTATTTGGAATCTACTACAAGTGATGTACTGATCTGGGTGCACCAGTCTTGATGTATTGTATTCCTGTAGCTCTGTCACCTGTATTACTTGGGACATCTCTGTCTAGCTCCATTCTATTCTGTAGCTTTCCTTGGCAAATGCACTGTGAATTTGCTATTTGTAATACCCTGGAGTCTCGATTGCAATATAGGTTCACCTTCACAGCTTCAGGCAAAAACCCACTGAGTCGTTTCATGCAGAAAATCTGGTCCTGCTCCACATTGCTTGGCTTCAGAAGCTTTTCTAGCATCTTGGGACAAGCCTCTATGACTCCATCACCTTCCAGCTTGCATGCTGGAAAAGCAGTAGTACACAGATAGTACCAAATTCTGTTGACAGCTTGACATGAATCTTCTCCCACTTATCCTCTGTTGTAGTGGTCTTCGTGACTGAATCTGTAAGATATTTTGATGTTGAATAAAATGCCCCTATAGTTTTGTCCTCAAATTCAGTGTCTCCCTTCAAATGAATTTTTACTTTTTTTTGAATGCTAAAGAATTCCCTGGGTGAGATCTTGTCTTCAAGGCATGTTTTCTGTTGTTCCAATATGACATTATATAAAATCAGAAAATTCTCCTTAGTTGCACTAATGTTAACATTATTTTTTCTACACCCATCTTGTCTTGCAGCATTTAAAATTATTTTATGTGCCTTCCCTCACTCAGATGCAATTTTTTTCAGATTTCTGCTTTTTCTTTATTATTGTATGTCTGACATACAATAATACCACAATCTGAATAATATTCAGTTTTGAAACGTCCTACAACAAACAAATTAGTCCATTAATTTTTAATTCTTTTGTAGATTAATTTATTAGGTGCATCATGTGCATGCTTGGTGCACACAGATGTCAGAAGAAGTCATCACATAATCTGGAAATGGAGTAGTAGACAGTTGTAAGCTGCCGTGTGGGGCCAGGATTCTGACACCCTATTCTGGCTTCTGCCGGCACTGCACTAATATAGTTCATAGACAGTAGACATACATCAAGGCAAAACATCCAAAGTAAAAATAATTATCTTTAAAAGTTAGATATAACTTGCTCTTGCTATTGCTCTCTCTCTTTCTATCTCTCTCTTTCTCTCTCTCCCTCTCTCTCCACGTTTGTGAGTGTGAATGTGTGTATTGTGCATTTGTGTGCATTTGTATGTTCATGGATGCCACAGACATTTTTGGATGTCTTCCTCAGTTGCACTCCACATTATTTTAAGACAAAGTATCTTGCTGAACCTGGAGCTCACTAATTCAGATAGTCTGGTTGGCCAGCAAGCTATAGGGATTCTTGTGTCTCTATATCTTTAGTCCTGGGATTCCAGACATATTATGACTGCAACTGGACTTTTTACATGGTTCCTGCATATTAGAAATGAGGTTTTCACACTTGCATACTAACAATTTTATTTCCTGAGCTGTTATTCCAGCTTCTATATAACCATGTTGGGGGTATTTTCTATGTAGTATATTCTTACTGATATTAAATCACAAAATCATTATTTTTCAAGTGTTTCTTTGGTTCTGATAACTGTTCAAGAGAAAAATATTACCATTCAACTTAAGCAGTGAAACCTATTTGATTATGTTGTGCTAATCAATTCACAGTGATAATTCAATATTTAGACTCTGCTTTTTATTAAATAAGGGGAGCAAACATTAAAATATAAAGGAAACATACTCTACATGGTATACTACTAAGAAAAACTAAAATAAAATAGAATCTAGGTCATTTTAAAGAAAACATCAATAAACTGTAAATATCAGTATATTATGATACTATTATGTAGAGATATCTGTTTTCATTCTATAAACGAAATTTAAAGATGAAAAATTATTCATGACATATCTATTTAATTTAGATTCATTTATATTTTTCAGGAGAAAATAAGCAATATACCATGATGAAAAACTTTGCCAATGTATAATATTGGGATAAAAGATAAAGTAATGTTCGCCAAAAATGTGAAAGTCTGACATATGTATGCAGGAATAGTTAATAAAATGATAATGAATAAAATGTTAGTGGTCAGGATATTAAAAATACTTAGGCAGGATAATAATCCAATATATCATTGGGGAAGAAAATTAATATTTCTTTGTAGAAGGCTGTGTTATAAGATCTGATACCAGAAAATGTTTCTCAAGGATTTAAGGTTTTCTTCTTAAATCATGAACATCTTTTTAAGTGAGGAATTTTGAGTCAAATACTAAAATCTCTCAGACTAATGGACAAAGTAGTTTTCCAGTGTAAAATGGCTGTCCTGTGTATGTGTAAAGTTTTATACATACAAATGTATATTTTCATGTGTATTAAATTTTAACACATAATGTTTATATGTAGTTTAGGAGGATGTGAATTATTGAATGAGACCAAGGGAATATGTACACTCTATGGATACGTATTTTTTCTAATTATATGAAGGCCCTTTGTAAGCTGGAATTTGAAACAGACATGAATTTCCTCACAATCATACGGATTTATAGAATTGTTTTGCTAAGTGTAACACAACTGTAAGAAGAAAAACAAAAGTACAAATTAGTATTTTTCAAAAGTCTTTTGTATAAATACTTTCTAGGCATTATCAGATGTGCTAAACACAGTATTTTACTCCATCTTTTATTGAATCATTAATTAAGGACTATGTCCACCAGAACTAGACAACAGAGCATGTGATGATAGAATCTGAAGTATTAAGATGAAAAGAAATCTAATCCAAATAAAAAAGATGAAAAGATCATAACTAAAAAACATTAGTGAAAAACATGGAATACAAATAGGTATGGAAATAAAAGTAAAGACTGTGAGAGTCAAACTTATAGAAAATAATTCAAGTGCTATAAACTCTAACATAATAATGAAACAGCTTACTATACATTGAATATTCCACCTAGAAAACATCTATGTAAATCATTAGGAGTAGAAGGTAGTGAATATTTCTTTCAGTTAGAGAATATAATAAGTCCATTAGGGAAGACAGCTATCTGCCTCAAAATAATTTAATTGTAACACATAGTCTCTGCTCTAATGCAAAATTAAGTGCTTATTTGCAGGGTTTACTTTTCAGTGTTTGTTCGACAGAGGCAAACCTATTTTATAACCTAGGTAATTGACAGAATCTCCTCTCTGTATTTTTTCAGGAGCAAATTGTAATCCCCATTTTGGAAAAACTTTCTTTACTTATTCAAACATTCCTTGTAAAGTATCTATGTTTAAATAGATAGCAAAATGTCATCCATGTAATGGTAAATTGTATTCTTAGGAAATTGCTTACATATTATTTCTCATGGCTGGCTGACAAAGTATTGGCACAGGGTGGGGCTATTGAGCATCCCATGTGGGAGGATGGTCTATTGATATCTCCTTGTAGGCTGGGAATTATTATAGGTAGGCACTGTGAAGACAAATTTTCTCTATCCTTTTCTTGTAAAGGTATAGTGAAGAAACAATCCTTCAAATCAATAACTATAAGAGGCCATCCTTTTGTTAATAGAGAAAGCAGAGGAAATCCAGATTGTAGAGGGCCCATAGGTTGAATTAACTTATTGACATCTCTTAGATCTGTCATCATTTTCCACTTACCAGATTTCTATTTAACAACAAATATAGGAGAATTCCAAGGGCTGATAAATTCTTTAATATGGTGAACATCTAGTTGCTCTTGTACCACCTGTTCTAATGCCTGCAAATTTTCTTTAGCTAGAGTCCACTGCTTAACACATATTGGTTTCTCAGTTAAGCATTTGAAAGGTAGGGCTGTTGGTTTGCTAGTTGCTTTATGTTCTTGTACAGCCTGAATGGCTGGTGACCTTTTTATATAGTACCTTCTAATATCCTTCTGAGAATTATGAGTTCTTGGGACTGCAGGAATGTTAATCTGGGTATTCCATTGCTACAGCAGGTCATGACCCCATAAATTTATTGCAATAGTAGCCATATATGACCTCAGCTTCCCTCTTTGACCTTCTAGCCCAACACAGTCAACCCATCTCTTGCTTTGTTTAACTTGAGATATGGGTCCAATTCCTAGTAATTGAACATCTGCCTCTTGAAGAGACAAATTTAGATGCCAAGATTCTGGAGTAAAGATACTCACTTCTGCACCTATGTCTATCAAACCAACAATTACAATGCAATTTATATGCACTCTTAGCTTTGGTCTTTGATCATTTATAGATGTCTGCCAGAATATACATTTCCTATTTCCTACTGGAATTTTTGACTTATCCTCCATGTTTATACCATCATATAGAACAGTATGGTCTTTTAAGAAGGTTCTGGATTGTTTAATTTTCCTAGTGAGACATGTCCTCCAGAGTGACTGGGAATGACTGGGCCACTTTTGGCTTGGGGGTCTGTGAGAAGCCCCTCAAGGAGTTTCCCGACGGTATTGGGTTGCCTTTTCTGTATTTTGTTTATCTGCATTCATTTGTCCAATGTCAGCCTTTGCCATACCTTCTACATATACCTGAAGGCTTAGTCCTCCTATTCTTGTCATTCCCAGAGGATATATTATCCCTAGGAATTCCTTGTCTACAATCCCTTCACAGATGTCCTATTCTACCACAATTAGAACATTTGGCATTTTGATATCTCCTCATTCCTTAAGAAATTGCTTCTCTACCCAAGATTCAGTATTATAGTCAATTGCCCAATGATCATTGTTCGCAGGATCCATTCAACCATAGATGCTGATTTAGCCTTTAAAGGCCCAAGTATCGTTTTGCATTCTAAGTTGGCATTTTCAAAAGCCAGAGATTCAATAAGTACTCATTTAGCATCTGAGTCTGTTACTCCTATTTGTACAGCCTTAGTTAATCTTTGTAAAAAGTCACTAAAGGGTTCTCTCTGGCCTCATTTAACCCTGGTATATGATTTAATTTGTTTTCCAGGTTTTTGAATCATGTCACAAACATTTAATGCTTCTTTGTGGCATAGGGACAAAATCTGTTCATCATAAAGAGCTTGAACCTGTGGGTCAGCATAAGCACCTTCACCAAGAATTTGATCTTGGGAAGTCTCAAGGCTTTTGCTTTTCCTTGTTGTTCCACAATTTTTGCATCTTTTATGAAATAACATCTAAAAATCAATAGTGGCCCATCATCCAGAACTGCTGAAACTACCTGAAGCCAGTCAAGTGGTGTTGCTTTGATGCTAGAAACCCAAGTCATCTCTGTAACAAATGCAGAATGCAAGACATAAGTTACAACAGCTTGCTTAATTTCTTTTTGATAATTCATTCCTATTGGTATCATCTACCTTCTTTGGATCTTTTGGGGTTTTTAGAATTTGGTGTTTTGTCAGAGTAGATTACAGGGTAGGAAGAAAAAAAAACCCTGGGTAAGTCATCTCTGACAGCTACTGGCAATGTTGAATCTTGTCCTTGTGCCTTCTTTTCCTGTTTATCAGCTCCAATAATTTCTTCAATTATTTCAAATCTTTTTACTATTGTCTTTGTAAAGCCTGAATCTCCTGCCCTGTATATATTTCTAGTAATTTCATCGAGTCACTTAGCCTCTGGTCCTCATTCTGCACATGTTATTCCAAGGTCTGAAGTTTCTCCTTTAAAGATAACACCTCATCCTTGGACATTACTTGGATAGAGTGCAGATTGCCATCCTGGAGAGATACTCTATCTGCTAACATATCATAACTTTTTAACAAATTTTGATTGTTAAATTCAACAGTATGAATTCTTTCAGATAATTTCTTAGTACCCTTAGGTGTGGATTCAATTTTGTCTGTCAAATTGGTGTTATCCTTTTTAATAGTATTAATTTTTTCATATAACTTGATTTTTGATAGTATTAATCCTGTCAACTAGCTGTTCATTATTAATCTGTAAAAACTGCAACATTCCTAAAAGTGCCACATACTTTCTTAGTTATAGAATATGAAGAAAAAAACTGAGTTCCAATACCCAATAAATTGAAGTATCACCATAACCATATAAGCCTAGCATAATACAATCAATAGTATTATCAAAAAATTTCCTAGCCGGGCAGTGGTGGCGCACGCCTTTAATCCCAGCACTTGGGAGGCAGAGGCAGGTCGATCTCTGTGAGTTCAAGACCAGCCTGGTCTACAAGAGGTAGTTCCAGGACAGGCTCCAAAACCACAGAGAAACCCTGTCTCGAAAAACCAAAAAAAAAAAAAAAAAAAAAAAAAAATTTCCTAAAAGGTTCAATATTAAGGTAGTCTGTCATATTGATTTAATTATTACCTGGTATGTGATCCAGTAAACTGTAATCTTTATTGTCCAGCAGATGTCGTGGTTGCAGAGTCGTGGTGGCGAAAGGAACAGTCCTGAGCCACTTTAAATTCCCACCTTGGTACTGGTTAAATACTGAGAAAAATGCTTTGCTTGACAAATTTAAAGCATTTAAATCAATTCCATACATGGAGCAAGAAACGCAGAACGCATGGGCAGGGAGCAGCAACCGGAAGCTGTACAAGACATCATGCGGCAAGGAACCATGCCAGGGAATGCAGCAGTCATGCATGCACTTGGGAAATTTCCAAGTTGATGCATGCAGTAAGCTCCATTGTGGCAGTGGTTCTACAAAAAAAAAACCACTTAGGTAAAAACAAACCAAACAGGCAGAGTTATGAGATTTTCTGGGCCATGGAACAGGTAGACCCTTAGGCCATCCACCCAGTAAGTGTGGAGTCTGAATCCATGTGGGCACCAGATGAAGATGGATGCTTAAAAGTAGTCCACACTAGCTCAGAATTGAGAATAATAGATGGTTATTTATTTAGGGGTATACTCACAAATCAGAATCCTCAGCTGGAACGGAGAACAGAAACCGAATCCCGCAGCTGGGAAAGAGGCCGGATGCATGCTTTACATTGGCATAAATAGTTTAAGATGCCATGCCCCAGTAGGCAGTTAACTTAAAGGATTTTGGATGTATGATTTCTTACAGAAAGATTCTTTGTAAATATTTATTTTATTGCTTCAAATTATGAGTATGTGTGAGAGGGTATTTGCTGAGGCCATAAGAGGGCATTAGATTCCTTGTACAGGAGTTGCAGGCACTTATGAGCAGCCTGAGGTGGGTGCTGAGAAGATAATTTCTTTCCTCTGAGAGAGTAGCAAGCACTCAACAAGTAAGCCACATTTCTAGCCCAGTACTAGATGCTTTCAAATGATAGAAAACTGTAAGATTAGATTTTTTGATCATTCATTGGGTTTTATAATTACATTAGAATGTTAGAAAATATTATCACAATAAATTTCTAACAAAATGAAAAGCCCATAGTGTGATGAATCACTAGATTTTATTCTACAGACATTTACTAAATGAAGAAATTATCATTTATTTTCTCTCCAATTATCCAGCATAATGTTTTTTCCAAAATAATGATTGAATAAATATCTAGTAAAATCCTAACTAGGGAAGAGTTGAGAAGAGATGGGCCCTCCATAATGGAGGACAAGTATATTTGGAGTTATCCTGGGAAAGAGTGATTTAAAATTTCCATTTCATATGATATACTCATATGATATATGAGATGCTAACAAGGCAGTTGAGAAGATAATTCCAGGAATAGAATAAACAATAACAAGACCTGCCAACAATGGCATAAGTGACAACTCAGAAAAACTTGATAATGGACCATATCTTTCCTCATGTACTCAGTTTAATACAGACCAAGAGAAGCACAGATAAAGGCTCTGGCTGTCCTCCTTGATATTTTAAACATCTTACTTTCCAATAATTTATATCATGTATCTATATCACGAATTTATATCGTAACCTACAAGTCAATGCAAATCTGTTCCTATTTTGAGATTAGTTTCAACAATTAAAAAGTTGAATTTCCTTTTATTTGTCCTAAAATGTTTACTCTCAAACTTGAAGGAATTTCAAAATTCAGTTTTTGATAATTCTTATAACATTTCACACCATAGTTAAAAACTCAGCAGCACACCCCACATAGTTTTTGGTCATTTGAACTTGAACTACATTTCTTTGGTTCTTTTTCTGGCTTCAGATCTTGAAGTGTAGCAAGCAGAACTGTGCTGAGTATTTTAACTGCAGGTTTTTTTTTCTATCATTATTAGATTGGCTTTTACTACCCCATAACTGGAAGCAGTCAATCTAGTGTTTCTAGGACTCTAAAATCTCTTTTGTCTAATCAAAAGACCCACTTCTTGATCTCCCCCTCTCCCTGCAGTGAAGAACTGTGCACATTCCTCCCTTTCTTGGCTTTCACTTGAGTTGATGTCTTCTCATCTCCCTGTGCAAATCGTGTTATGATTTGATGCCCCCATTATTTTCTGTCTTAGTTCTATAAAGTGTCTTCAATATCATGAACAGAATCAAATTGAGCATAATCAAATCCTGTTGGTCCTCAAGTGTAGAAATCAGATGGAATATTTGCATCAACAATAAGACCCTAACAACCAAATTTCCAATGACAACTTTCAGACCTGGTGTTCACCATGTTCCTGACAAACAGAAACTAGTAATGGGTGTAGTTTGTTGTACTAATAGGGTCTGCATGATTCTCAGCGAGCATGGAAAACTGGTTCAGCAGATTTTCTCTGACTTAGGAGCAGCTCACATTTATCCATACCAGAAAACACTTATTTGAAAAAAATTATAATAACTGTGAAACAACTTCTTGGTGATAGTTCATGTTGGTTTTCTTCAAATTCCAGGACAAGTAAATGAATTGTGACGAAACTATTTAATGTTTCACATCAACTTACTTTTTCATTTATATATACCAACAGAATTACATTAACTTAATTTTACTGAAATATATAACCACATTTAATATATTTTTTCTCTTACAACCATGGTTATTACTACATATGAATTATAAAGACCAATTGTTACCTGATTTTTGTTTTTACGATCATGTTTAGTTTTTAATATTGATTAACTTTATATGCTACAAATATTGTTTTGTAAAATAAAATAAACATTCAAGAGACAATTAGTAAAAAGTAACATAAGAATCAGAACAGCTTTATGCAAAATTATTTTAAAACACAATTATTTTAAATTTCATATATAATCTAGAGAAATGTCATGTCTACTATATAACCTTTAAAATATTTTGAAACAAAGAATTAACATGCCAACTTATCACTATTACTTTGTGCAACCTTCAACTCTTGTTTCAATTGCAAATAATTGACTTCATAGAAACAAATACTGTGACAGGCCTTAGTTAATACATAAACCTATAATATAAAAGCTATATAAATTTAGAACATATGATATGTTTTGACAAGTAACAGATCATTGTAAGGATGAACTCACTCAAAAGCTGCCTTTTCATGAGAGAGAGAGAAAGAGAGAAAGAGACAGAGAGAGGAAATACAACCTACATCAAATATTCTATGTACTCTTCATCCTCTGATGAGATAAATCCAAATAGTTTAAGACTGAACTTGGCATACATGTTTTCATCAGCCTTGGAAAATGTGCTCTGCATCATTTCTTTTCACTTCTTACTTTCCTGCAAGATCTCTGGTTAGCAATCCATGCAGCCCATAATTATCTCCTGGACTTTAAAGCATGAATTTTTCACTTTCAATAGAAATGTATTTTATAGTACCACTTATGAGTTTATCATCCAAAATTATGTAATAAAAATTGTGTGCAGAGATCAATGGTGTAGAGGAATAACTTGAATTGAGAAAAAACTAACACCTTCTTGCATTGCTTGCAACCCTAAGTTTTATTTTCTCATTCATTTTGTTCCCATGATTCAGGTCAACTATCTGAATTATATATTTGATTGGAAGCCTCTTGTAAACATGTTTCCATTATATTATGTGACTTGGAGGCCAGCCTGATCTACAAGAGATAATTCCAGGGCAGGCTACAAACCTACAAAGAAACCCTGTCTTGAAAAAACCAAACACACACACACACACTCTCACACGTTTGTGTGTGTGTGTGAATGTGTGTGTGTGTGTGTGTGTGTGTATTATGCCCTCAATATTGTGGCTACTTCCTGGCATTGTTAAAAAACACTTGGTGAGAAGGAGAACACTATCACAATGTTTGAGCCAATTTTGCAGCAAATTTTATTAAATACAATGGGCACTGATCTAGTTTATTCCCAGGATTTCCAGAGTACAGTACTGAATTACATTAGATAGAAACTAATAAAGGCAAATTTCAAAGGCTATGTGTGTCCCACCTTTATCCAATCATGGGCAAGCATACATCTGGATCTAACTCTTGCCTACATACCTCCCACCTATGTGTGATCAAGTATAGGTTCATCTCTGAAGTTGAGGTAACCAAGCTTGTTCACTGAAGGAAAAAAAAGAAAACTGAGCATTTGGGCCTGTTATCTTACATGACCAAAAGCACCCAGCATTCCAGGAAGTTACCTGTCCTTTGGCAAGTTGGGCTTGCCTGTTAGGGGTTTATACCTGCACACACACACAAAACACACACACACACACACACACACACAAACAAATAATTTTGAAATAAATCTGTAAAATATCACTTTAGAATTTCTGGACGTAGATAGAAGGACCTTGGTCTTCCCGCAGGGCAGGGAATTTGGACTGCTCTTCAGTATCGAGAGGGAGGGGGAATGGAGTGGGGGGAGGAGAAGAGGAGTGGGGATAGGGGGAGGGAAGTGGGGGGAGGGCAATATTTGGGAGGAGGGGAGGGAAATGGGAAATGGGGAGCAGGTGGAAATTTTAATTAAAAAAGAATAAAAATAAATAAATAAGTAAAAAAAAAAAAAAACTTAAAAAAAAAAAAAAATTCACATGATACTAATTTTAACCACTGTATCTAAGCAAACACCTATTTGCATAAGTATAAAAGGGATAGCATGGTAGATTAAGAGTAAAGATTAAAAGAGATCTGTAATTCAACCATAAATTTGTTGGATTAACTCTAATTGATGTTGGTAAAGATGCTTATTGCTTTGTATCTTTCCCATCTGTATAGTGGGTATAACTAATAGTAATTTATCAAAGGTATCATTAAAATTAAAATGCTGCCGGGCGGTGGTGGCGCACGCCTTTAATCCCAGCACTTGGGAGGCAGAGGCAGGCGGATCTCTGTGAGTTCGAGACCAGCCTGGTCTACAAGAGCTAGTTCCAGGACAGGCTCCAAAACCACAGAGAAACCCTGTCTCGAAAAACCAAAAAAAAAATTAAAATGCTATGTTTTGATTGTTTATCATAAACATGTGCTGGCATTTAAAACTCATAGGCTTACAAGCATTCTAAAATGTGGAGGTTATATATACATATGTATAATATATATATATTTATATACTAAATTGTATCCTCTTAAGATTAATAGTAGTAATGATATATATATATACTAAATTGTATCCTCTTAAGATTAATAGTAGTAATGATAGTACTCAAAATATTACCATATTTAAAAATGAAGACTTTTGATAAATGATTAGTGGAGTTTTAGTGAGGAGTTACTCTAGTTTGACTGCTGTCCTTATAAGATTATAAAATTAAAACACATAGATACCAAGCATGTTCATAGGAATGTCTGTATGAAGACACGACAGAAGTGTAACCACATGCAAGTGAGAAGAAGAACCCCTCGAAACAAAGAAATTTACTGAAACTTTCATATACCATAACAGTTCAAAATAAGTTGTAGCTTAAGCTTTCTAGCCTGTGCTAACCTGTTCTTAGAGCTATAACAATGTCATTATATCTGACTATCTATCTATCTATCTATCTATCTATCTATCTATCTATCTATCTATCTATCATCTATCTATCTATCATGTCTATCACAATTTACTTATGACTCTTGAAAGAAGTCATGGCAGAGGTATCTTTTTTACTATTCTCTTTGGGATATTAACTCTCAATATGTATGTGTCATAAATGTAGTGAACCTAAAATATTTGAGTTTATCTTTTGCCAATGAATTTCCATGATGTCTCTTTAAGCTATTAAAAGTATATTCTGTGAAAACTTTTTCATATATATATATATATATATACATACATAGATATGTATATATAAATAAATAAAGCCCTCTTACCTATGTTTGAACTAGGTAAGATATACAAGCACATGGATATTTATTCTATTTCATAACATCTTCAGAAAATTCTAAAAGTTTCTTCTATCAGTCTCTAGAATCTGAGATCAGTCCATTTCATTGACCATATATTCATTGTTTCCTCTATCAACCTTTTTTATTCTCAAAATAACCTGAAGCATATTTAAGTTATAAAAATGCCTAAATGAAAAATTGAACATGTTATTTCTGTTTTTATGGTGCTAAAATTTCTCTTTTGTACACCTGCCAAATCTTGTTTCTGAAACCAGAGCTCACATAAAGACTGTTCTATAACTTACACTTTTAACTGACCTTGTATCATCCATTTGCCCACAGGTCTGACAAAGGTGATTACTTAAGTTCTCCAATAGTCACCCAGTTTCTGCCTGATGATATTGGGTTCATTTCTTTCGGTTACATTAAAATGAAGGAATGGAGTTTTTTGGCTTTGGCTTTGAAACACATATAATCTCATTTATTTGGGAGTGACAGCTAGAACTCCCACTGTCTGATACTAGAAAACCAAAAAGAAACTGTAAGATAGCTTACTTTCCAAAACTGTTAAAAGACCACAAATATTAATAATGTTAAATTAAAAACAACCTGTTTTGATGTTGCATAGTCACTTCTTTAAAAACAAAGTCTAAAGTTCATTTTTATACAGTGTTTGCTAAGGAAATTTTTGGTGAATTCGTTATTTTGTAAGATTAGTATGGTTCAGTGGAATGCTTTCTCTGGGAATGTCAATTTTATTGATATAAGATGTTTAAGTCTACAATGTATTTGAAAAGTCTAATAATAAACAGAAGCACTACATTTTAACTACCAATAATGACCTCATATTAAAGAATAGAATATGTAGTTTTACACAATTATTCTCAGGAAAAAGGGGTGCCTTCCATGATCTGAAAAATCCTCTATACCTATGATCCCAATAAATATTTTCTTTAAATTATTAATCACTATTACATAGGAAGGACTATTTTGTCAGTTCAAGAAATAATCTATTTTCCCTCATCTGCAACAGCATCAACTAAACTCTAAAACCAAAATATATCCATGAATAAAAAAATAGCTTCCTGATTCAACAAATTAATTAAATTCTTAACACCATTTCCATTACCTCCATACATGCATTCTAGTTTAGTCATTCAGATTACCATATAGAATGCTGTAAGAAGCCCTGTGTAAGTCATTACTTTTAAATGTACAGGACTCTAGGGTATGTTTTACAGGTAACCTCAAGTGATACCTTGTGAAGTAAATGTTCTTTGAAACTCATTTTAGAAAATGGCTATTTGACGGGAAAAAATGCAGTACAGTATTACTTATTTTTTTTATTCTGGACTTAAATTAAAAGTAATATTCATTTAGATCATTTTGTGCAGATATTAAAGACTTCATTCTTTTATGTTATTCTAAGGCGCTCTTTAATACAACCTTTCTTCTTGGGTCTCTGTTTAAAATTATATGATGGAACCAGATTCTTCAACATTATCTTCTTTCTTAAGGCTGTCGCTTAATATGAAGACAGTTCATATTGTTGTAATGAATAATAAGAGAAACAGTTTATTAAACAGATATTTGAATATGAGGTAAGTAAAATATAACTCTCTAACAGTCCTTGGGATTAATAATCTGGGTGGAAAGCTGTTTCTAATTCTCTTTAAGTCATTTTGAAAGTTTGTATTTAAAAATAGGCATTAGCAAAGTCAATTCCATCTTAAAAGTTGCTGGCTATGACATTCTTCTTGATGAAAATTCTCAAATTTCCTGTTATAGAACATCTATACTATAATGTTAGAATAATCATATTCATGGTCATTTATCTCTCTGTATTCTGAAGAAGAGGGATTTTTTTCCTTAATTTTTCCTTCTACAGACCTTAGATAAACAAGGGATATGCTTAGTACATGGCAAGTGAAATGATCCCTTTAGTTTTTATAGTATTAAATGTCTGGCAAATGAGATCTGAAAGGAACATCTACCCTTTGACCTTAATTTGATTTTGTTTATACAAATGTAAAGAAGAGTTAAAGCACTTGAAGTATTTTATTTCTCATGTAATGATTTGTTTTATTTCTCTAAATGGCACTAGTAAATGTGTGTAAAACTAGATTTCATAATCTACTTTAAGCTTCTTATTTACTGGACAGATCTTCAAAGCTCTCACTTCCTTTTTTGTCTGAAGATCAGATAGACATTGAATATGAGAACAAATTTGCAGTCAAGTTTAGCTGTTTGAATGACTTCAAGAAATAGATAGGCTAGAGAGATAGCTCAGAGAGTAAGAGCCCCTTTTGCAAAGGATCCAAGTTCAGTTCCTAACATGCATACCAGGTACTAACAACTGCCTGTAATTTAACCTCTATGGAATCCCTCAGGCTTCGTCAACTTCTGTGGACAACTGTACTCATATGCACATACACATGTATATACACAAACATATGTACATAATTTAAATAAAATAAATTTTTGGAAAAAATTAACTGGAAATAGCTGAGACTATAGCTCTGATATAAAGCCCTAACCTAGAACATATAAGACCTTCAATTCAATCGCCAATACTAAAAAAATTAGATAGATCAACTATAATACATCCATATGCTAAGATATATTATAGACGATAGCTATCATTATGCTAATGTTGAATATTCACATAATTATTATAAACCATTAGTTTAAAAAAATTAAGAGGAGCATGTTGACAAACACCTATTATATTAACCACTTGCAAGGTTCAGAGTTCCAGGAGAGCTTGGGATACATAGTGAGACCCTTTTCCCACATGATTTAATAATAATGGTGATGACAGCAGTAATAGTAATAAAAATATTAAAATATTAAAATATTTTTAAAGAAATATATTTTATCACTACAAAGATTAAAAGCTTTGTGCTAACTTTCTGCCAACTTTGTACCCATTCAATAGTTGTATTTTATCTTCTAAAGTTTTTGGTAATGATCCCTGCATATCAAAATAAATACACTCATTATTTAAAAGCAATTCAAAGAAAATGAAATTCCCTGGGATAAGTTGTATAACTGAACTTCTGTGATAATTATTTCAAAAGCAATAGGAAAGGATATTGCTATGCAGAAAAGGTAGCAGTAGAAGCCCAATGAGAAATAAAGACTATAAATGTTGAGAATATTAATGTTTGCCTTGATTCTTCAAGGAGTTCCCTAAATATTATTACCAAGTTCTTATTATCAACAAATTGTATTGTGGATGAAGCTTCTTTAAAATGGATATTTATCACCCTGGAAAACTTGTATTGGAATTTTTGCTAGAAAAGAGAATTGATATTTACTTGTAGGATTTTATTCATAAATTTATAGTGAAATATTAAGGGTCTCTTTTATTTGAAAAGTTTTAACAAAAATAAAGCAGACAAAATTATTTCCTCTAACAATAGAAAATGTGTATTTTATTTGTGTGTTTTCTATATAAAAGAATGCTTTTGAGGGAATTTTTAATATATTTGATGAAAACTTTACTAATTTAAGTATAAATTAAGTTTTAAGGTTCTTTATCTTTTCATTTTCATGACAACATTTGAAGAATAAAAACAAATTTGAAACGTTTTTTTCAGTTTATCAAAAGTATTTAAAATATTAAGGTGGCCATTTAAAAAACATTACACACAAAATCATTCATTATAAAACAGTTTCTTCTGAGAAGCTTAAAATGTCTAGGTAATTCTACCACCTTAAAAAGAAAGGCAAGTTCCAAGCTGTAATTTCCAGTGTCATATATTTCTTTATATAAAAACTCTCATGACTGTGTAAATGGATATAATTCTCTTCAGTATAACAAGATGTATAAATTTCTCAATATAGCAAGGTATAATTTTACAACTTCCTTGAACGAAATAAACTTCGTTTTCTCAAAAGCATTGCTAATTTACTATTTAAAATCCTCTTCAGTCAAAGTAAAATACATATATTCCAGATTTAAATTGCAAATCATAGTCTCAATTTAAATACATATATAATGACCAGTTTTCTTTAAAACTTTATGAAGTTCTGTTGACATTCTTCTTCACTTAGCTAAATAATGCCAGTTGTAAGTTTACTACCCCCATCACCGTAAACTCATATAAGTGGGTTAAGCACAATTAAGAGTCAAATATAGATGAAGCACAACAATTACTTAGATGTAGATGGTAAAAAAGAAAACACGGAAGAAATTGCATGTGTGCATGTTAACCAGTGTTCTGTTACTGGCATGAATTTCTGAGATTTGGTCAGTAGTGTTAACTACATTTTCATTTCATTCAAACATCACTACCATCATATATCCAAAACTTTACACTTTGAAGAATTGAAACTATAAAACCATTAAGGAATGGTTTACACTATCCTTATGTCAAGAGTAATTCATCATTCTGTTTTGATTAATTTCAGTCTTCTGCGTAGTAAGTACAATGCCAGTCTGGGCTACAAAGCATGACCCTGTTGCAAAATGAAAACAAACAAAATACTATCAAAATGGAATAATACCGAACTCAACTCACCACAGAGAAGAGACATTGTTCAAGACAGATAAGCTTCACAAGCTATACATTTGGCAAGTGATTGAATTACAAAATATATAAGGGACCTGCAAAACACAAAAGCTTTGAAAGGTCCCAATATAAAGTAGGATAACTGATTAAAGTTACTAATTCTCAATGAGAGACATATATGCTCAATAGTACATGAAAAATAAAGCTGATCAACTTCAATAATTATCAGTGAAATGAAAATAAAACCTCTAATGAGGTGTCACTTTCCCCTATTAAGAATGAGATCATCAAATTTCTAAAAAGAAAAAGTTTTGGAAAAGAATGTAAACTAAATGAAATCCTGGAACACTGATGGTTAAGATAATTAAGTGTACCTATTGTAGAACTAAGTATGGTAAGTCTACAAAATGTTAAAGGTAGAAGTGCCATATGTTCAAGAAATTCTACTTCTATGTTCATATTTAAAAAATTAAGTTCAGTATGTAAAGATGTGTTCATACTATTCATTGCATCACTTTTATTACAATACCCAGGAACTGAAAATAACCTAAGTATCTATCAAGTAATCAATAAATAAAGAAAACATGAGGCGTGTATACAATGGAGCACATCAACTCAAAAAATAGTGAAAGCCTATTATTTGTGGTGAAATATTTTAAGCTAAAAGTTCTGGCATATTAATTCATCTTTGAAGTCTTTTTTATCTTTGCATAGCAAGTTTTTCTGTAAGTAAACTTTTCTTGGTCATATAAGATACACTGTGAATACGATAAAAAGAATTATTCATTTCTATTACAGTATTTCTGAATTCGAATATTCCATGCAGGTGCTCCCTTAGAATTTCTACTTTTATTTAAATTAATCACCTGGTCATAAATGCTGTGTACTTTTTCCATTAGCACCATTATAGTAATCATTTTTTTAGACTTTCATATATTTAATGTGTGGTGGAAGAATTTGGTGTCATTGCATATTCTCAGAGGTTAGATGACTACTTGCAAGAGTTGGTTCTCTCCTAACATTCAGGTTTTGAGAATGGAATACTGATCATCAGGCTTAAGGACAATAGTTTTTTTATATACTTAACAATCTTATCTGTCCAACCATTTTAAGTTTCTTCTCTGACATTTCAAACACCCATGTCTCTGTTTCTGGTTTTGTTTTCTCTTTAGTTTTGTGCACCTTGAACCAATTTTGAAAGTTAGGCATTTTAGATTGTACTTTTACTGGGAAGATTTAAGCCAATATAGGCAGGAGATGTGCTGTTGGAAGTTTTCTGTAGCTGTGTTTGTTGTAATTTCATGTAGTGTCCTTCTTCATTTCTCGGGCTTCAGTCTTTCTCAAAAAAATCTTCAGAGGAGTCTCCCTCTTCTCTTCCTTTCAGCTGCTATCCACTCAGATTAGCTCTTGAACTATAGGAGAGGAAAACACTCTATATTTTAAATTAAATATTAGTTGGATTTTTCTCTTGTTTTTGTTTGTTTGTTTGTTTGCTTGCAAATTGTGTCCCTGGGCTTTGACATTCAACTGTATTTCTTAGACATTTTGTTTTCCCTCATAGATGACACAATAAATATAGGTGGGTGGATGATGTGGGATGTCTTTCTATATGTTGTAAATATATGTTGCTCTCCTTGGTTGATAAATAAAGCTGGCCTGTGGCACGGCAGGATTGAACCAGGTGGAAAATCCAAGAAGATACGAAAAAAGAAGGGCAGAGTCAGGGAGATGCCAGCCAGCCACAGAGGAAGCAGGACATGTAAAAAAAAAAAAAAAAAAGTAATACCATGGCCACATGGCAATATTTAGGTTAATACAAATGGGTTAATTTAAATGTAAGAGCTAGCTAGTAATAAACTTTAGCCATCAACCAAACATTTATAATTAATATTAAGCCTCTAAGTGGTTATTTTAAAAGTGGTCACAGGACAGGGCAGGACTAAAAGCCTTGGACTGCAAATGGCACTCACGTTTGGTGCCAGACGAAGCACCATCCTAATTGGTGTTAATAATAAGAACCCGGAGTCAGATATTAATGGATGAAAGCTGAAATATCAGAGAAGCAGAGCAACCAGCCAATAGAGTTCTTCTTACCTCCAAGAAATCTCAGACCAAAAGGAGCTAAGATTTTCTCTCTGAGCTGCCTTATCACTTCCTGTCTCTCTGTCTACAGACGTCCAAACCTCTATAGTTAACTAGTGACAAGTTCCACCCTCTGATCTCCAGGCAAGCTTTATTTGTCAGAACACAAAATATAACACAACAGGTGAAGCTAGAACTCAGAAAAATGCCCTTTGTGGTTCCATGATGCTCTGAAAATTTCTTCCCATCCTTCCTTGTAATATGCCTTGGTCCTGGAGAACATTCACTGTGGGGTGAATTTCACTGTATTTGTTCATATTTACTCTTCTTTGCCACCTGGATTAGCAGAACAAACAGATCTATCTTGGTTCATCACTGTGAAAAGGGTGAGGCTGGGCTCCTGGAGGGGACATGCAGAAAACTGTAGAATACCTAGGAATTTCTTGCTCTTTTGCTAGTCTATAGATATCCTCTAGCAAGGCAGCAAAATTAATTTTAAGGCATTACTATGAGTTTGTGACCACAGGAACCTCAGAAATCTGGCTCTGAATTTGTTAGTCTAATCATAAGTTATAGTGGGCATTTTTTTCATGACTTCACTTCTCTCATGGATCAAAGAATAGTGACTGATTTTCAGTTTGGATTTTCTTGTCAGGACTTACAAGCTGTGTAGATGTTGGAGGATTTTATCTTTTATTGAAAATATATTGTTCTACATATTAATTATGATATCTCCTCCCTCTAGTCCACACAAATCCTCCCCACCTCTCCTCCCATACAGAGGCACACACTTTCTGTTTCTCATTAGAAAACAGGTATAAGGAATAATAAGAAAATAAAATTTAAAAATTAGCATGGAACAAAAACACAGTTTGGAATAGGATAAAAAAAATAATGAGAAGAAAAAGAGCCCAAGAAAAGGCACAAAAAACATATATATATGCTAATATATACTCATTTGTACACTCAAGAATAGCATTAAAAAGTTGAAGTCATAAGATATACTCAATACCTGTAGGGCAAATAAATAAATAAACAAAACAACCCAGATTTTAAAGAGCCTTAACATGATAGGACACAAAACCTCCAAAGTTACCTTTGAGTTTATTTTCTGTTAGCCATATACTGCTGACCATGTGACCTACCCTTAAGAGGGGTTCATTTCTCCAATGAGTCACCCTTGGAAAAAAACTGAATTTTCATTTGCGTGGTTAAAAATTAGAATTAGCTTCTGGGTTATGAATGGAGGCACATGTCTACTTCTCCTTTCAGTTCTGGAGCCCCATCTGGTAAAAACCCTTGCAAGCCTTGTTTCAGTCTCTGTGAGTTCATGTGTGAGTGGCTCCTGCTGTATTTATAAGGCCTTGTTTCCTCTGGCTTTCTGCTTCCACTTCCGTGGGATTCTTTGAGCCCTAAAGAGAGGCATTTGATGGAGACATACTATTTAGGGCAGAGTATTCTGAGATATCTCTCTGCAGATTTTCTGGCTATGGCTCTCTGTATTTGTTCCCATCTTCTGCAGGAAGAAACTGCTCTGATTATGGCTGAGCAAGTTAGTGATCCCTATGCTATCTGATTTCAAGTTCTTGGTCACCCAAGTATCAAGTATGGGTTCCATCTCATTGAATGGGCTTCAAATTAAAACAGGTATTGGTTGATTACTCATACACATTTTATGCCTCCATTGCACTAGTGTAAGGCAGGAAGCCATTGTAGGTTGGAAATTTTGTAGCTGGATTGGTGTTTATGCATCAACTTTGGTAGTGTATAGAATTATTTCTGGTACAATGAACACTAGCCAGTAGGGGCACAGGCTCAAAGCAGACACCAGCTCTATTTCTCCATATTCAATGAGTAGTGTAGGTGTTATTTTCAGCAATAAGGCTTTGCCATCATTCTGTGGGGAGAGAAACCTATAGCCATAGCAACAGATTGGGATATTTAGGGCTTCTCAGGGGACCATTTTGGCCAAAAAAGTCTATTGAATGTAAGCCATTCTGGTACCTGAAGCTTCACTTAATGATGAGAGGTGTGCAGTTGGGGTTTTTCTCCCCGCCACACACTATTTGGTAATTTCATTTATATTGCCTTCATAGATGTGTATAACTAGGAAACTTCTACTTTATAAGGTTTTCCTAAAAGTCCCAAATTATTCTTCATTTTAGAAGTTCCTCCCCATATTTTCTTTCTATCATCCTCTTTAATCCCTCCCTTCTTCTGCTTTATGATGTTGGAACCTTTTGTTTTGTTTTGATTTTGGTTTTTCAAGACGTGGTCTCTCTGTGTAGCTTTGAAGCCTGTCCTGGAACTCACTTTGTAGATCAGACTGGACTTGAACTCAAAGAGATTTGCCTGCCTCTGCCTCCTGAGCGTTAGTATTAAAGGCATGCGCCACCACTGCCAGGCAATGTTGGAACTCTTAAATTGTCTTTTAAAGTACTAACCAGTAGGTTAAATACAAGAAAACTGGCAAAAAGGATCAAATAAAAATCACAAAATATTAATTTGGCAACAATTCAGTGTGAGAGGAACAATGTCTACTACACAAGTGACTTTTTATCTTGCTAATGCCACATCTAGTGTCATTGAAGAGCACCAGCTACTCTTCCAGAGGACCCCAGTTCAGTTAACAGCACACATATGAAGGCCCACAGCTGTCTATAACTTTGGTACCAGAGAATCTGATATTTTCTCTGACCCTTCTCAGGCACCAGGCACACTCAAGATGTATGGACTTGCATGCAGGTAAAACATCTATATACATAAAATAAAAGTATTTAAAAACAAAACTAAAAATATCACCCAATCCTATAAACTTCAGGGCAAGGTGCTCCATATTATAATATTTATTAGTAATACACTCACCAATGAAGGTTTTAGTTTGAACGTAAATAACACATTATTATTATTCTTCATTCAATGTCAAGTCTAATGCCTCATTTTCTGGTTGTAAAAGAAGCCAAATCTGTTTTCAGCCAGAAAAAAAAAAGCTTACCAGCCTTCAAGTCCCTCTTTAAAGAGATTATGTTAACCTGGCTGCTGGCTAGATCCTTCATCAGTCCTTATAAGAGAATAAGCTGACAAATGGGATCCCAGGGGGCACAGGTTTTTTTTTTTTTCTCCCAGTCCTCTTAGAATTCTAAGCTTTACCACTGCATCTGTATAAGTCTCCTACGATTTTTACCTTCAGACATCACTAGCTTTGTCCTTCTAATACAATCCTGATTCATAATGACATACATGCCTTGGGCATTCTTCAAAAGTTGCCTCAGAAATCAATGATGTGAATACAACATTACAATAAAACTGATTGCTGAGTCAGCCAGGTGTAGACTCATAGGTCCTAGTGCACTTGCACATTCCTAAATTAGCTATTTACTAGCTTTGTCTGTTGTTTTCAACATTTTGGGTTTTTGTTTGTTTGTTTGTTTTTTCCTTCCACCTAAATAATGACTTTTACAATGAAAACATGACTAGAAACAATGCTTGCTTACATATATTGAGGAGTCTGGGTGGGCTTGAAAATCAACACAGAGGTCATCTCTGTGAAACTGAAAAAAGAAAAAAAAGCCCTTAATGGAGTTTTTCAGACCACCTGTTACACTTGGATAGTCAGAAACAGATTTTCTCATTAATTCATGCCAGGAAGGAATCTAATCCTAAATGAGGCATGTTATAAGCATTTGGATTAGAAACAAAGCCATTCTACCATATGTTTGCATTTTTGTTGTACTTTCAGACAATGTTGTGGTATCATTAAAAGTATTTTATTTTGTTGGTTTGTTTTATTTTGTTTATAACACTACCTGTTTAACCTACAGAGCTTTTTGGAAAATAAGGGTCAAAACCAAATAAAAGGCAGAGGAAACTGTTTTCAATTTAGGACAATCTGAAATTTTGAAGATCCATGTACTTCTGATATATCCCTGGCATATTTGGTCCGTGGCAGACAATTGTCTTCCTTCCATTCTTCAGCACTAAGGAGCGGGGAGAAAGTGAGGAGAACATTTTGTGGGTGATGATCCTCAGTTCCTTTTGATGCCCACTAACATTCTTGATGCTTGCTCCTGAAATCTTGAATAGAGATATGGGTGGCTATATCTTTTGTGATGCTGTAAATCTTAGACATGTCCTCATCACATTGAATTTTACCTGTGTGCACATCCATTCATTTGTTGCTTCCAGTGGCATGAGATCATGTTGAGATCAGCTACATAATGAATCATTCCTGCATCCCTCAGAGCTTGCTATGGAGCCTGACACATAATTGGTATTTGATGGTGTTATTCAGTCAGTAATTGAGAAATTCAATGACCCATATGTATGTTGCACTTCAGGTTTCCTTAAGGAAAAACATTTTGGAAGATGAAAGCATATGGGGCAGATAGAAGGATCTTGTTAGTACTGCAATTGCAGGAATGTGTACTTTCTGAACAAGGCAATGCAATGCCTCCCTACCTTCTACCCAGGACCTGTCGATGCTAGGAAAGCAAACAGCATCCTCTTTCTGCTTTCATTTGCACAGTTTATTTATATTTTGCTTAAACCACATAATTGGAGATATTTTCTGCTCTTCTGGTCTCTAGAATATGGTCATCAGTATCTCTCAAAAGTAGAAACACATGGCAGATTCTAAGATAGCTGAGGGCCCTACAGTGTCCAGTCTGAGAACATATGACATTTCCATTTCTACCATCAGGGCTTCCATCCACTGATGTGAACCATCAATAGTAGACTAAAGTGAGTTAGAAAAGTAAAGTTGATTTTTTTCCCTGATCTTTGTGTGGTGCCCATTAGCTAAATAAATAAACAAACAAACAGACAAATAAATAAGAGATACAAGTAAATACAAGAAATAAATATGAGAGACAAATAAATATGAGAAACAAATAAATACTAGAGTGAAATAAATGTATTTCCTACTTTTATCTTTATTTGATACATTAAACAGCACATTTTACTTATTTATGTATGTGCAAGCATCATGATTCACAATGGGAGGCCAGAGGACAACTTTTGGAAATCTGGTATCTCCTTCTACCTCATGAATCCCAAGGGTCAGCTTATGTCCTGTGGCTTGGTAGCAAGTTCCTTTACCTACTAAATCTTCTCACTGGTTTTTATCTTTGTTATTTTTCTTTATTTCTTCTTTTCTCTTTTATTGAAAAAAAAAAGATTCTTTTCTCATAAAATGTATCCTGAGTAACTTCTCCTCCATCCATTTTCTGTTTCTCCTCTCTCTACTTTCAGTTTCTCCCCACATTCCCTTCCATTTTTCTCTAGATGCTCTCCGGTTCTGTCTCTTATTAGAGGAGGCTACTAAGATGTAATAAGATATAACAAAATGAAAATTAATGCGATAAAACAAAAACTATCATATCAAAGGGAGATTACAGGAGGTTTCCAGCTACAGAGCTGGGGGAGGGGTTGAATATCTGAAGGAGTAGAAAAGTATGGATGTAGGAGGAGTCTGCTTGGTCATTCCCAGCTGCTTCACTAGCTTAGACCCAGAATAATCACATAGAAACTGTATTAATTAAATCACTGCTTAGCCCATTTGCTCTAGCTTCTTATTGGATAACTCTTACATATTAATTTAACCCATTTCTATGAATCTGCATTGTCACGTGGCAGTGGCTTACCAAGTAAAGGCAGCTCCATGGCTTCTCCCTGACTCTGCCCTTTTTCCTCCCGGCATTCAGCTTAGTTTTTCTCGCCTAGCTAAGTTCTGCCCTGCTATAGGTCCAAAGCAGTTTCTTTATTCATTAACCAATAAAAGTAACACAGAGACAGAAGGACCTCCCACACCAGTGTGGGTCTGCCTTCAACCTACTTATTATCCTGGGAGGAGCTGCTCTTGGATTAGCAGGGGATGTCCGCTGGAGTTAGGGTCTGGGACACAGCAACCACTGCGATACAGGAGAATAGGAAGGCAAGGTATATGAAATCCACAGGAAATGTGGACGGGGTGAGGGAAGTCTGCACCTGGTGCTCTGTTGCACTGCTAGGAAGGAGACTGGGGAGGGGGTGGTTGGATGTGGGGCAATATATGTAGAGAAAAGATCTCTGGGCAGTCTATTTGTCCGGCAGCTGTGGCCTGTGGTTTAGCACAGGGAAGGGTGTCTTCTGGAATTGGAGGCTGGGCTACACTGAGGTCTGCTGCACTGCTAGGAATAAGATTGAGAGATTGGATTTGGGGGAAGAGAGAGAGAGGAGGAGATCTGTGGCAACCTGCTTGGTTTTCTGGCATGTGTGGCCTGCTGCAACTGGCGAACTTTTAAGAATTACAATTTTATAAGCCCTCTGAATGTGGGTAACTGTTATGAGGCTTGATCTGTTTGGGAAGACCTGGCAGTCGGACCCAACTTTTCCTGGGTGCATGAACTGGCTTTTTGGATCCTATTCCCTATGATAGGATGTCTTTCTCAGCCTTGATACAAGGAGAAGAGGCTTGGTCCTGCCTCAACTTGGAATACCAGACTTTGTTGAGTCCCCAAGGGAGGCCTTACCTCCTCTGAGGAGTGAATGGGGACTGGAAGGGGGGAAGTGGGGATCAGGAGAAGGGGAGTAGGAGAACTAGGACTAGTATGTAAAATTCTAAAAAATAAATACAAAAGAGAGAAAAAGGAAGTATAGTTTTAGATCAAAGATGAATGCATGTTTTGACAATTCTAACAGTGTAGAATTATATATAAAGGCTATAAAATATTTAGAAAAAAATAAGAAAATAATTGATTTAGATGAATATACTCAATACGTCTTCAGAGTACCAGTTCTCAATTCAGATTGCATAACTGAATGGCTTGTCAAATTTCCAATCAACACAAATACGTATTTACCTTAGCTATTCTTAACCCTGGAGAGTAATTCATTTATGCTGAAGAAGACTTGAACACTTTTTTAAATGATGTGCTTGGTTTAGTGTTGAATATCTGTGCCCTAGTTTACTAAGTAAGTATAGACATACTAAAGAAAAGAGTTTTATTTTTCAACCCTTCATTTAAAGTTTATAGCAATTTTTTGGTCAGTGAGAGTCAGAACCCAAAAGATTTTTGTAACAATGTTATTTACAAGTACATTGACAGCAATCTGATTTTCAAGACAAATCTGGTTACTGACTATTAAAAGGCTTAACTTAACAGTCTTGAAAATCCAAACATACCCTGTAGAATTCACACTGTGGATACTGATTTTCACATGTTTCTGAGCTAGCACCACACAATAAGATACTATAATCTACTGCTATTATGCAGAACAGGTGGAGCACAGCTAACTGGATAATGTGAGACCTTCCCCTTTCAGGGGAGATAATGTGAGTTTATGGGCTTGGGAGATAACGTGGTTTTATGGGCTTGGACATTTTCTTTGTTCATTTGCTTCTTTGGTTGTTTGTTTTTCTCCCAAAGAGTTGTAACGTTTTGATGAACTCTTTTGTACCTATAATAACAACCTTACTTGTGTGTGGCTGTTCAAATAATTTCTTCTTAGCGAAATGAAAAATAAAAGTATCTAACCACCTTGCTCAATGTTCTCTAAAAGTTACTTTAGAAAGAACAAAATTTACTCCCCTTCAACAATGTGGTGTACAGCACATTGCCCTCTGGAGAGATAACTGTGTTTTCTTGTATTCGAAGGTCAAAGATTAGTTATGAATTATTCTGAAAGAGTAATTTGATAGAACAGAGTAGAAATCATCCAGAGATGGCATTCTAATAGAGAAAAGATGAACACAAAGAATATATAAATAAGGGCATTTTTAAGACTACCAGAGCTACAACCAAAAGCCCTACAGAAGGTAGAGCATCTCTCATTCTAGAGCATCACAAATAGCAAGTGTTAGACTTGTAAACAAGAAAAAATATAAATTCATGTTGAATTAATAACATATTGTTAAGACTTGAGTTTGTATATCAACACTGATGATAAATCTCAAGAACATAAATTATCACATATGACTATTTATATTTTCATTTTGTTAGAGTAGACTTATTTGTAAGATATCCATAGGCCAGCCACACACACTAAATTCAGTAGACCTTCACGATGCTTATATACATGGAATACTATTCAATATAAATTATACTTATCCCCTTAAAGACTTCTGATCAGATTAATAGTCCTTGTTATTGGTAATATAGCATAAAGTTTATGGAAATATTTTTATAGTGTATTGATTTTGGGATAATGACAAGAAAGTCAATTTTGTATATGTTCATTGTACAATGAATACTTTCTGAGTATTTTTATCTGGTTAATTGATACAGAAACTGTTGATATAAAATATTAATTGTACTTGCACATGCTTATGTTTCTAACTTTGTAATCAGTCAGTTAAATTGACTTTTCCTTATAAATACCCAATTTCCCTTTCACTTTTATTCCTATCACTAAACCTCCTACACTTTGTGATATTCCATAAAGATAATTTGTTATATTTATTTGTTTGTTTTGCATATGCATGTGTGTGTGTGCACTTGTGCAAACAATTGGAGGTCAGAACATAATTTTCAGGAGTAGATACTTTCCTTCAACCATGTGAGACCCAAGGATTGGACTCAAACTATCAGCTTTGGTGGCAAACACCTTTACCAGCTGAGATATATTGCTGGCTTCTCTCCACCTTAATTTTTTTTTTTATTGAAAAAAAATTTTCTGCCTCCTCCCCACCTCCCATTTCCTTCCCCCTCCTTCCGCCCCCCCCCACTCCTCTTCTCCTCCCTCTCCAGTCCCAGGAGCAGTCAGGGTTCCCTGCCCTGTGGAAAGTCCAAGGTCCTCCCCCCTCCATCCAGATCTAGGAAGGTGAACATCCAAACTGTCTAGGCTCCAACAAAGCCAGGACCTGAAGTAGGATCAAAACCCCATGCCATTGTCCTTGGCCTCTCGTCAGCTCTCATTGTCCGCCATGTTCAGAGAGTCTGGTTTTATCCCATGCTTTTTCAGTCACAGTCCAGCTGGCTTTGGTGAGCTCCCAATAGATCGGCCCCCACAGTCTCAGTGGGTGGCTGCACCCCTCGTGGTCCTGACTTCGTTGTACATGTTCTCCCTCCTTCTGCTCCTCATTAGGACCTTGGGAGCTCAGTCCGGTGCTCCAGTGTGGGTCTCTGTCTCTATCTCCATCCATCGCTAGATGAAGGTTCTATGGTGATATGCAAGATATTCATCAGTATGGCTATAGAATAGGTTCATTTCAGGTTCCCTATCCTTAGGTGCCCAAGGAACTAACTGGGGACATTGCCCTGGGCATCTGGTAGCCACTCCAAGTTCAAGTCTCTTGCCAACCCTTAGGTGGCTCCATTAACTAAGATATGAGTTTCCCTGCTCCCCTATCCAACCTTCCTATATCCCCAATCATCCTGTTTCCCCAAGTTCCCCTCATCCTCTCCTTCACACTTTTCTCTCTCCATCTCCCCTCACCCCCATCCCACCCTACCCCCAAGATTCCAATTTTTGCCCGGCAATCTTGTCTATTTCCCATAGCCAGGACGATAACTATATGTTTTTCCTTGGGTTTGCCCTCTTGTTTAGCTTCTTTAGGACCACAAATTATAGACTCAGTGGCCCCCTATCCATGGCTAGAAACCAATTATGAGTGAGTACATCCCATGATCTTCTTTTTGGGTCTGGGTTACCTCACTCAGGATAGTATTTTCTATTTCCATCCATTTGCATGCAAAATTCGAGAAGTCATTGTTTTTTACCGCAGAGTAGTACTCTAATGTGTATATATTCCACACTTTCTTCATCCATTCTTCCACTGAAGGACATCTAGGATGCTTCCAGGTTCTGGCTATTACAAATAATGCTGCTATGAACATAGTTGAACAAATGCTTTTGTCATATGATAAGGGATCTCTTGGGTATATTCCCAAGAGTGGTATTGCTGGGTCCAGGGGTAGGTTGATCCCAATTTTTCTGAGAAACCGCCACACTGATTTCCAAAGTGGTTGCACAAGTTTGCAGTCCCACCAGCAATGGATGAGGGTACCCCTTTCTCCACAACCTCTCCAGCAAAGGCTATCCTTGGTGTTTTTGATTTTAGCCATTCTGACAGGTGTAAGATGATATCTCAAAGTTGTTTTGATTTGCATTTCTCTGATCACTAAGGAGGTTGAGCATGACCTTAAGTATCTTTTGGCCATTCGAACTTCTTCTGTTGAGAATTCTCTGTTCAGTTCAGTGCCCCATTTTTTAATTGGGTTAATTATCATTTTAACGTCTAGTTTCTTGAGTTCTTTATATATTTTGGAGATCAGACCTTTGTCTGTTGCGGGGTTGGTGAAGATCTTCTCCCAGTCAGTAGGGTGCCTTTTTGTCTTAGTGACAGTGTCCTTTGCTTTAGAAGCTTCTTAGTTTCAGGAGGTCCCATTTATTCAATGTTGCCCTTAATGTCTGTGCTGCTGGGGTTATACATAGGAAGCGATCTCCTGTGCCCATATGTTGTAGGGTACTTCCCATTTTCTCTTCTATCAGTTTGAGTGTGTTCAGATTGATATTGAGGTCTTTGATCCATTTGGACTTGAGTTTTGTGCATGGTGATAGATATGGGTCTATTTTCATTCTTCTACAGGTTGACATCCAATTGTGCCAGCACCATTTGTTGAAGATGCTTTCTTTCTTCCATTGTATACTTTTAGCTCCTTTATCGAAAATGAGGTGTTCATAGGTTTGTGGGTTCAAATCCAGGTCTTCTAAACGATTCCATTGGTCGACTTCTCTGTTTTTATGCCAGTACCACGCTGTTTTCATTTCTGTACCTCTGTAATAGAGTTTGAAGTCAGGGATGGTAATGCCTCCAGAAGTTCCTTTATTGTATAAGATTGTTTTGGCTATCCTGGGTTTTTTGTTTTTCCATATAAAGTTGATTATTGTCCTCTCAAGATCGTGAAGAATTTTGATGGGACCTTGATGGGAATTGCATTGAGTGCTGGAGTGCTTGCTTATCTAGTATGTACACCCATGATTTTGATTCCCCAGAACAACAACAAAAAATAATAATAATATAACTACTGTAGCTTCAGTGGCGTTTATAGATGCTGGCATCACTATTCTGGAGACTGAGGACACACTGGACATGAGCTGCAAGATTGTAACAACAGGTCTAAGGTAGCACACAACCAAGGATGTGTGGGACAGAGGGATGATTTGCATCCTGGGTGGATATGTGGGATAGAAGGATGACTTGAATCCTGAGTAGACACAATAAAACAGAGAGAGAGCTTTTAGAAATGTTCAGAATACTGTAGAATTGGAAACTTAGAAATTACTTATTTCTGAAATTTTTTGCTTAATATTTTTGGACCCCAGCTGACATGCTTAACTTGTTTACATGACTTCTGGGGATTTAAACTCTAGTTGTCTTGCTTACATGGTAAACATTTCTCAGTGATTTGTCTTTTCAGACTTAATCCTTTGTATTTCTTTGTAAATTAATTTTATTCTTATAAAAAGATGACCTCTTCTAAACTGATCTCATTTAATGAATTGTGAAGAGATAAATGTTCTGTCTGTCACTTAGACACAAAAGAAAATCGGTGTTGCAGAACTCTCTGGTGGCAAGCACTTTCAAAGGTGACTCAACTGATCAGAAAATGTTTGACAGATAGTCAAAGGCCTTTCAAGACCCAGAAGAGATTGAAAGTAGAAAAAAAAAGTACACTGATTGCAAATGCTTATGCTACTGAGCAAAAAGGAATATTCACTGCTGCCAAAAGGTTGAAATGCAGCATGGCCCATTGCTCTTTTATGTCTCTGATGATAGCAATCAGTGAAACAAAGAAGTCACTATGGCAAGATTCAGAATAGAACTAAAAAACTATTATGCCCTTGGCTTTATTGTAAAACAAGTGAGCAATGTAGGAAAAAAATCTTTTGTAAACAGAAAAGTGGGAAAAACAAGACAAGAATTTACTGCACTGCTCTAGTAACTAAATGAAATGTTTCTGTCTACAATCAACATGGTTATATTTGGGCTAATGGTGGTTGGCAATAAAGGCCCATAGGAAATTGACAATATTAAGTCCCTTGGCTATCATCAGTGGAAACTAAATGAATAGCACTTATGGCACTTCTGTAGTTTTTATCTCTTCTTAGGAGCGGCAACCTTACTATTGTCACTGCTGACTAAATTTTCACTTCCCTCCTCTTTTTAAAACCTTTACTTTTCTACTTGCCCTTGCTCAGCCCTTCGAGTTACTACCTGGGGATGTAGTCCTTTCTCTACCTTTTATTTGCTGACACAACTGTCTATCTTTTTAAAAAATGTTCAAAAGGGCTATTTCCAAGATTAATTAGTCACTGTTCATGACAGTGTCCCTGTTGAATGAGACTTAATCCAGACCAGCTGTGGTTGCCTTACCAATTGCCTGGTCTAAGTCCAATTTCTGTGGCAGTAGTGAGGATGAAAAACACTCATTTATTCATTCAATGCATAGTAGTAAAGCTTCTCTTTTGTGCCATGAAGAGTGCTATGAATTATGAATCTTGATTTTTAATAAGAGGAGATCAGTTATACCAAAAATATAATGAACTCAAATAAGTGAAGTACATATAACAAGTTATAGATTTGATAGGATCTTCTCAGAGTGAGGCTGCTGTAATGACAATCTTGACTTCAAGCTTTCTTAGAGAAAACTTATACTTCAGCAAGTGCCCTATTTACATATATGAGCTATTTTGGTGAAAATGACTCAAATACATGTGATGGGGAATTTAAAGAGGAAATGTAGAAAATGGAATCTGCATAAAATATTTGCATTATCCTGATAATAAATAACATTCACCATATAAATAATAGTAAGATGTCATTAAGAATTGTGTTAGAAGTAACTATTGTCTACATGATGATTTTATACATGGTTATTTGCTTTAATCAAAAGAAATGTGACAGTACTTATGTTTCTGTTGCCCTGCAATTCAGACATCTTAAGAATCAAGTTGGAATATGTTTCCACAAAATGACACTCATAATCTCTTTCTTGTTTATTTCTTATGCAACCATTTAACATACTTGAAAAGGTCCATAGATAATTTTGAATAATTTCAAAGGTTTAATTTTATTTCTGATGGCTGTTGTTTATCTCTATGAGCAATTAAGGGGTGAGACTAGATTTGAAGATAATATGTCCTGAAATAAATTTTGTTCCATGAGTAAATGTTCATTTTATAAATGGCAAGATGGTAAATAAACTAGATTATAGGTACTTAATACTATAATGGTTTTACAATTTTGTCCTCTAGATACAAACTCTCTTCTTAAAATAGTTGATCTGGAAATTATGTTTTATGTGTAATTTTCAGGTTTATATTTCCATCTTTATGCATAATTTTTAAGATTTTAATAACCTTTGAGACGAAAACTTTAGGGTTGATTTCCTCCTTCCAGTTTGATATTTTATAATATACCTACATCTGGACATTTTTGGAATAACTCCATTAAGAAGAAGAAACTCATGTTCTGATTTTAGAGAATATAGGGTTAAAAGTGTCACCATTGTTTTGCATGATGTCCATAAACTCATATATTTTGAAGATACATTCATGTGAGGATGACAAGACAGGAAGCAAGCACAAAAGCAGGGAAGAAAGGTATTAGAATAGTAGTAAATCTTCTAAGATTAATTCACAAAGGTAGAGTCTCCCAAAGTTAATGAATCATGTTATATTTTTATTAGCAATGATATATGAATAAAATTATAGAGAAGATATAAAGTAACAATTAAACATATATGTATCTAAACACAAAGCAGAAACACAGCTGCATGTAGAAGGGTAGAGTGCTGTGAGCAAAGTCTGGAATGCGAAAGGTCTTCCTATTTTCATATCCTCTGTTCTTCTAGCCTGTTACTTCCCTTATAGAGTGATGTAACTACAAATAGTCTCTCTATGAAAAGAAGTGAATAAAATGCAGAATTATTAGAAATGGAGTTCCTGTTTTTGGCCTCTAAACTGTAGAAAGCTGGATAAATAACTGTATTGGTTTATCATTTTTGCTATATAATAAATTATAGAAAATTTGATACCTTAAAGTAACAAAACATAATCGCCCTCATTCTGTAGGTCAGAAGACAACCACATATATTTGGATAATTGAAATGGTGATATGGGTGCTCCCCTCTGAAGGTTCCAGTGTAACAATCCAAGTCTTTGCTTATCCCACCCACTAGAAACTAAAAATATCCCTTTGTTCACGCCACCATCTTCCATCTTTGAAGCAGCAACTTCGGGCCAACACATACACTTGAATGACTGATTTTTTTTTGTCACAGTGCCTTCTCTCTGTTGTCAATTTTTGAATCTAATGGCTTCTATTCATTTACTGAGAGAATAATGGTGAACATGATCAAATATAGACATTTAATGATAAATCTGAAACTAATAGTAACTTTTATTTATCAAAGTAATATTTTGCTGTGTAGCAAAAGGCTATCCTAAAATTTACAATTCTCCTGCCTCGGCCTTCTGATTTTTGGTATTACAAGAGTAAGTAAACAACTTCTATATATTAACAAGAAACAACTAATTGATAATTATAAAAATCTTTAGGCAGACAACCAAACAAGTCACTAAAAATAGGAAAAATTATTGGTTTTCATTCTTAATCAGGAAAATGTCAGTTTACCAACATAAATTCACCGTTTTCTATCATCAGTCTGAATAATTTAAAACTTTGCTATCACACAATAATAAGATTTATTAAAAATAGCCTAAGTTTTACATACAAATATTATATGAATTTTAATTTGGGGCTCAGTTGGTGATATCACACAGAAATTGAAAGTTTTAGTATTTGTCCTATATACATACTTGTGTACATATATAAAATTTATATCATTATTTTCATTATTGTTTGCAATATAGAAAAAGTGATATGAAAACAGTAAGATACAAGCCACCAGAAGGGAAATAAATCAATAAAACTTTGCAAAATGTGTAATGTGCTAGTACACTGAAATTAACTATCTTAAATTTATGAATTCGTTATATAGAGGAATTTTCTAATAATTAAGAGTAAATGATAACAATGAAAAATTTATCCATGCAAATTAAAACCTTATACTGAGGAACTCCATGGTAATATATTCAAATGTGCAAAAATTAAGAGGTGTGATGTGGGATTCCTCTCTGTATGTTGTGAATATGTTCTATTATGATTGTTTAATAAAGAATTTTCTTCGGGTCTATTGCAGCACACAATAGAGGTAGGCAGGAATTCCAAGCAGAGATAGAGAAAAAAGAAGGAAAAATCAGAGAGACACCATGTAGCAGCCAAAGGAGACAGATGTCCTGGAACCTTGAATGTAAACCTTGTGGTAAAATGCCAAATAATAGGAAAGGGTTAATTTAACATGTAAAAGTTAGTTAATAAGAAGCCTGAGCTAATAGGCAAAGCAGTGTTGCAATTAATATATTTATTGTGTGATTATTTCACGTCTGGCCTGCCAAACAAGCAGCTTCTGCCTATAAGTGTGTATAAAGCAACTTTCTAATTGTACTTATTTTAGCAGATAGGTCAAATAGATCATCAATGCAGATATTAATTTCAAATGAACTAACTTTGTGAATGATTCCTGCAATTATTTTATTTCAAAATAAGTCTGTATTCTATTTTTAGTAGTATAAAGAAGATGAATTTGAAAACAGTTTAGTTTTAAATAATTAAACTAAATTGTAAACCACGGTTCCTTGTAAAACTGAGGTATATAAGTTAATTTTTATTTTTCTATGCTTTCTCATTTGATAATCTTTATCAGACTAATTACAGAAAAATACTTAAAAATGCCAGGGTTGTGACTATAACTCATTAATGTATATTAATTCTAGAAAGTACAACCCAGTGTTGATAAAAGCTTTCAGAGGCATTTATACCTAAATCAGGGAAGAAAACCAATAGATTTAAATGGACATATAAAGGAACATTAAAAGACAAATACAGCTTTTAAGAACCCAGCATAGAGTGAATGGATTATTATTCAGCAGTTAAGAATTTGCCTAGCATATAAAATGCTATAGATTCAATTTCCAGCAGCCTCTCCCAAACACAAATCTAATAGACTACTCATAGGAAATAGATAATGAGAGTATCAGAGAGGCACTGTTTGGATTGATAATGTCAAACTATTTCCCAGAACTAAAAAAACATGTGAGCTCACTGATTAAAAGTGCATGTTAAGTGACCAGGGTGTTCAAATAAACTAATTCTTACCTAAGTACACCAAGGTTAATGTGAACATCTCATTAGACACCAGAAAGGAAAGACAGCTTACCAGCAAAAGAAAGATACAACAACATATTTCTCATTAGCAAGGTAGGGATACAAGAAAACAGCAGAGATTACATGAAAACATTTATAGAAAAAAAGATATCATCCTCAAATTGTATGTACTGTTAGATTTTTACTAAAGAGAGAAAAGAAATTGGCTTTCTTTGAAAGATGAAAGCAGTCTTTGACCAGTTAAATGGATAAGTAGGTAGGTAGATAGATAGATAGATAGATAGATAGATAGATAGATAGATAGATAGATAGATAGATAGATTAGATAATAGATAGATAGACATACATATAGATAGATTAGATGATAGACATATTGATGGATGGACAGATAAGCATAGATATAGATTCATACAAGATAGGTAGATGATTGATAGAAAAATAGATATATGATAGATCATATACATAGATATTAGATGTGTTAGATTGATAGATAGATAAATAGATAAAAAATTAACTTATTCAACAATCAATATCATAGAGAAAAAGTGATCTTACTAAACAACCAACAGTATCTCCATAAACAACACAGACAATATCTCTGTGTGTGTGTCCAATTCTTTAGTGAATATGTAACAATATCACTATTATGTAACATGACAATATGGCTATTATTTAGGCCATCACACAAATATACCATCAATGTAATATAAATTAAGACCTTTAAAATATATAGCTGATATCCAGAGATATAAGATTTCTACATTAGCATATGAGAAAATCTGTAATCAAAACGATTTTTATTATAAAAAAACTAGCTAAGATGTGAGTTTCTCAATCCTTAATTACAGTTTTCCTGAAGAAAAAAAAGCAAACAACCTAGCAAACAAGACATCACAAACTATTTTCAATCCATACATTTCAATTTCTGCTTGATCACCAATAACAGGAGTATTTTTTAAGAAGTAAATTGAAGGAGAAAAGCTAAACAGTTTAACCTAAGTTTTGATATTTATTCCTTTTCTGAGGTTTACCATATTTTTCTTCCCATACATTATTAGTTAACAATAAGAAAGGGCAAAGTTGCATAGCCTTTTATTCTCTTTATGTGGTTTCATATGTTCTAATTCTCTGTTTCTAAGAGAAGTTGATAAGTGTGAAAACAAAAATTTCTATGCTACTCACTACTAGGTTGGTTTAATACTACCTCTTCCTAAGACTATGGACTATGCATGTGTGTTGAACAATAGCCAGAGGAGATTCCAGTCTTGTGCCACTTGAACTTTTCTTGACAATGGATATAGAGCACTTCATGGCACTGCATTACCTGACCACAAAAGGTTATGATAAGAACTTCTAATCTCATACCTGAATTACTTCATTGTATCTGTAGTACTAGAAACTTGAGAAAATGCATAGAGACTGTATTTTAATCAGACTTCATCCAAAGCATGTATTTGAAATCGTTGTCTAAACATAGTTGCTCTTGAGTGAACTTTTCACATTGTAATGCTGATTGAAGCCTGCAGCTCTTCCAAAATTAGAATTTAAAGCTATATTTTAAAATAAGGGTTTTCAAGTTAAAGAGAATCATAATGCTCTTAGCCTAGAATGAATCAAAATAATATTAGCTCTTAGCTGGTAACATTTACAGCTAATATTATAAAAAGATCAGAGAAGACTTAATGCTAAAGTAAATAGAGCAATTTTATTTTCTTTGCGCGCGTGTGTGTGTGTGTGTGTGTGTGTGTAAATGAGAGATAGGTGGGTGATACAGAAATATATAGATTTTGTTTTTGAAACAAGGTCTCACATAGCCCAGATAGTTTCTAACTGTCATATAGCTACGAGTGACTGGGAACTTCTGATCTGCCTGCCTACACCTCCCAAGTACTGAAATTATAAGAATACACAGCCACTTGATGCTTTGGCGATGTGCTCCTAACACCACTTCCATAACCTTTAGATATAATTATCTAAATTTATTCTCTTATATACTCCCACACAAACACATGTTATATACAAAGAAATTTAGATGTAATCATGATATAGAACATCCTCCATTGCATGTCATTAGTATTTTTATTTTTTATTTTTTTCTTTCTCCCTTCTCTCTCCCCCTCTCCCCTTTCCCCACCCCCATCCCTACCCCCACCACCATGCTCCCAACTTTTGCCCAGCAATCTTGAGTTGTAGCATCCCTTATTATTTATTGGAGAAGGAAAAGTAAAGGAAATGGATGAAAGAATGACCATTTCAGTGCAGATGTTGTTACCATTGATGTCACTTTCGACTATGCCCCTATATTTAGTAATTCTTGCCCCAGAACTAATAGATCCCAGATATCTTAGAGTTAATGATGCCCCCTGTCATTTATTACCTTATTTAACAAATAATTATTGAACAACTATAAGAGATGTTCTTGATTGTAAAATTTGTTAGTCTTTAAATTTTCATAGTTACAGCTATTTTATCTTGTAAATAATAAAAAGGATTACTGATAATCTTATCTTTGAGTTCACATATGAACATTACAGTATTAAAACAAACTATAGTGAATTCTCATTTGTTTTTTCTCTTTTATAATTCACAAATGAAAATTAAGGTATATAATCATTTAACTCAGGAGTATACCTAGTATTTGTAAACCTACTTTTGGATATAGAGTTTTATGAACTGAATATTAAAGTTGGTAGCATTTTTCATAGATTGCATGAGAAAACTCTGAAGTCATTTTCTTGTTAAGAGAAGCTGTGGTGGTTTGATTGAAAATGCCTTCCCCCTACAAGTGAGTGGCACTATTAGGGGTATGGCTTTGTTGGAGGGGGTGTGTCACTGTGGAGGTGGGCTTTGAGATCTCACACATGCTCAAGCCACACCCTGTGTTTCATTTCACTTCCTGTTGCCTTCTGAACAAAATGTGGCCAGCACAACGCCCAAGCCATCATGACCTACCATGATGATAATGGACTAAACCTTTAAAACTGTAAGCCAGTCCAAGGAAATGTTTCCTTTCGTAAGAGTTGTTTTGGTCATAATGTCTCTTCACAGCAAGAGAAACCCTAACTAAGACAGAAGTTTAGTCTTTTTTATCTAATGTGTGAGGAATAGTATTGTTCATTATAATGTCCTTGCTTTCAAATACACAACAGACAAGTTTTTATTATTTAAAAATGTTGCCATTTTTAATAAAAAATAATTTTGTTCACACAATAAAACATTTTTTTCAAAAATACTCAGTGTTTATTGGTATACTATAAATTATCTGTTTTATATTTTCCAAACTGTATGCCAAGTGATGAATGTCCTATACAAATTCAGATTGGAGAAATGGCAAGGTGGCATAGTGTATGAAGGCATCAGTAGCCAATGCTGATGACATGAGTTCAATCCTCTCCAAGACTGCATAGTAGAAGGCAAGTTGTCCTCTGACTACACAAACTCAAGATACATGCATGTACAAAAATTGAAATAAGTATTTTAGAAGGTGTTCTTACTATTTAAATATACAGAATAAAATGTTAAAGAATTAAATTGGGCATAGTGGTGTGCACCTCTAATCCCAGATCTGGGACGATATGGAAAAAAGAAAGAAGATAGAGTCCATGTGTCCAGTCTGATTTCCATAATGACACCCTATAGGGGAGAGTAGAATAGAAATCTTCCTTATCTTTTTCTGTCTGCCTTGAGAAAACTGAAATTAAGAAAAGAAAATGGAAAGTATTCTTTTTTATTATTTATTTATTTATTTTCGAGACACGGTTTCTCTGTGGCTTTGGAGCCTGTCCTGGAACTAGCTCTTGTAGACAAGGCTGGTCTCGAACTCACAGAGATCCACCTGCCTCTGCCTCCCAAGTGCTGGGATTAAAGGCGTGCGCCACCATCGCCCGGCAAAGTATTCTTTTTTTTAATCATATGAGTATGGGTATTGTTCTTGCATTTATGTCTGTGTGGTCACGGAGGCCATAAGGGAGCATTGGATCCCTAGGAACTGGAGTTACAAATAGTTATCAGCCACCATATGGGTGATGGGAATTGAAGCAGGAATCTTTGGAAGAGCAACCAGTGCTCTTAACCACTGAGCCATCTCTCCATACCAATGAAGTATATTTTAATATAATGCATTAATGTATGGATTTAGCTACATCCATGTAAGTACTTTAATTAGTCTTTAAATTTTTAGCAAAATATAGTACATTTCAATTACATATATCTATAATTTTTCTCTATTACTTCATGAAATTCATACAGTAGAAAACCAGATAGAACATCTATTAAAGCTGTAATATGAAAACATCCTAGATTGGCAACAGAAATTCATTTCTAATTGTTTTTTAAGGCTGCATCAAAGATCAAGGCACTGGCAGATTTCATATTTTATGGAAGATCTTTGTTTTATAAATGACACCTGTTACACTGACCTCAGATGGCAGGAAGACACATATATTACCTTCTGTCTTAGTTAGGATTTCTATTGCTGTGAAGAGACACCATGACAACAGCAACTTTTAATTGGGTTAGCTTACAGTTTCAGAGGTTTAGTTCATTATCATCTTGGTGGGACATGACAATGTGCAGGCAGACATGGTGCTGGAGGAGCTGAAATTTCTACATCTTGTTTGACAGGTATCAGAAGCAACTGTGTGCCACACTGGGAATAGTTTGAGTACAGACGACCTTAAACCCCACACCCACAGTAATACACTTCCTCCAACAAGGCCATACATGCTCCAACAAAGTTACACTCCCTAATAGTGCCTCTCCCCATGGGAGCCATTTCTTTCAATCCACCAAACCTTCTTTAGGCTTCTTTTTTTTTTTTTTGTTCATTTTTTTTATTAATTAATTTATTTAATTATTAAAGATTTCTGCCTCTTCCCCGCCACCACCTCCCATTCCCTCCCCCTCCCCCAATCAAGTCTTCCTTCCTCCTCAGCCCAAAGAGCAAGCAGGTTTCTCTGCCCTGTGGGAGGTCCAAGGACCACCCACCTCCATCCAGGTCTATTAAGGTGAGCATCCAAACTACCTGGGCTCCCACAAAGCCATTACATGCAATAGGATCAAGAACCCATTGTCATTGTTCTTCAGTTCTCAGTAGTCCTCATTGTCCATTATGTTCAGCGAGACCGGTTTTGTCCCATGCTTTTTCAGACCCCGGCCAGCTGGCCTTGGTGAGTTCCCGATAGAACATCCCCATTGCCTCAGTGTGTGGGTGCACCCCTCGCAGTCCTGAGTTCCTTGCTCGTGCTCACTCTCCTTCTGCTCCTCCTTTGGATCATGAGACTTCAGTCCAGTGCTCCAATGTTGGTCTCTGTCTCTGTCTTCTTTCATCGCCTGATGAAGGTTAATATTCAGGGGGATGCTTATATGTTTTTCTTTGGGTTCACCTTCTTATTTAGCTTCTCTAGAATCACGAATTATAGTCTCAATGTCCTTTATTTATGGCTAGAAACCAAATATGAGTGAGTACATCCCATGTTCCTCTTTTTGGGTCTGGCTTACCTCACTCAGGATAGTGTTTTCTATTTCCATCCATTTGTATGCAAAATTCAAGAAGTCATTGTTTTTTACTGCTGAGTAGTACTCTAATATGTATATATTCCATACTTTCTTCATCCATAGGCTTCTTTTATATAAACACAATAATCTCCTTCACAAAGGCTGTTCTCTCACATTCTAATCCCAAACTTCATATTTTTAAAAGAAACAGTAGTTAAAGTAGGGTTCAATTTATGGTATTGGCATAAATGCAAACAGTCAGACTGTTGTAAGTATAAACATTACATTTGGGGAGAACCTGAAACAGAAAACAGAAAATGCAATTGAGTTGTCAAAATTCCTTGGTGTTAGACAAAGAATGTCATCAAGGTGCTTTATCTTTCCTCAACTCAAAAATAATGTATATGAGCATAGTTTCATTTTTTTGTAAATACTTGTTGGCCCTAATAAAAAGAGATTTCTGCTTAGTAAGAGAAAAAAAAGTTAGGGTGAATTATCCAAAGCTCCTTCTACACACCAGGATGACTTATTTCATTTTTAAAATGGGATACCAATCTTTACATCTTTTGTGTTACTTCATTATTTTCTTCCATAGAGTTATTTCTCTGTAAAAGTCAGATACAATCAGCTAGACCACCTTATGTAGGTTCACAGAAAATTATCATTTTACTAATTTTACCAATGTTAATAGGTATAAGTGTTACAAAATAAGTCACAGGAGAAGTTGGCTTTGGCTAACTGCTTAGTTTCATCATCCTAATGATCAGAAAAAGTTTTAATTTACAAATAAAACATATTTATGTATATGTGTATATAAACTCCTATTACAAAATACCTTCTGTGGGTATAAAGTATTTGCATGAGAGAAACCATACATATTAGAAGGAAAGTCACCAATTTCCACTTCCCAAGGCATAAGATTCTTAAATGTGGGACTTGTTCCTCAGGACTACTTAAAGCTGTGACATTTGTTTATGTGAGTGCTACTTGCCTTATTTACCTGATTTGGAGATAATTCCTTGAATCTGAACGGTGTCATCTAAGGACAGAGTGACTCACAGAGAGCTCCGTGAGCTGTCATGCACATGATTTCCACAAAATCTCTTTAGCAAGTAACTTTTATCATCTTACTTCTGTTTTCTGGATGGACTCATGGCAAGAGTGTCTAGGCAGTCATCCATTCAGTTGAATCTAAGATGACCCACTGAAAAGCATTAAAATAGTATTTCATTCATCCCCTAACAAAAAGTTTCACTTTTATTCTTTATAACATGAATCATCTTGGTTTGATTTTTGTGCATTTTTGGCTGGAAGTCTCTTTAAGAAAATGGTTTAAACAATTTGAAATATTCCGTCTTACTTAATTTCTGTAACAGTTGATATATCTGGCTGTCCTTTTTATAATACAAAGTGAGAACTTTCCCTACTGTGTTTGATAAATGTTGTCCAGGTTCCATTGCCAAGAATGCCTGTTTAGTTTTCAAGGATGGAGCTCCACCCTTTACTTGGTTTTAAGTATGTATGGAATGTTATGATAGGACATAGTAATAGTGGTGGTCATATGTGGAAATGGTAGGGAGACAAATATACATGTGAAATAAACTCAGTATTTGAATAAAGTAAAAAAAAATATGAATCATCAAATGAAAAATAGGGTTTCTCAAAATGAGAAGTTTAAAAAATACAGAAGAGAATCACTATGAAGACAGATTCCCAACCTATGTCAGACTCTGTGGTCTCTGTGGTGACAGAGCCTTGTAATCTTTCTTTCCTTTCCTTTTCTTTGTTTTGTTTTTTGTTTGTTTGTTTTGTTTTTTTGAGACAGGCTTTCTCTTTAGCTTTGGAGCCTGTCGAAGAACTAGCTCTTATGGACCAGGCTAGCCTCCAACTCACAGAGGTCTGTGTGCTTCTGCTTTCCAAAGGCTGGAGTTAAAGGGGTGCACCACCACCTCCTGGCTGTAATCTTCATTTTTAAAACTTACTTTTCCCCATAATGCTGGAATTTTTAGATTGCTTTGTAAGACCAGCCACTGATTTTATTAATTTTCATAATTTATGACCTTATAATTCCAATGGCTTCTTGATGCTATTATCTATAATGTCTTTATATGTAGTTAACATTCTCATTTCTTCAGAAAATTTATGTAACTAGAATTATCAGAAATGACAACAAACTGAGAGAGATATGTTCACATGACTCAAGTTTCACTGATGCTTGAGTTTTTTTTTTTTTTGTAATTATTCACCTCATTCAAGATCTTCTTGATCCCATATAATACATTAAATTGGTAATACTTATGACTATATGATACTTTTGTTTAAAGTATTGGATGTCTTTTATTAATTGACTATCACCATTGTCACTGGTGCCTTGATTCTAAAGTGGTGACTTACTAGAAAGTTAGAAATTGAATTAAGTCTTACCGAACAAGTGAAAATCAATAATTTCAGTCAATTTAATAGAAGACGTTTCATGAATACTTGAGATGAAAGAAAAATTCCTTTTGTTGTTTTGATGAAGTTGTGAGGCCTTCCATTAGTCTAGGTTAAGTTTCTGGGGGCAGAGAATTCACTTTTTGTTTGTAATATTGATTTAGAGTTCATTAGAGCTCTATTGGCTACAAAAATAAAACTGAAGTAAATTTTAGTTCAAGGACATTGCTTTATTTCAGAATGAGATATTTTTTAGTGATTTACTTTTCATTTCGGGACTTAAAATAATCAGTGAGATAGGAGCATGATATGAGTTATAACATTTTATTAGATAGTATTCCAGGCCATCTGACATTATGCATTCATTTCAGGCTCTTGAATGTACAGAAAGAGTATGACATTTGATCCTAGTTTTTCTGTTTCATCAATTTATTGAAAGTTGTCTTTGAAGGGACATAGTGTCGCGTTGCCCTCTTTGTATTCCATGGTGCTTTTACACACTCAGTATTTTATAAGTATTTAACAAATGAGTGGAATAGGTGCTATTAAAAAGAAATGCTACTATGAAGATCCACAGTGAAGTGACAAAGCAATAACAATCCTCCATTTATTTCACCTAAAACACAGTTGGCTCCACTCCTTACCTTTACCTGAAACTTAAGCTTTCAAAATTCCTTAGATTCTTCCATTCTCTATTCCCTATCTTTCCAAACTCTTAAAATTCAAGTCATTATGTCCCTATCTTTAACAGAGAAAGCATATTTTCTTTTGGTTCCCCCATGTGGTCTTGTCCTAATATGAGAATTATCTGAGAAATGAAAACAGCTATAACACATTTATGAATGAGTTTAACTTCACTGGAACGTATGACTAATATAAAAGACTACAATGAAAAATGAAAGCCACATACATGTTAATTATCCCAGATGTTGGGATTTAAGATAGTGCACTACATGTCAAACACATCTTTTGGATGGGACACTAAAATAATCACCTTCATTATGTTTCTATATTGATAATTACAACTTTATTTAATTAATTTTACTGTATAAGCTATATTTTTTAAAAGAACCTTTCTTAGAGGAGGTAGGAGAGTGTATAGGGGATTAGCAATAATCTCTGGTTCTTTTACATACATTATTCCCTAGTTTTATTGTTCATTAAAATTATTCTCAAGTACTTTATCCACTGTGTTTTGCAGGCCATAGTAGAAACAAGTTGTCATTTTGTATACCTGGCACAGAGGTTACACCTAATCCTATGGTTACCTCAGTTGCTAACTGGGTCTCAGCAGCCACCTTTGACTTACTGCTTAGGCCACAGTCCTACGGAGCCTTTGCATCCTTCTGCTACAGCCTCAGGTGCTTCCACATAGGGAGACAGGTGTTGTTTTAACTAAGTCCCTATCACTATATTTTTAAAATAAAGACATGAGAGCTAGCCAGGGTGGTGAAAACCTTCTAGTTCAGAGAGGCAGAGAAAACAGCCAGCTGACATCTCAAGTGGGCTTCTTTTCTATTTTCTCAAACCAAAAAGGACTACTATATTCCACATCTCTTCCTACTTCTTTCTGTGTGTCTTTCTATGCATCTTCCTGACTCCCACTAACTCTCTATGGATACTTCCTGTCAACTAGTTACTTGTTCTGCCTCTTTACCTATGGTTGATTTTGTTTAATCCTGTTTACAAATATACAGAAAGCTCTTGGATTAAGGGTATGTACTAGGGATAAGTCACACCATAGAAAGAAGCAAGTTTTTCTAATAAATATTGCAACCTCAGTGTTTACAGTGTGATCAAATGTCCTACAACATTTTTGCTATTTTGGCTAAATAAAAAGGAAAGGTTTTAATTCTAAGTCAGTAAAACTATATACAATAAAACAATTATCAGGTAAGAATTGTATTCATAATTTCCAATCCATTTGTATTTGGCAAAGCTGAAGAAAGTATTTATTATCTATCCTATCTTAGTGAGTCCAAATTTTGATATGAGTCCAAACCACTTTCCATCATAACATCTATTGCCAACTTAAAAATATATTTTTAGACCTTAAAACATTTTCTTACATAAACAACTTAAGCTTTTATGTTTCTCAACCTTCATGAATGTATATATCCTTTCTGCAAATCTTTTCTGAATTTGGTAATAAGGAAAACTATAAAATTATAACTATTTAGTCTTTGGTCCCAAGAGTGACATGAGAAAGATTAAATATTATCGGAGAAAACAGTAAGTGCAAAGAAAGCTACTTCCAAAACCATAGAAATGAGAGATTTCTATATAGACCTGACTGCCTGGATAGTCACCCAAAGATTCTCTGCAATGTCAGCACATCCAACTTTGTCCTAGAGTCCCAGAATATCTGACAGACAGCTTCTGTAAAGCAGGAATTTTGAAAGTTTGGCCAACCTTGTCTTGGCAAAGTTTGGCAGTTGATTTCCTTTGTGTCCTACTAGTCCAATTTGGATAACATATTATCAGCATTCAAGGCAAGGGCAATTTCTTGACCAGTTGGATAGCTTTGCCACATTGAAAGCAAATTCTATATGAAGGTTCTTCTATGCCTATCACCTTCTTTGAAATATAGTGGTGCTGCCAGGAGCAGGCACATCTCACTGTCAAGAAAAAATTTATATTATTTTTTTAATTAATTAATTAATTTATTTATTAAAGATTTCTGCCTCCTCCCTGCCACCGCCTCCCATTTCCCTCCCCCTCCCCTAATCAAGTCCCCCTCCTTCCTCAGCCCTAAGAGCAATCAGGGTTCCCTGCCCTGTGGGAAGTCCAAGGACCACCCACCTCCATCCAGGTCTAGTAAGGTGAGCATCCAAACTCCCTAGGCTCCCACAAAGCCAGTACGTGCAGTAGGAACAAAAACCCATTGCCATTATTCTTGAGTTCTCAGTAGTCCTCATTGTCCACTATGTTCAGTGAGTCCGGTTTTATCCCATGCTTTTTCAGACCCAGGCCAGCTGGCCTTGGTGAGTTCCTGATAGAACATCCCCATTAATGCCCTATCATACAACAAAAGTATATGCTCAACTATGTTCATAGCAGCATTGTTTGTAATAGCCAGAACCTGGAAAAAACCTAGATGCCCTTCAATGGAAGAATGGATGAAGAAAGTATGGAATATATACATATTAGAGTACTACTCAGCAGTAAAAAACAATGACTTCTTGAATTTTGCATACAAATGGATGGAAATGGAAAACACTATCCTGAGTGAGGTATGCCACACCCAAAAAGAGGAACATGGGATGTACTCACTCATATTTGGCTTCTAGCCATAAATAAAGGACATTGGGCCTATAATTCGTGATCCTAGAGAAGCTAAATAAGAAGGTGAACCCAAAGAAAAACATATAGGCATCCTGCTGAATATTAACCTTCATCAGGCGATGTAAGGAGACAGAGACAGAGACCCACATTGGAGCACCGGACTGATATCTCAAGAGCCAAATCAGGAGCAGAAGGAGAGAGAGCATGAGCAAAGAACTCAGGACTGGGAGGGTTGCACCCACACACTGAGACAAAGATTTATATTATTAAAAAATCTTCAATGCCATATTCTATAGAGTTCTGAAGTGTTTGAAGATCATCAATCTATTTAAAATATATCTTTGTTTAACTTTGAAAACATACATAAGATGACTAAAGTTAGATTGTTATAGATGACTAACTACTAAACTTCATTTTTTAATTATCCTAAACAGTTTTCAATAGTATCTTTCTAGGATTAGAGCTTCACATTACATTTTTAAATTAGTTGTATAGGTATAATACCTTAAGCAAGAATAGAAGTATACATTACACACATATACATATATGTGTATAAATATAGTATGGTAAAACAAAAAACCTTAAATTTCCATCAATATGTAAAATTCATACCAATGTGAACTATTTGAGACTAGCAGTTTCTATTTAGTTTAAAAATAGGACTTTCCTTACAATATATTGTCTTATTACAAATGATGGAAAAATTGTTGTTCAAATCTTTGTTGATTTTTTAACTGAATTATAAGAATTTTGAACCAGTTTGCTTATTTTTCCTGATGTATACCTTGCATTTTCTGATTTATATGCCTCTATTTAGACCGTAGGGGCTTCAGAAATTGGTGTTCCTTTTACTATATGACAGAGAATACAATTCTTTTTATAAACTGAAGTCTCTTGCTTTGTGGATATTTGTTACCAATATCTCTTAAAAATTACTACAAGCTCTTTCCCAATGTTCATTTTTTTCCACAATGAGTCAATTTCAACATTAGTAACAGGTACTAAAATTTTTTCTGGATATATTTACGAAGTCTCATTTTTTTTCATTTAGAATCAACTCAGAAACCTTTTCTACATAAGTTTTTGTTTTTTCATTCTGTGTGTGAAAATATTAAATCTAAGATATTATCTTCTCTCTGCATAAGAATTTCTGTGGGAAATGAGTAGAGAGTAAAATAACTAGAATATAATCAATCTCTGGATCCAAGCAATCCACACAAGCACTGCTTGTGTACTGCTTTTCTACCATAGCTAATTCTCTCTCAGCCTCAGTCAATAATTTTCTTGGAATATTTAAGTCTTTATCACCTTGTAAGCTTTGAAATAAATTAGTTCTTGAGTAGTTATTCCAATTGTGGGTCAGAGCCAGTTAATATCTCCCAGCAATTTTTAAAAAACATTAAGATTTCTTACTTTCTGTGGGTGAATTTTCTGTAAATCTATCTTATATCCTTGATAATTAATAGAATATCCTCTTTATATATTTTGAGGAGCAATTTGTTCCCCAAAAGGGCAATTCTCATTACTTCATCAAACAATTTTCTAAGATATATGCATCTGAATCATACAGATATCATCCATATAATTGAAAATTATAGATTGAGGAAATTGATTATGAAATATTTCTAATTGCTGTTGTACAAAATATTGAAACAAGGTGGTTTATTTAACATTCCTTGAGGAAGAATTATCCACTGATACTTTTTAGCAGGTTGAGTGTTATTTTAAATAGGCAATGTGAAGGCAAATTTTTCTCTATCCTGTAGTTACAGCTTTTAAATCTATTACTATTTCTCATTTTACAGATTTCTTTTTAATGACAAATATAGGAGAATTTCAAAGACTGGTCAATTGTTCAATATATTGAACACTTAGCTGCTCCTGTACCAGCTGTTCTATTTCCTGTAATTTTCCTGATGTCAAATATTCACAGACACAGGTTTGTCAGTTAGCCACTTTAAAGGAAGGAAGATTGGTACTTGGAAAGACCACCAAAAGCTGTTGTTTCCTGCTTATGCACAGCCTGAATGATCTGTGACTATTCTTTTTTTTTTTTTTGTTTTTCCATAGCTCTCCACTTTATCATTTTTTTTCTTTTTTTTTTCTTGCTGATTTTTTTATTAATTAATTAATTTAATTATTAAAGATTTCTGCCTATTCTTAATGATATCTTTTAATACTTTTTTCAGAAGCATTCTTTATTTTATGGTTTGTTTTTGAGATCAGATGAATCTTAATCTATGTGTTCTCTTACTGTAACAAATAATGCCCTCATAAATTTATGGCTATATTAGCCACATAGGGCTTTAATTTTCCCATTTGTCCATCTTTCCCTATATATTTGACCTATTTTGCAATCTGTTTTAACCAAGTTAAGATCCCAATCCCCAGAAACTGAAGAGGCTCATATGGACACCGAGATTTTGGTGAAACTATTATTACATCCATGTGTATAGTATTCCTTCAATTACAATGTCATTTATTTTCATGTTCAGCTTTAGTGTCTGATCATTTATAGCTGTTTTCCATTTTTTTTTTCTGGTCTACTGAAGCTGTTCTGTCCTTGATTATATCTAGAGTAGTATTGTTTTTAACAACAGACATTAAGTAATTAATTGCTCTGTGGATGATTTTCCCCAAAGCTGACATGGAATGATTGAACCAAATTGGATATTGGAACTGTAGTAGGCTCTCTAGGGCATGTCTCAATGTAAAGGGTTACTTTTCCTGTCTCTTATTGAACTATATTCAATGCTGGCCTCTGCCATACCTTCTGCATTCTTCAGTTTGGATTATCTCTGGAAAAAATATTGTTTCTAGAAATGTCATGCCTACAATTCCTTTTCAAATGACTTTGTTTACTTCAATTAAAACATCTTACATTTTGCTTTTTCTTCAAACTTTTAGAAATTACTTCTCCTATCAGGGTAGCATCATGAGTGTGAGCTCTACTATCACCCATAATTCTCATACATACATCTGTTGGTGATGATCTCACTTTTAAAGGCCTAATCACCCTTTTGCATTTTGAATTAGTACTTTTAAAATCAAAAATTTGATTTATATTTGTCTTCTATATATGATACTATTCTATATGGAGCTGAGGTCAATCTTTGCAAAAAGAAAATCAGCGAAGGATTCTTTTGTGCTTTGTATAATTTTAATAAATGACTCCAACTTCTTTCCTGATCCTTATTGTCTCAAGCATTTCAAACTGCTAAACTACATAGTACAAAGTTGTCATCAAATTCAAATTGTCTTTCTAACATAGAATACTGACCTTTCTTTAGCAACTGATCTTGGGAAATATTAATACCTCTAGTGCTGTTTTGTTGTTCAATTTCCCTAACTTCTTCTTTCCACCATGTTCTTCGTTGTAACTGAGGATGAGCTTCCAATATTGCTGCTGACATATCTTTCCAGTCTTGAGAGATAATTCTGTTTTGAGTTGCCCATAAATTTAACATTTGTTTCACACAGGATAAATGAACACCATCTGAAATGACCACATTCTTAACTCACTTCAAATTTAACATTTCTATAGAATTCCATTAAACTTTCAGATAACCTTTGGGTTGTCTAACATCTCCTGGTAGTTTTTGTATAGTAACTTAATAAACTAAGGTCGGTTTTCTAATAATCTTTTACCGTCCTTCTTCAGTTTTATCATGCAGTGGTATGTAGGTTCTTGTCTACGTATCTCCATCTGTGAGTATTTTTCCCGATTTTATTTATATGTCTTTCTAGGGCTTGTATGTTATCAGTCAACTTTTCATTTTTGGCATAAAAACACTATGACTATTATTGATAAAACAGTAATTACCAGACTGATAGTAATTACAATAGGCATTATGTCAATCCCAGCTAAGTCATTTATCACCTCAATTGCTTCTTCCATTTTCAAGCCATATAAAGTAGCACTATACAGGGTACTAAAGCCCTGCATTTTGATATTTTCTACCCTTAACATGGGAAATATTTTTCTTTTAATATTACTTAACTTTCTCCTCAAGGACATCCCATATGTCTTACCAAATCTGATAACTTCTCAGTTTTTCTGAAGCTGGTGTGATTTTCTGTATGTCTTGTTGTACAATGTGTTGGAGTACCAAATGTTTTTTATATCTATGGCACAACAACTACACCTCATCTTATCACTGCCCCAGATGCGGACTGCATCTCCACAGCTGCTACTGCTTCTCTGTTTATGCTACAGCCCAGGGGAAATTTTTTATCCTGCTACCACTACCTTGGCTGCCTCTACACAGTGAGATAAATGTTATTTTAAATAAATTTCTATCTCTTTATTTTACCAACAAAACTTGGGAGCCAAATGCTTGGGTGAAAACCTGCTTGCTCAGAAAAGCAGAGAAAGCAACCAGCTAACCTTCCTCCTTCACTCCCAGTGTCCCAAAAAAATAACTTCTTTTTCACCATCCAAACCAAAAATGACCTCCAAATGCAAAGACCCTCCCTACTACTTCCTGTGTATATCTCCATTTTTCTTTATGTCCTCCTCTCCTCTATGACTCCTTACTGTAAACTAGTTGTTTGCTCAGCCTTTTGACCATGGTTGATTTTATTTAATTCTGTTTACAATAAACTAAAAGATCTTGGATTAAGGGTATATACTATGGCTGAGCCACACTAGAGCTAGAGACAAGTTTTTCCAATAAATAATACAATCTTGGAGTTCACAGTGTGATCAAGTATCTTGCCACACCAGTTAAATCACAAACTCAAGGAATAAAACCAGGCTTTACTATATATGAAAAATCTGTGAGAGTCACCAACATAAAGACAGATGGAGGAGAGCACATTAGACTTCTGATGATATATCTGAGGGATCATTGTTATAATGACATATAGGACATATAAAAATAGTAATACTAAATTTCTGAGAAGTAGGAAACAAAGGAAGTAACTATTGACCACAGATCAAGCTTTGCAACATGGAAGAGAGTAAATGGCTTATAAGTATAGGATTTAGGAGAAGATCCCCTGAAATTCAAACATGTTTTTGTTCTTCATTGTATGAGCTTCAGCAAGTGACTATTTAGTTTTAGCTTTAGTTTAGATTGAGTTTTCTCATTAGTAAAATGAAGATGATAATTATACCTGTCTCTTAAGGTTGTTGTAAGGATTAAATGAAGCCATAAGCAAAAGATACTTAGCCTTATATTGAACACATAATAAACATATTCTCCAAATTTGTCCTGTTTTATTATGATGAACTCAGAAATACTGGAGCTCATGTAACTTCTTGCTGTGGTGGTTTAGATTTCAATATATCAGAAAAAAAGCTACAGAAGTGTGAATAAAAAAAATCTGAAATAATGTTTGTAATTTTTATTTTTTTCTAATGTTTCTATCATCTGTCCCTACCTTCACCCCCAAGTGGACATTTTTTAAATATTTCTTGACATTTCTTGCCCTACTATACTTTAAAAAATAATTTTATCAGTTCCTTGAGACTGTTGGGTCAGTTTTGATCATGTTCATGCCCCTTTAAGTCTCCTCTGATTAATACCTCTTTCCTTTACCCATACAACTTTGTGCTTCATATTTTTTCCTTAAACTCATGAAGACCAGTTTGTGTTGCCCAAATATTCTTGAATGCGAGATCCTTCACTGAATGAGTTGATTTGCCATGAACTACACACTTTGAAATATTTGACTCTTCCTCCCCAAGAAACTAAAAATGACCAGTGACTCCTTGGCTAAGGACGGAACTTCATGTCCAACTTCCCCTCTCTGTGCTGGAACTTGGTCTATCTTTGTTTTATACATGTTGTCACAGTTGCTGTGAATTTATATGTGCAGCTATCTTGTTGTATCCAAAAATCACTGTTCCTTTATAGTCAGTTATCCACTACATCCTGCTCTTACACTCTTTCTGTCCCTTCCTTTGCTATGATCCCAGAGCCTTGGAAAGAGAGATTGCAATATAAGCATTGCATTCAGGAATGAGAATTCTGTGGTCTCTTATTTTGTTTGCTCTATTATACTCATTTATTGTGAATTTCCTGGTACTTCAAATACATTGGAAATGACATGGTAAGATAAATGGAAGACTTGACTCTCTTACTTTAGATTTTGTTGTTTCACTAATTACTCAGAACAATGATAACTATTTTATGACTTAAAACAACAATTTTGAGTGGCTGGTACAATGCTCTGTCTATAAGGTACGTATAGCACAACCAGATATTACTGAGTTTGTATTCACAGCAACCAAATCAGAGTATGTTTACAATCCAAGCACTAGGAAGATGGAGCCAGAAATATCACTAAGGCTGTCTAGACAACAGTCTAGAATAATTAGTAAATCTCAGACTCAGTGAGAGAGCCTGTTTGTAAAAATAAGGTTGAGAGAAGTTAAGACACACATGGTTGTCTCATACTTAGAGTTGGCTAATGTGGGTTGTGCTGTATTAGATTTTGTTTTGTTATAATGGTCATGCATGTGCTAGTCAACTGTTGCTCATAAACTAAGCATTTTATATAAGGTCACCTGAATAAACAATGAGGTGACAGTGATACCCGAGTCATGTGTCTCATGAGTCTCAATATAAAACAAGTCAGCTGGCCTTATTTATGTGATAAAAAGCAGTTTCCAGGAATAGAAAAGTTTTTTCTCTTTCTTTTTTAAATTTCTTTTATTTTTATTTTTTTATAAAAGATAACAAAGTGCCGGGCGGTGGTGGCACACGCCTTTAATCCCAGCACTCAGGGAGCAGAGGCAGGCGGATCTCTGTGAGTTCGAGGCCAGCCTAGTCTACAAGAGCTAGTTCCAGGACAGGAACCAAAAGCTACGGAGAAACCCTGTCTCGAAAATCCAAAAAAAGAAAAAAGAAAAAAAAGATAACAAACTATCTTTTTCATTTTACACACCAATCCCAGTTCTCAGTCCTTCCCCTCCTCCCATTCTTTCCACTTACCCTCCCCACCCATCTCCCCCATCTACATAAGGCACATTGCTTTGAGGAAGGCCCAAGGTCCTCCTTACTATATCTAGGCTGAGCAAAATGTCCATTCAAAGAAAATAGGTTTCCCAAATACCAGTACAAGCAGTAGGGATAAGCCCTGGTGCCACTCCCACTGGCCGCACAGTCTCCCAAAACAGAAAGAAAATTGCCAAACTTTTTGTTTTACCAGGCTACAGTTATCCTGATACTGAAATCACACAAAGACTCAACCAAGAAAGAGAATTACAGACCAATTTCACTCATGAACATATATGCAAAAATACTTAATGAAATACTTGCAAACTGAATCCAAGAACACATCAAAAAAAATCATTCACAATGATTAAATCAGCTTCATCACAGGGATGCAGGGATGGTTCAACATATGAAAATCTATCAATGTAATCTACCATATAAATAAACTGAAAGAAAAAATATATGATCATCTTATTAGATGTTGAAAAAGCATTTGACAGAATCCCACACCCCTTCATGATAAAAGTCTTGGAGAGATCAGGGATACAAGGAACATATCTAAACATAATAAAAGCAATATACGGCAAGCCAACAGCTAACATCAAATTAAATGGAGAGAACCTCAAAGCGATCCCAGTAAAGTCAGGAAAAAGACAAGGCTGTCTTCTCTCTCCATATCTATTCAACATTGTTCTTGAAGTTCTGGCTAGAGCAATAAGACAACAGAAGCAGATGAAGGGGGTTCAAATTGGAAAGAAAGAAGTCAATCTTTGGCTATTTGCAGATGATATGATAGCATACATGAATAAAGTTTTTAAGCTGAAAGCTCAGAAATACAAGGTAATTCTATGAAATTCCTTTGTCAAATGATATCATAAGGCCAGCCCATGTACTAGTATGATGATTAATATTGTAAACATGACAGGATCTAGGCTTTCTTAATAAACTGAGCATGAGTGATTGTTTTCTATTTCCTGACCACACTGTAAAGTAACTAGCGGCATCAATCATCTGCCACCATGACTTTCCTACATCTGTTAGCCAAAGTAAAATCTTCCTTCAGTTGCATTTGCCAGGAATTTTGTCATAGCAACTACACAAACTACTAAGAGAGGGATGGAATTAACTACTACTGGCATATGGAAGAGAATGGTTTTAAGACTCTGATTTTTATAATCTTTCAATAGTCTGTTCAATTAGATTGAGGGCAAAAATGAGGTCAGACTAAAGATAGCCCCCTTTGAAATACAAAGGCTTATTAGATAGAAGCTGTGGCAAATGAACAGGTATGTATGGAGAGGGACAGGAAGGATATCAATGGATGTTACATTCTAAGTAACTGAGAATTGAAATATGAATTTTAACTGGAAAGGAGGAAGATCACATAGACCAAGCCCCACATGCACAATCTATTTCAGAAAACTGTCAGTCACATTTGTTTTCTGAAGTTGCTATATTCCTATAATGATTTCCTTCAAGGGCAAAGCATATTTCAAAATTCATTACTGGAGGATTTGGGTGAAGGATTGGACATTTCATTTATTAGTGGACTCATAAGCCTTTGTCATACCAGCAAAAATATAAATAATATATGTAGCTTTTTGTTGATACTAGTGTGGCTTTAATCTCAACTCCAAAGCAAGTAATTAAAAGTTTCAAGACAAAAATATTTGGTACAAAGTCTATAAAACAGCTTAATACACATCTAGAGAAATCTAAGAATTAGCAAGAAACAGTAGCACTTAACTGTTCTCTTTGTTTATTGAATTACAGGCTTTTGTTATAGATTTTTCTCTCAGGAGCACAAGCTATAATAGCCTTATTCTTATGAAACCATGTCATCAGGACTAAAAAAGTCCAGAGTAAGGTAAATATGCCCCATTTAAAGTGAAGAATCATTTTACTATAGAAAACAAACTGAACTCAACTGCTTCCTTTATATTTTGGTCCAAAATGTCTTCCTTTTCATTGTTATGTATATTATTAGATGTACTGTTAAATACCATATGATCATAAATTAAAATATTTTAGTGTCAGCTTAAGAATATCCAATGACATTTAACTCAATGTTTATCCTTGATTTATGATCAATGATAATATTTATCATTATTATCACTTAAAGCATGATTCTAAGAAAAAGAACAAATTATTTTTCATCATACCTATAAAACTTGAGCCTAGTTATGGCTGCTAAATATGCATTCAAAGAAATATTTATTCTATGTAACTGAATGATCTGCCTTACTAGCTCAGACATGAAGAAGTATTTATAGTAGCCCTTATTTTATTTTATTTCTCTAATAGTTACTTTCAAGTGTCTGTGCATGTCATAAATCATATGAAAACTCAGTGGACTGAAACAATAGTACTTAATTTTAATTCAGACATCCATGAACTGTACTGGGCTCAACTGAGTTAATATCAAATTGTACCATCAGTCTAGATCTACATGTCTCTTATTATACCTGGATCTATCAGAGTTTTAGGACATGGCAGATTTTAGGAAGATGACTCTGACAGTATATTTTATCTTTTGCCATTTCAAAAGTAGTTAGGTATCTCAATATATAAGATATAAAATAAGAAAAAACATGCAAGCATATCTTTATTGACTTCTAAACAGCAATGCTCTTTCCCTTTACTCTTGAATTTTCCTTTCAATTTGTGAAAGCATGTTCTCCCCCTCAATTTGTGAAATCTACATTTGACTCATTCCTGCTTAATCTATGTCTGAAGTAAGTTTATATTATAGCAATAAAACATCTTTCACCTCAATGTTGTCCAAAGTCTGTTAAATGAGATAGATTTCCTTGAGCAAAAAGAGCAGGTCTGCAATGCATCTACTTTATTCCCAGGTATTATGTCAAGTGTTTCTTTAGCATTTATATGAGTTGCATATATCACACAAATAGACATTTATCAATTCAAATAGAGTACAATTTCTGTCACAAAATGTGCTTTAAAATGATATTACAGTTTGGATTTTGCTTGAACTTACTTGAAAGGCAATTCACAAATATTTTTTATTCATGTAAAAGATAGGTTGATTTCTAGACTACTAGGGCTGGAAGTGATTTTCATATATCATGTAATTCCATTCCCACATTTGTCATAATAAAGAGTACAACTTGGATGTGTTACATGGTTTTCAAGAAGCTGCACTATGAGTTAGTAGGAGAGCTGTATGATGGAAATTTTTATGTCAATTTGACACAAGCTAGAGTCATCTGGGAAGAGGGAACTATGTATCCTGACAATCAGGAAATAGGCACATCTTTAGAGCATTTTTTTAATTCATGATTTATGTGAAAGGGCCCAAGCCATTGTGGTTATGGCCACCCATGTGTAGATGTTCATAGGATCTATATGAAAGCAAGCAGAGCAATCCATACAGAGCAAGCAAGAAAGCAGCACCCCTCCTACCTCCAGGTTCCTGCCCTTCTTGAGTTTCTGTCCTGACATCCTTCACTGATGGACATGATGAATGTATAAGCCAAATAAACCCTTTCTTCTCCAACCTATTTTTGAACCTCCAATAGTAACTCAAACTGAGATAAGTTGGAGAGTAAATCTATCTCTCTTTACTTTCAGATGGATTTTTATCTTAATTTCCTGCTCTTGGGGTTCATGCTAGCAAAAAAGCACGAATGGCCCTTGAAGACTGAATATGAGAAACATATTTCTTTTTTTTTATTTATTAAAGATTTCTGCCTTCTCCCCACCACCACCTCCCATTTCCCTCCCACTCCCCTATCAAGTCCCCCTCCCTCATCATCCCTAAGAGTAATCTGGGTTCCCTGCTCTGTGGGAAGTCCAAGGACCACCCAGCTCCATCCAGGTCTAGTAAGGTGAGCATCCAAACTGCCTAGGCTCCCACAAAGCCAGTATGTACAGTAGGATCAAAAACCCCTTGCCATTGTTCTTGAGTTCTCAGTAGTCCTCATTGTCCATTATGTTCAGCTAGTCCGGTTTTATCCCCTGTTTTTTCAGACCCAGGCCAGCTGGCCTTGGTTATTTCCTGATAGAACATCCCCATTGTCTTAGCGTGTGGGTGCACCCCTCGCGGTCCTAAGTTCCTTGCTCGTGCTCTGTCTCCTGCTCATGATTTGGACCTTGAGATTTCAGTCCGTTTGCAGGCAAATGGACAGAAATAGAAAACACTATCCTGAGTGAGGTGATCCAGACCCATAAAGAGGAACATGGGATGTACTCACTCATATTTGGTTTCTAGCCATGAATAGGGGACGTTGAGCCTATTATGCGTGGTCCTAGAGAAGCTAATTAAGAAGGTGAACCCAAAGAAAAACATGTAGGCGATGAAAGGAGACAGAGACAAAGACCCACATTGGAGAAACATATTACTTAAATGAGTTATTTGTAGGGAAATACTTTAAACTGTGCTTAATTTGTTTGATATATATATACATATATGTATATGTATGTGTGTGTGTGTGTGGTTGTGCGCATATATATATATTTTAAAAATCACTGTGATATATTCATTAAATATGGCTCCAGGTTTCATAAAGATATTTTCATATATTTATATAATTCACATTAACCGTATTCTCCCATTAGACCTCTTTCCCTTAATCATCTTTCCCTCTTCCAATTCTATGTTCACAGTTTATATACATGTCTTGCTTTATGTGTCCATATACAACCTTGACAATCACAAACAAGATAAAATATACAATATTTATCTTTTGGAGACTTGTCAGCTTAATTCACTTAATATGAATATGTTCAGCTACATCCATTTTTTTAATAAATAAACTTTATTTTGCTTTAAAGCTGAAAAACAATTCATTTTGTATATAGACATATTTTATTTATTCAGTATTATGCTGTTGGACAACAGATATAATAAATACAACTTGGATGTGTCATGTGGTTTCTCAGAAGTTGCCCTATGAAGAGCTGTGTGCTGGCTAATTTTTGGTCATCTTGACAACTTCTACTAACTCATAGTGCAGCTTCTGAGAAACCATATAGCATATACAAGTTTTATTCCTTATACCCATGTGTTCAACAAAAAAGACTAGATGTTATTTTGTTATTTTGAATACTGTCATGGTAGAAATTATTATATAAGCATCTCTAAAATTTATTAAATTTCTAAAGTAGTTCTTAAATTATCTCTGAAACTCTGCAAGTAACACTGATATTTCTTATCTCTGAATGATAGGAGATACCCATGCTGGTATGATAATACTAAGGTTACTCAAGATAGAAAACCTGTCATTTTTCCCCTTTTCACTCTAAAAGGAACCAGGGAATGTCTGGTTGTTTAATACTGTTAATTGTCAACTCCAAGGAACACTGAGAGAGTAACCTACTGATTGATCAGAGAGGGAAAATGAAATGCTGACAAAATTAGATATTTGTAAGGAATCATCTCCAAAGAATGTGAAGGCATAAGCTGAGTTAGTATTATAAAAGGCACGAATAACTAAATACAATTGTATAAGCATCATAATATAATTATTGATAAATAAATTATTGGTATTGATCAAGGAAATTTTTGGTTTACTAATAGTTCTTTAAACCAATAGGTATTTCTTGAAACAACAAACTGAGCAAGTGTTGTAGCCAGCCGCTCGTTTGTCCCAACTGCCCAGAACTGAAATAATCACACAAAAACTGTATTAATTAAAACACTGCTTGACCCATTGGCTCTACCTTCTTATTGGCTAACTCTTACATATTAATTTAACACATTTCTAATAACCTGCATATTACCACGAGGTCATAGCCTACCAGCAAAGTTTTAGCACGTCTATCACTGGCAGCTCCATAGTGTCTCTCTCCATCTTCCTACTCCCATGCTATAGGCCAAGGCGGTTTTCTTTATCCATTATCCAATAAAATCAACACATAAACAGAGGACCCCACTCCCTTTCCCCTTTTCTGTTTAAACAAAAGGGAAGGTTTTAACTTTCACATAATAAAATTACATATAACAAAACAATTTTTAAGCAAGAAACAACCTAGATGTCCTTCAATGGAAGAATGGATGAAGAAAGTATGGAATATATACATATTAGAGTACTACTCAGCAGTAAAAAACAATGACTTCTTGAATTTTGCATACAAATGGACGGAAATTGAAAACACTATCCTGAGTGAGGTAAGCCAGACCCAAAAAGAGGAACATGGGATGTACTCACTCATATTTGGTTTCTAGCCATAAATAAAGGACATTGAGACTATAATTCGTGACTCTAGAGAAGCTAAATAAGAAGGTGAACACAAAGAAAAACATATAAGCATCCCCCTGAATATTAACCTTCATCAGGCGATGAAAGAAGACAGAGACAGAGACCAACATTGGAGCATTGGACTGAAGTCTCACGATCCAAAGGAGGAGCAGAAGGAGAGTGAGCACGAGCAAGGAACTCAGGACGGCGAGGGGTGCACCCACACACTGAGGCAATGGGGATGATCTATCGGGAACTCACCAAGGCCAGCTGGCCGGGGACTGAAAAAGCATGGGACAAAACCGGTCTCGCTGAACATAATGGACAATGAGGACTACTGAGAACTGAAGAACAATGGCAATGGGTTCTTGATCCTATTGCATGTAATGGCTTTGTGGGAGCCCAGGTAGTTTGGATGCTCACCTTAATAGACCTGGATGGAGGTGGGTGGTCCTTGGACCTCCCACAGGGCAGAGAAACCTGCTTGCTCTTTGGGCTGAGGAGGAAGGAAGACTTGATTGGGGGAGGGGGAGGGAATGGGAGGTGGTGGCGGGAAAGAGGCAGAAATCTTTAATAATTTAATTAATTAATTAATAAAAAAAAAAGAAAAAAAAAAGAAAAAAAAAGAATTACAGTTACAATGTTTATATCTACTTTATCTTTTATTATAACTAAGGAAAACTAACTATAACTATAACTATAAATTCTTCAACACCATCAAAGACTCCAGAAGGATATGATATTACCTAAGTAAGCAGGAAGTACATTGTAACCAACTTCCAAAACTCTATAATTGACAGAGACATCTCGCTGCCTGGACAGTCACCCAAAGTTCTGTACTTTTGGGGCATCTTTCTTCAGCCTACAGGCCCATAGCATCCAGAAGATTTTTCCATGAAGCAGGAAATTTTAAAGACAGATCTACCTATATTGGCAGTTTGCCGGTCACATTTTCCTGTGTCCTACAGAATCTCTAGCAGACTCTTTGATGAAGCAGGAATACCAAAGGACCATTTCAACATCAGGCAATTCAGCAGTCATTTCTCTGTGAGTTCTGCAAGTCCAGTTACACAATCCAGGCAAAAGCAGTTTCTTGCCCACATGTCTAGCAAACTTCATAAGGAGCCTCTTCAATGCCCATCTTCCTCTCGAAGTAATTGGTGCTGCCAAGAGCAGATATGTCTCATTGCAATGAAAAGCCTAAGTTATTAAAACATTTTAATCCATTTGGACTTGAGTTTTGTGCATGATGATACCCAAGGCCAGCTGGACTGGGACTGAAAAAGCATGGGATAAAACTGGACTCTCTGAACATGGAGGACAATGAGGGCTGCTGAGAAGCCAAGGACAATGACACTGGGTTTTGATCCTACTGCATGTACTGGCTTTGTGGGAGCCTAGCCTGTTTGGATGCTCACCTTCCTAGACCTGGATGGAGGGGCGAGGACCTTGGACTTCCCACAGGGCAGGGAACCCTGACTGCTCTTAGGACTGGAGACGGAGGGGAAGGGGGGAGGAAAAGAGAGGTGGGGAGGAGGTGGAAATTTTTAATAAAAAAAAATCAAAAGTAAAACTTCTAAGGTTTACTTAGCCAAATACTCCCAAATTTCAAATTATCCTTACTGTAGTAAAACTATATAACCTATAATTTCCCTGTGATTACATATTTATCATCTCACTGTTGACTTTCATGATGTTAAAATATTTCACATGTTTTAGTGTTTTTCTCAGTAAAGATATTAAAAATTGATATAATTTTATATGGTGGACAATGAGGGCTGCTGAGAAGCCAAGGACAATGGCACTGAGTTTTGACCCTACTGCATGTACTGGCTTTGTGGGAGCCTAGACGGTTTGATGCTTACCATCCTAGACCAGGATGGAGTGGGGAGGACCTTGGACTGCCCACAGGGCAGGGAACCCTGACTGCTCTTTGGACTGGAGAGGGAGAGGGGAGAGGAGTGCGGTGTGGGGAGTGGGGGGAGGGGGAGGGAAAAGGGAGATGGGGAGGAGGCAGAAATTTTTAATTAAAAAATTTAATAATAAAAAATTAAATTAAATTAAAAAACATTTTAAAGACCATATTCTGAAGGGCTCTGAAAGAATTGAAGAATACCTATCTAACTGAAATATATCCCTCTATATCTAGAAAACTTAACTAACATGACGATAATCTTAACTACTATAGATGACTATCTATTAACCTATATTTCTTAAGTATACGTTACATTTTAAAATGAACTACACAAATACAATACCTTAATCAAGAGCAGAAATATATATACACACTATAACAAAATTGACCTTAAATTTGTTTCAATTGACCAAGACACATACCAATGCAAATCTCTATAGCATATCCCCCCTTTAAATGTAAGGAAACATATACAAACTATATTTGGGAATATGGACATAGTTCTATCCAAACTTTTTCCTGCTGTTTATTGGGTGAAGTATTTTCTTTGTGGGGTGTTCACAGCAACATTTCAGAGGGTCTTGTTTCATCAAACCATATTGGTCCGGAAGCAATCCACAGGTTCTCATCTTCTGTGAAAACAAAAGAAGAACCTCTTTTCCAAAGCAACATATATTTAGACTCAAATTTTGGAATCAAGATACCTTTATATTGGTTTAACTTAACAGTCCATACAATGAAATGTCTCTCTGTCCTTAGCTTCTTCACAGTCAAAAAATTCAAAGAAAACTCAATAATATACATAATCCAGACTTATGTGGCTTATGTTTCTTTACTCTTCTTAATCTATAACTGTCTGTACTCTGTGTCCTTAAAGACTTTGTTCTAAATTTTTATACTCTTTATCTTATCTCTCCCATACCTATGTACATTTATCTAACACTGTGACTCATTTAGAGTTCTTTTCAATCTGTATTTGTCTTTATTGCATATCTTTAATTTTTTACTGTCTAGGAGTGCTTTTTAAAATGCTAAGCACTTCTTAAAACTTAAGCTGCACCATTACTAGGGTACATAGGTACTGCTTGCTTGTCTTGCCCAGTCCAGCATGGTGGAGTTGCTCACAAGTCTGAGCTGCCTTCACTGCCCCATTCTTAGGCACACAGACAGTTCATGCCGCCATTAAGCAAGCTGCAGCAGTCTTCTCACAAGCCCTAGTCAAATGCTCTATAGGTGGACCTACAGAGAAAGAGTTAGAGTTTGTGCTGGCAGCATGACCCAGAAAGCCAGCATTTCAAAATGGTGCAGCTTTTTTTTTCCTTTGGTACCACTGTATTATATAAATCACTGCTTGGCCCATTAGCTCTAGCTTCTTATTGGCTAACTCTTACATATTAATTTAACCCATTTCTAATAATCTGTGTATTACCACGAGGTCAGGTCTACCAGCAAAGTTTCAGCATGTCTAAGAAAGTTTTATTAGTGACTATATGTGTGTATATACATATACATATGTACATGTAATAACAATCAATAAAAACAGAGGCTATGAGCATGAATGAAAATCATGAGAAATATATGGGAGGGATTAGAGGGAAGAATGGCAGATGATAAATGATGTAATTATCTCAATTATTAATTTTTATTTAAAAATTAATAAAGATAAAAAGAAAATGTATCTGTTTAATTTTAGCATTTTTCATGTGAAAGAAAGAACAATATGCATCCTGCCAGAAACTTTTGGCATGTAACTATGTTGTTTCCTGTTTTCATTCTTTAGTGACTTGTTGATCATAGTTATATAAACCTAAAATCCTGCAGAGACCTAAAGCTTCATTCAGAGAGTCCACATATTGGAAATACATTTTTATATCTCTATAAGAAAACATAAGGTAATGATGAATTCAGGATTCACATTCAGGAACTAGAGGAACATGAACCTTTTCCACAGAAAAGTGTCTAGAAGTGCAAAAGGAATCTTGGTACATCAACTTATGTTTTGTGAAATCTTTCACTCTTGTGGGACATGTTTTCTAGTTTTCTTTACTTTAAGTACCTCATGATATCAATTATTTAGTCTATAGACAGCCACTAAAAGTTTTCTTGCTGCTTGTTTATACTTGGCTTTAATATTTCTACTTGATCTCATACAACAATTATATCCTCAGTTTTGTAACTCTGTTAAATAAATGATGGAGCAGAGTCTTCTGTTTTGTGTTAATTTCATTGGTTAAATAAAGTGACTGCCTTGGCCCTTTTAATAGGACAAAAAATTAGGTAGGTGGAGTAGACAGAACAAAATGCTGGGAGAAAGAAGCCAAGTCAAGTTGTCGCCATGATTCTCTCACTCCAGATTAAGATCTTTCCTGGTAAGCCAGCTCGTGGTGCTACATAGAATATTAGAAATGGGTTAGGTCAATATGTAAGAGCTAGCCAATAAGAGGCTGGAACTAATGGGCCAGGCAGTGTTTAAAAGAATACAGTTTCTGTGTAATTATTTCAGGGCATAAGCTAGCCATGCAGGCGGCCAGGTGCCGGGGACGCAGCCCCGCTGCTCCTATTTCAACAAATAAAGCTCTTAGAATTATCCTATGGCAATTTATGAAAGTCAGCCCTAAAACTGCCAGAGATAAAAAACGGCAGGGAGGGGCAGATAAATCAAGGACTCCAATGTAGAGAACTAACTGGTAGAAGCATAATCTTGGTGATTAGTTAGATCAAGTGGAGTCCTATGACTTGGAATGAGAAACAGACATGTATCTGTCTACTGGTTAGGACAAAAGTCATTTCATCCAAATTAGATAGATTATGACTTAGTTATCAAGCTAATATCAAAGTATAAGGCCCATTCTTGTTTCAGTCTTAAAACCCTATATACCATTTTAATAATTTTGCCTATTAAGTATATGCTGTAAAAATAAGCTACTGATCCTCACAGACAATCATGGAGTTGGCAATTCAGTATGGCTGCAGTGATGTCAATGTGAATCTATTCATTTAGTCTTTCTAGTATCTGATAATTGTGTACACTCATCCCATAAAGCTGTTTTCAGGTGACATACAATAGTGTGTTTGTTAATTAGTGTCAAGGATATCATTTCCACAATTTTCTTCTCTCTACCATAGTCAGTTTGTTCCTCTCAACTGAATATTCTTTAAAGCATGCAAATAGCCCATTGTTTCTCCCATCCAAAAAGAAAACCTCTAAACTCTAATTCACATTATAGTTAAGTTTCTATTATCTCATCTCATTAGTGCAACTTTCCTTAAATTTCTTTAATTACTTTAATTTCTTTCCTCTTATTCTCACCTGAATGTACTCCAATCAGTCCCTCACCCTCACTATTCTGCTGAAAATGCACTGGTCAAGGTCACCCTTGATTATTACACTGTTAAATGCATAGTCATTCTCAGTGTTCATCATACTGAAAATCTCAATAGCACTTCACACACAACTGATCAATTTTTTCTCTGCAGCTTTTTCTCTTCTTGATATCTGAGATACCACACATGCTGGTTTTACCCGCATCATTTCTAAATACCTCAAAATGTATTTCTTTTTTTCTGTTTTCTACTTTCTCTTCAGTTTTCTATTTTACTTTTTAGTTGTATTTTACTGAGTTATTGACATTTACCCAGATAATTACACTCTGAAAAAAAAATTAAAGGCAAGATAAATGGATATTACACAGCATAGCTCTGGAAATTACTCATCTTCTTTAAATGAGACTTTAGGCATAATGATTAGTAAATCTTCATTTTACCTAATCCCTCAGTTCTTAGAAAGGACAATGACATTTTATTTCTGTAACTTTATTTCAACCCCTCTTGTAAGTTTAATCATCTAACATTTGCTTTCCTATGACTGGTTTATTTCACTTAGCATAATTTGCTCAAAGTTTAGTCTGCTGGAATTCTTGAAAACTTCAGTTTCTTGTGTTCCTTAACAAATACTGCTACAGAACTATGTAGATAGTAGTAAAGAAAACAGGAAGATTTACTATGAAAGATTGTGCTTGGAAGAGATGAACTGGCCAGGAGTGGAGAAGAGCTTCAAAAGCTTAATGGCCATACTGAACAAAGATGCCAAGTTGAAGGCTTCTGTGTCACATTTTTGAAGGGTTTTAAGTATATTTTCATAGTCATGACTTTCCTGTGCATACTCTGTCTTTTATATATAGCTCTCAATATTACTTCCTTGACCACCTGTCTCCTAAACATTTTAAATCTCCACCAAAGGGTATGCATTTAATGTTATAATGACATATAGATCTCTCTAATTATTTGTTGTGCCTTCTGCACCTGTCCCTGTGGTGCCAGTCACTTCTAATAGCCTTATCTGTGAGATTTCTAGCTTTCCTCTATGTCAACAGGTTTTACTCAAGTGCAAATTTTGCTCCCTCTGTGTACTAGACCTCACCCTCTACCTGACTCTACTATCTCAAATCACCAAAAGAGTTGTGTGGTCCAGAAATCCTTTAGGGAGATGAAAAATGATGACCTGTGATATTTTTCAGTAGAGAATACTTTGGGAGGGTGTCATTAAACTATGTTGTGAAGGAAAAGAAAATGACAAGAAATAGTGTTGGTAAACAAGGCAATTATTGGGCCAATAAAAAGCTTGAGTTCTGCTGTTTGCTTAGTATTTGTCTGATTACATAGGTATCATCTAAGATGGTTGGCATAAGATCAGAGCTGTTAGTTTCTGATGAGTTATGGGGGAAAAACAAGCACGTGCTGTGTTGAATCACACATAATTCAATAAAGAACTTGTATGTCTCAGTCAACAATGCCAGGTCTGATCATTTATTCTAGTTGAATGAAATATTGTTGGAGAAAGCTAAAAGAGAGATACCCTGAGAATGACTTATGCCACTCAGGAGTAACCATTTCTGTATTTCACGTGACTCTTGGATCACTAGTACTAACATTATCTACAGATAAGAATTTACAATTACATGCTCATCACTTAGAGTTAAATTGTACATTAACAATATCTCTAGTTATTTGAAAATATTAAAATTTCATGATCACAAGTCTGTTAAATGGATTTGATCTTAGGTCACAGCTTATATTCTCAAGGTCTATAATTCTAATATGAATGATGCTTTTCTTGTCAATTCAATTGATAGAATTCTCTAAGATTATGGTGTATACTTAATTCAGAATCAGCCTATAAGATGATGTATTAATTTTTGTTTTTCATCCAGTACAAATACTCACAGATATTAAGCATCTCCCTTGTCAATCACTATGGTAGGTCCTGGGCAGAGGACAATGATCCAAATAAACCATATTCCTGACTTCATGAACATTTAGTTTACTATATTTTTCCATGCCAAACTATTTTTACAAGTATTTTTACTCTTAGATCACTGTTTTAATTAACAGGGTTTTGCAGGATGCCAAAGATAGTTTGCTGTATCAAGTTTGAAGTAACACTCTGTTTTAAACCAGAAGGCAGTAATTTCTATGAATATACTGTGGTTTATTAGAAATATGGTTTGGGAAAACTAATATATTTGAGTAATTCTCCTAAAACTATAATCTCATGAGTTAGTTCAAAGAATAAAATATCAAATAATAATATTAATTGTCTAGCAGAGTACCTTGCCTAGAAGACTTCTAGTAAATTGGAGAAGCAAAGCTGCAGCTTTTGGACTTAAAGTATAAACAAAATTATGTACATCTATGACATTATCAAAATTAATCAGCAAAAGTAGATTTTACAAGCTTACATAAAAAACAGCATGAGGTTCCTTTAGGCTTCTTAATCAGAAAGCCATGAGAGCACTATGCTTGTATGAATGGATTCCTCCCTGGGGCAGAAAGACTTACACAGCCACATTTAATCCTTTAAGTTGAGAATTCTTCGAGGTAGAAGGGCATTTGACAAGAAGCTGGATTAGGTATTTGCTATGATACTCATCACCATTGTTTTTCCTTTGAAACTTACAGGCACAGATGAGTAGAAACATAAAGTCATGGCAGTGTACTAGCTGATCCTCTAAGCACTTTGACTTTGAAAAGACATTTCCACCTAAGTCCAATTTTCATTTTGCTCCAGCAACAGATTAGTTACGAATAAAAGAGTAAGCATCTAAATAATATTTCTATGTATGTAACATTTGATTGTAAACAGAGACTGTGCTTTCATTTCCCAGCCATCCAGACCGAATATATTCTCACAGAAACTATGTTAATTACAACACTGTTTGACCAATGGTTCCAGCATATTTCTTATATCTTAAATTAACCCATTTATATTAATCTGTGTATCACCACAAGGCTGTGGCCTACCAGTAAGGTTCTGGCATTTGTCTTCTTTGGCAGCTATGTGGTGTCTCTTTGACTGTGCCTAATCTCTCTCTTTCTGTGTGTTCTGATTTCCTGTCTGGTTTTACTCTGCTAAGCCTTTGGCCCAAACAGCTATATTCACCAACCAATAAAAGTAAAACAATTACCGAAGGACATCCTACATCATCTCCCATTTTCTGTCTAATTAAAAGGGAAGATTTTAACTTTAATATAGTAAATTACATATAACAAAACAGGTATCAAGCAAGAATTATAGTTACAATGTTTAGTCTATTTGTATCTGGCAAAATTACAGAAAATATACTATCATCTATTTTATCTTTGTTAGTGTAAAGTTTCATATCTAATTTATCTTTTATGATAACTAAGGGAAATTATAACTATTTTTCTTCAACTCCATCAAAGACCCCCAGAAGGATAAGATATTACCTAAGTAAATAGTAAGTGCATCGTTAAGCAACTTCCAAATCTCTAGACTTGGCAAGGAATCTCGCTGCCTGGACAGTAACCCAAATTGCTTATATAACATTGCATCATCCATCTTCAGGCTACAGGCCCATAGTATCTGGTGAGCTTTTACATGAAGCATGAAATTTGAAAGATTGTTTCATCTGTATTGGAAGTTCGTCAATCACTTTCTTCTGTGTCCTGCAGAATGTCTCAAAGATACTTTCATGAAGCAGGGAACCTGAAGGACTGTCCAATCTTTTGGAAACTTTTCCGTGGGTCAAGAAGCAGACATACCTCACTGTTGAGAAAAGCCTAAGTTCTTAAATCCTTTTAAATGCCATATTCTGTAGGTCTTTGCAGTGTTGAAGATTATCTAACTAAATATATCTCTGTATATCTAGAAAACTAATCTACTAGTTTGACTATTATAAATGACTATTAATCTGTAATTTTAAATTACAAATTATATTTTTAAATGAGCAACACAAACACAATACCTTAAACAAGAGCACAAATACATATAAACAATGTAGCAAAACCGACTTTAAATCTGTATCAATAGACCCTGATCCTTACCAATGCAAACTATTCATCTCTAGATCACCCTTATTTTTTTTAAATTGACTGTGACCATTAGTTACTTAAAAACAACCTCTTTTAAATGAAAACAAACATTTAGAAACAATAATTTTGAAATTTGGGTGTTGTTTTCTCAAAACTGCTTTCTGCTATTTGGTGGGTGAAGTACTTTTAGAGTTTCATGGAAACCTTTTGGGGGGTGTCTTGTTTCATCAAACCATATTAGCCTGGAAGTATTCCACAGGTTTTCCTCTTCTGTGGAAACAAAAGCAGAACCTTTTTTCCAAAGTGGCCTGTCCTTAGACTCAAATTTTGAAGTCAGAATATCTTTAAAATATACATGTTGGTATAACCCAGCAGTCTGTACAATAAAATTTTTCTCTGTAGTTTTCACAGTCAAAAAATTTAAAGAAAACATAATAATATACATTATTTAGTCCCTCTGTGCATTTTTCATCTTTATGTGGCTTTTTTCTATTTTACTCCTTTAATCTATATCTGTTTATACTCTTTTATATTACTTTACTGTCTCTTTAAAGACTTTGTTTTGTTTTTAAACTGTTTCTTCCTGATAAGAACAGATACTACACTTGATCTTAGCCAAAAGGCCGAGAAGCGATGTGTTTCTTCCTTTTTATAGCTGTCTATGCTCCTTTTCCTCTCTCTCCCAAGCCTACATTTAGAGGTCTTTTAATGTCTGAATTTATCCTATTGTGTACATAAAATCCTTTTCTAACCAGGAACACCTTTTTTAATGCTAAGTGGGCATGGCTAGGACAAACTCTGAGGTCCTGCCTGTTGACTGCAACCCACTCAATATGGTGGAGGTATCTTTACCACCTCTACAAATCATGCTTACTTCCCCAGCTCCAGGAACACAGCAGATTCATGTCTCCATTAAGCAATTTATAACATGCTGCTCACACAGTGTATTTAAGTGCTCCACAGCAGTACCTCCTGAAAGAGTCAGAGCCATTCATGCAAACAGCACAAACCGGGAAGCCAGTTTTTAAAGAGGTCTTACAGTTTTTGCTACTAACACTGAGTCAGAAAACCTTTTCTTAAAGGAACCCTGCTCACTGCCAACATACAGAGCCTATCTGAAAATATATGGCCACCAAGAATCTGTGTTTGCCTCCCATTTTTGTGGGTCTAGAAACTCTCTTTTTTCTATAAGATTTTTTTAGGTTTTATGTGAATCCATGCCCCTGATGGTGGGCACCATTTTGTAAATGGAGACTACTCAGTCATTTCCCGGCCTCCAAGACTTTAATAATCACACAAAATTATGTTAATTACAACACTGTTTGGGCAATGCCTTAGTCATATTCCTGGCTAACTTTTATATCTTAAATCAACCCATTTCTATTAATATGTGTATCACCACAAGGCTACAGCCTACCAGAAAGTTTCCAGCATCTGTCTCCTTTGGCAACTACATGACGTCTCTCTGATGATGCCCTCCTCCACCCTCTCTCTCACTCTTTGTTCTGATTTCCCACCTGACTTTACTCTGTTAAGCCATTGGCCCAAAGAGCTTTATCTATCAACCAATAAAAGCAACACATATACAGAAGGATATCTTACTTCATTTTATGGTCATGTGGCAGGAAACACTTATAAGCAAGTTTTCCTAAGTATCCTAAGCACAACCCTGGAAGAATTTTCCTCATACTTGGAACTCTCTTGAAAGTTACCCAAAAGCTAAGCCAACTTCTTTTGCCATGACAGAGACAGAGAAGAAGAATCACAAGAGAGAAGTAACAGAAGAATCTAGAGTGGGTCCTGCCTAATGTATCCATCTCCCTTTAGTTTTCTGATGTAGAATTTTGAACTATTGCTATTTTACTCTTTCAAATATATGATTTTAAGGCAGATTAGAGATGTTTTAGATTGAGGTTGATTTGTGTGTTTGATAATTGCATCTCACTGCATAATTTACACAAATATTCAATCATTAATAATTAATAACTAGTAAATAACTGCTAATGCCAGAGAGTAGCTTATATTTTACTATTACTGTCTTATAACAATATATTTTCAGGTACTACTTCTATACTTTATCATTAATTTTGATTATTTTACAAGTGTCAATGTATATCTATTTACCCCTCAGGAAGAATCAGAATACTTGCTAGTAATTTATGCTCCAAGCCATTTTCTTGATATTAAAGGAGGATATTAATGAATAGTAAACTAAAGCTGCACACACATAATTCCTGTTTTGTGTATTTCTTTCTTATTTCTCTTGTTGCTCTTCAGTTTTCATGTATAATTTCTCCTTTGATAAGCTCATGTCAACTACACTGTCATTTTCTTCTTATACACCTGTTAAACATCTTCTGTATTTAGCACTTTCCTATCATAACTAAATACTTTATTATCTCAGTCGTTGCTTTCACTTTTGCCCCAAGTATGACAATCACTCTGATGTGAGTAAATGTGCTTATTAGGCCCCCAGCTCTCATCATGATTTCATACTTTTTGGAACTTATTTCTCTGAAACCAGTCATTCAAATACCCACAATTAACCAAGCCCTCTCTCCCTCAAAGGATACTGAGAAGAGAATTCTTTAAGTAGATGATGATCTACATTGCACTGTGACTTGGAATGTGGACAATGGGGACAAGTCAACTTTCTATGCTTAATGGAGCTCTAATATTTCCTTTATCTACTCACGATGTTGGGCTTTAATCTGCTACATCCTGCACTATTATGTTCTTGGCCTTAATGTCTTAAACATAAAAATGACCCTGCATTAGTGCATTCTATAGCCTCTCATTAGTCAGGTATCAACCTCCTTTATTATGGATCTTAATCATGTCATTCTTCTCACTGCATATTTCAGGTTTGAGAATGTGAATGATCATGATAAGAAACTGATCCTAGCAATAACTTTTCCTCTGAGGAAAGTCTCTATTTGACATTAGGATCATAGGAAACTAAAATGGCTTTTGGTGACATTGTTACTTTTCTGTTGCAGTGATGAGGATCATGACCAAATGTGACTTGGGAGAGGAAAGGGTTATATGACTTAAATGTCCTGCTCATATTTATCATTGAGGGGTGCCAAAGCAGAAACTAAATGAGGATGTTAACTCAGAGACAGGACCTGATGCAAAAGGCATGAAGGAATACTGATTACTTTCTAGTTTTTCATGGCTTGATAGTCATGCTTTTATATTGAACCCATGACCACCTGTCCAGGAATGGCACTGCCCACAGTAGGCTGGGCACTTTAATGCCAATCATTAATCAACAAAATGTCCCACATGTTTTTCCAAAAATTAATCTGATAGAGACATTTTCTCTATTGAGAGTCCCTCTTCTCAGTCTGTGTAAAATTGGCAAAAACTAAGCAGCACAAATAGAAAGCTTTTCTTGTATATAAAAGGTAGTGCTCTAAGTTCTTTGATGATAACTGAATTTGCCTTTCAATTCATTTAAACATATTTAAATGTGTTCAATGAATACAACCTAGTTCCTCTTACATTAAAACCACTTTATCTCATCTTAAAAATTTAAATATCAAAAATTATTACTCTATTCTCCATTTACTGGATAATTTAGAAAACACTTATAATTTCTGCCTATCTGGTTTAAATAAGTATTATGTTTGTTCACTTCATATATGTATGAGTGCAATGGTTTTACCAAATTTGGAAAGAATCTCACTGTTTCAGATGCCAAATAAATTGTTCAAAAGATCCACTTGTCATATTTAGGTCAATTTTGAAGCATTATACATAAATGGCCAAATTTTGGATATGTCTTTTCCTTGGATAAATCTGAAGCACTAAGAAAAATGTGTGTGTTCTCTATTTTTCTACTTATAATTTGGTTTCTACTAATTTTGTGCTTCTGTTTTGTTTTGATTCATTTGTAGTCAATACATTATTAGTCACTGTAGGCAACAATGTTTGAGAATTTGATTTTAGTGTCTGACAATTTGAAAATTTTTCAAACAAATTGATGTCTTGGTGAAATCTAATCTCCCTTGAATGTAAAATTACAAAGAATCTGGTTTGTCATCCTTCACTTTTTGTCAATTTTTTAGCTCAAATCAATGAAGATTCTTATGTTCTGGTAGAACAGCTCCTTCATTTCCATCAAGGAGTTTTCTCTTTGTTTACTCCTTATTCTTGGGTAAAATAGTAGAAGTGAAGGTATGGGTTTTATTTATTTGTATGTGTTTGTCTATGTAAACTCAGAAATGCACCTATATCTGGATTGTGTGAATGTGTAGCTTTTTCCATAGATTATAAATATGGTATAAAATCTCTTAAACTAAAGGAAGCTTATTCTAAAGGCTACATATGTAAATACAACATGCTCAATCCATCTAATGTTACTTGTATGTATAATGATTTCAATTGCTAGTGGATAACCAATTTGAGGTAATCTTTTTTTTTTTTTTTTTGATTTTTCGAGATAGGGTTTCTCTGTAGCTTTTTGGTTCCTGTCCTGGAACTAGCTCTTGTAGACCAGGCTGGCCTCGAACTCACAGAGATCCGCCTGCCTCTGCCTCCCGAGTGCTGGGATTAAAGGCATGCGCCACCACCACCCGGCTGGGGTTATCTTTATGGAGGAAAATTTCTCTAGATCCCACTATTTTTTTGTTGCCTATAGTTCTTTATCTATGTGAACGGCCCTGTGAGATTTCTTCTTTCAGTTGTAACATGTCTATTGATGTTGTCATTCTTCAGGTCTATCTTGGGCAGCCTTATTGTTGAGGTAGCATAGGTGGATCTTCTCTGTTACCATCCATGAGACAATTGCAGCAGGTTTCCTTGTCATTTGGCTCTTATAATCTTTCTGCCCTTTCTTTTGCAATGTTGCCTGAGCCTTGGGTGTATGGATTTTTTTTTTGTTGATGTATCAATTGGTGCTGAAAACCTAGCACTAACTTGTTCTCTGTATTTTGAACTGTTATAGTTTTCTATAATGGTCTCCTTTGTTCGCAAAACGAAATTTCTTGAATGACAAGTGACAGTTATACTTGTCCATATGAATATGAGTATATGTTTAGAATTCAGGTAGCATTAATACTGGTTTAGTAAAGTTAAGATAGTATGATCTACCCTAAGATACATGATCCCACTAACCCTGAGCATTGGCTAGGTTTCCAGTACCAGGAATGATTATCCTCCTGGGGAGAAGGCCTTAAGTACAATTAGAGAGATGTTGATTATTACCAATATGTGGGTGCCACTATTGCAACCTTGTTGTGGGAGCTGCGGGCTGCGTTCCTGCTGCCCCAGCTCCTGGGCCGCCTGGCTAGCTTATGCCCCGAAATAACAACACACAAACAGTATTCTTTTAAACACTGCTTGGCCCATTATATCTAGCCTCTGCTAACTCTCGCACCTGGACTAGCCCATTTATAATAATGTATGTAGCACCCCAAGGTGTGCTTACCAGGAAGATTCTAGCCTACATCCATCCTGGGTTGGAGCTTCATCGCATCTGCTCCAGAGAGAAGAGCTATGGAGTCTGAGCTCACTTCCTCTTCCTCCCAGCATTCTGTTCTGTTTACTCCACCCACCTATGTTCTAACTTATGAGGGCCAAGCAGTTTCTTTATTATTTAACCAATGACTTTCCTCCATCATTTTCCCTTTTTCTGTTTAAACAAAAAAGGAAGGCTTTAACTTTAACATAGCAAAATTACATATAACAAAACAGTTATCAAGTAAAAATTATAATATTTACATCTATTTTATCTTTATCATAACTAAGGAAAACTATAACTATAACTAACTATTCTTCAACTCCATCAAAGACGCCAGAAAGATATAATATTACCTAAGTAAATGAGACGTAAGCAACTTACAAAACTCTAGAAATCACAGAGACATCTCGCTGCCTGGACAGTCACCCAAAGTTCCTCTGTACCGTTGGGGCATCCATCTTTGGCCTACAGGCCCATAGTATCCAGCAGACATTTCCATGAAGCAGGAAATTTTAAAGTCAGTTCAGTCACTATATACTGTGTCCTGCAGAATGTCTTGCAGACTCCTTCATGAATCAGAAACCCCGAAAGATCATCTCACCTTTAGGCAAGTTCAGCAGTCCTCTGTCTGCTGGTTCTTTGTGTCCAGTTTATGCAACAGTCCAGGCAAGAGCAGTTTCTTGCCCAAATTGCTATCAAACTCCATAAGGATCCTCTTCGATGCCCATCTTCTTCTTGAAGTAGATTGGTGCTGCCAGGAGCAGAGTGTCTCATTGTCATGAAAAGTCCTAAGTTATTAAAACACTTAAAATGCCATATTCTATAATCTTTTAAAGATATCCAAATGCCTATCTAAAATATATCTATGTACATCTAGAAAATCTAACATGACTCAAGCTTGACTATTATTGATAATTATCCATTAACAACCTATATACATTACATTTTTTTTTTTTTTTGGTTTTTCGAGACAGGGTTTCTCTGTGGTTTTGGAGCCTGTCCTGGAACTAGCTCTTGTAGACCAGGCTGGTCTCGAACTCACAGAGATCCGCCTGCCTCTGCCTCCCAAGTGCTGGGATTAAAGGCGTGCGCCACCACCGCCCGGCCTATACATTACATTTTTAAATGAACTACACAATCACACTACCTTAATCAAGGTCAGAAATACATATACCTATAACAAAATTGACCTTAAAATCTATAGCAATGCAAATTATTCATACCTATATCATCTCCCCTTTTAAATGTAAAAGAACATTTATAAACAATATTTGGGAACACGGACGTAGTTATTTCTCTCCAAACTGCTTCCTGCTAAATGGGGGCACTGTTAATCAGATATTTCAAGGTATAACCTGTGTGCTAGGTTCATCTCAGTCGTCAATTGAGTGAAGTAATTTTTTGAAGGTGTTCACAGCAACCTTTCAGGAGGGCGTGGTCTATCATACCATATTGGAATGGAAGCAATCCGCACATAGCCTGTGAAAACAAAAGAAGAATCTCTTTTCCAAAGTATCATATCCTTAGATCCAAATTCTGAAGTCAAGGTATTTTCAAAATATCTATGTTGGATTAGTTCAGTAGCATTTATAAACAAATATCTTTTAGCAGCTGTTGCTCCTTCCTCAGCATTCAAACAATTCAAACAGAGCATAATAGCATACAGTATTAAGATTTTCTGTGTATTTTCCATCTTTGTGCGCTTTATTTTAACCTCTATTTTGTTTATTTTTACTTTTAATTTATATTCTCTGTATATATTTGTCCTGGAATAACTCTGTAGACCAGACTGTCCTTGAACTCTCAGAGATCCTTCTGTCTCTGCCTCCCAGGCATTGGGATTAAAGGCGTGTGCTGCCACACCTTGAAGTCACAGAGGTCAATCTCCCTCTGTCTCCCAAGTGTTGGCATTAAAGGTGTGTACTACAACACCCAACTACTTTCTGCCTTTTTTTTTACTTTTAAGAACTTTAACTTTTAGCCTGCATATATTTTTAACATACTGTAAATCATTTAAAAGTTTTCTTTTCTTTTTTTTTTTTGATGCTCTCTTTACTGTATCTCTCTGTTTTTCTGACCACATGAGTCTTTACCAAGCAATCTCAGTAGGACTAAAGCCGTGGCTTTGGCGGCTGGATCCAATCCATTCCTTAGCTTTCCAGCCTCATGGTGGAGGTACTATTGGAGCCATCTTTATTGCCACAACTCTATGGCATTTCAAGGTCCCTGCCAGCAAGCAAGCGTTAACAGTATATCCACAGACAACACTCAAGTACTCTCTTTGTAGCTGGCCCTCCTGCCTCAAAGAGTCAGAGTTTGCCCTGGCAGGATGGCCCAGAAAGCCAGCATTTTTAAACAGCACAACTTTTTTCCTGCTACGGCTGAAAACAAACAAGCATTCAGTCAGCTTTTATCAATACCATTTAAGTGTTTTGTGGCAGGACCTCTTAATGAGCTGCAGGGTTTTGCAGCTAAAGCTGAGTCAGGAAGCCTCTCTTAGATGAGAGCACTTGCTTGCCTCTAGCAAGCAGAGCAGAACCAAGAAATTGCTGCTACCAAGAAAACATGCTTTACTCTATTCTTTCCCAAGCATTCTCAGGCTTTCTGTAGATTCAGTTGTCCACACGTTGGGGGCCATTTTGTAGTGGGAGCTGTGGGCCTCTTCCCACAGCCCGGCTCATGTCTGTAGTGGGATCTGCGGACTGTGTTCCTGCCGCCCCAGCTGCTGATCACCTGGCTAGCTTATGCCCCGAAATAACAACACAAAAACTGTATTCTTTTAAACACTGCTTGGCCCATTAGCTCTAGCCCTTATTGGCTACTTCTCATATCCCGATCAACCCATCTCTAATAATCTGTGTAGCACTAGTCTTACCAGGAAAGATTCAGCATGTCTGACCTGGTGGCTTGCTTCATGTCATCTGGTTCTGAGAAGAGCTGCACTGCATCTGCCTGGGAGAGGGGAGCATGGCATCTGAGCTCACTTCCTCTTCCTCCCAGCATTCTGTTCTGTTTACTCCACCCACCTATGTTCTAACCTATGAGAGCCAAGCAGTTTCTTTATTTTTTAACCAATGACCTTCCTCCATCACAACCTTGTGATTATTGTGTCATAGTAGTATTCACTATGGTACATAGAAACTGCAGCTGAATAAAACTATTTTACTTTAAGACAATCTGTGGGCTTCTTCTGGTCTTTGTGGGCACTGCACAGTATGTAGGGTATAGACATGCATGATTGTAAAACACCCTTACATATAAGATAATTTTAAAGGCATACTTAGAAATAATCTGAAGTTTTGCATGCCATACAGTCAAAATTCATGAGTGAATTCAAGAAGTTGCTGTGGTTTTTTGTCAATTTCTTTCAATAGTTGTAGCCAAATTTTCAGATATAAAAACTAAATATTTATTTAATAATATCTATCATAGGTATTATATATCTCTAGCATGATTTTAAAAACTTACTTATATTCCCCTTTTTTAGGAGTTTTGGGCAAAATAATCTCAATAAATGTTTTCCTAAATTGTCTATATATATTATTTGAAATTTATATACATGTGATTATATATATATATATAATTAAACACATATATAATTACATAATGCACAAACACACATATATATGATGTATTTGATCATATCTCTCTCTACAACCTCCACCAATCACATTGTTCAACACACAAACTTGTTTTCTGAAAATTTGCTGATCATCTTCCATATTTTTTCTAGTCAATCTGTTGTTATTACAACTAATTAATAATTTCATTTTTGTAATTTTAACAAAACATTTGGGAATTATTTTGGAGAAGAATTTTTCATATCTTAGCATTCAAGAAAGCTTTTTTAAAACATTTAACATGTAGGAGAGTTGTAGGACATGACACTTAATTTTTGTCATCCAAATCGTATTACTATGGAAATATTTCCAAGAATTCCATTTTGAGAATGTTCTCTCTTTTTAAAGTTACTTAAAGTGAGCAATACACTTTCTTTGTTAAAGTAGAAGTATAGCATCTACACTGAATAGTCAGAATCTTTAATTTATTGATTTGATATAACTGTTTGGTAATAAATTTCTGATAGAATAATATTACAAATTTCTGAACATTCATCATTTTAATTAAAAGAAAAGTTTCTAATTTAGTTGAGCTTGATGCAGTTGTGAAATACTTTGCAGTAAAATAACCTACAACTCCTATGTAGTCCAAAGGATTTCCTTGATCACTCTTCAATTTGTGTAGAGTATTATAAAGATTTTAAAGTCATTATGCTAATGAAATCCTTAAATCCATTTATCTGGATGGTATCTCGTATTAGGTTTAACATGCACAAATAACTACCAATATCAAATAACTACCAATATCTTTACTCTTTCAAACTCCTTTCCACTGTGGTGTGAAGTAAACAGGGGAAAAAATAGAAACAGTTAGGATACTTAGATGCTCACTTTTTACTTTATGTTGATGTCAAATTAATAAGCAACAATTTTAATAAGTAGGAATACAACATATTATCTATATTTTGATATAGCATCTTAGTGTTTGGGGACTATAAACTAAGTTGACAATGAAATGAAAAGAAGTTATATAACAGAAAGCTTTCTTTAGAAGATATTGCTTGCTGGCTATAGTAGTCCCAAGCTTTGTCCTTCCTCATATACTTAGATTTTGTTAAAAATCTGCTATTTTCAGAAAATGTATATGACTTCAAAGTTGTGTAACACCAATGACAGTATGCTGCAAGACAGTCATGTATTCACCTTGTTAGTAACATAATTTGAAATAAATACATGTTGAAATGTCACTAATGAGAGGAAAAGCATAAACTTTCAGTGAGCTGTTTCGTTGTAAAAAGGCCTTCAGCATATGTGTATGCACACATACATAAGAAAAATTTATTTTATTTCCTGTGTGTTAATAAAAGAATATAATGCACAATATGTTGTAGCCGGTCTGTAACCAGAAGCCAACGTTGCAGGTAAGTGAGTCTGAATGTCACACAACCAGCAGCCAATGATGCAGGTAAGTAAGTCTCAAGGTCACACAACCAGGAACCAATGTTGAAGGTAAGTAAGTCTGAATGTACAATCATTTCTTTAGAGTGGTTTAAAATAATAACTCATCTTCAGCTCTGTTAGTAATCTAATCAACACTTTCTTGTAATTCAACCTATTACCATGTATCTCCTTTTCTGCAAATCATAAACTGTTTTATATACAGAAGTACTTCATTCAGTGTCATTGAGTATTATTCCCCAAAACATTTTAACATATTTACTTGTGTGGTTTTCTTACATCTAGTGTTTCAAATTAGGATTCTTTAAGATTAATTTCAGGAGAAATATTATTAGAAAAAAATTCAATGTGGGGCATGGGAAAACCTGACAAGATATCCAGAAAGAGGAATAGAGCACAAAGGAAAAGAATCGGAAAAGCAAGAATTATACCAGAATTCCTAGTTATGATTTCTGAGTCAGCAAGAGAAATGCTGGACCATTAATTCCATTTAAAGTCTTAGAAGAACATATTTTCCAAAGAATTGATTTGAAATCATATGTATTAAATGGATAACATTTCTTGAACTATCAGTTAAAGGTAAAATATTGATTGGTAAGATACTCTTAATTTTCCCTAAAAACAAGCAGAGAGAAAAAATGAAGAGATATTTAAACATGTGATAAATTAATTAATTAATTTGGAGGATAGATTATTATACACACACATACATATATATATATATATATATGTATATTTAACTCAGTTCCAACTTGACATTTTATTATTTATTGACACCTTAATGATTTCCCCTAAATGTCTTTCTCCCCATTCATTTTCTGCATCTGGCCCATGGATTATTAATCTTGTGTGAGCATTTAAAAATATTATAAAAAACTTTTGAAAATCTCTTGCCATAAGTTATGCATATAAATTTACCTACAAAATTTATTAAAAAATGATCAGCTCTGAAAACATAGACCCAAATAACCTTATGCATACTGAGTATTTAGTATTTGTATAATTATACATAATATCTAACAATTAAATATAAAGGAAACCATAAATCTGAAAGTAAGAAAGTCTATGAGAAAGTTTAGAGGGAGGAAAGGGTGAAATCATGTAATTATATTATAACCTCAAAATTATCAGAAATAATTTATATATACATATATATATAGTGGTTGAAATAGAACTATATTGCTATATCCTTCTTTCTTCCCTTCATCTCCTCCCAGATTCTCTCTAATCCTTTCCACACATCCTCCATCTCTCAACTGAGAGCTTCCTTGTCTTTGATTATTCTTACTAAAGTTTATTTACACAAAATGATATTTAAGGTTCAAAAGGAAAATAGCAAAGAAATGTTAAATCAGCTCACACAATTAATGTGTGGCCAAAAATGTAATGATGAACAAGCTACCTAATAGTAATGCAATGGGTGGTGATGAATCTCTTGAAGAAATTAGAAATAATAAGCCAATAGATGGAAATGTTATAGATTTTTGCTACTGCCATACAACATCTATTGCAAGCAATATTTGTGGTTAAATACCCCTTTTGGTAGATATTTTGATGATATAAGTTGTAAATAATCAAGTTTTAACAATATTAACAGAAACTTTTAGTTATCACAAATGATTACTTATCTACAAGTAAATATCAGCATCGCAGTTAATTAGATTTCTCACTTGAATATCTAATCCCCAACATGCAAACTCATCTACTTGCATTTATTTCCCATATAAATTGATACTCATTTCAAACTCTATGAGATAATTTTTTTTGAAGTTATTATATACCTTATAGTGATACTACGTTTTTTTCCTATAAATAGAGATTTTTGTATAAACAACAGTGGAACAATGAATGACTCAAAGATAAAGAAACATTGCTTGGCGTGGTGCTTCATACTTTTAGTCATAGTACTCAAGAAGTGGAAGGAAAGAAGAGCCAGAGTTCATTGTCATCTTCTACTACATAGCAAGTTTGAGGTCAAGCTCAGTACATGAAAATCTGTCTCAATAAAGTAAGTGAGAAGGAAGGGAAAAAAGGAAGGAAAGAAGGAAGGAAGGAAGGAAGGAAGGAAGGAAGGAAGGAAGGAAGGAAGGAAGGAAGGAAGGAAAGGAAATGAAAGAAAAATAACAATGTAGAAAACAAATTGCTTCAACTTTGTATGCAATATTTGGTACTTTATTTTTATTTGTTTTGGGATAGAATCTCATGCTGCCCAGGCTGTCCTCAAACTTGTTAGGACCTTAAACTTCTGATGCTTCTATCTATAAGTTTAGAATGCTGAGATTACAAGTGTGCTAACACCACACCTAGGTTATGTGATACTGATTATTGAAGCCAGGGCCTCCTGCATCCTACACAAGCATTATGCCAATTGTGTTGCCTCTCATCCTACTCAATGTATTAGTGAACTGAACAATAAAATAATGTGACCTATATATGATATATTTTTATATCTTACCATTTTCAGTATGAAATATGTTGAAAATTTTTAAAAATACTAATAAGATTAGTTTTATGTTTATTTTGTATTAACTTGAAATTGATGAATAAATCCAGAAAATAATGTCTATTCGTTGTTTTATGTGATTTACTTTAACTTACTGTTACGCATAAGGTAGAGGATCTGGGTTTTGAAGTAAGATTCATTTTAGTAGTCATATACTGTTGTTGTACAGTGGGGTCATTCCTTCCTTGAGACATGCCCACGGCTTTTATCAATTATTCTGAAATACTATAAAAATCAACTTTTAATGCCAGGCGATCCATCCCTGAAAAACTTTTAGTCTCCTTGGACCAGTCTAACAACCAAAAGAACAAAACAGAGCCCCATAATATTTATAAGATCTTCCAATGAATCATACTGTTATAATTGCATTGAAACAGTAAATCTCTGCTTATCATTATCTGTCTTGAAATAATATTGCACAAAATTAAAAATTGAGCAAGTATTTGCCAGTAGAAGTCAAAATGGGTATGACGTGGGTAGGTTAGTGACATCAAATATGTCTTTTTTGAGAAAATTAATTCTCTAAATGATGATGATGTTAAGTTTTCTGGAAACATTTTTCATTGTATGTTCAGGCATAAACTGTATCTTTTCATCTTACCCAACTTCTCAGCAAAGGAGCTTATGTTTCTCTGCTGTGGGGTAGTTTTCTGTTGCTAAGAGTTTTTTTTTTTTTTTGTATTCTTTCTGCTCCTCTGCTCTCTTCTGAGTTTCACTTTTGTGTCCTTTGTCGGCTTATATTTCTTCCCTTAACCTTTGCATATAAAAATATGCAAACTCATACCTAGAGATTTTCCTCATCTCATTTTCCATTCTTATTATAAGTGATCTCATGAATGATCTTGACTTTAAACAGTATATCTGAATGAATAGCTTTACATTTTATGCCTTTTGGTCTCTCTTGCTAAGCTGCATAAAGTTCCGGATAATTTTGAGGACATTCCAAATTCCAATGGTCAATTCAGTTCTCTACTTTTACAGTAACATAGCAATTTAAAGGATGCAAATCTATTTTTTACTATCTTTTAAATTTATTAAGATCACACACACACACACCCTGATATCTCCAATATAAATGCTGGCCTATGTTGGTAGGTCTTAAATGCTCCCTCCTTCCACGTGTTGTCTTTTCTGCTATAGTTCTTCCTTGTTGTTTATGTCTCCAAGAATAAAGTATGGAGATTTTATAAAATGGCCACTGGGTTTTAAGAAAATAAAGGTAGATGTTTCCAGTGTTCTGCCAAGAATTATACAATAACTTATAAATTATTCTAAGTTTGAGAGATAGAATAGCTATTTCCACCGTGAAAGAGAGTTTTAAAAGGAAAGGAAAGGATACTGGTAAAGATGCTAGAAAGGTAGACTCAAATCAACTTTAGGAGAGGAAGAAGTGTTCAGCAATAAATATTTTGTGATTATATGCTTTATTATTGATTGGAATATGAGTTGCTATTCGTAAATTTTACACCTATCTTATTTTTTTCTACGCTATTCCAACCATCAGTGATCCTCTCAATAATATGGATTCATTTTAATGTCAGAGCCATTTGGTTCTTAGTCTTAACCATCTCAACATGCTTTAACGTTTTGCATTACAAAAATTTACATAACAATGTCTGGAGGGACAGATAAATGTTTCTTGTTCTTGATACCTGATTGACACTATATGTTCCACCTATTTTTTTACCATCTATGCAAAAAGTAAATTAATAGTGTCAGACTAAATATTTCCTTTGAAAAGATCATTGCTCATAATTGACTATATTAGAAATCAAAAGACAAACGTAAGAACCTAGTTTTAGATCATCCAGAAAAAAGAGAAAATCTGAGGACCCAGAAGGCAGGAAGATTCTAAGCTTCTCAAATATTGATCACTAGTATAAATGGAATCTAATCATTTCTCTTTCAGGGGTGAAACATTTCGCTTATAATAGTTTAATCAATTTTGGTAGATTGATTTGCATTTTTTAAACTTTTAAACTTTTGCTTATTGCTTTATGGATAGGTTTTTCTTAACATATTTTATTAATTATTTGGGAATTTTATAAAATGCATCCCAATCACACTTGCTTTTCATGCCTCTAAGGTCCACTACCTTATCCTTATTCCCTCCCCAAAACAAAACAAAACAACAGAACCTGCCAAGTTCTATTTGTGTTGCCCTTATACTCATTGGAGCATGGTCAAACTCCCAGTGGCCAGCCTCTTAAATAAAATTAAGTATTCCCCCACCCCTACCCATCTGCCAGAAGCTATAAACTGTGAAGAGCAACACTTCAGCATCTTTATCACAATTTTTAAGGACTCTCTTCAATAGTTTCTTCTCTGGACGATTTCTTTTTCTTCTTTTTTTTTTTTTATGGGAGTGGGAAACATTGTCACAGAAGCCTTCAGTGTCTTATTCTCAGTTATGAGTCTGAAGTCATCAATACCACTGCAAAAGAAACTTTCTTTCCCATAATGTCTAATTTTTCATTTATTTACTATCTTATGAGTATGGCTACACGTTTACCATGACACACACATGGAGTTCATAAGACAACTTTTAAGTGTCATTTTTCTCCTTCTATCATGTGCATCCCAGGGATAAAACTCAAGATGTCAGTCTTAGAAATGAGCACCTTAATTTGAAGAGAATCTGGCTGACAATTTGAGCCACTTATTTAACTCAAAGAGGAGCCTGAGTGTCATGGAGACATTATGCTAAGTGATAGAAGCCAGACTTGCAAAGAGAAGGCAAGATTATGAATTCCAGGTCAGACTGGGTTACCTCCAAAAACAAAACTGACAACAGCAAAAACATTGAGAGCCAATGAGTCTGCCAACAACTTGAATAATTTTACATGAAAATTATAGTGAGATAAGTAATTTTCTGAAAACAAAGCAAAAACAAAACCTTTGGATGCTGCTATTAGAAAAGATGGAGCCAATGTTGGGCAAGCATATAATTTTTTCTTTAAACCAAATCATATGTCTTCTATATTTTATCACATTGAAAGTCTATCAATGATAGAGACTTACTTATAAAGCAAAATAGCTTAGTGCTAGTAAAAAACTGATATAGATTTATTTAAAATGGTTGGGATTAGAGACAGATAAACAATTTGAAAGGTATCAGGAGTTGCTTTTAAAGTCTTCATGACAATCAAATTTGTTTTGAAAGACACTATTTTTGATAGGCAATAATTGATTTTCATTTCAAACAGATTTATAAATGCAAAATTATTTTTCTCGTTGACACTATTTCAAGGTGCTTTAAAATTGTGACACTTGAGTCATCATGGAGGGGTCTGACAATTAAGTCTCTTGGGGAATATAAGAATTAACAGGGAATGACAGTATTTGTCAGCCCAAGATAACTCTTCTTATTGTTAAAAACCAGGGAAAGATACCATCGTTCTACTGTTAGCTGATTTTATTTAATGCTTAATGAAGTAGTGGTTAAGAAATATTTTTTAAGTCAAAGCAATCTTTTGAGATACTGATGAGAGCTACAATATCCTCTACCATAAATAAACACAAGCAAAAATAATTTTGCACACGATTCCATAAGATTCTTGTATCCCTGAAACATTTCTATGGAGTTCTATCTAGAACCATTTTGCATATACATATACAGCAAAAAATACATAATTCAGATTAATAATTATAATAAAGAACCAAAGAGAAAAGATGAGGATGCATACTTCTCGCTCTTTTACTTAACTCCCAGCTGATCTGGAGGTCCATTCCTGCATTATAAGACAGTACATTTCTCTCCCATAGAGCTATCATGTGAATCCCAGGCTTTAGCAGTGCTCTTCCACTCACTCTTCCCTATATTTTGTGTGTTAACACAGAAAATCAGTAAATAATTTCTGAGACTTATGTAACAATTGAACTTGCACTGTAAATGGTGCTCTTTACATTTTACTTAAGAACTGTTGCATGAATTTGAAATATATTGGGACCTATGATGCAAGTTATTTTTTCTTCATCTTTTGACAAAGGCATGGTATCTATATCTCTGGCAAGATTTATAACTATGTCTTTAGTATTAGGATTCCAGTTGTTCAATAAATATCTACTTAGCATTTAGTCTGTGATAGAAACTTTACTAGGTTCTGAAAATATAGTGATGAATAAAATACATAAAATTTCTGTCCATAATGAATATGCATAGCTAATTTACTGACTTTTATTGGGGAGTAGATAAGAAATTTCAAGTAAATGGAGTAGATAAGAAATTTCATGTATCCAAAGAAATAAAAATTTGTATTTCATTTTTCTAATCACAGAAAAATGAAGTTTATGAGATAATAAATATGATAATTAGCCTGATTTATGTTCCTCATATTATCCTATACATTTGATGCTATTTTAAAACTTTGGCTTCATGGATTAAATTTTATTCTACATATTCTTTCTGAAGTGTATCCTATATATAAGTACTATTGGATAGAATTACAACAAACGCTACAAAATATGATTTTATATATTCAAAGAAGGGTCACATAAAAAATTAAGAAGTAAGAAACAAAAAATCTAATTTTTAACAATACATTTTGTTTGCCAGGTATCTCACGAACACGGTAAACTCCAGCTCTCAGGAGTCTAATATATTCCTCTGGTCTCTTCAGACAATTGCACAAGCACATGTGTATGCATACGCATGTGCATGCATGCACACATAAACACACACGCAAATAACATCTCTTATTTTGCCAAAACATTAGCGTTTAATATGTAATTCATATAAGCATTTATTGCTGGTATGTTTTATAAGTTTTCAATTAATTCTTCAAAATCTAGCTACATATCATGTGTCTAACAGTAACACATGGCTAATAACAACTCTATAGGGTAGATTAGGCCACACTATTTAACTTCAACTCCTTGATACTTCTTTGACTACTTCACTCCCTCAAACTTTCTTCTGTAAAGATATTTGGATCTTTCTCATAACTGGTCTTTTGAAAAAAAATTTAATTGAGAAAATTATTCACATTCATGAAATACAGGGTAATATTTTATAACATTGTATAATGGCCAAGTCAGATAAATTATAAATTAGTAATGACTTACTTAATTTTGTGATATTAAAATTATCTCTTTTAACTATTTTGAAACAGATAATATATTTTATTCATGCTAGTTACCAGAGATAATAATAGATATTAGAACTTGTTTCAGCAGTGTTCTTGTAACGGTCAACCCATTAGCTATGGTCTTCCATTTCTTCCTAATGCCTTCTAACCACTAGACTAATTTTACTTCTATAAGGATATTTTCACATTTCATATATGGAATAAGGTTTGTGTTACTGTGTCTGGCTTATTACAGTAAATGCAATATTCTACAGTTCTGATCATGTTGTTCTAAATGTCAAAAATTAATTGTTTTAATATATGAATAGTATTCTACTGTTATTATATGCATAAAATGAAGGTAAAACTATATCAAATAACCAAATATAGTGCCTGAAACTATGAAGTTACTAGAAAAAATGAGAGTGAAGAAATATAATAAAGTCGGACTGGTCAAGTATTGTACATTTTGGACAAAACTTCAAAGTAACAGGCCAAGAAACAAAAGCTTCACAGACCCATTTATATCATATAAAAAGGTTCTGCACCACACAGAGATTCATGGACAGAAACAACTGAAAGAATTAAACAGAATACTGACAAATTCTTCATCTGACAAGGAGCTAATATAGGGAATTTATTATTAAATTAAACATTTCTGTCCCAAATAATAACAATATGACTAAAAGTGGTAAAAAAAAAGACCTGTTTTGAGAAGTTATGTTGCTGTAAAGCACAAAGTGGCTATGAATTCATGATTGTCTTTAGATTCTTGAATAGAGATTATAGGTGTGCACCACCATGCCTAGCCAGCAGAAGTCATAAACATTCCTCAAAAGACAACATACAAATGGTCAAAGGTACATAGTAAATTTCTCAACATCAATATTCATTGAAGAAATGAAAATTAAATTATAAATAGTTACTACTTCACTCCAAATAAATGAAAATTATAAATAAAAAAGACTAAAGATATCAAATGTTGGTAAGGGTGTGAAGAAGAGAGACTTACTACATCTGGTAGAAATGTGCAAAACTGAAGCCCTTCTAAACAAACCTATAGGGCACACACATGCATATACCAATGTGCTGCTTGCTATTCTGATAGTGTGCAAAACATGATGACCAATAAGAACTTAAGGGAGAAAGAGTATATTTTGACTTATGGCTCCTGAGGGATAAGAGTCCATCACAGCAGAGAGGCAGGGCAAGTATGGTAGTAGGAAAAAAGAAGTTTAGAGATCATATCACAAACTGTGGTTGTTTGAATAGGTATGCCCCCCATAGACTCACATGTTTGAATGCTTGGCCTATAGGAATTGGCACTATTAGGAGGTGTCCCTATGTTGGAGTAGGTATGGCCTTGTTGGAAGAAGTATGTCAATGTGGGGGCAGGCTTTGAGATCTCATATGTGCTCAAACTACATCCAATGTGGGACACCAAGCTAAGACATCAATCACAAATACAAAACCAAGAGGGAAATAGGAGTGATGCAAGGCTATGAGTTCTTAAATCCAACTCCCAGTGAAAGTGCACCCCAAGAAAGGTTGCAACATCTCCCCCAAACAACACAAGCAACAGGGAGTAAGTACTCATATATGTGAGCCTGTAGACAACATCCTTATTCAAACCACTGCCACAGGCAGTGGGTAACTCATGAATGTCTGATTAGCACATATTTAGAGATGAGCAGATTGGCCGGTGTGTTCATATGGTGTCATCTCAACTCCTGTGTAGTAAAGTCATGCATTAACCTGTAGCCTATAGATATTTATTAGTTCTAGATTATGGTCTCTTAAAAAGTCTTTTTCAAAAAAGCCTGAGATGATGGCTTTGTCACTGAAGTGCTTGACATGCACACTTAAGGACCTGAATTCACATCACAGAACCCGCTGTAATCATAGCTCTAGGAATACAGAAATTGGAGGACCTCTGGAGCTTCATGGCCACCCAGCCTGGTTGGATTAGTGAGCTCCAAGTTCAACAAGAGACCTTGTCTAAAAATGAGAAAATGATATCAATTTCATTGTGTGTATATACACACATAAACACACCACAGCCTGTCTCACACCCAAAAAACAAAGAATAATTAATATAGCCTATTCAAAATATCTTTGTTTATTTCTTTGCATGATGAGAATTATGTAAACTAGACACAAAGTCATCTGGCAGCACAGAGGAAGTAAGTATTTTTTTAAATGCAATCTGCTGAAACAATAAATTTCTGGGGGTGACAATTTGAGTAAGGAGCAATAGCATCCATTAGCAAGCAGCTGACACCTTGCTCAGATAACAGGAAATTTACCTAGGAACATAGTGTAACTACCTTTGAAAGATAGTCACCAAAGAAATGTTTACTGGAACACTGATGTACCATACTTGTTATTACATTTATCCTGCTGCCTTCAGAATTATTTCTTTTTCTAAAACTCAAGATCAGGTATCCGCAGTTTATTATTTTTGCTTCAGTCTCATGAAATTTAGACAGGGATTCTCCAAAGTGATGCATAAATAAGTTTGTTTCTTTGGAATGCTAGAGTGTTTTAAAATGGTTGTTGTTTTTAGTTGTCTCTATGCATTCCATAGCTTACTACATAAACTGAGGATAACTTTGAACTTCTGACCTTTCTTCTCCTACCTCTTGGGTTCTAGGATGATAGGTATGCATCAGCACATTGTAGATATAATTCTAGAGATTGAACCCATGAATTCCTGAATGTTAGCTGCTAAAATAGTCATTTCATAAAGAATATCGGTATAGTCCACTTCATCCCCTGTATCAAGAGGGATGGAAGAGAAACATCCATTCACTTAGCACCAAGCACAACATAATAATTTTACCTGAAGAACTTGTCACTTCTTGTGGATTTTACTTCTAATATTCTGTTTTCAATCAGACCCACCTGCATCTAGGTCAGCAGCATATAAAACACAGATTATGTAAATTTATAAACAAAAACACAATCTTTCTACCCTGATCAGAGGTAGAGATCCCATTATCCATTTCATATTTTAGACATTTACTCATTTTCCTTGAGTTTTTAAAGAAAAATACTGCAGTCTAAAATGTAGTTAAGAAAATACTACAAATTTTATGAAAGTATAAGAAAGACACATGAATTTCTGGCTAGCCCTAAAATTGTTCTTATAATCTTCATATTATAGACAAATGTGCCAGTGAGCTTTTTAGCACCTTATCCTATCCCCAATTTAAAGCAATTTTTCCTTACATCTGTGTTGATGTGTGCTATATGTGGGTGACCACAGAGGCAAGAAGATTGAATCAGACCCTCTGAAACTGGACTTGCAGGATGTTGTGAACCACCTAATGTGGGTGCTGGTAATAAATGCTTTTAACTGCTGAGCCATCTCTTCAGTTCCTTTCTGTAGATGAAAGTTCTGATCTATTTCATCTACTACATCATGAAAACCTGTGCTATTCATTTTCTCCTGTACTTTGGACTTCTCGGTGTATTCAGGTTGTTTCAGCTATTTTCTTGGTTAGCCTCCTAACATATAAATCAATGTAGATGGATTTGTTATAGACAGCAACAGTAATTCTCTTAATTTTTATAAATATTTGATATATCCAATATTCAACCAAAGAATGTTTCAACAATTTCTCTAAAACCAAATGAACATATATAAAATGGCAACTGTCATTAACCCAAGTGATCATTTTTTTAAAAAATTATATTTCTTTTAAATCAGTGATTCTTAGATATGGCACTAGGATCTGTCTGTCCTAATAACTAATATGGAACTAGAGCTTTGTAAGTAATCGTGATTTTTTTCAAAGATTCTCTTGGCTTCCAGGAAGCATAGACTAAATTTAGTGTTTAATTACAGTAACTATTCTTGGCTGTTATTTTTTACATAATTATATGTTCTTCAAACCAACCCCAATAACCATTTCTTCTTACTATGATGCTGTTGAAAATTTATCTCCATTTTTACAATCCTATTGTATGGATCCTTTATTATAATCTATCCACATACTCTTTAGAAATAGACATGAAATAAAGCAAACAGACAAAGTTGTAATATGTATAAAATCTAGCACTAATTATGGCCCATCTGCATTTTGAGGATCAAAGGTAAAATTCCAACTGTGAATATGTTTTGTTATTACAAAAGCATTTTAAAAATATATTTATCCTTATTATAAAGCTTATTACAATAGCTAGATTACCTTAGAAGGAAAAGATGTGATAATTAATGCTGCTATAGCATGTATCCTTTTGGACTTTACTCATTACCTTTTGATTTAATATTTCATTGCTGATCAATGACAGTAATAAAACTTAAAATGGAAAAATGTAAGCTGACTTTTGTTAATACTTCCTACATTAAAAAAGCATAAACACAGTTTTGTAATCATAAGAGCATTTTATGCTAGGATTTCCACAGGATAGAGGATTCATTTGGGAAGCCTTTTGGACAAATTTTTCCATTTCTCATTCTGTTTTTTATAATTTAACCTAATATCTGATATGTGTGACTAACATGAGATAATAATAGTGCTTACTGTAATATTTTTTATTTATTCTATAAATCTAGTTCTGAAGATCACTAATAATAGCAAGTTTTTTTTTACAATTTATATTTACATTAGTAATAAACCTAAATGACAAAGAAATTTAAAACATGACATACATCCAACCTTGTTTCAAGTACTAAAAAACAATAAATACATGTGTTTGAGTGATATTTGAGATATTCTCAGGGAAACTTTGACTCATTAAAAATCAATTTAAAATCTGGAAAATTGACCCACTGGTTAAGAGCACGTGCTGCTCTTTCACAGGACCCAGATTTACTTCCCAGAACCCACACTGGTCACCTATAACTCCAATTACAGGGAATACAAAAAATTCTTCTGGTCTTTGTGGACACCTGTATACACATGATGTACATACAAGTAGGCACACACATACATAAAAACAAAACATTTTTGAATAAGAAAACCTTTTTGAGAAGGTATTTGACTCAGAAATAAACACTGAATGTAATTGCATTCAGAGATCTTAAATTCAAATTTCACATGCACCAAATTGTATCCTTTTGAGATGTCAATATTTTTTTTAATATATGAACACTGTAAGCTGTTTAAGATAACTAATTTTGTCTAGTTTTGTGGTATTCTTTGCTGTATTTGTTTTAAATTTTTTCTTATTGAGATTGGATGCAGATGATAGAGTATTTGCCTAATCTACATATTCCCCAACCAGAGATAAACTGGATATGGTGGCATACATAAACTGACACTAGTTATCCCAGCTATTGGGATGTGTAAGTAGAAGAATCAGAATATCATCCTTGGGTGACTTTGAGGCCAGTTTGTGATACCTCAGACCCTGTCTCAAAACATTAGAATAAAATAAAATTTCCAATAAAATGATCTCAACATTTTAAATCCTAAAATTTGTGACATATATAAAAATAGAGACTAATATAATAAGATAACTTAAATATTTAATAAAATATAGATTAAGAAAAATGCTTTATATCACATTAATATGTATATGTGTATATATTTAACAAAACATACAACAGTAAGTGTACTACAACTTACACAGATGTTTCCTATTTTGTTCAAACATGCCCTGCTTTTTAAATATTGGAGCAGAATTATTAAAAATAATTTCAAGCTCACAATTTCAGTATCATATGACAGTTTTTAAAAAGTCACCCATTATGAACATGTATATATGTACCATTCAATTGGCTTTAAAAATTTCAACATCTTGTAACATAATGTTGGTAAATTCAAAGTTCTTCAAGCCCTCTTTCTTACCTACTGTCTTTTCCCCCAAAAGGAACTTACTTTAAATTTTGTGCATATTGTCACAAATTCTTATTTTTTACTTCTTATGTATACAGCCATGGCTATGGAGCAGTATTGAGTATATTTTAAAATGTGCATGATGTATTGTACTCACAGGTACTTCTGTGTTTCTTGGCTTATCATTACGCTTGGATATTTGCATAGGTGATAACCTGTAACTAAAAATTGTTTCTTTAAACTGCTCTGCTATGTTCCATTGAAATATACTAATTATTCTACTATGATTTCAGTTAGAATTTTATTGTTGTTGTGGCCCACATGAAGCATATTCTAATGTAATGAAAATTTATATACATTGCCATTTCTTTAAAAAGGCATGTTTCGTTAGTATTTACATCAAAAACAAAATGTAATTCTATAAAACCAAAACATTCTTGACCTTCTCATATTGACAAATTGTCCTTCCAAGTAGGCATTGCATATGATTGATGCAATAGTATTGCAGAAGAATTCTAAATAAAAATAACTAGTAGAAACCATTAAATTATCTTATTTTATATGTTATTATTTTAATTACTAATGAAATTGAAATTGAGATAATTCTTTTTTATAATTTATTAGAGTTTTAAAACATACCAATCCAAGATCCCACTTCCTCCCCTCCTTCCACTCCCTCCACACACAGACACACTTCACACCACCCTGATCCAATCCTCAGAGAGGGTAAGACACATTGCAGACTGGAAAATCCAATGCCCTCTCTACTATATCTAGGCTAAACAAGGTATCCCTCCAAAGAGAATAGGTTCCCCAAAACACCAGTACAAACAGTAGGGATTAGTCCTGGTGCCACTGCCAGTGAGCCCTCAGTCTGCCCCAGGCATGCAACTGTCAACCACATTCAGAGGAACTAGTTTGGTCCTATGCTCGTTCCTTTCCACTCTGGCTGGCATTGGTGAGCTCCCATTAGTTCAGGTAGACTATTTCAGTGGGTGAACCCATCATAGACTTCGCCTCTTTGCTCATATTCTCATTCATTCCACTTTTCAACTGGACTTTTGCGGCTTAGTCCAGTGCTCTGATGCAGGTCTCTGCCTGTTTCCATCAGTTGCTGGATGAAGGTTCCATGGTGAGATTTAAGATATCATCAGTCTAACTACAGGGCAAATCAAGATCAGGCCCCCTCTCCTCTATTGCTTAGTGTCTTAGCTGGAGTCAGCCTTGTGGATTCCTGGAAATTTCTCTGGAGCCAGGTTTCTGGTAACCCTAAAATGACTCCCTCAATCAAGATATCTCTTTCCTTGCTCTCATCTCTGTCCTTCCTCCATCTCGACCATTCCATTAGTACTCTAATGTGTAAATGTGCCACACTTTCTTTATCCATTCTTCAGTTGAGGGGCATCTAGGTTGTTTCCAGGTTCTAGCTATTACAGATAGTGCTGCTATGAACATAACTGAACAAATGCTTTTGTAGTATGGTTGAGCATCTTTTGGGTATATTCCCAAGAGCGGCCTTGCTGGATCCTGAGGTAGGTTGATTCCCAGTTTTCTGAGAAACCACCACACTGGTTTCTAAAGTGGTTGTACAAGTTTACATTCCCACCAGCAATGGATGAGTGTTCCTCTTACTCCACATAAGCTATCATTGGTGTTTTTTATCTTAGCCATTCTAACATGTGTAAGATGGTATCTCAGAGTTGTTTTGATTTGCATTTCCCTGATGGATATGAATGTTGAACATATGCTTAAGTATCTTTTGGCCATTTGAGATTCTTCTGTTGAGAATTCTCTTTTTAGTTCTGTACCCCATTTTTAATTTAGTTATTTAGAATTTTAATGTCTAATTTCTTGAGTTCTTTATATATTTTGAAAATCAGTCCTTTGTCTGATGTGGGGTTGGTGAAGATCTTTTCCCATTCAGTAGGCTGCCTTTTTGTCTTACTGTTTCCTTTGCTTTACAGAAGCTTCTCAGTTTCAGAAGGTCCCATTTATTTATTATTGCTCTCAGAGTCTGTGCTACTGGGGTTATATTTAGGAAGTGGTCTCTTGTGCCCATACATTGAAGACTTCTTCATACTTTCTCCTCTATCAGGTTCAGTGTGGTCAGATTTATATTGAGGTCTTTAATCCACCTGGACTTGAGTTTTGTGCATGGTGAAAGATATGGATCTATTTTCATTCTTGTACATATTGATATCCAGTTATACCAGCAACATTTGTTGAAGATACTTTCTTTTTTCCATTGTATACTTTTAGATTCTTTGTCAAAAATCAGGTGCTCATAAGTGTGTAAGTTAATATCTGAGTCTTTTTTTCAATTCCATTGGTCAACGTCTCTGTTTTTAATGCTAATACCAAGCTGTATTCATTAATGCAGCTCTGTAATAGAACTTGATATCAGGGATGGTGAAGCCTCCACAAGTTCCTTTATTGTACATAATTGTTGGGAATATCCTGGGTTTTTTGTTTTTCCATATGAAGTTGATTATTATTCTTTCAAAGTCTGTGAAGAATTGTGTTGGGATTTTGATGGGGATTGCATTGAATCTATAGATTGTTTTTGATAGGATTGCCATTTTTATTATGTTGATCCTTTTTAATTTTCCTTTTTAATTTTGTTTGTTGATTTTTTGAGACAGAACCACTTGTAGTTCAATCTTGGTTTAAACTCTATATGCAGATATGAATGGCATTGAATTCTAGACCTTCCTGCCTAAGCCTCCTGAGTACTGAGATTACAAGTATGCACCACCAGCCCAATTAACTAGCAGTTTAAATTAAATATGCATTAACTTATTAATGTATACATAATTAACACATATATGCATATATATTTTCACACATACAACAACATAAGAACATATCCATAAATTAATGGACAGATGACTCAATGTAAAACATATATAAAATTGACCAATGTAAAATATGTAATTATTTATTGAATAATTACAATGTATATATATAATATATGTATTTTGTGAATGTTGTTCCATTTTAAACTAAAATAATATTTATACTATTAATATTATTTTAAAAACAAATTATACAAACATACAAAAAGTTTGCAAACAAATGTTCATCGCATGATTAAAACATAGTTTTCCTTTTTGTGTGTTTGCTTTGTTTCTGATATTGTTTCTGCTGGTACTTAACTTAAAGTAATGTGGATTGACATAGTTCAGCTCATAAGAACTCTTAACTTACGATGCTATATACCACAGATTTAATTTTTCTTGTGTTTCTCATTCATGAAAACTACACTGGAGATTAAAACCTCTGTAATTTGGATGTTATTCTTCGGACAGCTCATTTTGTTTCTCTGAATTTAGATGAGTTTTTAGTTCCTCATTCCAAGTTATTGGGAAATTTACCTGGGAATTAAATAAAACATATATTTTTATATAATTTCTATATGTAGTAGTTTGTACTACTCAGGTAGCTATAGATATATGACATAATCTTTTCTTTAACCAGAATATAATTTTCACTGATAGTACTGAAAGATGACACATTTGGACCACATACTAGTTTTAAGTCAAATAAAAGATTTGTTTCCATCACCATACATTCACTCTAACCTGTTGATATGTATATAATGCAGGATTACTTATATTTGTGAGATACATTGTTTCTTGAGATTTTTGCCAAAAAGTGCTACTTATAATAGCTGAAATTAGCTTAAGTAACATTTTATCTTCCTTTCCATAAAATAATATATATTGTATTGACATGCACTGACAATTTTTCTACATACTTAGTACAATAAAAGTTTTGAGATTATTTTTATAAATTATCAGTTCACTGTACCACACATTCGGGATAGACCCACATTGGAGAACTGGACTGAGCTCCCAAGGTCCAAATGAGGAGCAGAAGGAGGGAGAACATGAGCAAGGAAGTCAGGACCGCGAGGGGTGCGTCCACCCACTGAGACGGCAAGGCTGATCTAATGGGAGCTCACCAAGGCCAGCTGGACTGGAACTGATGGAGCATGTGATCAAACTGGACTCTCTGAACGTGGTGGACAATGAGGGCTGACTGAGAAGCCAAGGACAATGGCACTGGGTTTTGATTCTACTGTATGTACTGACTTTGTGGGAGCCTAGTCTGTTTGGATGCTCACCTTCCTAGACCTGGATGGAGGAGGGAGGACCTTGGACTTCCCACAGGGCGGGGAACCCTGACTGCTCTTTGGACTGGAGAGGGAGGGGGAGGGGGGATGGAAATGGGAGGAGGTGGAAAATTTTAATAAAAAAAATGAAATTAAATACTTAGTGACACCTCAAAAAAAATAAAAAAAAATATAAAGAAGAGTTGAAATCTTAATTTTCTATCAATGCTTTTTCAGAAAAGAGAGGCTATAACTGTTAAGGATAGTAGAATAATTATGGAGAAGTCTCCTGCTCTGCCCTAGACCAATAATAAAAGTACCTGGAGGGAAAGACCACACCCGGCTAAGAGTCCAACCTGTGAAAGAGAACCTATGGGGTTTCTTTGCCCCTAGAAAGCAACAACAATGCAAAGATTTTGTGAATGTAAATCAAGAGGGACATGGCCCATTCCAAGAAGCAGTGGAATTCAATTTGGTAGTGCTGTCTGTCCACTTTGTATTGACTTTATAAACCTGAAAGATGCAAGAATGAGTGTTAGTATCAATTCTTTTTCTGCATTTTCAGAGAACCACCGGTGCCAGAAAATGTGTGGCAGGGGAATTCCTGTAAGGAGGATCTTTGAGTGCAGCTGATAAAGTGAAACCTAGTTTGCCGTGTCATTGAATGTTAGATGTATGAAACTTGATTTTAAATTTTACAAGTGGCTACAATTAAGAGATTGACATGGGTCTCAAATGAGACTTTGGACTCTAGGCTTTTAAACTGTATTAAGAACTAGAAGGACTATGGAGATTTTTAAAGTTGTACATACAGTATGCATTTTGTGTTGTATTATAACCTTGAGGCTATGGTGGCCAGGGAGAGGAAGGTGATGGTTTAAAGAAAATTGTGCCCTTAGGCTTACACATTTCACAATTTGATTTCCACTTGATGGCACTGCTTGGGAGGTTGCAGACATTTCCACCTTGTGGGAGAACGTATGTCACAGGCTTTGAAAGTTTATGACCTCATTCCCATCCCAGTTTGCCACTCCTCCTTATATTTGAAATTAAGGATGTGATCATTCAGCTTCCGGATCCTGCCAACATGCCTGCTGCTTGCTGCCATGCCTCTCCCAAATAATGAACTATTACTCTGCTGGAACCATAAGCTAGGATGAATTGCTTCCATAGTTGCTTTGCATCACAGTATTTTATCACAGCAACAGAAAAACAATTATGACAACTTCTGTCATCAAGCATCTATTGGCTTAGTCCAATATCCAGAATCAAATATTTTTTAAAAATCTGCTGTTATGTCCTATTGTTAGAGGCTGCTCTTTCATTTCCTGGACACCCAGATCCAAAATAATCACACAGAAACTGTTTTATTACAACACTGCTTTGCCTATTAGCAGCTCACACTTCTTATTGGCTAGCTCTTATTCCTTAAATTAACCAATTTCTATTAATTGTGTATCAGTACGTGATTGTGACCTACCAGTAAGATTCCATTTAGCATACGGTGTCTGTCTCCTGCAGAGGTTACCTGGCATCTCATTGTTTCTGCCTACTTTCTTGTTCTCTGTCTGCTTGGAAATTCTGCCTTGCCCTATTCTGTACTGCAATAGGCCCAAAGCATTTTCTTTATTAACCAATGGTATTCATATCATACAGAGGGGATTCCCAAATCAATGTCCTATAATATAATATAGGTATTTTAAGAAAATATAAGTCCACCTGATTAATAATTTGTGTAAATTTGATTTTGATAATTTGAGTGAAAAAGGCTTGGTGATTTTAATATAATTACTGTATTTAACTTTAAATATACTGAGTTAAACTACCTTGTTCTTATCACAATATTGGGTATAATTAAAGATATTTAAACAGTAATATTATAGGTAATTTTCAAGAATGTGATGAACTCTTTGACAAGTATCTTCTTATCATTAAACATCACATTTAATGTTTACAAAAGAAAAGTGGTGTTCTATTTAAATTATATCATTGTAAATTTCTGAATATCATATTTGCCACTTGGAGCAGCATCTTTGCTTGGAGTATTCTTTTAAAACTCTTTTGTGGAAAGTGTCACTTACATAAGTAATAGCATTCTCTTTGAAAGTCAAATAGAGTTTCTATATGAAAAAAATTTAAATAAATACCAGTGGAAATTAATCTGTGATAGAATGATCACAGTATGACTTGTTTATCAGTGGAAGAGTAAGGGAGTTATCTTTGCAATTATCATAACATCTGAAATGAAACTACAAAGTGCAATATTTTTATTGTCATGCCACTCCTACTTTGTGAACTGTCCTTATTATAATCCTTTTGAAGGATGGCAACCTGCATTAACTGATATATCCTAAAAAAATTGTCAAGATTATCCCCACACACCCATAATTTTTCTTGCCTTACTCCTATCTAATATATATCACATGTTTAGCATTAATATGAAAGGAATAATCAGAAAGCCCTTTCATAGCCCATATCATTATATAATAAGGAAAAAAAATGTTTTAAAATAGAGAGAAGAAAGAATTGGGTCAAACAGTTGCTTCCAAAGTGTGAAATTTCTGTTCCAATTGCATCCATTAATTTTCCTCCCTGAAATTGAGAGATTATTCATACTGAGATACAACTCTTTTCCTCTAACAGAGTCTTCAATACTTGATATTTTATTAATCCATAATAAGACATGATTTAATAGGTGTCAATGCTAGTGGCAGACTCAATTCACCAGGTTTATTCTTTGGAAAGTCTCTGCAATAATGTCCATTCCTGGTGAAAGTGATTTTTCCTTCCCCTCCTCCTTCCAAATGCTTACCATTAAGGAAGCACATTTTTCAAAGGTGACCCATCAGATAGGATGACAGCAGTGGGCTTCTGACACAGGCATAGTTTGTTCAAGGCCATCTCAGAGCTTCTGAAATGGAAGTGGAAAATGTTCTTCCATTACAGTCATGGTTCTTAAACGGGAATCATGCAACCTTGCAAGCTGCTGGCATGATCTATTTTCTGATATGTGATTTTAAAAATAGAAAAAAAATCTGCAGAGGGACAGAAAGAAGAATGAAATGGATGTACAGAAGAAGAGGGATGGAATTGAGATATAAATAGCACTTATGGTTTCTCATAGTATTTGAATCAATCATGCCATTTCACCCTCTCACTCTGCTGTATCCCTGACCCTGACCTTGAGTTATATGTGATAACTACACGTATACTTAGAAAATTCTCAGTTGCTCACTTTTTTCAAATGGGTTTCTATAACATAGAACTAAAAATTTCAAACTTTCTTTCATAGTATACACATTCTAAAACTAGTGCAATGTAATTATAACATGTTTTATAACTACTCTTTTACAAAGTATGATGCTAAATTATTAAATAGGATTGATTTCCCAGAGAACAACTAAAAATAGTTTATATATGTAAATTAAGTTGCATTTGAATAATTTTGTGTGACTACTATGATCCAGACAATAGTATTAAATAGACAGTAATAAATAGTATTAAATAGATGCATAGAGATGAATGTTTAGTCTATTATGGATATATTTATACATATTAATCAAAATGTTCTGAATGAGAAAATAATTTTAAATTGTAAAAAAATTCTATAAACTGTAGTGACAGGGAGACAAGTAAGATTCTTTTCAGTTACCTTTATTCCAAAAGGCATGAACTACATGCAATACTATTTTGAATATTAATTTATTCATCAAACTCTCCTTTTATAATCAATGTGAAAAGTAATTTAATCCCAGGAACACGTGTACATTCATAATGGTCTGCCCAACAAATTAGCAAAGTCCTATTTATCATGGTGGGAATGTGGAGGTGTTCTTGTATGTTTACCCAATCTGTTGTCATTCTATTTCTCCCACACGGTGGTCTAAAGACATGAAATGTTATCAGCTGCTGGAAGAAATTGTTCTGATGACAATTGGTTTAGGCACCAATCCTATGTGTATAGCAAAATATCATAGGAAACATTTCATTGACTTTTTTGTCAGTCGTGTTTGTTCTGCCTTAGGTCTCTGAGTCATCCAGCTTCTGGATCCTGGCCATCTAGGTAGTGTTGGGCATGGGCTGCTTGTGATATGGCCCTCAGGTTATACCAGCCTTTGGTTGGCCACACCCACAAATTCAGAACCATCACTGCTCCATCACATCTTGCAGCCGGGCTTACTGTGGCTCATAAATTTTGTGTCTGTGTTGTTTAACTATACCACCACTGGGAGCCTAGCCTGATTAAAGAAAATGGCTGGCTCAGGCTCTGCACAGCCAAACAATAGGTAGAGCTCCAAAAATTCCATAGAAGAGGAGGATGAAGGATTGTAGGAGCCCAAAGAATGAAGATCATTGCCCACAATCAACCGAGAAGGGCTCATAGGGACTGACAGAGCTTGAAGTGACCATCTGGGTGCCTGTAGTGGTCTGCACTAGGTTCTCTGTATACATGCTTTGGTTCCTTAACTTGGGGTAGGGACTAGAAGGAGGAGAGGCTGTAGTTGGGATGTGTTATGTGAGAGAAAAGCAAATGAATAAATATTAACAAAATAAATAAACACATTTTTAAAAAGACATGAAGTGTCCCTTTTTAATTCAGGGTTAAGACAGGAAAATACTGCACTCAATGATGTTCACTTAGAGGAACAGTGCAAGGTAGTTTTTGTAACATTTCAGGCATTTTTTAAAAACTTTTGTCAAGAACTGAGAAGGGAAAAATTACACTTTTGGAAAATTTCAAGGTTTCTGAGTGATGCTTGAACTATTTAGTTGGATACAAAAGAAATTGTGCATTTAGTTGCCATGGTACTGCTTCATGCATTGTCTTTATAGGGAACAAGATGGTGCTTTAACAACAGTGTGACTCATCTCCTGAGGTAACACTGATAAGACTTTCTTTCTTAACTGAGTCAGAATGCTTCTATTGGTAAGGATGTTTTGTTGCTTTTGATGTTGACAAAGACCGAATTTATTGAGAAACTAGGTTTTAACTCCTGCTACAAATAGAAAACAGCTTCTTTGAACTAATTCACAAAATAGTATTTGGTCACTAAATAGAGTTGTCACAAAATAACAGTGTTTTCATAACTTGTGGGGTTTTGGGGGGTTATACCCAAGTGTTGATGAATGCATGAAATTGATGTTCCTGGTGTTCTGATAAGAACTATCAATTATATGATTCATAGTGTACTCCTGACAGGATAGCGTCAAAGCTTCATTTTTCCTCAGTATAGAATCAGTGGAAAGAGTTCTAGAAGACACAAAAATGAGTTCAAGAATTTCCTTGTCCTCATACACTTAGAAGAAAATAAGAGTCAAATTTAAGAACTATTTGTATTCTTTTTTTTTTTTTTTATCTTTTTTTTATTCTTTTTTAATTAAAATTTCCAACTGCTCCCCGTTTCCCATTTCCCACCCCTCCTCCCACACATTGCCCCCTCCCCCCACTCCCCTCCCCCATCCCCACTCCTCTTCTCCTCCCCCCAGTCCATTCCCCCTCCCTCTCGATACTGAAAAGCAGTCCAAATTCCCTGCCCTACAGGAAGACCAAGGTCCTCCCACTTCCATCCAGGCCCAGGAAGGTGAGCAACAAAACAGGCTAAGCTCCCACAAAGCCAGTTCATGTATTAGGATCGAAACCTAGTGCCATTGTCCTTGGCTTCTCATCAGCCTTCATTGTCCGCCATGTTCAGAGAGTCCAGTTTCAACCCATGCTTATTCAGTCCCAGTCCAGCTGGCCTTGAAGAGCTCCCAATAGATCAGTTCCACTGTCACACACCCAACCACTGGGACATTGGGGCCGATCTATTGGGAGCTCACCAAGGTCAACTGGACTGCTACTGAAAAAACATGGGATAAAACCGGACTCTCGGAATGTGGCGGACAATGAGAGCTGACGAGAGGCCAAGAAGAATGGCACAGGAACTTTCAACTGGCGATAGATCGAGAGAGAGACAGAGACCCAAATTGGAGCAATGGTCTGAGCTCTTAAGGTCCAAATGAGGAGCAGAAGGAGGGAGAACATGACCAAGGAAATCAGGACCACGAGGCGTGCACCCACCCACTGTGACAGTGGAACTATTTGTATTCTTATGAATGTGACACCCAGGCAATATTAAGGAACTCCTCTAAGCTCTCATCATACTGTGTTTATACCTCCATTATGACATTTCCACTTGTTTTTTTTTTTTTTTTTTTTTTTTTTGGTTTTTCGAGACAGGGTTTCTCTGTGGCTTTGGAGCCTGTCCTGGAACTAGCTCTTGTAGACCAGGCTGGTCTCGAATTCACAGAGATTCACCTGCCTCTGCCTCCCAAGTGCTGGGATTAAAGGCGTGCGCCACCACCGCCCAGCGTCCACTTGGTTTTATAATTCATTTTTTCTGTATTCTTGGTTTGTTTATGTTTGAATGTATGGTATCGTCACTGTTGGTATTATTATTATTTACTCACAAAAAGTATAGGCTCAATACAAGTTTGTTGAGTAAAAGTAATGGTCATTAACCTTTAAGATTATTTCAAACATACAAAGAAAAGGAAATAAATCTGGGATTTATTTAATGGTCATATGTACAATTGCTTTCTTCATTTTTGAAGATATATTTTTATTAATTCTTCAAGACTTTCATCCAATGTATTTTAATTGTATTTAGTTTCTTACACCTCCCCTTAACTCAACCAAGATCAAACCAATAGCTTCCTACATACTCTGAACTTTGGGTCCTCTTTTTGTTTTTTTAATAACCCACCAAGTCCAATTATGCTGCTAAAATATTCATCAGTATGGAGCCATCCAGGGAGCATAAGTGGTCAAGTCATCATAAGCCACAGCATTAATGAATGCTGTTAGTAAGTCTGTTACTCTCTTCCCTGAAAGTCTTCAGCTGTCAATAATTCCTCAACTAGAGCTTATGGCTTTCAAGCCCCCATTCCAAAACTAGAATGATGACTAGCTTGATGTGTAGGTCATGGGAATGCAAACACAGCTGCTGAACTTAGGGGTTCAGTGGCTCTTTCATGTCCAGAAGATACTGTTTCACTGTGGTTGTCCCAGACCTCTGACGCTTGCAACATTTTGCCCCCTTGTTGTTTGTTTCTGAGCTTTTAAGAGAGGTAATATAAGTGTTTCATTTGTGGTTGAGGATTTCACTGACATTTATTCTTTGAAATTTGATCAGTTGTGAGTTTTGATCTTAATCACTCTCCCCCGAAAAACCACTATCTGAAGAAAATTTTCTGATGAGGTGTGCACTAATCTATGGGTTAGAGAGATACAAATGTATTGGGAAGATTGATACTATATCTATTTTAAATATAAAAGTAATAGATGCATCTCTGAGGCCTATGATCTCCCAACTATGAATTCTGGTCCAAATTTACAGTATGGGACATAAATTTCATCCTATGGCGTAGGCATTAAATTCAAACAGAAAATGGTTGGTCTTCCTCCATAACACTTCTGTTACCTGAATATTATTGTAGCTTATAGAGTCTGCAGCTGGGTAAGACTTCATGATTTTTTCCCAGCTGTGTATAATAGCACCTCCCTGTATGATGGAAGCTAGCCAGCATGGGGGAAGGTTATCTGGTCAGTACCAACTTTATTTCTCCATGCTCTGTGACCAAAGCATATGGGAAAATTCTGAGGCTTTTATTAGCTTTCTGATAACTCTTATTCTCTTTATCTAGAACAGCTTAGGTGAAAATACATATATTTCATTTATTGTTTTAATTAAAAATTTAAAGCTTTTAAAAATATCTATTTTGTAATCTGACTGCAGTTTCCCCTTCCCTCTCTCCTCCCAGTCTGTTTCTCCATCTCCCCACTATACACTATACACTCCTATTCAGAAAAGGGGAGGCTTCCCATGGATATCAGCAAAATATGGAAATTCAAGTTGCAGTTAAGACTAAACACCTCTCCTGTATTAAGGCTGAACAAGGTAAATTATTATGAGGAATAGGGTACCAAAAGCCAGCAGGAGTTGGAGATAGCCCCAGGAATCCTATAAGAAGACCAAGCTACACAACTGTCATCATTTATGCAGAGGGTCTAGGTTAATTTAGTCTCAGGCAGGCTCCCTGGTTGTCATTTCAGTCTCTCTGAGCTCCTATGAGCTCATGTTAGTTGTTTCTGTGGGTTTTCTTGTGATGTCCTTGACTCTTCCGTCTCCTACAATCCTTTCTCCCTCTCTTCAACAGCATTCCCTGAGCATGGCCTAGTGTTTGACTGGTGTGCTTCTATTTACAGAGAATATTTTCTCACTCTAAACCAATATGGCAAAAGAGACAAAGGATTTCTCCAATTTCTCATTTCTTTTTGACACAGGTTCTAAATATGCTGAGCAAGTTGACTGTCTCTTCTATTGTGAAGAGACACCATGGCCAACACAACTTACAGAAGAACTAGTTTATTGAGAGTTTGAAGTTTTAGATGCTGATTCCATGACCATGATGGTTTGAGAGCATGGCAGCAGTCAGGCAGCCATGGCACTGGAACAGTAGCTAAGGGCTTTCATCTGATCCACTAGAAGGAGGTAACAGTGTCAATAGGAAAGGGGAGAGAGGACAGAGAATGAGAGAATGCTAATTGGGAATGGCGTGGACATTTGAAACCTCAAAGCTCATTACCAGTGACATGCATTCTTCAGCAAGGCCACACCTCATAATTCTTCCCAAATAATCCCACTATCTCTGAACCGAGCATTCAAATGGAAGATCATATGGGAGAAATTCTCATTCAAACCATCACATTGACCTTTAAACTTTTATTTTCTTTTATAAGCATCTAAAAGGACAGGATTATAGGTGAGTACACACCATCAAGTCTAGTCTCTGAGTTTTCTTTTATAAGAATATTAATCCTATTCATTAGGGCTTGATCCCCATGACCTAATCACTACTGACAATCCTAGTCTCCTACTATTTATCATTATTTTCAGGATGAGGATTTGAACATGTGAAATTAAGACTGAGCATAAACATCCATATTATAGTAATAACCTATATAATAAATCTTCATTTATTCATGGTAATTGGGTGAGTGGTAGGATTTGGAGGAGGAGTTCATACTGGTTATTTTGTTGTTGACTGATTTAATATTTAGTTTTCAACTGCAGTGATATCTTGAGTTAAGAACTGTTGAAGAGTTCCTTTAGTGAGACTTCTTGTTTGTAGGTATTTTAATATAAGGATCAAAAAATTGTCTTTAATAAATGGCACATTCTCTAAAAGCCTGTTTATATTTTCAAAAATAGTATTGTACTTACTAATAAAACAAAGAAAACCTAAAGATCTCTATTATTTCTACTATTTACATAAAACATTAGTATTTTTAACTTACTATATGGTTTATCAAAAAATGGCCCCCAAACGAAAAGGCACTCTTAGGAAGTGTGCCTTGTTGGAAGAAGTATGTCACTGTGGGAGCAGGCTTTGAGATTGCTTTTCTTATGCTTCAACAGTGTGACAATTTGTTAACTTCCTATTGCCTGCAAGATGTAAGACTCTCAGATACTACAACACTATGTCTGCCTGCACATTGCTGTGCTCTCTATCTTGATAATGAAGTGAACTTCTGAACTGAAAGCAAGCCACCACAATTAAATATTTTCTTTTTAGGAGTTGTCGTTGTCATGGTGTCTTTTTACAACAATAGAAAGCCTAACTAAGGCCGGGCGGTGGTGGCGCACGCCTTTAATCCCAGCACTCAGGAGGCAGAGGCAGGCGGATCTCTGTGAGTTCGAGACCAGCCTGGTCTACAAGAACTAGTTCCAGGACAGGCTCCAAAACCACAAGGAAACACTGTCTCAAAAAACCAAAAAAAAAAAAAAAAAAAAAAAAAAGAAAGAAAAGAAAAGAAAGCCTAACTAAGACACTTAATGTATAAAAAAATTGAGCAGAAATTGCATTAACTTATGCCATTGTAGACAAAATTAGCAAGAATCACCAGCACAATAATTTAACTAGTGCTATTTTCTGACAGATGAGCCATTTAATAATCCAAAGAATTTCCTCTAGAAATTTAAATGCCTAAAAGAATTATATACTTAACCTTTCCTTTTTTTTTTAACTTAGCCATCAATTTGCATTTGACTTTAAAAGTGTTAAGAATACTTTGAAGCTGTTTAAAAGCTAAATTACAGGTAACTAACTATTAAAAACCTGTTTCCACTGTCAGTGTCTGCATAGTGGCAGAAATATAATACAAGTAAGTGGAAACATAAGATTGTGACCTTTAGCTAAACAACTACTTTCTGTAATTGGCATGAAGCTAATGCATGTGACTGTTAGATTTTACTTCATCATCTAGTAGCAAAAATAACATATACCAGTAATATTCAGTTAAAATAGCTCAGCGTGATTGTAGCTAATTAAATTATATGAAACCACAAAACTCAATTTAAGCAATATTGAGTACAAAACTAAAATATACAAAGAAGGAGCAAAAATAACTTTGAGAGTCAGATATTCCTGCCATTGATTTTTTTCCAAGAAACTCCAATCATTGTCAGCTAAAAGTCTAGGTGTTAATTAATGTGACAGAAAAAGTGAGGCCTTTCTAACTTTACTTTCACTAATTATGTATTTATGTGAATTAGAAGACACTTCTTTTTAGTCTCATATTGGTGCCTCAAGTTTAAAAAATATATCCCCAAATTTTGGGTAACACATGTACTCTTGATTGTAGTGTATTTTCCTATTGTGCTTAGAGCTTGAATACAGAGCCTCATATATGCTAAACAAATATATTACTATTGAGATCCACCTACAAACTCTGGGTTTGTAAACTGTTTATTTCATTGAATTGTTGTCTCTAAAGTGTATGTATGCTTATTTCACTTATTGTAGTTTAAAAACATAAAATTTGAAAAACTGTGTTATGTGAGCATAAAAATATGATTGCCCTGGTAACACTGAGTTTCAGAGGAGCTAAAATAGAATTATTTTTTAGGTCCACAATATTTTAGAGATGCCTTTTTTTATCTGTGTCGGAAAACAGGTTCCTCTTGCTTCCTTTAACCTTTATATGGATGAGAATTTTAGGTGTAGATAAGGGTCATATCCTTCTTTAGCATTTTCCAAATCTTTACTAGTAATGCAATATAATGAATATACAAGACACTGATGATTTCACGTCTGTCAATTTCATCTATAAATAGATGCTATAAAATGTCCATTCATAATGATAGCATCAGCGTGATACCAAAATTTTCATGAATATTCTCATGCACTGAAAATGGAATTATTTATGAAGAAATTCATTTCTTAAACTACTTTTAGTGACAAAACTGAACATACAACACCCTTCCATTTTCTTCACTGGTATAGCTCCAAGATAAACAGATGAGACATTTCTGTGAATATTTATAAAGTACACGATTTGTTGTTGCCACCAACTGAAAATGCTTAAAGATTCATCAATACTACAGGATTAGATAGTATGGCCAGAGGACCATAAGTAAAAAATTGAGTGAACTTTCATTATGAAAATTAATAGTATTAATGAATTTCATAGACATAGTATTATGTACATGAAGCCAAATGTTTTCTCAGTAAAAATTTCAAAAAGAGTAAAATTAACAACTATTATGGAAATCATTAGAAATTACTTTTCCTTGTGGGAAAAGTGATTGGAAGAAGCCATTGGAAATGAGTCTAGGTTGTTAATATAATAATATTCTATGTATTTATCTGTTTCTGGGTTATTAGTTTATTCTCAATCATAACACTTTCCAAATATATATATGGGGGGGGCTATTTCAATAAAAAATTTCAAACTTTGAAGGTTCTGAGGCTAAATATAATTAACTGAACTCATGTGATTATTTTTGTCAGTGATAGTTTCCTAGTGTTGTAACAAATCAACACCAATTGGATGGCATGAAATAACTGCAATTTATTCTGTGTCGTAGATTAAGGCAAGAAGTCTAAAATTAATATGCTTTGTAGGTTTCTGTAGTGATGATGCGGGCCACTTCCCACTGCCTAGCTCCCGGCCACAGGCTAGCTTTACCGAAAATAGTTACACAGAAACTGTATTCATTTAAACACTGCCTGGCCTGTTAGTTTTATCCCCTTATTGGCTAATTCTCACATCTTGATTAACCCATTCCTAATAATCTGTGTAGCACCACGAGGTGGTGGCTTACTGGGAAAGATTCAGCACGTCTGACCTGGTGCTTGCTCCATTGCATCTGACCTCACTGCCTTCTTCCTCCCAGCATTCTGTTCTGTTTACTCTGCCTACCTAATTTTCTGTCCTATCAAAGGGCCAAGGCAGTTTCTTTATTATCCAATGAAAGTAGCATATAGACAGATGACCCTCCTCCATCAGGTTTCTTTTATTACAAAATCTCTCAGTGAGTCTTTTTGATGTCTCTCCTCTGATAATAGCCTCTGGTACAGAGAAAACACCAGTTTTCTTGGTGTTTGTGGACTATAGACATACCATTACAATCACTACTTTATCTTTTCACATGATTTATTCCTTTGTGTTTCTTCTGTTCTGACATTGATTAGGACACAAACTTTTAAACTTAGGGCCCACATGGGTAGTTGAGATTCTTTTGAGTAAGTTAATTACATCTCTAACAGCTCTTTTTTTCCCAGTAGAACCACAGTTGCAGGTTCCCAGGTAACATAATTTATTTGGGGTAGGTACCATTAAATTCACTACAGGGCTCATTCTTCAAAGTCAATATGAGTCAGTAATAGAAACATAACAATATTATATAAATAACACTATGAAAATATTATAAGTAGACAAATGATAGCTTTAAGATTTTGAAATATGGAGAGTAAATATTTTTTATATAGCCAAATGCCATAAATAAATTTGGTTGTAAATAGAAATCCAAAGAAATTGTAGGATTTGAAGAAAATAGGTACTTCAGCATCTATAGGTAAAGAATGGGGCTTAAAGTAGTAATAATTAGTCAAAAGATAAAAATGAGTGAGATAGGTATACAGAAGCATTTGGAAGGAAGAAAGGTAAAGATGAAATGTTATAATTTTATTATAATTTCAATTTTTAAAAAAATTATAAAACATATAAAAGAAATCAAGGAACCAAATCATAATGGCTCTCTACAACTGTAAACACAAAGAATTAATGAGAAAGAGGGGGAGTCATTATACATAAATGAATAATTATGAATCCGTCTATAGTTTAAATTGTGCACATTCAAACTACTACCACATTTTGCTCATGTACTAGTTCACTTGAGCTAATGCTGCATACCACTTAGGAGATTGAAAATTATTTCTCTAAATAAAACTCCCAAGTTCAAGAAGAAATGCTTGCTTTTTGTTGTTTATGATCTTGGTGGTGCAGTAATGGTCTTTCCAATTGAAGAGACTGGTACTTTGCTACCACTCACACTAAAATGCATCTAGTAATTAGTCTTACTAATTTAAAAATTTTTTCAACTTGTGATGCTTCACTTATACACAATATGAAAGACAAAGAACTTTCTGAGAAGCTAAGATATAAAATAACAATAAGGAAACAAAGATTATACAGGAAAAGAATAGAAACTTCAAAAATAATGACTGTTCTTGAGTAAATTCAAAATTGTTTTACAATTTATTGTCTGAAATGTACATTCACAGAGTAAGTAAGAACACTATAGAGATTAAAATATTTTGATAGTTTAAATGAGAACAACCCCATAGACTTTAATGCTTGAATACTTGGTCCCCAGTCAGTGAACTTTTAGGAATTATAGGAAGCATGGCATTGTTGGAGGAGGCCTGCTGCCATGTTCCACACTATGATGGTACTGGACCTACCCTCTGAAAATGTAACCACCAATACTTCTTTCTTCTTTAAGTTGCCTTGCCTATGATGTCCTACCACACAAAAGAAATACCATACCACAAATATCACAGAAACTAAAACAAATTACCAAAGAAATCATAATTTGCTTCAAAGGAAAACCAATATAGAAGTTCTAATTTTAAAGGGGTAAAAAATAGAGAAATATAGATAAGAAATTTTAAAATAAACAATACAAAGAATTATCCTTAATTGATAATGTAGTTTTCTATATTTTTAGAATTCAAAAACTGATTACCAAAGTAAATTAGGGTGACACATATTGAGTCATATTTTCTAGAAATTTTAGAATAAAGGTAAAGATGTTAAAAGCTTTCTAAAATAAGGTAGAACAAATGTAAATGTGATGAAAGTCAGACTAGCTTTAATATCTTCAAAAGAAACACTACAGAAATGTCAAATATCAATTTGTGAAGGAATTATACTGTTTTGTACTAATAATATATACTCAAATTAACAATCAGTTTATATGTGAGAGTAAAGTTCTCAAAAATACATTTATTTAGTTTGATTTCCCACTAAAGTCCTGGTAACTTTGGTAGGAAAACTGACAAGAAAACATTAATAATCAGAAAGCAGAATCACATTGATTTTTTTAAAAGTAATGAAAGAGAAAATGTATAGAGAGGAACATAGAAGTAAAAAGGAAAACAAAAAGCTAAATGAGAAAAATACTTCTCAGTGAAGAACTGAGTAAAAAAAAAGATAGATAAATAAGAATGATGTTCTCAAAAAACCCAGCCCTTGTGTCTCTGAAAACCTTGTAGTATTTCGGGATTTTAAAGAATTTTTTGCTTGGTAAACCCTTTGTCCATATTCATGTTCGTTCACTAGTCCTTCAGATACCAAATTTAAATGAAGTAGCATATAACACAAATTCAGTCATACTAAAAACTAAAATTCAGTCATATTATAATGCTGAACTCATACAGAAAATTTAATTATTTTAAATTATACAAATATTTCATAGATAAACATCAGAATGGAAAATTTCATTACCTCTTGATAGTATGATTTAAAAAGATATTGTCAATTTGAAATGAAGAATCTGGTTATAGGTTAAGAAGATTTATTCTCATAGCAATGTTACAATTCTTGAAAAATTGTTCTAAAGTAAAATGGTCAATGTTTACATTAATATATCTCAATTTGAGGAGATTCATGAGTTTTTTAAATGTTATTTTTTATATATGATTATTTTTGTTTCTTGAAATATAACTGATATTAGCACATAAGCACAAAATCTTTTTTGCCCCTCATCTGTGATCTTCTATCATTGTAACTCTACTGTAAAGGTTATACTACTCTGCTTGAGGTTTAAAAGAAGTAGACTTTGACAGAAGTGTCATATTTCCTTTTGCATTTCTGCATAATAATGGAGCAGATATGTAGTGCATAGTAAGCACCCAATACAAACTTATTAAGCTCACTCAAAACAGCAAGATTCTTACATAGACACACTTGTGCCATGGTTTGAATGAGAAATGTTCCCCCATAGGCTCATACATTTACACACAGGGTCCCCAGTTAGTGGCACTGCATGTAGAGGTTATAGAACTCTTGAAATAGGATTTTTCTAGAGGAAATGGATCACTAGGGGTGGGACTTGGACATGTCTTCTATGCCATTATGGGATCTTCCACAGAAACACTTCCTTCACTTGTCTTTGGTCATGATATTTCATGACAGAAATTAAACAGCAGGCACTTGCCTCTTTTAAGAGAAATTTAGAGAAATGTTAAATTTTAAATTTTCTAGGCTTTTGTTTTCACCATGAACCCATACAATATGCTTTTGGAATATATCCCTAGTAAAAATAAAATGATAGTGCTTTGTGTTTGCATAGTCTCTGTGTATTGAAGATGTTCCAGACTCTAATTAGCAAACCAAACCTAGTCTAGCTTGCTGGTCAAAGGTCCCTCTTTCAATTTACACACTCATAAATATTTATTATTTGTGCTAATGCTGAGTTCTAGACTGCTGAATGAATTGTGGCATTTTTCTGTAACTCTGTTGTCATATTGGCTGTATTTGGTACTCTAATAATGCTTAAATTCTGCCTGTCAACAGATATTAACATTTTTTGAATATCTAGGGAATCCATAGCAGAATTTCCATTACCTTCTGCTCATTTAGAGTCTTGTTATTAAGCAAATCTTGAAGACAGAATATCATTTGTTTGGAGGTTCGTGGTTTTTTTTGTTTTTTTTTTTTTTCATGTTTCATGGGTTCAGTTTTCCATTCTCCTAAAGAAAACATATGCTATTATATTTTGCAACTATCTGTTTGTTTTTTTTCAGTTGAACAATGCCCAATTCACAAATTAATACTTTTGCAAATTCGTACGGTGGCTATATAAGCACATAAATGTGCTTACTTGGACCGAGTATGAATTTAATGTGCTGTGGTGTCTTTTGTCAAGTGAATTTTTAGTAATGGATGCTATCAGATTTACTTGTCCACACATACACAAGGCGTTAAATAGAAGTTTTGAGGCAAACTTTTAAAACAATGTCTATTATCTTCTTTTATGAAAAGGATAATTATATTCATAAAAATTTATTTCATTTCTTAATATTTTAATTTTTAAGAATCTTTTTGATTGTTCACAGCATTATCTGCTTTTTCAAATTTTGGGCAGGCATGTTGACTTGGTAGCCAATATTGTGACCCAATATTCAGTTAAAACAATAAATTGTACTTTTTTTCTTTTTTTAATTATTCATGTCTGTCTTTCTGTCCTTCTGTCTGTGTGTTAATTCCTCAGCCTCCATTTGGAGGTCAGACAAAAATGTCCTGGAGATTATTATTTCCTCCTGGTTTCTAAGGATCAAATTCATGTTCTCAATCATGAGTGACAAACTTTAGCCATTGAGTTATCTTGCTGGTCCCAGTGTATTTTGTTATCCAGGTGGTTCCTGATTGTTGAACTCTACACACTGCAATAGGCTTCACAAATTAATCTGGTATCTTGGCACTTGGAAGTGTTGCTTTCAGGTATACTTTCAAACACACAACAGAAGTGCTTATGGAAGCACCAATTCTTCAGAATTTCTTTTTTAAAAAAAATATCATGGGTTGTAATACAAAATTCCTTCATGGATTTGAGGCTTTTATAAGTAGAAATGGCAGGAAGAACACTGGGTAATTGTTGATGGAATTTCTGTCCCTCCTGATCCCGCAGCCAGTCATTCCCAAAGAAACACACAGAGGTTTATATTAGTTATAAACTGTTTGGCCTATTAGCTCAGGCTTTTTATGAACTAGCTCTTACAACTTAAAGGAACACATAATTCTTATCTATGTTGAGCCTCATGTCTTTGTACTTCTTTCAGTAAGGCATTCTCATCTTACTTCCTCTACATTTGGCTGATGTCTATGTCTGCATTTCCTCTTCCCAGAATTCTCTTAGTCTTGTTGCCCCATCTATACTTCCTGCCGGACTACTAGGCAATCATCATTTTATTAACCAATACGAGTGATAAATCTTTACAGTGTACAAGAGCATTATCCCATAGCAGGTAACACTTGCCAATTTGGCAACATAAAGTAGGCCACATATACTTGCTGATGAGCAGAAAACCAAGTTGATTTTTATTCATTTTCACCCCACCATCACATAACTTGTTTAGCTAATTGTTCTTGTTGTCAAAGCTGTCAGTTAAAGATAATTCAACAAACTAACATTTAAGTACTTTATTCCAAACTCATAAGCTTTGCATCAGAGTTGGCCAGGGTTTGGAAGCAAGAGCCACATTACAGGTGTCTGCTATTTTGTAGGCTTGCATGAACACACTGACAGACATTCAGGTAGCAGAAAAAGTTTTTGGAAATCCTGCTCAGCCCCTGGTGTCTTTTTGCCCTCTCTTGATCTCTAGTCTAGCTGTTCAATGAAGAGAAATGAAGCTGTTGAGGCATCAGTGTAGCTACAGCTGGTATGATGAAGGTTGGACTTGGGCTACCAGATAGCACAGGCATTATTTTTACTCATGTGGAATGTTGCCTTGCTGTGCATTTGAACTGTTGTCAGAAAGATTGATTCTTGATTTTTTTTTTTAAATGATAAGTACTAGCTACTTTGGATATTTACCCAGGGGCATTGCAGCTGCCTGGCATTGCAGTGTGGCAGCTGAGCAGTAATAGCTGCTATTTCTCTGATTTGTTTGTGTCTTTGTCAGCATTTGAGCAGAGGGAAGTTCAAGCCCAGACTGGGGCCCTCACTCTCCAGTGATCTCATCCAGTCCATGGCTTTAAATATTCTCTGCAATGCTAATGACTCCCAAATTTATAACTCTTTTCCTGATGTCATCGCTGCATCCCAGCTGCTTACTAAGTAGTGCTGCTTTAATATCTATGAGATAGATCCAGTTTAACATGACCAAAACAAAATCCTGAACTGTCCAGCCATATGCCCCTCTGATTACTAGCCGTTCCATCTCTCCATTACAATAAACGGTAACTTATACGGTGATTGATCCAGCCCAAGCTTTATAGTTATCCTTAAGTACTACTTTATCTTGTATCCCACATTTCAAGGACATTACCTTGAAAATACATTAACTAGGGCTGGAGAGACGGCTCAGAGGTTAAGAGCACTGGGTGCTCTTCCAGAAGTCCTGAGTTCAATTCCCAGCAACCACATGGTGGCTCACAACCATCTGTAATGAGATCTGGTGCCCTCTTCTGACCTGCAAATATACACGCAAGCAGAACACTGTATATGTAATAAATAAATAAATAAATTTAAAAAAAAAGAAAATACATTAACTACATAGCCGTTCCATCTCTCCATTACAATAAATGGTAACTTATACGGTGATTGATCCAGCCCAAGCTTTATAGTTATCCTTAAGTACTACTTTATCTTGTATCCCACATTTCAAGGACATTACCTTGAAAATACATTAACTACATAGGTGCTTTTCTGTGCTGCCACCTGAAACATATTCAAATACAAATTATGTCTCAACTGTTGTCTCCTAACTTGCCAACTTGTTTCTCTTATCCTAACACTATACTTTCTCCCAGCAATTGAAGCTCAAAACCCATAACAAATCCTAGCATACATTATGTCACATTGTCTTCTGATTAGAAGTTGTTTAAGCCATTCAACCACAAAACGCACATGAAACCTAAACAGTCATAAGCAATCCGTGTCCCCGAAATTTCTCTTTTTTCCTGTATTTTCATTAGTTGATGTCCTCAACTACATTCACATGTAGTGACCTTTATTTTGCTTGTCTAGTATTCTACTCAAGGCCCTGTTCCATTTCACTTTCAACTTGCCTGTCCCTTTCAACTTTCTTTTCTCTTCACCCAAGTGTTTACATAGCTGAGTTTGACAACTCCTTTATGTTTCCACACCAATGTCCTACTATTGGCAAGCTCTCTAATCATTAGACCTTGTAAACCATACGGCTTCTCTTAAATCTCTTACTTTGCTGTGCTTTCTTAATGGCTATTATAAAGCCCTGCTGCCCTTACTGCTTGTGCTCACAGACTTCCTTTAGTTGGCTCCCAGTTCTCCAGTACTGAGAAGAATGCATTGTGCACAGAATAAGCATATGTGGAAAGTATAAACATCCACTTGATTCTTCTTTCCACCACTTCTAAAATAGTGCTTAGGACACCTGATTTGTTTTCTATTTTCATAATAGCTCTGTAACATCTTTAGTTCTTTGATTAAAGAGCCTCTGAAAATCATCTCGATGCAACCCTAACTTGAGTAATCATGATTCCTGCTATTGAAAAGCAGGTTGTACTCTGGTTTCCATTCTTTGGATGACCTCCCAACAAATGCATTAGTGATAACAATATCCTACAAACACCATTTGCTTTCCATCAAAGCTTCAGTAGCTGCAACTCATCTGCCTCTCCCAAACAATCCCCCTTTCTTAATCCTTAAAATTCTTTTTCTTCTTTAGTAGAGAATCTCACTATATAGCCTTGAATGGCCAGGAGCTTGTTAAGCAGGCCAGGATGATATTAAATAACAGAGATCTACCTGCATCTGCCTCCCAGTGGTGGGATTAAAGGCATGAGCTACTGTGCCTAGTCTCAGAAGTGGTATTCTTTTAAGTTATATTGTCAATAAGTTTTCTGATATTTTCAAAATAGGGACCATGGAACTCAATATTAGTGTTTGCCGTAACATTCTGAAAAGGCCTTGTGAATGCTACTTACTCCATAACATCTATTACTTTGGGTTTCAGTCTTTTTCAAATCTCTTTTATGTTAAATTATCTATCATTTTAATTAAAAATACAAACCCAATTAACAATTGACTTTTCAGGAGGACACACTGGTACACTTTGATGATATATCGAGTTGGATATCAACGAAGACATAGCTTTCTGTGTGATGTGCATTGCTACACAGTTGTACTTCAAAAACTTTTTAAATATGTTAAGACGTTATTTCCTCTAAGCTCTCAAGGTTAACAAGAGCCCTGAGTCTAATCACTTCTGGTGCCAAGATTGTCCTACAAGAATGTTATTTACAGCATGTACCATGATAAATATTAAGAATAACTCTCGTTAGGCACAGCTAAATAGAACTTAATTTGTAGTCGTGGAAATATGTGATTATACTTAGTTGTTTTTCTTTCTTTTTTTTATTGTAGCTAGTTTGGCTGAGTCTAATAACAGCTATGTAGTCTACCAGGAACCAATGACTTAAAATAAGCACAACTAAGCAACTTATCAAGCTCAGCAAACATTAATTTGAAGTGTTAACAACCCATAGTGGGACCAGCAGGCAAGAATTAAATTAAATTGATAAGCCACTCACTTGAGAATAAAATCATCAAAGGAAACTTCATCTTCTAATGGGGCTGCCATTGTTGGATACCAGCCTGTTGACTCTTGCTGTGCTCACTTGACCTTCTGCTGCCTTCTTTGTGTTTGATGATATGGCAAACAATAGTGCTGTTCCCTGGAAGTGACTTCAAAGTCCTACCTGCAGGCCTTACTTTATTGAGTACAGGTTAATCTGGCACCCGTACTGTTCCTCTAATAGAGCCTGCAGCCATCTAGTAATTTCCCTTTGGGTCCCACAGACTATGTGTTGTTTACTGACCGCATCTCTGCCTTCGAGGATCTGCCAATATGTGATGAGACCAGTGTTCTGTGTTTAGAAACGCTGTCATGCTAGGTTAGTCTTTAAGGAATTAGCTTACAACCATTGTTTTTGAAACATTGTTTAATCCAAGTAAGAGCATTATGGAGACTAAAGATTTGTGAGTCAAAATTTACAACCTAATGTCACCTTACAAGGGGAAAAGGCATGTTTGACAATCTATTACTCATGCATAAATTAATCCTAAGAGAAAATAAGTATTTGGCCTCTACCTCATAATTCTTATGTTTGTTAATTCTCTTAATAAAGTTTATGATGATGCCTATTACTCATATTTCTCAAGGTGTGTGATCAATTGTGTACCACTGCCTCATTAACCCTTGCCCATGGCCTCTGTTCAACTCAGTTTATTTTATTATGCCGCAGCTCTTTTTCTATAATGACCCTCCCCACCCTTCTTGTCTCAGGATAATATAGCCTGGATTCTGAAGAAAGTAAAATTCAAGAAACTAATATTATTGTACACCTGTGCTTTTGGAGCACATTCTGCGGTCTAAGAATAATATCATTTACTGTTACCTAGAATTTCACTCAAACTTCATATCATTATTTTCAGGAGATGTATTTTACAATTCTCTTTCAAGCAAGGAAACAAGAATTCCAGCAGATGAATAAACTTGCCTAAATCAATTCTACAATGAAGGCAAACTAAGGGTACAATCTAGGAATTCCTGACTAAAGACATTGTTCCTTCCATGGTACACAAAGAAAACAAAGAGATCTAATGAAGGGGTCTCGAAATTATCAACCTTATGTCCGCTTGATATAGCTTAGTAGTTTCCTTGTTTAACTGACTCCTTTCTAACTCTTGGCTCCTTTCTATTGTCATCTTACTTGTTATCTATTTTATTAATGTCATGAAAGCTTGAAAAAACAAATGAATGTGTCTTTTTACAATGTCAGACTTTATTGAGTAACAATAAGTTCACTAAATGTAGGGGTTTTAATTGTAGTAATTTGTCAGATAATTTTGGCATCTGTCTGAGGTTAATGAAGATTATGTGGTATTCAAACCTTAATTACTAATATTAACATTCATATCACAGAGTGCAGAGTAAAGGTGTGTGTGTGTGTGTGTGTGTGTGTGTGTATGTGTGCATGTGTTTGGTTTACAGAATGAATACAAGTTAAAGAGGCTATAATGGAATTCAAGAGATTTTAAAACTGAGTTAATAGAAATGCATATATAATCTATATTGATAAAAATAATGAACCCAAAGCTATCTCCATGGAAGAAGCTGGTGCTGAGGCCATGGGAGAGTTGAGAGCTAAGGTGCAGAGCTGAGAGCATGTTCCAGGTAAAAAATCAGTATCAGGTTGAAACAAGAGTAGCAGTCTAGGTCAAGATTGTTGAACAAGTCGATGAGTCAACAGCAGTGGATCCAGCCAAGCCTAAGCACCAGAGATAATTTTTGTCTAGTGGTCCTTCATACACACACACACACACACACAAGCACACACACTGGATATCAGATAAAAATATGGCAATGGGGTTATTTCATTGTTGTGATAGGTACCCACCAATATGAGGTCTAGGTAAGTGAGTAACACCTTTTTCTGTTTGCTGTTTCTGACAAATTTGGGGACATTGTTTTCCTGGTATGATTTTAATATGCTCATATACCTCCACATTCTTAACTGATACTAATAACATTATAGGTTGACACTCTTTGTCCGTTTACCCAGGAATGCAAACATCCTCCATAATTATAATGAAGTTGTTTATTAACTAGAGTTTCTCAGGGCAAAGTGTAGCTTGAAAGGTCATTGCTTTATACAATAAGTGATAACTCAGACTAAAGGTCAGGTATAATACTTAACTTTTCCTAAGGAGTCTCAACGAACTGCCTGTTCACCCAAGATGGGCATCAAAGAAAGTCTTAAGTAAGATTTCATCAAAATCCAACTTGGTGAGACCAAATGAGTTATACAGCTTTTTATAACCCAGCATGTGCAAGGAGTTACTTGTAGTGTATAGTAGAGTAAGTAACACCCAGTCTAGTACCATCCCATCATAGTCAATGTCTTCCTGGAAACTAAACCATAAGCCCCAAATTCAATTAACCTTTTCTTCTCACTTAACATAATATCTTAAGGTACCAGTTGCAACTAAGGTAGGAGTTATAGATATCTGGAATCCCAGGTAAGGTTCTCATGACCCTGCCTAGGAAGTGTCAGTAACTATTGTTACTATTGCTAGACCTGGCTAACCTTTAGTTTTTCTGCTCTAGTTGACAGAACTACCAGAGGCAAAGTTCAAGATGGCGTCATGTTATGAGTTGGAAATCTTTATTATAACACTATCTTATGGTATATTTTTACTACAGTGGAAAACTATTTCTTTGTTGAGTATTTTAGAGAGTATATATAGTGTATAGGGAAAGCTACATGTTTTATATGCTTCTGGTTCATGAAATTTTTTATTAATGTCCTACCACCTATAGTTTCTAATCTAGCATGGAAAATTCATACATCCCTAGAGGAATGAATGGCTCATTTTACAAAATGATGCTTTTCATTTTTTAAATTTTTACTTATATGAATTCAGAGTATAAATTATTTGTGCATACATCATATTAGTACTTATTTTACCTTTTTCTATTTTATCAGCAGAACTGATATTATAAACAATAGTAGATTTTATGCAATTTTTATTAAATGAGTTACTATCTTTACCTTACAAATGGGCAAACAAACAAATGAAGCATAAAAATGAAGATTATTCTCCAGAAGTGAACTAACTTATGTACTGAAATCACTAACAGAATGTACTGGAATCAGGTTATAAGTCAATTAATAAATAGTGGAGACAGGTTTCTATAATTTTTCTGAAGTTCTAAATAGTAACTTTTCTGTCCGTCTGTAATTGGGAGCTTCATGAAGGATGGGAATAGGCAAAGGGGAAGAGAGAAAGTCAGCCATTTGAATTAGACAGGAAGGTCAGCTATGTGACAAAAAAAAAAAAAAAATCCAGCCACATGGAGGGGAGAATGGCTTCAGCTAAACAATTTTTTTTTAAAGCCCAAAGTATCAAAAAAAAAACTACTTAGGCTTCAGTCAGCTTTGGGAAAAACAAGATAAGAAAGAAAATCAAGGAGAAGTAGTTACAGATTTCATCGGGACTCAGGAAAGCATACAGACCCAATAGAGCCTCACAGAGCACTTACACGGGGGAGAGAATTCTGGGAAGGAAAAGTATATTATCTCAGTAAAGGAATAATTATTCTCCTATATATTTTGCATGCCTAAAGATGATTTGCCTTATTAAGGACTGATCTCATGCCCAGCTGGAATGCTAGAAAGTCCATTTCTAAAATCAAAAATTTTCTGTTAATGGACCTTTACCACTACTGTAACAATAATTGAAGCAGAAAACATTATTTATCAAAACTTTATTTTATAATAAAGTTTTAATGTAAAGTTTTATTTTAAAAAGCACAAAATTGACTCTTTTTTGAAACAACTCATACAATACACTGAAACTTACCTTTATTAATCATCCCACACATGCCTTTTGAGCACTCATTATATTATACTTACTATTTAAAACACTAAAGATCTTAAGGACATTATTATTTTAAAGCAACACAATATTTTCGATGGGTTTACAGTTTATTGGAAAGATAGAGCTTTTGAATGTAAAAATGCAATTTTGCCCCTTTATGGACAAACAGATACAAGAAGTCTGTGTTCATCTAGAAGGTTTGGCAAAAAAAAATGACATTAGTGAAAGACACAGAAGGATGAATTATATTTAATACATGAGGATATGGTGTTATAGAAGGAGCAAGGGCAAAGCATGCTAAAAATTCCAAGAGAATGGTAAAGCACAACTAATAAAAACTCAGAGACAGATATTGGGGTTCAACCTGAAGTCCAGAAAAGGAAAACAGCCAGCCATTGGCTCTTACCTTACCTCAGTCTGAAAATGGCCATCCTGCCTCTGGGGAACTCAGAATATGACTGAGCCTGAGAACTGTCTCCTCATGTTTTATAATCCTCTCTAGATCTGGGATTAAGGGTTACCAGTACCACCTGTTTTCTATGGTGAACTGTTGTGGCTACTGAGATTAAAAGTGTTTGTCATTGTGGTTACTGGGATTACAGGTGTGTGTCATTGCTGTCTGGTTTGTAAGACTAACCAGTGTGGCTGTCTTTCTTTTCTGTTCTTCAGGCAAGTTTTATTTATTAAAATACAAATGAAATTCCGCTACATTATAAGGAACCTGGGAAGCTGTAAATGTTCAGTTTGCATCAAGTAGAGTATCTTGAAGACAGTTGCAGACTATGCTAAAGGAAAATGAAGTTAATTTTCAGTGGGTCATATTACTTTCTTGGTTATGAATAGTCATTGTTCCACTATGAGTTAGTTAATAAAAATTATGTTAGCTCGGTGATATGTAAGAAATGTGAGCAAGTCACGAAGGACAATACCATATGATTTACCTTCAGTTGACCACATTAGTATGAGTAAGCCATGCAAAGGTCAGTGAAATGTGGTCTATGTCACCTGACACTCTCAGCTTTCTTGATAATGCAACAGTAACAATGCATGTTTGTTATTTCGTTACTCTCTTAATTGCTATTCCATTGCTCTGAAGAAACACTGTGACCAAGGCAATTTATTATTTTCATTTTTTTTATTGCATTATATATTTTCTCCCCTTCCTTCTTCCCTTCTCCCCTTTTATACTCTCCCATGATCCCCACACTTCCAATTTACTCAGGAGATCTTGTCTTTTTCTCCTTCCTATTTAGGTCCATGTACATCTCTCTTAGGGTCCTCTTTGTTTTCTAGATTCTCTGGGGTAGTAAAATGTAAGCTATTTTTTTTATTTATGTCTGAAAACTACTTACAAGTCAATACATATTATATTTGTCTTTCTGGGTCTGGGATACCTCACTCAGGATGTTTTTTTTTTTCTAAGTCCATCCATTTTCATGCAAGTTTGAAGATGTGATTTTTGGTTTTTGGTTTTTGTTTTTTTACCATTGAGTAGTTCTCCATTGTGTAAATGTACCACATTTTCTTTATCCATTCTTCGGTTGAGGAGTATCTATGTTGTTTCCAGGCTCTGGCTATTACAAATAATGCTGCTATGCACACAGTTGAGCACATGTTCTTGTGGTATGAATAAGCTTCCTTTGGGTATATACCCAAACGTGATATTGTAGAGTCTTAAGGTAGATTGTTTTTTTAAATTTCTGCGAAATCACCATACTGCTTTCCAAAGAGGCTGTACAAGCTTGCATTCCCACCAGCTATGGAGGAGTCTTCTTCTTACCCCACATCCTCTCCAGCATCAGTTGTCATCAGAGCTTTTGATCTTGACCATTCTGAATGATGCAAGATGAAATCTCAGAGTTCTTTTTATTTGCAGTTCTCTGATGGCTAAGGATATTGAGCAATTCCTTAGATGTCTTTTGAGACATATGAAATTGTCTGTTGTAAGTTCACTGTTTAGGTATGTACCCCATTTTTTAATTGGATTGTTTGAAGTTTTGATGTCTAATTTCTTGAGTTCTTTATTTATTTTGGAGATCAGTACTTTGTCTGATGTAGGGTTGGTGAAGGTTGCTTTTTTTGTCTTATTAACTTTGCTTTATGGAAGCTTCTCAAGATGTTCAATTTATTTGTTGCTCTCAGTGTCTGTGCTACTTGGGTTATATTTAGGAAATAGTCTCCTGTACCAATGCATTCAAGTGTACTTCCCACTTTCTCTTCTATAAGGTTCAGTGTGGCTGGCTTTAGGTTGAGGTCTTTGATCCATATGGACTTGAGTTTTGTGCATGGGGATAGATATGGATCTATTTGCATTCCTCTACATGATGACATCTAGTTTTTCCAGCACTATTTGTTGAAGATGCTTTCCTTATTCCATTGTATAATTTTAGCTTCTTTGTCAAAAAACAGGTTTTCATAAGTGGATGGATTTATACCCAGGACTTAAATTCTATTCCATTGGTCAAGGTGTTTGTTTCATTCCAATACCAAGCTGTTTTTATTTACTGTAGTTCTATAATAGAACTTGATGTCAAGGATGATGATATCTTCAGAAGTTTCTTTGTTGTACTGTATTGTTTTGGCTATCCTAGTTTTTTTTTTTTTTGTTTTTCCATATGAGGTTGAGTATTGTTCTTTCGAGGTCTATAAAGAATTTTCCAAGGCAACTTATAAAAGGAAGCATTTAATGGGGAGTTTGTTTACAGTTTCAGAGGATTTGTCCAAGATCATCATGATGGGAGCATAGCAGCAGGCAAGCAAGATACTGGAGCAATAGCTGAGAGCTTACATCTGGATCTGCAGGCGGGAAAGAGAGAGAGGTTGGGCCTGTCGTGGGCTTTTGAAATCTGACAGCTCACCCCTAGTGACACACCTCCTCCAAAAAGGCAACATCACCTAATCCTTCTCAAAAAGTTGTACTTACTTATGACTAAACATTCAAAAGTATGAATATGGAGGCCACTTTCGTTCAAACCAGCACAGCTGAGATGTGGCATATTCATTTAACTATGAGGGGTACATGAGACCTCATGTCAAAAACTGAAACAAAAATAATAAAGGAAGACTGATATACTATATTTCTAGATGTTCACATTTCAACGTGGAACATTCCCTCTATATTTCTTAAACATTACAGAAACATGAAGAAATTTCTTTTTACAAACTTGACTCTAAATTTATGTTATACTTCATCGTGTGGACATAGTAAATAAAGAAACGTAGGTGTAGACACTATAAAGAATACTCAAGAAACTCAAATATAATATATTCTCAGATTTAGTTTTTCTCAAATAACTATTTTGGATGGATAATTTCAAGTAAAAGTGAGAACAGCTTGCAGAAGGCACATCTTTTTCAGCTTTAGTAATTGTCAGTGCTTTATGTATGTTGTAGTTACAGGCTTTGCCTTTTTCTTCTCCTTTTCTTTCCTTTGAATGATTTGAGTGGCATTCAAAGCAGCTAAGAACGAACTTGAAGTTTGTCCGTGTATTTCTTTAATGCTTAACATGGCTAACCTTTGTTGTCAAGTATCTCTTGGCTATGTGCTAACAACAGAAGTCATCTAACAGCATTTGAGGCATAATAAAATTGGAATCATGTGTTGTTTGAAGGGTGCTTGATTCTATTGCTTATAGGTACATAATTTTCTTTTCTGTTCTTCTGACTTTTTTGTTGCTGGTTTGGTTTGGGACTTTTAAGAAAGTTTTTGGTAGTAATTGTATTCTGATGGCTTGTGATCCATTTTCCTTTTATGAAAAAAGGAGTTGAATATGCTTGAAATGATCCTTGGTAGGAGATTATTTGTTAAATATTTACTTATGTATTTTGGTATGTTTTGTGTGTATATTGTATGACATGGGACGGGCGCATGATATGGCATATATGTGGAGGTCAAAGGACAATTTCATGGAATGAAGTCTCTCCTGTCAACTTTATGTATATTCTGACCTTCAAACTTGGGTCATTGGGTAGTGCTTTTTCCTTCTGAGCTGTCTTGTGGACTCCCTAAGTTATCTTCTTTTTAAAATATTTTCAAGTGGTAATATTTAGACAAATTATAGCAGTGAATTAGAAGGCAGTCTGAGAGTTCTCTATACAAGGAAGTTACAATGGTTCTGTTTTTGCAGCAAAAAAGAATTGTAAAACTTGGCTTCTTTCTTCCACTTGATACAACGAAAAAATATTTAGTTTTCTCTTGTAATATATTTCTTAGTAAGCCAGAATGATTAAGGATAATAAAAGTTGTATAGATAGGGGGAAAAAGTTGTACATGGGATGTTGTGAAAACTCCTTCAGCCAATAGCCTTTAAGACACAGGCCCACATTGGGTGTGGCCTCATGTACTACAAATGCAGATGAAAAGCATACATAGCCCATTTTGCTGCTGGATTCGGTTCCAGTTCCCAGTTCATGCAGAGGACTGAAGATTGCTACTCTTACTGTGAGTTTATCCCCAAATAAATAAACCTTTGTTATACTCCATTCTGGGCTATTGTTGAACTCTTTGGTTAGACAACAAAGTGGCCCCCAATGTAGTACCCTGCCCAGACCCCTGTCAATCACTAAACACATTAATAAGTTTAATACCTTTTGTACATATGTTTACTGCTTGTAAATAACATTTCTAACTGTTAAAATATAATTGTATTAAGAAATTATTTCTCTGCAATAATTTTATAGTATTTCAATAATTAAACGTTTAAAAATAATATATAGCAAGTATTTCAGAAGTTTTGGAACCTTGCATCACTCTGTATCTGAAGGCTTATTTGATGACTTAAGGAAGAACATCTTGATTTTAGTGGTGAAGAGAGGTTGGCAGGGGTTATTGTTCTTATGGGATTTCAAGATGGGAGAGTAGAGTACTCATTCTTTCTTCAATTTATTAACTTAATTCATTCATTCATCCTACTTTTGTTTTTCATATCTCCCCTGCACATTTGCCATTCTTTACCTTTTTGCATGCTGAGCCTATGAAGGGTTTCATAGAATATTTGTGACTGCGGCTTACTCTGATAGCCCAGGCTAAACTTTCATCTGCTTTGTGTTTTAAGTCTCTATGTTTTCGGAAGATTTCTACTTACCAGATAATTTTAATCTTTGGGTAATCTGGGCTTGAAAAATAGGTAATAATGACACTATTGTTGCAGTTACCACATGACATGATTTTTAATCTTAGAGATATTAAACACTGTTGAGAGGTCGGATTATACCTAGAGGAGTCCCTAAGTATTATAAGATATTATCAATAATCTTTATCAAAAAAGACCTCCCACCAATTGTCACAACCCTACTTGAGAATATAGGGCCATACAAGTTAGTAGTAATACAGATTTTATGACTTGACTGGAAAACCAGGAAATGTAACTGTCTTTTGCAGAAATATAACTATAAATACACCAATTAAGTATAATCTGGAAGATCACTAAATTGCACTATGTTATACTATGTTAATATCTTATCATATTATACCATGGCAAGCAAAGAATTTTAAATGTTTTGATTCTTGTTGGTAACATAATGTCATTCATCTGATCTACAATTGGCTTTCAATAACATTTCATGATAATTTTAAGTTTAAATTTTTTATTCCATGAAAGCCCATTAAAAAAAGAAAAATGATACAGCATAAGAAGTTTGCATACTTTCTCATTGCTGCAGAAGATGCTTTCTTTTGGAGGACATAGAATTTCTTTTAATTAACTATTGTCCCAGGAAGCTAATTAGTAACCATTAGGTTTTTTTCTTGTCTATCGACAGAGTGAAAACAGTAATTGGCAAGCTCACCTTCTTGATTATAGCTCTTATATAAATCAGCATCCTTTTCCTGGGGTTCATCATAATTTCACTAGAAAATTATGCATTGTTTCCCTTTTCTCAGCATTTTTTTAACTTTAGCTTTGAGTACACACATCAATTTATTTTAAATACTTAAAATCAGATGTGCAATCAGTTAGAATTCATCCAAGCTGCGTTTATGCAAAAATCTACAGTGGAAATTTTTTAAAGAATGAAATTATGACATTGAAACACCTTATTTACTCTACATCTACCCATGATGTCTGCTATCACATGCCTTGGTTTTCTTTTTTATATATACTTATTTATTTATTTGCTGCTCATTTTGTTGAAATTGGGATTTAATGGGTATTTGAATGAACTGTGGAATTTGCCATACTGCTGAGTGAGCCAAGGAGTGATGTGCACAATAGAAGCTGGAGTTTAAGATGGAAATACATATGAAAAAATAGAGAATCAAATTGTTAACATTAACTCCATTGTTGAATATATTTTCCTTTTTTTATTTATTTATAAAAATTTCCGCCTCCTCCCCGCCTCCCTTTTCCCTCCCCTCCCCCCACGCCCCACTTCCCTCCCCCTCCCTCTCCAGTCCTATGAGCAGTCAGGATTCCCTGCCCTGTGGGCAGTCCAAGGTCCTCCCCCCTCCCTCCAGTTCTAGGGAGGTGAGCATCCAAATGGGCTAGGCTCCCACAAAGCCAGTACATGCAGTAGGATCAAAACCCAGTGCCATTGTCCTTGGCTTCTCAGCAGCCCTCATTGTCCACCATATTCAGAGAGTCTGGTTTTATCCCAGGCTTTTTCACTTCCAGTCCAGCTGTTTTTTAGCCATAAATAAAGGACATTGAGCCTATAATTCGCGGTCCTAGAGAAGCTAAATAAGAAGGTGAACTCAAAGAAAAACATATAGTTATCCTCCTGGATATTGGAAGTAGACAAGATTGCTGGGCAAAAATTGGGAACCGGGGGGTGGGGTAGGATGGGGGAAAGGGGAGATGGGGAGAAACATATATTTTCCTTTTATACTCTTGATAGATTCTTCTTTGAGAGAAATTAAAACAGTACTTTTAATTTCTTACCTGGATGTTTATTAGGATACTGTAAAGTGACTAAGCATCATTTCCATCACTCAAACAGTACTTCCTAATAAATTCTTTAAAGAAAAAACTGTAAGCTATACTATTCAGTTGAATATGTACTATATAACAAGGAACTAAGAAAATACTTAGCAATTTTCACATTGCTTTGGGTAATCGTGACTGATTGTTTTATTAAAAAATAAACTTTGTAGTCTACTTTTTATTACTGTTAATTGTAGCTGAATTAACAGAACTGCATCTTATAATAAATGAAAGTGACATTAGCTTGAAATAAGAAACTGAAAAGACTACTTTATCAGTTTTTAGAAACCATAATTGCTTACCCATAGTGACTCAATTTCTGAAATAGAAAATATTGATAAACAATTAAACTAGTTTGCATAGATAATGTGACTGAACTCATTCATAAAAGCCATTTCTTCAGAGCAGGAAAGTTGGCTCAGTACTTTAAAGTGCTTGCTGTGCAAGCATGACGAATGGAGTTTAGATCCCAGCACCTACAAAAAAGCTGGCTGTGGTCCCACATATACCATTGTTCCACCACTGAGAGTGACAGAGAAAGGAAGAATTCCGAGACCTGTTGGCTGCCAGGATCACAGTAAAATAAAACAAAAACCCTCTACTTCCAGGTATATGGAGACACCTAGTCTAAAAAGGAGCAAGACGAAGAGTGACAGAAGAGCAAACACGGCACTCGTCTTTGGCTCCATGAGCATAGGCATGCTCACTATACAACATGTACACATACACCCCATACACATACATCATACAGAGAAAAGTCTCTTGGCATATGTTTCTCATAAGCAGGATTTTATTAAACTATCTTTTAATATCATTAGATGACATGGGAGTCACATAGTTGCTCAACCTCATAACTGGAAAATCCTTTTTTCATGAATACCATCTGTATCCCACAACTAATCCATCAGTAAATTGTCCATTGAGATCTACCAAAAAAGTATTTAAAGGGAAAAACATCTTACCATTTCTGCTACTACCATTATGAGCTCTTTGTGAACTGCTTCAATAGTCTCCTGCTTGCCTGCCAGCCTGCCTCCCCACTTTGCTCTTCGATTTTCATTCACTTCAGTCCTGCTAGATGCAAATATCAAGATAGCTGAAAGCTTTGGTACTTAAATGTTAACACAGTCACTCACCTTCACAAAAACCTCAAAAACATTCCTATAGTGTTTAGAAAAAAAATGAAGTCTTTTCTTTGAAAAAAAAAAAAGTCCTGCCTACATTGGTTCATGACTGTTTCTGAATCTTTTTTTTCTCAGCTTGTCCCATATATAGCTTATCTCCTCCTTTCTCAAAGCTCTGTCTCAAACGATCTTCACTCAGAACAGTCTTTTCTGACTGTTCCCTAAAATAGCATTTAGCTAGTCTCTAGCTTTTTAGCTGCATCATTTTATGATATTTATTATCACATGCATTTTATTGCATATGTATTCATGTACATGTTTATTATATATTTTATTTTTTCAAAGATTTGTTCCCTGAAAAGAGGAATCTTGTCTGTCTCTGTCCTTGTAACTAGAATAGCTGTAAACAAAGAAAAGATGATTAGGACAGACTTAATGAATAAGTGACTGACTGGATGTGTTTGTTTTATTTTCATTGTAAGTAAAACTTATCAAAATGAGCATAATATTAAGTATCAAATTTAGTCAGGTGGATTTTTTGTTTTTTCTTAGCACATGCATTTTGGTAAATATATTATTTATGTCATTTGATATGACTCAAAATATTATTCTGTCTGTGTAGTGCTCTTCCTGGACTTCGGTGCTCAATAGCTTTTCTATTCCTTTATCCTTGAGACTTTTGAGGCTCCGTAGCTGTTGTGAGTCACCATCATTATCATTTGTGAGGGAAAGGAGAGAATACATCAAATTCAGAGCATTAGAGACAAATGCAAACAAAGCACCCTTTCTCTACTAAATAAATTTCCCATGTAACATCTTGATATGTTCTTTTTTCCACACTTTTTAAATCCATGGGCCATGACACGGTGCATTCAGCTTTCATACAATCTGTGTCCTATTATTAGAAACTATTATTCAATAATTCCAGGCCAAAGAAAACAGAGCTGAAATCCTACCAGATTTATTAAGAGTTCAAACTCCATGGATGATGTAAATTCTCTTATCTGCTAAGAAAACTAACAGATATTTGTCAATTCGTTTAGGTTTAAAAAGAAGACATTAAAAAATTACCCATTATAAAATGGAGTCGGTGTAATTGCCTCAAATGTTCTTAATTGTTTTTGAATATTTTATTACCAATTTTAGATGATGAACTTAAAATAAACTTCTAAAGAAACTAACCTAATACTAGACTTATCATAGCATGTCAAAAATATTCTTATTTTTAAGAATCTTTGTGAATAACTCTGAGCACAGCCTCCCCCCTCTGTGTGTGTGTGTGCATGTGTGTCTGTGCATGTATGCAAGTGTGTATGTGTGTGTGCATATATGTATGTCTATACATGGGTGTGTATGCATGTATGCATGTGAAATCCATAGTTGAACATTGGGTGTCTTCCTCGATCACTTTCTACTTTATTTTCCGAGACACGATTTTTATTTGAACCTGGAGCTTACTGTGAGCTCTAGAAATCCTCCTGTCACATCACATGTTATGAAGCTTTCCCATCACAACACTGTTGCATCTTGACTTTTCACATGGGTGCTGGTGATTCAAAGTAAAGTGCTTATAATTCTTCAGCTAGCGCTATACCCATTGAGCAATCTCCCATCATCTCTTTTATTTATAACTTAGTGTTTATTATTTTAGTCACTTGATAATCCTTCATCAAATTGAATTATGGGTATAAATACATGGGTTTTAAGCTTGATGGGTAAAGAACTCCAACTTTTGAATGTAATATTTGAATCATTTTATAGTCACAGTACATTGTGTGAATATTTAAAGCTACTCGAAATTTGTTTGTGGATTGAATTCTTAAAGATAAATAATTTTCCTTGTCTTACAAAGTCTGTGTGAAGCATGAATAATTTTTAAATTCATAGTATAAGGCACTTTGAACCTTTAGTTAAATATTATGTTTATTATTCCAAAAATAATATTTTTCTTATGGGGTTAAAAATATTCTAAGTGCTATTGCCCAAATATTGGTAGATACCATTAGAGCATATTTATTTAATCCATTATCTTACTGAACCTTTGCATGAATCCACGAGGAAAGTGTATTTACATCACACTTTACACACAAGAAGACCGAAGACCGAGTCCACAAATTGTTAAATACATTAGCCAAACAATAAGCAATACTGGGAATTATTAAGTCCATGTGTGTGTGATCTTCCCTACTCTATCAAAACTCTTCTAGGAAACAAATTGAAAAGTAAACTAATTGCCAGGCAGTGGTGGCGCACGCCTTTAATCCCAGCACTTGGGAGGCAGAGGCAGGTGAATCTCTGTGAGTTCGAGACCAGCCTGGTCTACAAGAGCTAGTTCCAGGACAGGCTCCAAAGCCACAGAGAAACCCTGTCTCGAAAAATAAAAGTGAACTAATTAAAATACATTATAGAAATTATTTAGGATTGATAAAGGACAAATTTTGTGGTAGAATCAGTGTAGGAATGCAAGAAATACTGAGTATGCTTGTGAACATTTGAAGGACTAGAGAGGGGATTGTTCCACAGAGAAAAGAATGTTTTATACTCGGTACATTGCATTTCCATGATCTGTAACAACCTTAGAAAGAACCAAGAATCCTGGTTGTGTTCCTTAAGGAGAAAGAATCCATGTTTTCACTGCCCCATAACTCAAATGCAGAAGTGAACAAATCTTAAAGCACTGAATTGTCAGGCATGGTAGTATACACCCTTAATGCCAGAACTTTGGAGGCAGTGACAGGTGGATCTCTGTGAATTCAAGGCCAGCCTGGTCTATAGAGTGAATTTCTGGACAGCCTGTTATATAGATACAGGGCTGTTACACAGAGAAACCCTGTCTCAAAAACAAACAAACAAACACAACAACAGAACTCGGAATAGTTAAGGAATAGTAATGACATAGGTGAGCAGCCAATTCTATAGACATTTTTAGTTACTGACTTTTAGACATTTCTCTAACTGGTGCTCGGCAAGCAAATGTAAAGACCTTAAAATTCTACATTTTTTTTACAGAACCATCTGTCAACTGAGACATGTTTGTAAGAGAAGCCTATCATCATTTTAATGACTGTGTTAACATTAATGTTATTGATATAATATTGTAAAGAATAAAATGAAGGCCTGAAAATAATTTTTTGGTGGCTATAAACCTCTATGTAATGTATAGCTAATGAAAGTAATAGTTCTATTATAACTGAGCTTTGGGGAAATAAAATATGATTTAAAAATCACATTGTGTTTCATATCGTTACTGTTGGATATGAACTTGTTTTCCTGTGATTTAAGTTAATGTGTGAGTTTTACATGATTTTATATAAGTAAGTAGAAAAAAAAATCGTTCACAAACACATTGTTGTCTTGACAATCAAAATGACTTGATTTTCCTCGTAATTGCTTTCAGAACTAGACCATCTAGTTCTACCTTTGCAAATAGAGGAAATAAATGCTTGTCTAGAATTCATTTTCACTGGCTATTAGAACTCCTGCCTTTTTCCTAGTCCTGTCATCTCTCAACTCAATTAAACTAATATATGTATTAAGCATCATAATATGCCAGAAACATAATATGCCAAAAAAGATCATTCTGTGAATGTTCTTCATTTGTGGAAAAGAATGTTGCTAGACTCAAAGTACTGGGAAACTGAGTTACATCCAAAACTTAGTGATCACCTCCTATTCACAGTCATGGTACTAGATGACAGACCAGCAGTTCAACTAGTGTGCTAGTTGGAAAAGTTTCATTAAAATTTAGCAAAGAAAGGCAAATCCCAAGAGGAGTGTTTCAAATTGATATCCGTCATAACATAACATAACACCAAAATGTGATAATTTTAGATTATGACAGATTGCACTGAAACAGCTTTCTGCCTGGTGTTGTGATGACTTAATTGCAAGTTTTCACTGTTTAGCAGGTTGTACACACCTTGAGGGGAGACTGCAGGGCAAACTTTCAAAAAGCACCGAACAAAATGTTAAGACAAAAAGAGCTACTGAAGACTCTAGCTTCAAATCGCCTTGTTATCGGTGAAGGATTTGACCTTTTTGCAACTCGAATTCCTGGCTTTCAGAACAAATGAATAGAATTAGTTCAAGATGTTTTATTATTAAACTATAAATCAATGTGAGTTATAGTGAATCCTCTAAAATTCCAAACAATCAGTGTTTGGCAGATTGTAATTTTATGCATACAAATATATGTACATAATAACACAAACACTATATACATATATATATAATTTGGTCAAATATTTGCCTGGGATGACATAATGGCTATTATTAAAAACAAGAAAAAAAATGTTCATCAGACTATGGATAAGACAAACCTTTATACTCTGGTGATAAAAATGTAAATTAACACAGCTACTATAAAAATAATTGGAGGTTGCTCAAGGAACTTCCATGTGATCCAGCTACATCATGTGCGTCATACACTTATTTTTTGTTGTGGTACTATTATTTACAATACACAGGATATACAATCAGCATCGGTGTTCATAATAGAGAAATAGCTAAAGAAAATGTGACATAAGCACAGTGGATCAAAATCATGAAATAGTGTTATTTTTAAGAAAATACGTGGTTCTGGAAAATATAACAGGAGATGAGATTGTCCAGCTACAGGAAAAAAAATTTGTGTATTCTGTCACATGTAGGAAAAATGAAACAGATAAGCAAACAGGAAACAGAACATTCCCTGAAAATAGAAGGCATGCATTTAGAGAAGGGTAAGAAGATGGAAAGGGGTGAGACAAGGAAAGAAGGGATTAGGGAGAGTACATAGAAGCAAAACATAACATGTGCTTTTATGGCAATGCCACAGCCAAATTCGCTAATTTGTAAAAAAAATTAATATGATTAAATAAGTATAGGAAAAAGTAAAAGTGAATTGTTGATAAATAAAAACTAAACTAGGTATGGTAGTGAGCACATAATATTTCAATACAAAAATGTCTGTTTTATACAGGAAGATGAACACTGTGGAAATCATTTGAGTTAGAAACGTGACTTTAACATTAAGAATAGACTCAATAAACAGAATTCTCTGTAACTCCAACACCCTGTGATTCAATGAAAAATTTATTTGTTAACTTAGACTTTGTCACACTTCAAAATGTGAAAAGTCAAGGTTCTAACATTATGCCAAAGAGGCAGAGAGGCTAAGGTAAAGAACCACAGAGCATTTTAGATTTCTGAATACCTGTGATACATATAGATTTCAGTTTCTTTCTCTAACGATCTCACCCTCTTATCACAGACTAGTGTGGGATGTGTTTGTACAAGGAACATTTTTCTCAGCTGCTTTTAAATTAAACTGTCACGTTATCTACTGGTAACTACACAGTCACAAGACTTATTAACTGAGTAAACTTACTAAACAAACTGTTTTAATATTTGTGTATAATGTACATTATTTTGGTAAATAATCATGTAGTGTTGAAAATCACTGAAAAGCTGTCTATGAAAGTAGGGTTGCTTCCCTCCCACATCAAACCCAAATGTGGTTGTCACAGTGTATCCTTCAAGACCCCTGTCTGGGTAAGGGCTGTCTCCTTTCCCCAACATAGGGAAAGAGTACAAAATAGCCCACATATAAAATACTGTGTCCTTGAGAACAGCTAGAAATTACTAGAGATGGTTACTGTCATATTCCACCATACAAAAGTGCCTGTAGTGTGAAAGAAAAGCCTGTAGGTCAATCATGAGTGTTTTGACATGGGATGCTCAGTCACAGAGAGACAGTTCTGTTAGAAACTTCCTCTTCCCTCAGGTCCCCCAGGTGGGTTCTGCTGGACATTGTGAGAACCAAATTAATATCATCTTTATCTGTGTGCTGTTACTCAGAAACCTCATATGAGGGCATATTTTGCTCTGCCCAAGATTCTATTGAGAACTCCAGGTTAAGAGGGACCTCTTTGTATTTTAAATAGATACATATATCTCCCATTTGATAACATCACCTTTTTATGTTATTTGTTCTTTTACTTGAAAACCTCACCTGAGAGGAATCAACTTTGTTCAAGACTCTTTATTTGGAACTCCAACTAACTATATTAAGGGAGCTTCCTCGTTTAGTTTATACTGGATATTTTGAGTACCCAAATTTATGAAGTTTTACTACTTATCTAGTATTTATTTTTATTATTTATAATTGTGTGCAGGAATACACATGGATGTAGTTGTCCAAGGAGGCTGGAGTCTTCAGATTAGTTGGAGCTGAAGTCACACATTATTGTGATCATCCTGAAGATCAGGTTCTCTAGAAGAGAAGTAATTATCTCTCTAGCTCCTTATCTTATCTGGATATCCATGTATCATTTATTCATCTCTACCTATTCTTCTCTTTTTCTTTGGCTAACTCTAGACTCAAAAACCTCCCTCATTCAAAACCAAAAGAATAGCTACCATAGTTCGTTATCGGGACCATATAGATCACACAGTTGGTTTTTTTTTTAAGTTCACTATAATCACTTGATAGAAGAGTCTAAGAAACGTGACTTATTTGTCCATTAATTACATATTTTTCCAAATTTCAATAAATAAACAGATTATTTAGGTGACAAGAGAATTAAGTATGTTAAGAAAATTTTAGACATAAAATAAAAGCATTAAAGTTAACCAGAGAAATTTCATAACTTTGAGAATTTTAATGTGTCGTTTCCTTCTATTAACCAAACCTTCTTTACACCTTTCTTTCCAAAACCTAAATAGTAATAAAGGTGAATAAATACTGTGCTCAATTAGTTATTAATAGAAGGATTCAAAATCATGTATGAAGTTAGTTTCCCAAATATAAACTCTGGTAACATCTCTTTTTTTCTGACTTGGTGTGCATCATACTTTTGCAGCAATTTATTTTTGTTAAAAGGAGATGGAGGCAAGCTGCTAAAACAGCTTAAATTCTTGAATCCTCTGCTGATTAAGTACATGTAGCCAAGTCCTGGCTGTTCTACCTAGATGAGCTTTCCAGCTATCAACCAAGCTGGCATGAGTTCCTGGCAAATAAGAAAGAAGTCCTCGAAGCAAAAACATTTAGTTCAGCAACCATTAATTGTTCATTTCTGTACTTGCCACAAAGTACAAGTTGCAGTAACCGGTTTCAAAGGACCTGGGCAATTCAATCAGACAGAGGTAGGGGCAGACTTCACGAAGAACTATTTGTTACAGTCCAGAGAATCTAGTTTAGCTGCAAATGAAGTATACAGTGGGAAGCATCTTTCCATAGAGAGCTTTCACAGCAAACTGGTTTATTGGCTGATAGTTGAAATAGACAAGAATACAGAAAGGAAATGTGTAGAAACTTAAATTTAAAGAGAATGCCATGTAAATTAGCAACAAATGCCACAAAATGTAATGGATAGTAATAATAAAGCTTTTTGTCAAGAGAAAAATACGGGTTAAGAGTATTTGCTTTGTGTGGGAGTTCATTTTTCTACTAACAATAATTTAGTGCCAGATTGTCTCCTCAGTAGATAATATACCAGTAGGAAATCATCACTAAATTATGTATTTTAAAGCAAAGTGATCAATATATTTAAAATAAGAATGGAATTAACAAGAATTATGTCATTCTATGCTGGAAAATTATAGTACATTTCATATATATTTCATATACCTTTCACACAGTACAAAATTTAAAATACTCCTTCAAAACTAAAGGCAAAGTAAAATTGAGGAAACATGGTCATAAGTTCCAAAGGACTGACCAATCCTGATTCTGTACCTCACAATATAATGTGAGTATCAACTTGTGTTATATTTCACACTTGTACAAGCTAATAACTTTTTGATTTGCTTGAGGCTACTACCTGAAAGTTTAAAGCCATTACTTAATAGAGTGCTTTGACATTACTTTAAAAAATATTTGGGAAAATTAACTATGTTATTTCCTTTAGTTCATACAGCATAACTGTAAGTCTTTATATTATTATTTTGCTGTTTTTCAGCTCCTCTGACTGATAAGCCACCTAAGCTTCTGTACCCTGTGGAAAGTAAACTGACAATTCAGGAGACTCAACTAGGTGAGTAATTCAGTTCTGCTTAATATGACTTTCTCCAATATATTTTAATAGCTAAAAAAAAGTCTAAGTCGTAATATTAGGCATGTTACACTCAAAACAGCAAAGGCCAATCCCTGCAATACTGTCTTTGTAACCAAACCATGCATATAATATTTAAATGGTTATTGAGAAGGAGATAAATAAGCTTAAGATTTTAACAGTATTATTATAGCATATTGTAACCTCAAGTTGCAGTGGTTGAATTGGTTTTTAAATAGACAGTATGGAACCGTGTGGTGGATCATACTGCATAATGAATTAAAATACATTTTTTGAAATTGATAAAAAGGTCCAAGTTCATTAAAATAAAAGTCAATATTATAATAAAAACATGTGTTAAAAATTTCATCAAAGTAAAAGAGACACATCTGTGGTAGAGTATTTGCTTGGTATTACAGGGCCTGAGATTTGAGCCCTAGCACTGAATATTATTGCAATTTTTTAAGTATAATGCTGAGTTCTCATGAATGGTCATGTTTATATACACATTGTGATAAGTTCTGCAGACATGTATTTCTAAGAAATTGGGTAAAACTTGAAACATCTTCGATCAAGAATAAAGGAGCTTATGATAGTAGTTAGATGTAATGAATATACCAAAATGAAAATTATAATATGCTAATTAAGTTTTTCATAATGTATTACCAAAATTTGAGTAAGTTGCCTTTGATAAAGAAACTAGTAAATTTATACATGAGATCATGGACACAATACACTTGGCATAAACATGAAATTGTACATAAACAGGAATTGTATCAAATTTATATTGGAAGAAGTATAAGATTTTTGCCTAATTTGGGTATATAAACAAGGAAATTGTGAATCAATTTTAGAATCAAAGATAAAATGTAATGATCTTTACTCATAACATAAGCACATTGTTTCAAAACTCCTCTTAATTAAAATGTACATAATATATTATTTTCCTTGCATTTTTATTTTATTTCAAATGTTCAATGAAGAGAAATGGGTCAACAGACAGAAAAAAACTTCTGTAGAAATGCATTCATTTTTAGTGATTAAGAAAAAAGATTTCAAACGTATACTTCAATTGTATATTCCTGTTGTTAAGGAACTCTTTACATAAATCATTAAAGAACAAAAATGCACTTAATTTTTACAACTAGAAAGAATCTATTGTCCTTTTAGTTATTAATTCTTAACTGTGAATTTGGGAAAAATTCTGAGTAAGGTGACCCAGACCCAGAAAGATGAACATGGTATGTACTTACTCATAAGTGACTACTAGCTGTAAGCAAAGGATATTGAGCCTATAGTTCTGAATCCTAAAGAAGCTAAGTAATAAGGTGAGCCATAAGAGAAACATATATAAATTCACCTGGAAAGGGGAAATAGACAAGATCTACTGACAAAATTGGGAGCATGAGGGTGGGGGGAGAAGGGAAAGTGGAAAGGGAAGATGAGAGGAGAAGGGGAGGGATGAGGAGAACTTGAGGGAATGGGATAGTCAAGATGGAAGAAGGGCAGAGAGGGAGAGCAATGAAAGTGGTATCTTGATTGAGTCATTATGGGTTAGCAAGAAACCTGGCACTGGAGAAATTTCCAGGAATACACAAGAATGGCCCCAGATAAACCCCTAAGCAATAGAGAAGAGGATACCTGAACTAGCCTTGCCCTATAGTCAGACTGGTGAATATCTTAAATGTCAGCATAGACCCTTCATCCCAGTAATTGATGGAAACAGAGGCAGAGACCTGCAGTGGAGCACTGAGCTGAGCTTCCAAAGTCCAGTTGAAGAGTGGGAGGAGTGAGAATATGGTCTTTGCCCCTTACCTTTCATAAATGGAATAATTTGTAAAATTGTTTTTAGTATTGTTTTTTTTTTCCTGGAAAACAATCATAAAGACTAAGCAACCACATCACAGTGTGATGAAAAGGTCCCACGCCATGTGGAATGTTTTCTATGCGCTCATTTGAAGAAACATGGAGATGCCTTTTCACAAAGCACTAACTCCCTTATTAACATTGATCAAGAAAAAGTCAGATTTCTTTAACCAATTGAATTTAAGGCATCAATCTGGAATTTTGATTATTTTATACAATATTTCTGTAATATTTCTTAATTCCTATTTTTAACACATAAGATAAATAATTCATTAAATGGATAAATGTAGCCTGAATTTTTGTCTCTTTTGGTAATAGTTTATTTGAAAGAACAATTCATCTATTGCTGCTAATGGTTGAATAGTGGATCCAAAAAAGAAACAGGTGTTGCATACCTGAAATTTTATCACTGTAGAGGTAGAAGCAAAAGAATTGTGAATTCCAAATGTGCCTGGGATACCTAGTACTGCCCATACCGTCTTTGGCTACTTAGTAATTCTTTGTCTGAAAGGAAAAAGTAAAAATTGAAAAAGTATTAATAAAAGATCCCAGGCACCTAGAAATACCAGGTTTTACAATTTTGACTTTGACTTATCAGTTGTATAAAGGCTTCAATTTTGTCTTTCTTGGATAAAGAAAGCTAGCAATTCCAACAGTCTGAATATATGGCATTAAAATAATAAGAAAGGTGTCTCAGTGAAAAGTCATTGAGTGGTTTTCAGAGCTGAGTAGCCTACATCAGTGATAAAGTATCTGTACAAGAGTCATCCTGCATCTTACAAAAAGGTCAGGAATCTTCCAGAGAATATCACTGGCCATGATTTCAGGGCTCTGTCTCAAACTGTACAATGAAAGCTAACCCATTCTCATGTCAATGGTTAAGAATCTTATAACAAAACTCTTGACGGTGATATTGGAAAACACATATGGAACTGTACAAAGCTGAGCTGTTACATGTCTGATCATCTAATTTTAATATTCTAGTTGAACCAAATATATATCCAACCAACTCTGGTAACTCTAAATGTCTGGCTTTTTCCCTACAAATAATAGTAAGCTTAATAATAAGCCTGAGTTGGGAGGTAGCACAGTGTGTAAGAGTGCTTGCTGAGCATGCATATGATCTGAGTAGAACTCCTCCATACCCACAGAAGAAGCCAGGGGGGATACCATCAGTTTTGTGCACTGGGTAGGGGATGGAGACTGGAGAGCCACTGAGCTTTGATGGAAGCCAGATGAGCTCCAGGTTCAGTGACAGATCGTGTCTCAGTGGAACAAGGTGAAGCGTGATAAAGTAGGACATTGACATTTTCTGGCCTCTGCACAAGATCACATTTGTACTACAACTGCACACATTTGTGTGCACACACCACACACAAACTCTCCTCTCTCCTTCTGCCACCTTTTTTCTCTCACACACAATAATAATAAGAAAAACTACAGCTATTCAATTCATAGGTTTGCCTTTCATCTCCACATTCACTTGGCATGTCCTGCTTTCTTTTTATGTGCTCTCTGTGTCCTGTCCTAAGTCTTTATCTTTTCAAATAAGAAATGTCTGGTATTGATTATTTAGATTGTTCCACTGTAGAAAACAAAAGACATTAAAACCCAAAGTACTTAGTGAAAAAATAATGCAATGTTAAGTAAATACATATAAAATACATAACATGACAGATTTGAATTGAGAGTAATAAGTGATGACAACCTGGAATTTCTACTTCATGTAGCATCTTCATGCTATTTCTAAATGTTTAAAAAATCATATCTCTTTTAAATAACTCAGACGTCAACAAATATATGGGCAGAGAATTATTTGGCAAAAGGCCCAGAAGATAAAGTGTTGACTCTGAAAGTCAAACCAGGAAAAAAAAAAAAAAACCAACATAGTTCCTTCAGACTGTTGCAGTCCAAGGAATCAAAAGACAGGTATAATTGACTTGTTGAGCTTGAACCCTGTCATTTAGAAATCCATCTGTCTGTATGGCCAAGAACACTCTCTAGATGCGCCCAGAGTAAAGTATAGCATATTCTATTGTTACCAGAGATTGAAATGAGTATAAATCCAATTACCTTTGACATAGTATGGTACATCTTATTTACAACTCAAATTTGGCAACTACGAAAGGTCTACACCTTCAATACTCCTAAAAGACAATGTGTTGATGAGCCTGCGCTGAAACTCATCAACAGATGTGCTCTAATTTATATTTAATAACTTATTCTCGTATGTTAATTTTGTTAAGAAACAAATCTCTTTGCTTTTGCTTATGAAACCAGGTTTTTCCAGGTGTTAATATCTAAAGGAAAGCAATTGATATAAAAGTTCAGATTTGTAAATAAATCTTAGAAAATGAATGCATACACTATATATCTGTATTTATACATCATATAGCTGTATATACATTTATTTGATTGAACTTTTGGCTAAATTTTTAACACCACACTAGAAATTGTTACTACTTGCCTGCTTTCATCATATTATAGATCACAAATTTTTAAATTTTAAGGAAATTTAATGAAAAGTGATCAAAACATTTATAACAGATTGCAGTCAATATTTTTATAGGAAAAATTCCTTGTCATGGAAGTTACATATCACTAAATGGGTTTTTAATATACATAATTTTTTACCTTTATTGCTATGATTTGTATGCTGTAGAATATATTAAATGTATATGGCATGTTGTTGTGAGAAGACTGCTTGTTGGTTCTCAGCTGCCTGGCTAGCTTAGATACGAATTAATCACACAGAAACTGTATTAATTAAATCACTTCTTGGTCCATTAGCACTAGCTTCTTTTTGGCTAACTTTTACAGATTAATTTAACCCATTTTTATGAATCTGTGTATCACCATGTGGCAGTGGCTTACCAGCAAAGTTTTGGCAGGGCTGACTCTGGTGGTGGCTCCATGGTTTCTCTCTGGATCTGTTCTTCTCTCTTCCAGCATACAGCCTAGCTGTCCCCACCTAGTTCTGTTCTATCAACAGGCCAAGCCAGTTTTTTTTTTTTATTCATTAAGGGTAATCACAGCACACAGAGGGAAAATTCCACATCAGCATGTGGAATGTATTTATTAAAAACACATAGCTGAGATTTATTTGCAATAAAACACTATAGATAATTATCTTATGGAGTGAAAATTAGTTTGAAATAGTTTTCTTAGGCCTGTGTGTATAGCTGTTATTCTTTTGAAACAAAGCATCTAGTTTTTGCATAGTTACTACTTTACAAAACTGAACATGGGAAAACTTTTTCTTTTCTTTCTAGGATTGGGAAACCTTTTATATCAATACCTCAGAAAAATATTAAACCAAGTATTGAATTGGATGTTCATATGTGAAAGTAGGTTAGAATATTGTTGAAATTTTTTAAAAAAATATTGTACTGCTAGAGTATGAAAGTGACAGTCTTCCTTCCCACAGATAGAAACACTGACTGGGTTTTGCTTTTCTTTCTCTGCAGTGAAAATTAATAACATCCAAATTCTAAGTCTTTATAAAAATGATATAATTTTTGCACTTAACAAAGATATATATATATATATTAGCATAACTTTAGTTTCTCAAATAAACTTTGTTAGACATAAATGCAAAATTTTCACTTTAGTTCATCTGGTTTCTATGTTTGTTTTTTGTTTTGTTTCTAGAGACAGGGTTTCTCTGTGTAGCTTAGGAGCCTGTCATAGAACTCGCTCTACTGGTTTCTTAATCATAGCTTCAGCTGACCCAAACCACAAATTCTTAATTCAAAATGCCTAATGGGCATGATAGTCTTTACTTCCATCTGAAGCTTCACAAGCCAGGATTCCATCATCTACATAGCTCTCAATACTCTTATATTCTACAGAATATCCTACTGAGCTCTGAGTACCCAACAGTCATCAATGGGAAATCACAACAGAAATTCAGCGTAGGAAACTGGAGATTGGAAGTGAAGCAGGGCTTTTGGAGGAATAATGCTTACTGGCTTATTTTTCATTGCTTGCTCCTTATGGTTTGCTCATCCTCCTTTGCTTATAGTATCCAGAATCAACACTAGAGTATCACTGACCACAGTGAATTTGTGAAGATCCTCGGAGAAATTTTAGGGCCTTATGAGAGATGGATATAACTAAGATAAATAGGATACATGTATGAAATTTTCAGTGAATAAATACAAATTATAAAATATAGATACTATAATAATAGTACCTCTTTAGAATTATTGTGGGTACGTGTTCAGATAGCACAAGAAAGGATTAGTCCATCTCTCCTGGTATGAACTAAGTCATTAGTGCTTAGTTTTAGGAGTAGAGGGGTTTTTATGCAATAAATAGAGTTCTAAACACCAGTGTTTCTTTGTTCTTGCTTATATTCTTCCTAGAATGCAATATTATAGCAACATGTATAAGGTTTACTGTAGGATAGATAATATTTTGGAAAATTAGGTTCCATTTCCCCATAAGAACACACATGCATATTAATCTTCATACTTTAATATGCCTATGAATTTAGTGTTGGTTTCATACTTCTCAATCATCACATCTGTCAAAATATATGTTAACAAAAAGTAAGTACATAGCTATAAAAGAATAACATGCTCCCTAGTCTTATTTTTTTTTTTTTTTTTTTTTTTTTTTTTTTTTTTGGTTTTTCGAGACAGGGTTTCTCTGTGGTTTTGGAGCCTGTCCTGGAACTAGCTCTGTAGACCAGGCTGGTCTAGAACTCACAGAGATCCGCCTGCCTCTGCCTCCCCAGTGCTGGGATTAAAGGCGTGCGCCACCACTGCCCGGCTCCCTAGTCTTATTTTAAAAGGGAGAGTTTAATAGACACTGTACAATGAAAATTTGTAAATGCCCAACAGGATGAAAATGAAATAATCTTTATCAACAATTTTTATTTTTTAAAAAGAAAACAAACTATCTTTTTTCATTTTACATACCAAACCCCATTCTCACTCCCCATCCTCTTCCCATTCCTTCCACTTTCCCCCTCTTCCCCCATCCTTTCCTCAGAGGCACATTGCTTTGAGGAAGGCCCAAGGCCCTCTCCACTATATCTAGGCTGAGCAAGGTATCCATCCAAAGAGAATGGGGTACCAAAATATCAGTACAAGAAGTAGGGATAAATCCTGGTGAGTGGCCCCACAGTTTGCCACAGCCATACAACTGTCTGTCACCCACATTTAGAGGGACTAGCTTGGTCCTATGCTGGTTTCTGTCTGTCTGGAGTTGGTGAGCTTATATTACCTCACGTAAACTGTTTCAGTGGGTGTCCCCATGAAGGTCTTGACTTCTTTGCTCATATTCTTCTTACTCCTCCCACTTTGGGAGCTCAGTCCAGTACTCTGATACAGGTCTCTGCCTCTGTTTCCATTATTTGCTGGATGAAGGTTCCATGCTGTTTAAGGTATTCATCAGTCTGACTGCAGGGCAAAGTCAGTTCAGTCACCCTCTCCTCTATTGCTTAGGGTCTTAGCTGGAGTTATCCTTGTAGATTCCTGAGAATTTCTCTAGTGTTAGGTTTCTTGCTAGTTCCATAGTGAATGGCTCCATCAATCAAAATATCCCTTTCCTTGCTCTCATCTCTGTCCTTCATCCATCTCAACTATCCCCTTTCCTGAAGTTCTCCCCTCTCTCCTTCTCCCTTTGTCTTTCCTTTCTGCCCTCCCTTCTCCCTCCACCCAATGCTCCCACTTTTCTCAGGAGATCTTTATTATTTCCCCTTCCCAAGGGGATATACATATGTTTTTCTTAGTGTTACCTTCTTACTTAACTTCTCTGGGGTCATGGACTATAGGTTCGTTATCTTTGTTATGCAGCTAGTATGTGCTTATGAGTGAATATATACCATGTTCATCTTTCTGAGTCTGCCTTACCTCACCCAGGACGGTTTCTTTCTATTTCCATCCATTTGCATAAAAATTTCAAAATGTCACCGTTTTTTTTTTTTTTTTTTCCCCCTCTGAGCAGTACTCCATTGTGTAAATGTACCACATTTTGTTTATCCATTCTTCAGTTGAGAGGCATCTAGGTTGTTTCCAAGCTCTTGCTATTACAAATAATGCTGCTGTGAACATAGTTGAACAAATGTTCTTGTAGTATGATTTAGCCTCCTTTGCATATTTGCCCAAGAGTTGTATTGCTCAGTCCTGAGGTAGGTTGGTTCCCAATTTTCTAAGAAACCACCACACTGATTTCCATAGTGGTTGTACAAGTTTGCATTCCCACCAGCAATGGAGGAGTGTTGCCCTTACTCCACATCCTCTCCAGGATAAGCTATCATGGTGTTATTATTAGAAAATAATGAAATTCTGGTTTATTTCTTAAAACTATAAACATGAGACTAATTTTGCAAAACAAAGTATCAAACCATTCTTGCTGTCAAGCTCTTCATGAAGATCTCTGTGCTAGTCACATTCATTTTATTGCAAAGACACTGTTTTCCCGGCAGAAGCGCCACTATGGGGAAGCATCTTAAATCACTCCTCATGTCTGCAATTTACTAGCACAGAAAAATATTGCATGTGTCCTATGCTAGCAAAAACTACTCCGCAATTTGCAAAGCAAATGCCAATTTATGAGAAATAAACCCATCAAAGGACATTCTGGTGCAGAATACTGAAGGAGGTTTCAGAATAAGAGCATGCCCCACGTGACTGATGTCCATTAAAAAAGGAGACTATAAAAAGACTCACATCATTTAGAGTTTGGATATAGAGAAAGATGTTCATCCATAAATTTTGTCTTGAATTTTGGCTAAATAAATGAGAACTCCTAAATTATATGCAGACTCTCCATGAAAAATAACTTGTGCTTGAATGTGATTATGAAAAGGGGAACACCAGGATTTTACAGTAAAATGTTAAAACACTTAGCATTCCAGTCAAACTTCACTCTACTGCCTAAGTATGCTCCTGCAGATCTGTGGGTAAATTGAATCATCATAATTTCAAAGAAGTGCTCCCTTCATTTTTGATTGATATCTAATTAGTAGTGGCTTAACATGTCAATTTTAAGGGTCTCTGTCCTCTAGTCTCTTTTAAGCAGTTAATGATCACTGGAAGATTTATACTCACAAGGGAAATATGCTATTTAAAGATACTCTGTGGTGACTGATTTTATATGAGAACCCTTTTGTAATTGAATAATCATGCTCATTACTTCTTTCTGTGGTAATGCAGACATTTACACTATCATAAGATGGGGTTCATTGATTTGAAACTGCATGTGCCATTGTCTTGGACAAAGGATCATAGACCCATCATTGCCAATGTTTCCCTTTAGTTTTGTCAGTAAAGAAGAGGGGAACTTTTTGCCTCCTAATAGGGAGTAGTAAATTCACTCATTCATTGGCTCCATAATAAATGGTATTTCCTTTTAAATTACTAAAAATGGTATTATAGAGTATAATATTTAAGTAATGACATCTCATGTTTAATTGGGACAAAATACATTGTTTTCATAGGTGATATATTTTGAGGCCCACCCTGCTCTATTACTTGCCTCCATTTTGTTAAGTACATAACACCCCATAGTGTAGTTTATTAGTCAAAGTCAAACTATGATGAAAGTACTGTTTCCTTTCTATTAGCATCTATAGTTATGAATTGTACAAAGTTAAATGTTTCATTAGATGATTTTGATATATACATACAATACATTCAGACATGTTGTTCCAATACATTTCTCATTATTGACAGGAGAATTTTGTTTCTTTTATTTTTCTCAAATTTATATGTCTCTTTTCATTATACTATCATGGCAACCACCTCATTTTAACTTGATTTTTCTTTGAAAACTAAAGCTTATACATTATAATTTAACTTAACACTTTATGAACAAAGATATCACAAATATTTTCCTAAACATATGCTCCTAAACACGCCATATGTTTCCATGTGTAGAGTAACCATAAGGTTTTAAAACCTAAACCTCACAGCAAGATCATTCAAAAAGGCATCCTTCCAATCAACGTCTATAAAATTAAGGGCTCTTTCTCAGAAAAACTAGAGGTTTTTAAAATTAAGTTATTAAAAATATGTAACCAGTTTATGTTTATAAATTATAGTGACTACTCAATAACGAAAAGAAAATTAAAAGCGTAGTACAGTTTTTGTCTGTCTAAATTCACCTGTTTTGAAATAAATCGAAAGTTGACTCTACCTGCAGTTGACAAGAAGTAGGAGAAAAAGTTGAGAAGTTGTTCAGGGCTCTAAAGGATTCAGTCATCCCCTCTTCCTCCTACTTCTGTACAATTATCTTCAAACAAGCAGAAAAAAAAAGACATTTTCATGTTCTGAATGTTCTTTTGGTTTCTAGTTTAACAGAAGTACAGGGCTCTCCTGGACTTGCCTTCTGAAGAACTGGGTTTGCAGAAACTTGGCAGTTCTTTGCATAGGAAGAAACAAAGGGAAAACATATTTTTCTCCAGAAAAGCAAAAAATAAAATAAAATAAAATAAAATAAAATAAAACAATGAAACTGAGCACATCAAGCCAGAAACAGAGTACCCACAGTTTTAGGCAAAACTAACATTACTGGTACAAATATTCAGTAAGAAACTACCTTGTGAAATAGCTGAGAGGACAGTCAGAAAGTAGTTTTATTGTCTCTTCCTAAAAGAAACAAATTGAATGTCTTGATGAGCATGAATTCTCCAGATGATAATGACATTATCTTGGCTAATTTATGACTTTTAAATTAATTGATTTCCTGAAATGCTTCCTGGAAAATTCACTCCTTTACTAAAATTATTTGAGCTATATTTGTATTATTCTTAAGTACTGTAATTATTATTCACAGTCCTTTATAAATAATAATATTTCCTTCAGAATTATCCACCACATACTGTATTATTAAATGAATGCATATGAAGATATTATTTTATGCATGATTACTTACATCTGTTAAAAAACCTTTTGCTTCCTAAGAATAATGTGTTTCCACTCCAATGATGTTTATTATTAAGACTTTCCACTAGAAAGTAGAAGTGCTATTCTTATATATTGGGAGATAAAGCAAGCAAAAATTTGATCAGAATGCTAAGTGACGTTTCAGTTTCAGGTGAGATTGTATCACCGAGGATATCGATGACTGCATATGAAAGAATGTTCAATCAAAAGCAGTTCCTGCAGCTGTGAATTTCAGGGCAAATGGGACAGGATTTTCTTTGAGCTGCTCTTTAGATATACAAATTGAAATAAAGGAGCAAGGCAGTGTCTCAATAACCTAGAGAGGGTAGCATGGGCAGAGTTTATTTATACCTAAAAAATAGCTATTTCAAGAAAAGGTTAACTTAGAACTTTTGCTATTGGCTTCTCTTTTTTTCTTTTTCTTTCTTTCTTTTTTTGGGGGGTTTGGTTTTTCAAGACAAGATTTTTCCATGTAGCCCTGGCTGTCTTGGAACTCAGTTTGTAGTCCAGATTGACCTCAAGCTCACAGGGATCTGCCTGCCTCTGCCTCCCAAGTGATGGAATTGAAGGTGTGCACCCCCCTGCCTGGCTATTGGTTGACTTGTATTGACTAGATTTACCTTTGTCTATTTTTCTTCTCCTCTCCTCCCTTCCCAACTGTCTCCAACCTTATCCTCTCTTCTCCTGTTCTCTTTTTCACTTCTTTCCTTGCCATTCTCATTCTTTTCCTTTCCTTCTGTTCAGGGGTAGGCTTTCCTGTGAAAGATTTGATACTAGATTTAAGGCAAAAAAAAAAAAAGGCTCATGGCTGATTTTCATTCACTTTTCCCAAAGTGGAGTTCAATTTTGGCTGCTTAGAATTGAACTACATGTGATAGGAACAAGTCATTCCTTCTCACCTTCTTCAATGGATTGTCTTCCACTTCATTATACGGAAAGTAGGCACTGTGATCTCTCATTCTATTTACTTAGTATTCTGAAGATAGTTTGGTCTGTAAGCTTTGACTTTGCAGCCTGGTGTATCTGAGGGAAGATGTAACGGAAAGAATTTACTCAGTTCTACAAGGCAATTCAAATTTGAAGTGTGACACTTTCTGATATTTCATAGTCAGTGCCATGGTTGTAAGTGAAAAATCATTTAAAAAGCATGAGGGTTGCAGATCATAAGAAACACTGTAGCAATACCAACATGTTCTGTCTTCATGTCCTTTCTGTAGAATATCATTTTTTAGAGGTGGATTATGACTATTCGGGGAGGTAAACGGATATTGAGATAGATTAGGTTAGCTAACTTCATAATAGGAAGAAACATGGATTTGGAAGTCTAACTCAATATTTAAATCTCAGAGAGAAATCCTGATTGGCATAGATTGGGTTATAGTTACAAATTTTGAACAAATTGTTACAGCATTAGGAGTAAGATCTAGACTCAATAGCTACTGTATACCTATATTTTGGGGCAAGTTATAGATGTGGAAGTATAGGGCTTGTACCAGACAAAGGTAAGATAACCAATAGTTATCATAAGATCTATATTATCTTTTAGATTTAGTATCTGATATACATGTCGTCTTTGATTAATATATGTCTTATTAATTTAAACATATTTATTATGTCTCCTCCATAACCTAATAAGGGCAGAGCTAGCCATATGATTCATTTTGAATGTATTTTAATTTTCTTAGACTCTAAACCCTTTGCTTCTCTCTCCAACAAATTCTGACATTCTATTTTTTGTTTATGCATATGCATGCACATGCATGGGTGCAAGTGTGGGAGACAGCCAACAACTTTAAGTGCAATTATCAAGGTACGATCCCCCATTTACTTGAGACAGAATCTCCAACCAGCTTGGAATTCATCAAGTACCTTAGGCTGGCTGACCACTGAGCCCCAAATCTATGCCTTGAATCTATCTCCCAGAATTAGTGTTACAAGAAAGCACCACCGTACTTGTTTCTTTGCTGTGCATGCTGGGAATTGAACTCATGTACCCATGTTTTTAAAGCAAGACGTTTATTGGCAGCTATATTTTTAGTGGCTACATATTGTTCTTTGTAGTACATGTGTCTTACATCCAGACCTACACTCCTCTGATTTCTCTGTCCTGTGTATTATTACAAATTTTCACCTCCTCCCCTCCTCCCATTTCCCTCCCCCTCCCCACATTCCCCCTCCCTCTTCCTCTCCAGTCCAAAGAGCAGTCAGCATTCCCTGCCCTATGGGAAGTACAAGGTCCTCCCTCCTCCATCCAGGTCTAGGAAGTTGAGGATCCAAACAGACTAGGTTCCCACAAAGCCAGTACATGGAGTAGAATCAAAACCCAGTGCCTTTGTCCTTGGCTTCTCAGTCAGCCCTCCATGTCAGCCACATTCAGAGAGTCTGGTTTGATCATATGCTCCATCATAGCTATAATTTGTAGAAGAAAGTACATATTCTGCAGTATGGGAGTGGCAGAGTGTGAATCAGAGTCAGTTTTATGTGAGTAAAATTAGGTTAGACATAATACTTTGATGAAAGACTGAGACCATAATGATTTGGATAAAAACATGGATAAGGGGGATAAAATTCATTTTAATGTGGTATAAACTAAATAAAACATGCCTACTGGAGTATTAGTCTAGTGGTCAGAGTATGATCCCACTATTGGAAAATCCAGTGTTGATATAAGAAAATGCAGGTTCTTTGTGGAGCTACCTTAAAGACAATGTTAGCTAGCAATAGTACTCACGAAGACAACCATAGACTATGAATCTACCATTGTGTATGACTCCATCATGCTGCAGGTTAGAGCATGATAAAAATTGATCTGCAATGTGTATAGGAAGACTAATGTAATAAGATCTATCTTCTCAGAACCAAGGAGCTTAGGGGAAAAATTCAAGTTCATCATGAAGGGAGAAACATTCCATCATATGATACAGAGACCCTGGAGGTTAAAAATCCAGTGATCAAATATTCTTTAGGAAACTGGCAACACAGAGATACAGTTATGATTATTTTTTTCCCACACAGTTGTTAAGAAAAGTAGAAGTATCTATAAGCCATTCCAGTAGACATTTGTACTTGTAATTTTTAAAATACATTTCAGGAATTAAACCAATTGACTGAGATAAACAGAATCCTTTGAATACTGCCTGTAACCCAGGCAGGCCTTGAAATTGCAGCTTTTCTGGTTCAACCCATCAAGTGGATTATAGGCCTGCACCACCAGGCCTGCCTGTTACTTCCCTTCTTCTACAAAATTTCAATGTGGATATATCCTTGCTCCTGAATCCCTTTACTTGAGAAATAGCAATACCTAGCTTACTTGTAAGGGTATACCAAGAAAGTAGCTAATGAGTATCTTTGACTTATTAATTACGGCCTCTATGTAGTGGTTTTCATCAACTTAATGTGATCATCATCCCTATTTCGGCTATCAGGGTAAAGGATTGGGTCAACACAAATTAAAAATTCTTTAATATAGACATTTGGATTTTTAGCCCATTGTAGGAAATATTGAAGAATCCATTTATGAGATTTGCAGTTTGATTTAATAAGAAAGTCATCTTTTTTTTTTTTTTTTTGATTTTTCAAGACAGGGTTTCTTGAAGTTTTTGGTGCCTGTCCTGGAACTAGCTCTTGTAGACCAGGCTGGCCTCGAATTCACAGAGGTCCACCTGCCTCTGCCTCCCGAGTGCTGGGATTAAAGGTGCCACCACTGCCCAGCAGAAAGTCATCTTTATAAATTTCAGTAATACCAAAGTCTCTACTGTGAATAGTGTTGTGTTTACCTGCTATCTAGATTATAAAATCAAAACCTAACAGGAATCAACCATATCTCTTTATCTTCATGCTTTCATTCACAGGTCTGATAACTCACGCCATTGGCCAACCATTCCTCACCTTATCATGACCTTTACTATTCTATAAAATTACATAACCTATGTCTGTAATCTAAATTATATCTGTATTAGTTAGGGTTTTATTGCTTTGAAGAGTCACCATGACCATGGAAACTTTGTTTTAAAACATTAATTGAATCTGGATTACACTTTAGAGGTTTAGTCTATTATCATTGTAGCAGGAAACATGGTGGCATGCAGGCTGACTTGGTGCTAATGAAGGATCTTAGAGTTCTACATCTGGACCTGCAGGCATCAGGAAGAAGAACTGTCAGTCAGTCACTGAGCCTGGGCAGGAAAATATGAGACCTCAAAGCCTATCCCCATAATGACACACTTCCTGCAACAAGGTCACCCCTTCTAATAGTACCACTCCCTATAGGCCAAGCATTCAAACACTTGAGTCTATGGGGGCCATTTCTATTCAAACCACCATAATACCTCTATGCTTTCCTTATTCTTGTGTATATACATTTAAACACACTCCTCAATATCTGCTCTGTGATGCTTTCCCTCCTGCTTCTTTCCACTAGGCAGACTTAAACACTACCTGTCAACCCCTAGTAGATACCAACTTTTCTTTTTTTTATTCTTTTTTAATTAATATTTCCACCTGCTCCCCATTTCCCATTTCCCTCCCCTACTCCCAAATATTGCCCCCTCCCCCCACTCCCTTCCCCCTATCCCCACTCCTCTTCTCCACCCCCCACACCATTCCCCCTCCCTCTCGATACTGAAGAGCAGTCCAAATTCTCTGCCCTGTGGGAAGACGAAGGTCTTCTATCTACGTCCAGGAAGGTGAGCATCTAAACAGGCTAAGCTCCCACAAAGCCAGTTCATATATTAGGATTGAAACCTAGTGCCATTGTCCTTGGCTTCTCATCAGCCTTCATTGTCCGCCATGCTCAGAGAGTCCAGTTTCAACCCATGCTTATTCAGTCCCAGACGAGCTGGCCTTGGTGGGCTCCCAATAAATCAGATCCACTGTCACAGTGGGTGGGTGCATCCCTCGTGGTCCTGATTTCCTTGCTCATGTTCTCCCTCCTTCTGCTCCTCATTTGGACCTTAAGAGCTCAGACCGTTGCTCCAAATTGAGTCTCTGTCTCTACCTCGATCCATCGCTAGATGAAGGTTCTAAGGTGATATGTAAGATATTCATCAGTATAGGATAGGGTCATTTCAGGTTCCCTCTCCTCAGTTGCCCAAGGTACCAGCTGGGGACATCTCCCTGGACACCTGCGAACACCACTTTGGAAATCAGTGTGGCGATTTCTCAGGAAATTTGGGATCAACCTACCCCAAGATCCAGTAATACCACTATTGGGAATATACCCAAGAGATGCCCCATCAAATGACAAAAGTATCTGTTCAACTATGTTCATAGCAGCATTGTTTGTAATAGCCAAAACCTGGAAACAACCTAGATGCCCTTCAATGGAGGAATGGATGAAGAAAGTGTGGAATATATACATATTAGAGTACTACTCAGCGGTAAAAAACAATGACTTCTAGAATTTTGCGTGCAAATGGATGGAAATAGAAAACACTATCCTGAGTGAGGTATCCCAGACCCAAAAAGAGGAACATGGGATGTACTCACTCATAATCGGTTTCTAGCCATAAATAAAGGACATTGAGCATATAATTTGTGATCCTAGAGAAGCTAAATAAGAAAGTGAACCCGAAGAAAATCGTATAGTCATCCGCCTGGAGAGGGGAAGTAGACAAATTGCAGGCCAACTTTTCATATTATATCTATTTATGCCTCTAAATAAATAAAGTGCTCTATAGATGGAACAGGGGATTCATGGAACAAGCTGGCTAGCTAAAGCAGCTGAATCAGTGAGTCACAGGTTCAGAGAGACATCCTGACTTAGGAAATAAAGTGAGCAGAGATTCAACAAGACTCGGCATAAACCTCTGGTCCAAATACACAGACAGACAGACAGACTCATACACACAAACACACATGCACATACACTGGCATGCATACTTGTGCTCAAATATTTGAAACATGCATCTGTGTACCATATACACAAATGTACTTAAAGATGTGTGTGTGTGTAAATTGTCTGTCCATAAATGTTAAGAATACCCAAAATGTTGTAGAGCATTGATTCCCAGCCTCCTTTAGAGATCCAACAAATAAAAATTTGTGGCAGTGGTAAAGAGATGTGGAGAACAAAGAAATTGGGTGCAAACATTTTATCAAAACTCTCTAGCAATTTCTTATGATAAGTTCTATTATTAAAGACAAATGCCTAACTTGTCACTAACAAGCATGCCACTGGCAAGCTCATTTAGTGGTATTACCACTGCCAATGGCTAATGTTTGCATACCACAATACCAAAGACTCATTTATTTGGAAAAGAGAATAGTAAAATTAAAGTACACTAATTAAAACAAATGCATGTGTTATTTCAAAAGCCAGCTGATTATCAAATTGAATACCAATTGTGTTCTGCATTTGAGGACTGAATTGATTATTATTCTAATGAGCTTTGAAAATTATAGGCAATTTAATACCTAAGAAATTATTCTTACAAAGCATAATAAAGTCAGTTTAAATTGTGATTTCATCATTATATGATTATGCTATAATTACAAATATTTTGGATCTATTGGTCATTGACATTTCATTTGTGAATATGAGCTTTTATTTTTACTGTTTTGCAGTTCTGGAAAGAGAGCCTAGTGTGTCACACATGTCAAGAAAGCACTCTCCTACTGAGCTACAACCTCTGGCCATGCTTCCATCCTCATTTTCACAATTTCTAGATGTTACCTAATACAATGGAGCCTTGCACCTAGTAAATGTCACGGCATAGGAAAAAATTGCAAATTACTTTTGTAGGTTAATGCAGCATACATTTACATAACAAAGCACTTCTCTTTCTATGTAAAGCTTATCAAGTTGTTCACCATGAAGGTATATTTACAATCCGTGGATAAGGCATACTCTAAATGTCATAAAATATCATGAGTCCAATGTAACTTATCAGTTAGTATTAATTTTGATGCAATTGTTACAGGTTTTCTAAATGATTGATTTACTAATGCATAAACCGTTTTTACATTTAGATGTTCAATCATTAGGTGGCTTTAAATTACTTATCTATATATAGTCAAATAATTATATTTGGAAAGAAAATGTGCATTCTAAATTAACGAAGTCCATCTTTGTGTGTAGGGAATTAATAGTCACAGTAAATCGACAAATCAATTATTGGTTTTCTTTTGTCTATTTTAAGCAGGAGGGAAATGAGACCACTTGTTCTGTGTTTGCTGTTTAAGAAGGGATTATAACTAGCTGCTTTTTAAGGAGAAAAAACTCTGATGAGCTGACTCTTCTATCAGCTTTTCTCACATTAACTTTTGCAGCTCACAAGACATTCTGTTCATGAACATTCTAAGTACTTCCATTTCCCTAAGTGCCTTGAAAAGAAATTTCATGCTTCAAGATCAGTGTAAGTAGAAAAGTGTCTGTTAAAATGTACTTGAGAGATCAGAAGTACAAAAAAAAATTGGAATTAGAAAATAGGAGACAAAGATGAACAGAAGTCGATCCAAGAGACATGTGACTGAATAGGAGGGGTGAGAGTACACCAAGATCTGAGACACTGTTGATCTATATGCTTGTGTCCCCTTATCATTTTCACTTCAAAACTTAGTCGCTAAAGTATTAGGAGGTAAAGGCATTGAAAAGTGATCCAGTCACAAGGGCACTACCTTTGTAAATAGGATTAATTCTTTCATAATCAAGGTCCTAGAGTGCTACAGTAAGTCTGTAAACACACATGAACACAGGCAAAAGGCACTATCACTTGATGAAGCAGGCTGCCCTCACCATGCCTGAAATCTGCTGGTACCTTGATCTTAGACTTTCTAACACTCAAAATGGTGAACAATAAATTTCTATTGTTGTGAGTTCCCTGTATAAGGTACTTTGCTTTTGCAGCTCAAACCAGTTAAGATAGAAATGTTTCAAGGTCAAGATGGTGTTCAACTGAAAAATTTCTACATATTTTATTTGATGAGCAACAAAATCCGTTAACAATGGAATAAAATAAAAATCAAAAGGATAGAAAATTTTGTTTACTACTACAGTTCAGTCTTATATTTCCGATAGCCCACAATCAGCAGTCAACACAGGTATAAGAAGCAAACAACGAACATTCTATTTTCTAGAAATGTCCCAAGAATTGGAGCACATAAACTTTGGACAGCGTCTGTAAAATGCAGACATTGTAGACACTGCAGGTTGTTGGAAACACAAAATAACACAAAACAAAAATGCCTTGCAAGTTTAAGTTTCTCCAGGATCAATGAGAAAGCAGGTTCACTATCAAAAAAAGCTGTACCCACAGATCCTGATTATAAAGCTCATTTAAATGATAGTTGACATTCAATCAAGGCTGAAAGCGTAAAGGACAAAAAGTCATACCTTCTTCTTGAGAAATAGGGAGTACAGATGCAGAGGTCAACTAAGATAATATAAATTCCTCGTGAGATGAAATCTATCCATTTATACTTTAATGTATTTACTTTTTTCAGTCTTAGGAATTGAACTTAGGACCTTGCTTATGCTAAACTAAAGCGTTAGCCTTTTTATTTTGAGAGAGAGTCAAACTAAATTACTCAGGATAGACTGAAATTAACCCCATCACAGCCTAGGTTGCCCTTAACCCTGTGATTCTCCTGCCACAGATTCTAAGGTAGCATGGATTACAGTCATATACTACTGGGTTTTGTCTGTCTGTCTGTGTCTTTCTGATGACTATCTATTTCTTTATCTATCCAGTTGAGACCAGAACTTGCACCAGGGAGATTCTTAATATCAATGTAGTAAATGGGGCTAGCAAAACAATTTATTATTCAGGGCACTGAGATTGAGATGTCTACTAGGCTAAACTTTAGAGTTCTGCCCCCAAACTCAAGATTCCAGTTAACTTTCTACCCTTGACCAGTTTCCTAGCTGAACTGTGAAATGTAACTCTTCTTTTAACCCCTATTTATTTTTCCAAAGTCAACCTACTGCTCTATTGTGACCTTCAATATCCAGCTGATTTTTCCTCCTCTGTCCAATCTGGACTTGATTTATTGCTAGGCTTCCCTAACGAGACTCCTGAGCTTTTCCCTGTCTCCCTCATCCATGAAGGAGAATCTTCAATCATTTCTTGCAATAAAATAAATCTAGCTGTTTTATTGTGCTTTACTCCATTATTCTATAGTGTACACTCTTCTGTAGTATACAACTATTGAAAAGAGTAAGTTATAAATGCTACTTTTATTTATGATTATTAAACCTCAGTGAATGATATATGAACTAGTCATTTACATATTTCTCTGAATCATGTGTTGACTTGTGATGTTTCTCTGAATCATATGCTGACTTAGGTGTTAATGCTATAAATATTAAAATATTCCAATTTGTTCAATTGAGGATACAAATAAAAAATGAGAAAAAGACACACAATGAGAGAAATGCTAAAATGGGCATACACACAAACACCCAGAGAGGTACTGACAGAGAGACAGACAGAAAGGAGAGACAGAGACACACAGATGTGTCTATATCGCTATCTATCTCTTATCTATCTGGCCATCATATACCTTGATATTTATCTCTTCTAATCTGATGAGTCTGATGCTTTCTTAGTAATTTTCATAAATGTCATGTTTTATGAAACTGCTGTGTGTGTGAAGAAGTTAACATGTGCATATGGATTACTTTAATAGTAAGATTTTTAGTTTGAAGGAAGACTCTACAACTCAGAGATAGCAACTGTAAGTAAGGCCCTGATAACCTTTCATAATGGAGGCTTCTATGACACTATAATGAGGAATTAGGATGAAGATGAAGTACAGAAAGAAGACACTTCTCCAGAGTGGAAATTTGACAAGAATACGAGTGTTTTCTCTTATTGAAAAGTTATTTTGGTATCTGCATTTAGTTTCTTGTGATTACTATAGACAGTTTCTGTAAATTAGTTGGTTTAACATAAACAACATTTATTATTTTACAACTCTGGAGTTCACAAGTACAGACTTAAAGACTTTGCCATCTCTGAAATGTTTTAGAGCCTTAATGTGAGAAATGACAAAAATCTACTATAAATTCTCAGGCAATATTAATTTTAATCAAATTGTAACATGTATTATAAGTGGATAATTTGCTAATATCTACATTGTTTAAGCAGTAAATACCCAACAAAAACTTGAGTCCGATAGCTTTTATAGTATATTTTATATACTCCTATATTCCACTACATTATTAAAAAAACTTATTTTTAAAGTCCATAAAATAAGTGAGCAGTGAATTGTCATTTATTGTTTATAGGGTTCTCTGTTTCTGTCTGTCCATCAGTCTATCTGTCTCTCTGTCTCTCTGTCTCTCTGTCTCTCTCTCTGTGTGTGTGTGTGTGTTTATGTATGTGTGTGTGTGTGTGTTTCAGTGATATCTTTAAAGTAGTAAGGAAGGAAATCAGGTATTTGTTTGTGTGAAAGATAAATTATTTTCTTTTTATCTTAACTGTTATCAGAATAATTAAGTAAGATAGAGTTTACAAATTTCTGAGTGTTTTATTTTTTTCCTTTAAGAAAAGGTGTGTTATACTTCCCCCCTGAATAACCAACAGATAGATTTTCTTCAGTGGGTTCTTGACGAGGTTTGGGCTGTATCTTAGTAACTTTTCTTTTTTCTTTTTCTTTTGTTTTCTGAGACAGGGTTTCTTTGTGTAGTGTTGGTGGCTGTCCAAGAACTAGCTCTTGGAGACCAGACTAGCACTGAACTCACAGAGAACCACCTGCCTCTGCTTCCTAAGTGCTGGGATTAAAGGCATTTGCTGTCAGAGCCGTGCTTTAGTTACTTTTCTATTTCCATAAAGAGACACCATGACCAAGGCAACTTTTATTAAAAAAAAAAAGTATTTACTTTGGGCCTCATGTTCTTATGACCATCATAGAAGGGAGCATGGCAGCAGGCAGGCATAATACCACATTGGTAGTTGATAGCTTGCATTCTGGTACATAAGCACAAGACATAGAGAGGTAGAGAGAAAGAGAGGATGGGAGAGAGAGAACTGGTGATGGTATGGGTTTTTGAAATCTCAAAGCCTATCAATAGAGATACACATCCTCCAACAAAGTCACACATCCTAATCCTTCCCAAACACTTCCACCAACTGTAAAACAAACATTCAAATATATGAACCAATTAAATGCAAACCACCACAGTTGGCAATGTTTTTGAGATTGTCTTTTTTCTCCCATGAACTCTTTAAATATTCATAATATATACTAAGGAAAAAAGCTTTTTTAAAGTCTTGTTAAAATATAATGATATCATTTCAATTCAGTCTTTCAAGCTTTCAAATGTTTTCATTTTTATATTATATATCTGTAAACATAATTTTATAATCTCACTAAAATTCTTCTGATTTTTTCCCAGGTGAGTTTACATACATTCAAAAGCACTCATTCATAAATACATGTAGTACTAAATAAATTACTACCAGAGAATATGCCTCTTTTTTCAATGTTTCATTTTCTTTTCAAATTACCCAGGGAAAGAAGGTACTATTTAGGGACTATAAATAATATAACTAAAACTTTAAAGAATAACTATTACTTAAGAAAATAATAAAAGACAATTGAGTAGAGCATTTTTGCAGATGTCTCACGAAAATAGACTCATATTTGGTGATTTTTCTGGAACTGTTTATATTTAAATGCTTGGGACTTGCTGCAAATTTTCTTGTTTTCTTCCTTTATCGTCTGTCTTACCATGGTATGTTGATTCCTGAATGTTTGAGGAACTTCTATTTTCCAGCTCATTTAAGTGAATTTCATCCTGCTGTTTTGGTCATCAAGTGACCAAATGTGATTTCAAACACAAGGGCATTGTATTTGTTCATGGGTGTGGGATTTTGTGGGGTTGGCTCAATGTATTTAGATGAAGTAAGTTATGTTGAATGTCAGTAATTCCAAATTTTAGGGTTTATGAATCAGTTGAAATATTTGAATAAGCAGAGAAACAAGGAAGTAATCATAAAATCACCAAGTTGCCATTGGTTGTGTGTATGTGTGTGTATTTATTACATATGTGTGCAGAGGTCAGAAAAGCTCATCATTTGTCTTCTTTTTTCACCTTAATTCCTTCAAATATGTTCTCTCACTGAAACTAGTGGTCATCGGCTAGACTAGATGGACATAAGCTTCAGCAATCTTTCTCTCTTGTCTCCACCCAGAACTGTGATTGCAGTTGCATGCATCCATGCCTAGAATTTGACTGTGCTAGGCATCCTAACTCATAGTCCATTCTTATGAAACTGACATTAGTATACACGTAGCCATCTTCTTAACCCCCAAGTGATCTTTTCTTAAAAATAAAGGTACTAATTCAGTATCTTTAACCAATTTAATATGTTGTTCCTTAAAGGGATAGTTTAAATGAAAACCTTAGAGTTTTTTTCAGAGAAAATACTAGCAATTTAAATGTAATTAACTCATTTTATATTTCTTTTAAAACTCACTCTGTTCCCATAGGACCAGTAAGTCTTCATGGAATTTAAGTTACAATTGTAACACTCTATTTGCTAATATCACACAACTATAAATTAAGCTGAATCCAGTCATGCTTGCTATTCTTGATGTGCTGTGTATAATGTGTGTGTGGTATATTTATTAAGTATCCCCTATAAGCTCAGGTACTGGAAGCACTATTTGGGAAAGTGTAGGGCTTTAGTAGAAATATGTTTCAAGAGTTGGATTTGAGAGTGTACAATCTTAAGTCCCTCCTACTATACTCTCTGTTTTCTATTTGCATTTGAATATGTGGTTTCTGTTGCCTGCTTCCCTGCCTGCTGCAGTGGACGATCCCTACCACTAGGCACTCTACAGCTGCAGTGCACTTTCCCTACCACTAGGGACTCTACAGCTGCAGTGCACTTTCCCTACCACTAGGGACTCTACTGCTGCATTGCACTTTCCCTACCACTAGGGACTCTACTGCTGCATTGCACTTTCCCTACCACTAGGGACTCTACTGCTGCAGTGCACTTTCCCTACCACTAGGGACTCTACTGCTGCAGTGCACTTTCCCTACCACTAGGGACTCTACAGCTGCAGTGCACTTTCCCTACCACTAGGGACTCTACAGCTGCAGTGCACTTTCCCTACCACTAGGGACTCTACTGCTGCAGTGCACTTTCCCTACCACTAGGGACTCTACAGCTGCAGTGCACTTTCCCTACCACTAGGGACTCTACAGCTGCAGTGCACTTTCCCTACCACTAGGGACTCTACTGCTGCAGTGCACTTTCCCTACCACTAGGGACTCTACTGCTGCAGTGCACTTTCCCTACCACTAGGGACTCTACTGCTGGAGTGTACTTTCCCTATCATTAGGGACTCTCCTTGGGGAAGGACAAGCTATAATAGGTTATTTCTTCCTTAAGTTGCTTTTTGTCTGAGTATTTTATAATAGCAACAGAAAAATAACTAATGCAGTGAGTAATTTTTAATTACTCCATGAATAATTGCAGTCCTGTTCATAAATCTTGTTACTCGTCACTTTTTAAAATACCCATAATATAGAAATATAAAATTTACTTATTTTATTTATTTTTCATATGGTGGATGAAATAAGTCATGCTTGTTTTACAGAAATTGTTGTTGAGTACTCTTATTTATCTAACAATTTTCTTAACTTTTTAGCTTAACTGTCTTGTATGAGACTAAGTTATTAATGTAAACATTTGGTGAGTAGTACTATTCATATGTAAAACTCACCATCTACGATGTTTTGTCTTCATCTCAAGGAATCCTATATACCATATTATAAACAACTGTTCTTTTTGGTTAAATTTTTGATAAAATATGAATATCAGAATGGAAATAGAATCTATTGTGTTAATTCTTTGGAACCTAGGCATTTTTTATACACATGAAACAAGAGTATCCTGGAACTGATTATAAATAGATCTTGCTGAGATCTGCTTTTCATCAATCACTTTATCCTGTCAAACAAGGGACTTCTCTTCTCTTCAGGTTCTCATCCATTTATAAAGATTTAATTTCAGCTTGCAAATTCAATTTTATTCTTTATTGCTGGAGTAAGAGATTTCCTAGTTTTGATCTAGTTTACAGATTTATAGAGGGCTCAGTGCACATGTGACATACATACAGATATCATTCAGGGCAGCATGTCATTTTCACTGCAAAGGCTAATGTGTATGCCTGTTTGTGCATATGTTTATGGACATATGAATGATAATATAGTATTATGGTATCCTAGTTTATTCAAGAGCCTATAATAAATTGCAATAAGCAGCACGTCTTGTAAATAGCAATAGTTTAGTTCTTATAGTTCTGAAAGCTGATAAATCCAATATTAAGACATCCGTCTGTCTGATAATCTAGCAACAGCCCAGTTTGTGGTGCATAAACTGCCATTTTTTGATATGACTTCACAAAGTTGAAGTGGCTCTTTTCTGGGCCTCTTTTTGTGGGCAATATTGCCTTTCATGACAGCTCTGACCCCGGACCCAACCACTTTGTAAAGGCTTACTTCTTCATTCTATGGCTTTTGGCATTAATTTTTCAAGATAGGAACTTTGATGGACCCAACTTTCAGGCTATAACAGGTAGGTGTGGATAGAGACTTGTAAAGTGTGTTATGAATAGATATCTTTAGGGACACAGCATATGCAATAGTTACATGTGTGTTTCAGAAATGGGCAGGGCTCCTTCAGAGACCATTGACTTTGAGAATCAAAGGTGAGGATAATTTATCCAGGTGGAAGATTATACACCATAACAAAAAGTGGTATCAGCAAAAGCCTATGAGTAGTAATAAATTTGAGTGGCTAGCGTAAATAAATCCTCTGAATCAAAATTAATGAAAATTCACCCCTAGGTCTACTTATGCCAATAACTAATATTGACTTAGTGCTGCTTGTATGCCAGACATTATACTAAGAGTCTTTTTTGGATGATTCATTTAAAACACAAAGTTGATTATGATTACATTTTACATAAGAGAAGCTTGAGTCATAGAGATATTTCCCAATGTTACAGTGTTATTTGTGTCTATGGAACAAACCTGAGAAATTTGACTTAAAGCATTTGCTTCCTAATCCTGTGATAAACATCCTGACTAAAAACAACCTGGGGAACAAAGGGTTAATTTCACATTGTGGGTTACAGTTCATCAACAAGGGAAGTTGGGACCAGAACTCAAGGCCATAATCAGGAGGAATGACAGTGGAAGAACTATCCTTACTGACTTAACTCCAGGCTAACATTTAGTTACTTTTTGTTATGCAAACCAGTGCTGTCTGTCCAAGGGTGACCCTGTCCATAGTGACCTAGTCTAACCTTTATCAGTTAGTAATTCAATAATTCCCCACAGACATGCTCACTGGCCAAAGTGATGGAGATTCTCTCTTATGGCAAAATCATAATCACGACATTCAAACACAATTTCATAATAATATTTGCTTTAGCAAATTTAAGAATATCTTGTATTACCTTGAATAACTTATTGGATGTGTTTCTCCAAAGGCTATTGAATTTTTAACGACAAGAGAGATAACAATTTCTCAAACATTCAATTTCTGACATTTTGGCCTAAACAATTCTTGATTGTAAAAAAGTGGCATCATACAGTAGAATACTTAAAATCTCTGACTCTATCTGTTGAATGTCACTAGTTGTACCAACCAAAGGTAATCTTCTGGCATTTCCAATGTACTATGGGGAGAAAAGTATCTTACCACTGACCTTGACAAAGCCTTGCCTCTAGAAATCTAGAAAAATCTCAGGAAGAGAACTGAAGTATGGTCACAGAGCAAAATAGCAAAATTTTAGCACAACATCAGACCTTCTTATTCCAAATCCAATGTTTTAAAGTCAATAAATTGCTAGCTCAGTGTCTTCTGTCAAAAGCCATGATCCAGAACTGTGGTTTTGAAAGTGTTCATTTGTCATCCATAATAGCACAGTAAAATTTTTCTGACAAGTAGTATAAACCTGATTTCAACAGCAAGTATACATAACGAGCAAGGTGATGACATGTCCAGGTTGGCTTACCTAAAAGGAAAGTGAGCTTTCACCCTTGAACTCGTGTTCTGTCTAAAACTGGGGCCACTCAGTTTAGGCAATCTTTGAAGAAGAAACAACAGAGTATCTCTTTGGTAACTTTTCTGTACCATGGCTTTCACTTCATGCACCCTGACCCTCTGTCTTTTGCAGAAAGAATAATAGCAATGACCTTTTTGATTCAACATGGTTAAGGGAGTGATAATATTTTCCTGGATACTTGTAGTTCACTAACTTGTATATAGGACCTGAATAATCAAAGAATTATTGATATTAAAATATAAAATGAAAGTTAAATTATTTTATGTTATAGATGCCTCAACTGTAGACCCCTGATGATTTCTAAGGACCTAAACAGAGCTGTTAATGAAACCTTGTTCCAAAGCTTCTGCTATCTTGGGTTTTGTTATAGGTCTTTGTCATATACTCACATAAAATCGAAATATTTAACTATCTGCTTCTGTCTGTCTATCATTGTGCAGTCAAACCAGAGGCTCTTAAGGGAGTAAAGGACAAGGGTCTAACAAGTCACAATGGTAAAGTGAGGTACCCTACCTGTGAGGTACAGAGAAACCAGTTCAAACTTGACCCCAAACTATAATGTAGCATTTCTTATCTTTTAAAAAGTAATTCAATGCCAAGGTTTAATTAACTATAGTTTATATCCTGATGTACATTGAACTATACAAATAATTAAAGGTAAAAGAGCAAGTATCCATATTTTATTATTATTATTATTCCTTTATCTTTCCATTAAAAAGTATTCCCCAGGTAATATAAGACTTGGTCACTATGCTTTCTGTGGGCAAAAATGTGTGTGTGTGTGTGTGTGTGTGTGTGTGTGTGTGTGTGTGTTGTAAACTGAAATTGGCTTAATGTTCTGTCTAAAATATATGTGGTTAAATAAAGGGATCTTCAAGCCCTCCTTTTAATTACCAATTCTGAAACCAATAGAACAGAATGCACATTTGACCCATTACATCTAATGAATTGCTGAGTTCTATTGGCAGTAGTTCCTCAATACATTCCAAACTTGCTCACTGATCTTCACAGCTATAATGAACACATTAGCTATTGTCAGCTTCTCATTAGGATGTAGAAGTTGGTTTTTAATTGTTGTTACACATCCACACTTGTCCTCTTAAGTAAATTTGGGTATGAGAGTCCACAAAAACTTTTATAGAACTTAATATGCCCCATGGTAGCATCCTTTAAAAACCTTTTCCATGACTTTCTATTGCAGTTGGAATAAAACTCCAAAAACTTCTTTTGAGACAGGGTCTCACTATGTAGACTTGGCTGACATAAAACTCACTATATACCAGGCTGGCCTCACCTCAACCTAAAAGAGATCCTCATGTTTCTGTTTCCCAAGTGCTGGGATTAAAGGCATACACCACCATACCTGGCTAAAAGTCCAAATTCTTGACACTGGACATAAAGTCTCCCATAGCTTGTCTCCTCTAATCTCTTTTTCTTCTTTTCTCCATTCTTACTAAGCTCCATGCATGGTTTTCCCCCAATTGACTTTCCCCAAGTAAATTGCTCAAACATGCTGTTTCCTGTTTTTAGAATGTTCTCTGAAGTTATTCCTATTTCTCCCCATTATAATTACAGTCTCATGTGGGTCTAGATTTATGTACTTGATATCTTTCTCACTTGACTTGAAATGTCAGAATTACAAAGATACAGGTCTGTATTGCTCATCGTAGTTCTCCAGTACCTAGCAAAGAGCCAGGGTAAACAATAAAGAGAAAGAAAACATTATTTTATTAATTGAAAATTCTTACCATTATGGTTATAATTCTAAATTATTTCTTTAATTGTTATAATATCTACATTCAGACTGTAGTCTCATGTTCTTTAGTAATATTTTTATTAATGCTTCAAGTATTCGTGTGCTCAATACAATATACTTTGATCACATTCACCTCCACTCCTCTCTCTAACTCCTCATAAACTGATATCAACTTCCAATCCACCCCCAATTTCCCCCAACTTTGTGTATTCTTTTTATTTATTTTTATAGCCTACTGATTCCAATTTCTGTTGGTTTTATAGTCCCTTTATAACGTCATCCACTGCATCACAGATGATTGATCAGTGGCCACATCCTTAAAGAAAGCTAAGTTTCCTTCCCCACAAAGCTATTAACTATCAACAGCTCTTCAGTTAGGGTTGGGGGCCCCTCCACCCTCTAAGCTGAAATTTTGTCTGGTTTGTGCAGGTAACCACAGCTGTTATAAGGTCAGGAGTGCAACAATCTTGCCACATCAAGAAAAAACTCATATACCTCAGTTCTCCCAGAACTCTGTCTCTTACAATCATTTTGCCCCTTCTTCCAAAATGGTCCTTATGGCTTGAAAGAAGGAGATATGATGCAGTCCACAGAAATCGTTTGTCTATTATTTTTCTGTCTTCATTCAACCTGTTGCCCTATATTCTTACCTTGCTAATTAAAAGTGAGTATCATAAAGTAGATTAACAGGCCGAATGGTGGTGACATATACCTATTTAATCCCAGCACTCGGGAGGTAGAGGAAGGTGGATCTCTGTGACTTTGAGAACTAAAGAGATACTTCTAGGAATGGCTCCAAATTCACAGAGAAATCCTGTCTCGATCAACCAAACAAACAAACAAACAAAAAAGTATATTAACAGTTTTAAGTTTGAGGAGTAAAGGCAAATATTTGTATATATATTGAATCATAGTACTGACACATTTTTATATTGATTCGCCTTCATAAAACTCATATTTTAATATGTAAGAATTTTTCTTAAAAAACAATTCAAACTTCATAAAATGATATACAATGAAAATTTCATATTTAAAGTCTAGCTTTCTACGTAGTCTTTCTTCCCTGAAGCAACCAGAGTTTTCAGTTGCAGGACACACGTTTATTTTGATTTAATGATTTCTCAATTTGTTTTCAATTTATTTTGCTTTGTCATGTTCAGCCTTGGGTTCACTTATCATTGAAATGGTTGCCTTAATGATAACTAATATTGCATGATTCTTAAAAAGATGCCATGTGGGTTTAAATATCTCCTTGCATGCAAGTCTATTATGCAGCTATTTTATCTCTGAATATTTTCCTGTTTTATAAGATAATCATGTATTAATGATTTTGTTTTATAGTCAAAATGGAGTATAATCTTTGAATTTCAATAATACTATTATAAAGATTGTTGTATTTTGCCATGAGGGTTTTTACAAACAAAATTTTCAAGGTTTTATTTCAGTTCCCATTCCTTCTACAAACTTTAGCCAGAAATATTGTTTTTTGAGCTCATGAACCTTGTCACAGTAAATTATTTCTTAACTTTCTGTTCTCAGCAAAAAGTGACTAACTCCCTAATCAAGACTTTTTTTCTTACATTTGATTAGTCTGACCTTTTTTAGTAGACTAAATGTTATTGGTTTTTTTTTTTTTTTTTTTTTTTTTTTTTTTTTTGGTTTTTTCGAGACAGGGTTTCTCTATGGTTTTGGAGCCTGTCCTGGAACTAGCTCTTGTAGACCAGGCTGGTCTCGAACTCACATAGATCCGCCTGCCTCTGCCTCCCGAGTGCTGGGATTAAAGGCGTGCGCCACCACCGCCCGGCCTTGTTATTGGTTTTTAAAATAACTTTAAACAGATTCCTTATTATTGGCTATGTAAACAAGTCCAAAATGAAAGTATGAATTCACTAATAAATTCAGAAAAAAATAATCACTTGAGAAAACCTTTTGTTTTACAAGTCAATTTTTTAAAAATGCAATATGATAGAAGAAATTGACAGATTAATTTCTTGCTTCTTGCTCCTGCTTGGTGCTTCTCTTTGTGAACTTTTTATTGAGTTGATTCCTGGAACTTTTTGTTCCATCATTACAAGAAGAAAAGAAACTTTCAAAAAAGCAGGAAATGAATGAAATAAAGTTAAGTAATTATAATTACTTTGAGGACAAAGACTTGCTTTCTTTTTTATTGGATATAAAATACACATCACACAATTTTTATTTGTATAACATAATTTAAAAATTATAGTACCAAATTATATCTAACATAAAATACCCACTTATTATTTACACCACGAGTTACTTATTTGTGTAAACGGAGTTAAAATTGTTAAGTTACATTTCAGTCTAATCCATTTTTAAACTTATTTCACCTCCTTGTTGAGATACCAAATACTTTCCTTGATATTATTAAATCCTGTTTTTTTCTTGTATAATCAACGGGTGTGGAAAATATAGGTGACATGGAAAGTGACAATTTTAATTTTTCAATTAAATTGTAATTCAAAATTACAAAAAACACAAAAAGTAATTTAAAATCCATTTAATTGAAAAAAGGTATTCACAGATATCTTATTAAATTGCACTTTTCCCTCCAATCAGTTTAACAGTATTACAGTTTTTCACCAAGTTTATGTTGAAAAAGAAATGGCATAAGACTCAAACAATACTTACATATAGGTAAGTGTGGATCTTATCCTTGGTAGGCAATTTCATTTTATTTATCTTTCTTTCTATAGCCATTTGCATAACATGCTACCCCAATTAACAGAAAATTGTGTGAAATTTATAGCAAATCTTTGTCTTTTTGGTTTTTGTAGCATTGTAATCTACTCTTAGCCCTTGATGCTAAATGTGACACTTCGAAACAGTTCATCCAATTCTGGGGGAAAACAGACTGAAGTTAATTTTTCTGTGGTGAAATTGTATTGAAAGGTTAATTTGGAGGATTGTTGTACTGTTATAAATCTCAGTCTTCTCAGCCTATGTATGTATTTGTGTGTACATATATTATTTGACTTTCTTGCATCTTTTATATATTCAAAAAGGTTTAGATGTGCTTTTATCCAGTTTATCAGATTCAAGTTTTTTATTGTATAAATTAGAAACAATTCTTCCATCACTAACTACCTTTCAGGGCTGGATTTAAGCTAAATTGAAATGATAATTATGAAATAATTACATAAATGATAAGATTTTTTTGCTGGGAGGTTAGGTTATTTTTAACCTGAGGTAGGTTGCTTAATGAAATTTGGGGGTTCTTTGAAATTCTATTTAATTACTATTCTCCTTTTTCCAGTATAAAAGTTAAGATCTTATAATTATTTAAAGTAATTGCTATTTTTCAACATTAGGAAAACTATTGTTATATTTAATTATTTCTACAAGGCTTAGTCATCCATGGCTTTTCATTTATCTACTGCTGCCTTGAATTAATGAGGGATATAAAATAGCATTTCAGCAATTATTTATTATATTCTGTACTATGTTGGTAGCATTGAAAGAGGTTTGAGACAATTATTTTTGTTTTATGGGACAAACTTAAATTCAATAGTTTTAGAAGACTGCTTGATTAAAAATTTGAGTGTATTAGTGTTTTTCTTGCATGTATATATCTTTACCATATACAAACTTTGTCCACAGAGGACAAATGTTTGTATTGCACATTTTCTGTTTTGTTTTGGTATTTTGTCTGATTGATTTTATGTATTTATATTTAATTTGTCCAACTTTAATTTTTGGTTTTCTGTTGTTTGTTCTTTTGTTGTTGTTGTTTTAGAAAGAGAATGAAAATGCATGGGTAGGTATGTGGTGAAAATCTAGGAGAATTTGAAGAGATAAAAGAATATGAACAAAATATATTGTATAGAAACAATTTTTTTAATTTTTTATTTTGTGTGTTTTCCTGAATGTTTGTGTGCTGTATGCCTGTAGTGCTCACAGGGGCCAGAAGACATCATTGAATCCCCAGGAACTGAAGGTACACTTAGTTGGGGGCTGCTGTGTGTGCTAGGAATCAATCTTGGATCCTCTGAAAGTCATCTCTCCAGGCCCCTCATCTTTGCTTTGCTTTTGCTTTTGGTTCTAGTTTGAACAAGGAAGAGAGGTATTGAGACAGTGTCTCATACTCTGGCTGGCATGGAAGTCACTATGTAGGTCAAACTGGTCTTGAACTCACAAAACTCTGCCTGCCCCTGCCTCCTGAGCACTGGGATTAAAGGCGTATGCCACAATACATAGCCTGATTTTTTTTTTTTAAATTTGTCATTCTGGAGTATAATGAACAAAAGTTTTGAACATCATTTTTATTATTACTACCTTTATTGAGAAATTTTCCCCTAATGTTTTTTGTTGTTATTAACAAATAACATAAAATGCATTTGTTTCCTTTTGGATTCTTTTAATTTGATCATTTCACTTTACAAAAAGATGTAATATTTACAGCTTGACAAAACAGTAATAAAAATATCACCTTTCTTACTGTTTTCAACAGTATATTATCAAAACTAGGTTCAATAAGAAAATATTCACTTGACTAGATGTAAAAATGGAAATTATAGTGATAAGAATATAAAATTTGGCAAAAGATTTATGAAAGCACAACACTTAAGAGATGACATCATATATATCCAGCCAGCACACAATAAATACTTTTGAAGAAAGACAAGAAATGTCTTACTCTAGAAAATAGATAATATTTTAATAGATTAAAACGAGGACTTATTTTTACTAAAGGAGATAACTGCTAGCACAAATATGAAGTTCCACTTACTGCTTTTCATAAAGCTCTATTCCATAAAAGCAAATAAGTATGCTGTTATTGTGGTGAATTAGTTGACAGTAGTCATATACATGTGATGTGCTGGGTTAAGTATTTAATGGATACTAAGCCTATATGAATAAAAGATGTTTTTATTTTAAAAGCAAGAGTGTTTCTTGCAGATCCTATTGGTATATTATGTTAAAACACGAGAATCACTTTTAAAGAGGAATATTAATATATCAAACTGTATTATAATATAAGCGTCTAAGTTGATTAAATATGTAAAAACCTTATCATGAGAAAAGAGTCGAGGATAAACACTGACAACAGAAGGGTACTGCAATTTCCAAATGAAGCCACACACTTAAGTGGTTGTTGTGTTAAACCAAATTAAGTCTAATCCACTCCATAAGGAAAAAAAAGAACTAATGCTTAATGGACAAGTTCCATTTCAAACAAGACTAATTATTAACACTCAAATTATTTAAACGTGGGAACAATTCTACGATGATTAGGAAAGGAGCTTCCTGATCTGTGAAGACTGAACTAGACGGTTCTATCTAATTTCGTATTTCTAAAATATCTGGAGTGCACTAGTTGTGGAGCTTTATTTATTCTTAAATATCACTAGTTCTTAGTAATGTGTAGTTCTAGATTTTAATCTGCAGATAAAATGTTTATTGGGGTCTGTGGACGACTCAGTGGAGCCAGACAACCTCAATTCAATTCTCAGAATACATGTGATGGAAGGGAAAAAAAACAAAATGCAAAGTTATTCTCTGATCTCCTCATCATGCTGTGACTCCTCTTCACACAAAAGTGCAAAATAAAACTAGAAATAAAATGTTTCTAGTAGTAATTTAATGCATATAAACGACTTAATTTTTTCATTTTGATTTATACATGGGTGAGTGCCTGCTTGTTTATATACTCATTGTGGTCATGTAAATGCCCACTAAGGCCAGAAAACGGCATTGATCCTTTTGAGTGACATTTGTAAGCCAGTTTAGGTCGATTGAAATGGGTGCTGGGAACTGAACCCATGTCTTCTGCAAGCCTAGCAAGTTTTCCTAACTGCTGAGCCACTTATTCATCCCCTATACAAACTTTTTTTAAAATTTTTATAAATCTGCCTACCAAGCAATGGATTTCATCACAGCATATTATGCATAACACATATATAAACTATAAAAAGTTGTAGTATTTATTATATGTCTAATATATTTATGTACATATACCAATATACACATCTCTGTGAAGTAGGATAAGTAACAAGAAATACAGACATGAAGGACAAGACATTATTGCATTTTTAAAAAGAATTCTATACTTGGATTCATTGGTATTTTAATTTTTTTTTTACTTCTAGTGTAGGAGTAGAGAAACTGAACTGATAAAGTGATGGACTGAAGAATGAGGACAGGGGTCCCATAGTGTGTTTCCTGAATTAGTATTATTAGCATCACCAGGACACTTTTAGAATGTAATTTCCAGGGCTCCTCTCTAGATCTGTTGAGCCAGAAACTTGGTAAGGTAAGGTAAGTTTAATTTTAATCAAATCTCCAGACTATAATACTGTAAATAGGAATGCAGATTCCATAATTTCTAGTAGTCATGTGATTTCTAGAGTAACTTATTGGGGGAGCAGCCCCCAGAGAACTCCAAATATAATGTTGAAACTCTTGCATTGAAAAAATAACATTGAGATAGATTTTTCTCAATGTTTACATCTAACATTTCAAATAATAAAGCTGGGTCTAGCTGTCTGCCAGAAACAAGGCCTATTTATTTTGTTTCCCAGAGAATAAATCCTTTCTTCTTCTAAAACAGCATTGGGTAATGTTCCAAAAAGGTAATTACAGGCCAGTTAGTAAATATGTTGAGACAGTAGAGTGCCAGATAGCAACAGCTATATGTCTGTTTGTCTGCCACTGCTGCTAAATCAGCCAGGCCTACTTTCTAGCTCTCTCTTTTTTTTTAACTTAATGTGTAATAGGAACGCCATTGAGGACAGAATCCTCATTGCAGTTACAAAACAGTCTCTCACTGGTTCCCTAAGTATTTCTGTATTATTTTCTTTTTTTTTTCTGCTGTCTAGTGGAATGACAATCAGGACTGCACATTTTTACAAATTGCTTCTTACCCTCCTGTACTCCTGTTTTATTCAAAAGGTTTGTCAAGTATCCAAGCTTAAGGAAGTGCAGGGAGTTAAAACTCCACAGCCAATTCAGTCTCATTTTAATAAAAACTGAACAGCAAATTACTTTATTGTAACAGTTTATCATTTTGGACCTAAATTACAGAAAAGTAGTTTGGAGATCCCATAACAAAGATGGAAAAGTCCATTTGTGTAGGCATGTTTTCTACAGTTTGCTATATAGCTCTCCACTCTAGCACATTTCATATAATGGTTTGGATGAAGATAGAAACTCTTTTGGACTTTCGGATTTTTCTTCTTTATCCTTAATTGCTTAAGCTATTTTTTAAAAAAAAAAAAACATTTTTAATTCAGTGATTTCAAATTCTAGGATTATTTGTGTTTGGTATGAGGAAGGATTTTAAAGCTGTCTGGCAAGGGTGCTTGGCCCGTTCATCTGTGATAGGTTTTTTTCTGATAATTTATCTTGTCTTAACAGTTGTGACAATAATTAGTATAAAGCTCTGCTTATATGTACAGCTGTGTTCTCTAGTCATTTTTTATTGTAGGAAATTATTGTCATAATCTACAGTTTTGCTGTTTCCCCAGACATCTGCCTAAACAGGTATCAAATTATTCTGTTTCCAGGCAATCTGATTTGATTCTTCTCACACGTTGGGATATTCAATCTAAAGGATTCGTGTGAACATATTTTGTTGGCTATTAGAAAATAAATCCTCTGTTGCCCCCTGTACAGGTCACTATTGGTATGGCATTCAAATGCTATTAGGTTTCAAGTCCATGCAGATCCCTACTGCTAGTAATATTGGGTTGGACTTTACAGCCATGGCCATCACAAGGAGTCTGCTCTAGAAGATCCTCTTGGGATAAATGCTTTCATCTACATATCTGAATATCACAAAGTACTTACTGAAATGCACAGCTGGCCTCAAATCCTAGACTATCTCATTGACCTTGAGATAATATCCATTTCTAACAATTCTCAGAGTGATGCTAATGTTGTTGCTCCGTGTAACACGAGATAAATCTGGTTGTTTGTTTCTTTGGTTGGTTGGTTGTTTTCATTCATGCTCCAGAGCTCCTTACTAAGATCAGATATTCTGAATCAGCCTTTACTCTCCCCTAGCCTGCTTTTTACACTCTTATAATCTTAAGGGCACATTTCTAATAAAATATATGAACAAAATTACTATCTCAAGCCCTGCTAATGGAGAACATGATACTTGTATCTAATGAGCTCTGATATCACGTGTCTTTGGTTCAACTTATTCAACAAACTAGTACTGAATGATGTTGAATGCTGTAGGTGTTATATGAAAGATAATTACCAGTCTATTTCTTAAGCAACTCAAATCATTTAGACAAGAGTAGAAAAATAAATGTGCAATTACAGAAGCATGATGATAGTCCTGAGAATTTCAGGCTAGTTAAACTCTTTTTTTTTCATTGACCCAGTGCTTGATCGTTTTATTTATTATTATTATTATTAATAATAATAAAATTTTCCACCTCCTCCCATTTCCCTCCCCCCTCTCCCCACCCCTCCCCCTCCCTCTCCAGTCCAAAGAGCAGTCAGGGTTCCCTGCCTTGTGGGATGTCCAAGGTCCTCCCCACTCCATCCAGGTGTAGGAAGGTGAGCATCTAAACAGACTAGGCTCCCACAAAGCCAGTACATGCAGTAGGATCAAAACCCAGTGCCATTGTCCTTGGCTTCTCAGTCAGCCCTCCTTGTCCCACACGTTCAGAGAGTACGATTTGATCACATGCTCCATCAACCCAGTTCAGTTGGCCTTGGTAAGCTCCCATTAGATCAGCCCCACCCTTACTGGAATGGGAAGGTTGGGATGGAGGAAGGGTGGATATGGGATCAGGGAAGTATATATCTTAATTAAGGGAGCCATTTTAGGGTTGGCAAGAGACTTGACTCTAGAGGGGGTCCCAGGAGTCCAAGGAGATGTCCCCAGCTAGTTCCTTGGGCAGCTGACGAGAGGGAGCCTGAAATGGCCCTATCCTATAGCCATACTGATGAATATCTTGCATATCACCATAGAACCTTCATCTAGCGATGGATGGAGATAGAGACAGAGACCCACATTGGAGCACTGGACTGAGCTCCCAAGGTCCAAATGAGGGGCAAAAGGAGGGAGAACATGAGCAAGGAAGTCAGGACCGCTAGTAAACTCTTTATTTGAGCTTTGAAATACAAGTTGAATCCCATGGGAAAAAAATATTTGAAATACAAACTGCGTGGGCTTGAAATTTATTGAAGACATATTCTTAGGGATACCAGTGAAGAAGCAAAGCAAGCAGAACTGATCATAGAAGTTGGGAAAATGCTCAGGTGAACACTCAGACATAAAACATCCCTTCCAAATTGTCCATGATTAAGGAAAAAGATCAATCATTTGATTCAAGCTTCCAAGTGAGTAACAGAATATTGGGAGAAATAAGTCTGGTTAGCTGAGAGATGTTCAAAGAAGATACACACAATATAAACATAATAAATCAGTTATAGTAGATTCTTGATTATAATCATCTCAGTAATACACACTGGCTTTCAGCCAGGCAACCACTGATCCTAGTGCAACCAGCAGGAATTTTAACTGAATCTTCTCTTACGTATTACATTTCTTCAATATCACAAATGCTAAATGCAAGATAAATTTCAAATTGTAATTTTCTCAAAATGTATACTGTTGCCAGACCTGAAAAAGTGCCAGCCCTTATTGAAATGACTCCGAGGAGCAGTGCAGCAGGTAACAAATCTGCCAACAAGCAGCATTCTTCAGAATAAACATATGTGGGCCCAGAGTTCAGAGGCTAAAGTCAATTTAATGAGAAAGCTGTCACTACTCTTTTTTTACATGAATTAAATATGTTTCAAGTAGCAGAAGTCACAACCCAGTGGTAAATTGTCTGGCTGCAGAGCAGAACATTCGTTTATTTTGTGCTGTTCTTGGGGTCACCTAAAGATGAATGTGAATTATTGGATTGAGCAGAATTCTGCTCATTTTGTTCTAATATGTAGTGATAAAACTCAAGAACGTAATTAAAGATAATTCATCTGAATGCAAATATTGGTATTTTGTAGTTAGTACTACATCTGTTCCAAATAATGAAATTTTTCCATCACTGCAATAATACCACATAGTCTGTAAAATGGAATTTATAAACTTAATAAAAGAGAAGACTATTACTAACTCTTCAGGAAGTTAATTGCATACCATTATGGTAACAGAAAGACAAATCATTACATGCTTACTATGGTGCTTTCAATAACAAGTGTCCCCATTGGCCCATATGACCCTGTTTGAGAAGGACTAGAAGAAGTAGGAGGTATGGCCTTGTTGGAGCAAATAACAACTGGGGACAGGGCGTTGAGATTTCAAAAACCTACACCAGACCCAGTGTTGCTCTCTAGGGCCACAGATCAGGACACATCTCTCAGAGACTACTCCAGCACCATGAGAGCTGTCATGCTTCTCACCATGATAATAATGACCTAAACCTCTGAAACGCTAAGCAAGACCCCCAAATAAGTGTTTTCTCTTATAAGAGTTGCCTTGGTCACAAGGTCTCTTCATAGCAATAGGACAGTGATTAAGACACCTACTCAAAGTAAATATTACCAAAATCCCCACTCTCTATATAGAGTACCAGGGATCCAAACAGAAACATGCACACACAAATACAGATACGTAGTAATGAAGTAGGCCTACATCTGTCCTTACAGTAGCTGAATTTCATCTTGATGAAGAGTCTTTTGACAATGTTATGCATCTGTATGAAAGAGTAACAGATTTAGTCTCTACAAACTACCTAACTTCTGAAGTGTGTGTATTAAATTTACCTCATGGCAAAGATTAAAACATTCAAGGGTTGACAATGTGGTTAGCTAAATAAAACGGGCTCTCTATTTCTCAGTCCTTTTGCCTGTCTACATTATTCAAACATTCTGTTGAAAGGATAATACAAAACTCTAGTAGCCAAATCATTATAGGATAATAAATAGCTTTTATGTCCCTGTTCAAGGTTTGGCAAACTAAAACCTTAGGGACAAATTCAGGCAGTCATTTTGGTAAATACAACATTATTGGAACACAGCCATGATCATTTGTTTACACATTATCCTGGCTATTTCTTTTAACTACAACAGCATATTTGAATAGTGCAACAGAGAGAATGTGAGGCACAGTGCCTACCACACGCTCTAACTTTCATCTATTCTTCCTAGTTCAATCTTCCAGTCCCCTTCTTTGGAGAATTAATCAGTGAGGATGGATGAAATCCAGAAACAAAACTGATTAACAAAAACTGAAACATTTAGTAAATACAGGCCTAGTAATTTGACTTTCTGATTCTTTTGCATGCAATTTTTAAATTCATCAAATTCACATTCTTTTCTTTAAAATTTTCTTCTCCCCATGCGAGTTGCAGGTACTAGCAGTGCAATGTATAAAATTCTCATGGCTTGGGTTGGCAAAAGGTAGAACCTGTGCTATTAATTAGTAGAGGGAGGACTCTCAGGGGGAAGGAAGCAGTGTAGGGTAGGGGAGAACAGCTAAGCAAAGTGTTCTCAGCTGGAGGCATGCTTTAGTGTGGTTCCCAGAGTGGCCTCTGCAGCATGAACTGAACCATCAAATTGAGGTATGAGGCTTTTTGGACCCATTTCCAATTCCCATGCTATCACTTAGTTATTTGAAAGCAGGTACCCTTAAATAGAGGAAAACCAGAAACCATTAGCAACAATGTCTGGGGCACATGTGCATCCACAAAGAACAGTGAAAGTACACTAGCCAATCTGTGAGTTCAAAATTCAAAATGAATAAAACTTAAAAAAAAAAAAAACTTTGAATGTGTCCTCCAGGAAGTCTGCGTGCAATAACCTTTAAGACGTAATTTAAGCTAGGTTTTCAAAGTAGTGCATTCTCGTATGCAATAAACACAACTGTTGAGTTTAAAAATCTTCAGCATTCTATGAAAATATATGTCAGGAAAAAAGTTGTTTTTCTGGTAAGTAGTCTTTGATTCTTGATCAGTGTTACTGATGAGCTACTTGGTTAGTAAGATGATCTGGTTATGGTTATCACTGCAAGTATGACAGCAGAGTCTTAGGAATAATGCATGCAAGTGTTTTAAGCCCGCTTGTAAAGGTACTGCTGCCAGACAGCAGACTCCCATGAATCTCCATTTTTGGAAAGTACACTCAAGGAAAATAAAACATCATTACATGTTACATCTGTTGAAATTTAAATAATAAAATAGTCCCGCACTCTCCCAAAATGGAGTATAATAAAGGTTTATTTATTTAAGGGTAAACTCACAGATAAAGTAGTGATCAGTAGTCATCTGCATGAGTGGGGAACTGGCACCTGATTCAGCAGCCAAGGCACTCACGCATGCCCCTATGTCTGCGTATATTGTGCCTGAGACCACATACAAAGTGGGCCAGTATCCCAAAGGCCCCCGACTGAAGGAGTTCCCACAGCAATACTTAAAACTTGCTTTCTAAAGAATCATTGCTACCATTATTTGTGTAAGCCTCCCAAACAACAAGTTAGGGTATCCATTAGTCAATACTTACGCAAAGTCATACAGTGAGATCATGGTATGGTTGATGTTGCTAAAGTTATTTCAGTTCACACTATAACTTTTTTACTATTGTATATGTTAGTTTCAAATCATATCTGTGTCTTTTTTTCTGGGACTACAAGGGGTAGATACCTTTATGGTTACAGCATTTATTTTAAAGTTTTTCATCAGATTAGTTGGAATAAAGATCTTGCTGGTTTCAGTGTGGCTGTATAGCAGTACATTTCCACATCCCTAAATATTTTCTTAAAATACCATTTTCTTGAAATATTAGTTACAGTAGTGATCCTTTATTCATAATTTTTGCTGTCTGTGTGAGTTTGCATTTTATTGCTTGATAAAACAGTTATCAAAAACCAACTTGGAAGAAGAAAGGCTTTTCCCTTTTATTTTGGTTTTGATTTTTGTTTGTTTTAGTTTATGTGCCCCAATTTCAGTCCATTACTGATGGAAACCAAGGCAGGAATGCAAGCAGGACAGGAACCTAGAGACCAGAACTGAATCAGAAGCCACAAAAAAGTGTTGCTTATAAGCTTGCTCCTCGTAGCTTGATGAGTTTGCTTTTTTATACAACTCAAAACTACCTGCCTTCGAGTGGCACCACTTATAGCTGCCTGGGTCTTTCCATATCATTAAACAAGAAAACACCCCCAGAAGTTTGTCTACAGGCCAATCTGATCACAATCGAGGATCCATAGTCACAGATGACTCACTAGCTTGTGTCAAGTTGACAAAAACCAAACTGGAATGCTGGGGCAAGCTTCAGTTATTGTTGTGAACTGTAATCTATAAAGACCATATGGAAAAATTTTCAAGTCAATAATTGGTCATTTTTCAGTTGTATGTTATTCTGGACAGTGTGATGAAATTGTGCTTTGTCAGGCTCTGTGCTTTCAAGGAGGTATGTGATTCTTTGTCCAGTAAATCTGCATTGTATTACTATATTCAGCTCCACCCATTAGTCAGTAGCTATCTGCATTATTATCACACTATCATGGTATGTGTGTTCAAGGAAGTCCTGTTTTACACGATAACAGTGCTATATAACAAAGTAAGAACTGATGTCAACAACATGGAAATGATAAAATGAAGCAGTAAAGTGCTTCCTTAACGTGAAATTTCTTGTAATAAGAGAAAAATAAGTATGTGTGGTCAAAAAAGTCTCTCAGAAGTTATTTTTGCTGATCACTTACTATGGCTAATTTATAGATGAAACGTGAACAAAAAAGCATGGATACATAGAAGAAACCATGTTGTACAGGGCATTTGATACTCTTTGAAGGTTCAGATCTCTACTGGGCTTGTTAAAAGGTATCCCCACTGATAAAGGCAAAACTTTCATTTGCACAAGTTTCACACATAGCTTTACATTTCTTTTGTGAATGAATGATTTTCGTACTCATCTTTGGCAGATGAAACAAAGAAAAATGAAAGCAATATGGTTAATGTCAAGATTGACTACCAGTATTTTAGAAAAAAATAAACTAATTCTAATGATATTATTTATGCTTTTGCAAATAATTTGTCAACACATAGGAAAAAAGGAAATAGACTTAATTGTCTTTATTTTTAATGCTTCTTATTTTTTGAATCAAAAAAGTCATATAATGTGTGTATGTTATAAATTAATATGAGGATAGTAGTGTGTTTGGATGACATCTTTGGTGGAGTTGATATGGGGTTACAAATCAAATACAGGATCATGTACTCTCAGATCCTCTTTATTATTTCTTTGCTCAAATTCTTTCACTGTCAGATGCCTGATGGTTCCTGAACACTCCCTTGGGAAATGGCTATTTCTACGTATGCTATATTCAGCAACAGAAAGTTAAGTGAAATGGCTTAGTCCACAAAGTATTTTCTGCTCAGGAATTAGGACATGAATTTGGCTCACTGTTACCATCTACATGGGAAAATCAGTCATAAATTAAACATCTATATTAGAGTCTCTTCCCCCAATGCTCAGGGATCATTGCACAAAAAGAGTCAGAAATATTGTAAGAGATAGAGGTAGTGGACAACTATAATAAGCAGTATTTGCCAGACATGACAGTAAACTTGTATACATGAATGCACAATAGCTGTGATTACATATATAAGACCTTCACAAAAATCAAGCTAACTGAAATTCCAGAATGGATGGGGAAAGGTCTCTAGAAACTCCATTCTATCTCATGAGCTATTGGCAACTGATTGCTGCTGGGGTATGGGAAAGTCAGTTTTCTTCAGGGATGTAGGCTCAGAGAGACTACCCATGTTCCAATACTGGGGAAATGGGGACCAAAGGATCCCCAGATTTGGATGGTCAGCCAACCAGTCTAACTGAATCACTATGCTCTAGGTTGAGTGAGAAATCCTGTCTCAAGGAGGGAAGTAGAGGTAAGTAAACATGATCAATACACATCATACAAATATACAAAACTTTCAAAGTAAAAAAACAATATTTTTGAAAGAAAAGAAAAGACCAAAACTACTTTAACAACAATGAAAAAAGTAATATAAAGAGCAATTAAGATATCCATTCTTGAGCTCTGGCTTGCACATACAGACACACACACTCACACACACACACAGAAAGAAATTAAGTAAGGCATTCTTGCCCTCTGATTAGACATTTCTGTCTACTATCAAGAGAGATAAAATTCACTCTGATGGGCAGAATCATTACAAAGCAACATATTGGACTTGGGCGGTGGTGGCACCCAGCACTCAGAAGGCAGAGGCAGAGGGATCTCTGTAAGTTTGAGGTCAGACTGGTTTACAGAGAGAGTACCAGAACAGGCTCCAAAGCTACACAGAGAAACCCTGTCTCAAAAAAGCAAAATCAAACAAGCAGACAAACGAGCAAACAAAAAAAACAAAGCAACGTATTGGCAAAGATGAATCTGAAAGCAGTACACACTGAGGAGAAGAACTGAATGCTATTCAGCCTCAGGAAGATATCTCATCTTTCGGCTTCATGTGTTTGTCTATCTATCTATGAGGAAAAAGTGTAGGGTAGGAGACTGCAAGGCTGGCCATGTGGTATTAGACCCTGGTCAAATCCTGACACTGCCACATATTAAGAGCTCACCAAAGAATAAATTGCATTATCTCTTTAACTCTCTACTTCTTATCCAAATAAAACTCAATATGTAAGTTGCATGACTAATTTCAAAAATCCCCAATTCTCCACAATTTAAAATATTTGCAGTGCTAAAATGATGCCACAACTAAAAAATTCCTGTTATGCAAATGAACAAAATTATTGAAATACTTACTCAAACTTGCACAGGCTATATGCATATGGTATGTTTCCTGTCTGGACTTGATTTCTACTCCCACAATATTTAACTATGTATGGACAAATATTCTAAAATCTGAAATATAGAAGCTGAATTGTAAAACTTTCTGAGGCCAAACATTTTATTTACACGATACTTAATTGTTTTCAAATAATCTGCTACTCTTTAATAAATAAAATCATGTGTGCAAAAGTCTTCCCTAATACCTAATACACATACTATGTATGTGAAAATATTTAACATTAGTATCTTTACTAATTTCCCAATTCACTTAAAATATTATATAATCTTCAATAAAATGAGAGTAGTATTCAGGTACAGGGGCATTCTCAAGAACTGATCTCTGAAAATAAATTAAGAAAAGAATTTTAATGGAAATCTTTTATTTGGAGTGAAAAAAATCAATTTCAGTTGTAAAGATTTTGCTTGTAGTAGATACATTTCATTCCCATGATTTTATCAAAGCAAAAATAAGTGTTGCAAATTAAGATGTTACTCAAACATGTGGGATGAACAAATGCTTTCCAAACCCTTTGCACTGGTAAGACAAAGTTGGTGGCCTTGGCCATTATGCCCCTTGTTTTCTCAAATAATACCCTTGTTTTCTGGATTTTGATGAACTTGCCAGCTGGAAGAACACATGATTAGTTCAGAAACTAGATCACTGTTCAAAACTACTCTCTTTCAAAAAAAAAAAAAACTACTCTCTTTCATTTGGATTGGCATTAATTACAATTACTGCATTTCTCTAATAAGCCATTATACTTTTTCCCATGCCCTTTTGGAGTGGTGCATCCCTAATCCCTTCTGTTAGGCCATCTCTTTCTCTTATTTCATGCACACAAAATGTTCCTTGGTAGCAACCAAGTGTAGTTTTTTCCCAGTACATGAGTGTGTATCTGTCTATGTGTGTGTCTCTGTGTGTATACAAAAATTATGTGTTATCAATCTGTACTCATGTCTATATACACATATTGGATGATCTCATCATGTTTATATGATGGATTTGATTGTGCTATATGTAAGATAAATTGAGAAATGTTCAAAACAAAAATTATGTCCTTTTCTTTCCTTCTTTCCTTCCTTCCTTCCTTCCTCTCTCTCTCCCTCCCTTCCTCCCTCCCTTTCCCCTCCCTCCCTCCCTTTCTCTCTCCCTCAGTTAGTCTCCTCTCTTTTTCTTAACTTTCCAGCACTTTCCCCAGCTACCTGAACCAAATATAAACTATCAATATATATTGGTTTCATGACTGAGACAAACGTCCCATCCTCACCGATAGAAGATTTGAGACAGTAAACACCTAAACAGCATTGGTATGGATGCAAAAAGTACTAAAGCAATAAGCACAAATGGAAAGAAAAATCTTTGAGAAACATCTATGGTTAATAGTATGTTTGGGATGACATCCCTGGATACCTTTTGATTCAGCTTCCAATTTACAATGTGAAACTGATATTTTGCACATATTCAGTATCTTTAATATGTACAATTCTGTTTGTGACTATAGAATAAAAATCAAACACCACCACAAGTTTAACACAGTCTGCCTGCTTTTTTCTGTCATTTATATAATACTGAACAAGTAAATGTTAGTTTACAAAATAAAAGAATAAAAACACAATCTGGCTCTCAAATTTTTATATGAATACACTTTATTTTATTTATATTTAAAAATAAGGAAGAATAACTTTATCACTAAGGGAATGTGTGTAAAAAAAAGACAGAATTCAAGGGTGGGTTGATAGTTGAGCTTAAACTCTACAATGCTTTCATTGCAGTGAGCACTTCTTATGTCTGTCAAAGGTGACACACAGTCATTGACAGTGAGTCCATTCTTTCTGGCATGGCATTCATTGTGCTTTGCAGTGCCATGTTATTCAGAGTTAAATAACTGTTGTCACTGCTCTATAATTTCACCATGAGTTATCTGGTTACTTTCAGACAAAATAAAACGTCTCATAATAATGGGGTTTTGTACGATTCTGAGTTTTCCTCCAGAAAAAAAAAATGTAAGGATCTATGTAAGGATTTATCTCCACTCACATTAAAAAAGAAAATAAGCTTTAAAAAGTTTTACTCCACCCTCCCTTTAGCAATTATTATATGACTTTCCATAGGAGAAAAATGTTACCCTGAGAACATTCTGTATATGAAATGGTACCAAATGGTCATACCAAGCTGTGAACAATTTGAAAGGTGTTTTCTTCCTTCTCTGTCTCATGTAAATGTGGAAGTAAAAGCCCCTCTGGGTAAATTAGCACTTTGAGGATTTAGCAAAAGTGAATTAAATGTGATAAAGTCCCCTAACACTTGCAACTGATGATCTTGCAAGTCCTTTGGCTGATTACCTAGGATACTACTCTGCTCTGGGTTTCCACTGAGTCATTAAAATGTAAGACAGATTCTCTGGAAGAGAGAAACAAATGAATCTTGACTTACAGACAGTATGGCTCACTAAATAGCATTGTCTTTAGCCAACCATACCTTTCTAGGGGTGCCTAATTTCTCTTGCCTTTTCATTTGACAAACAAAAATCTGACAGAATGTCAGCTGCAAAACCTCAAAGATATGTTGCAGACACTTTACAAGTAATTAGCAAGTGTGTGCTCTAAAACTCAATACATTAATATAATTTGATATATATGTATCAAATAATATATATATTGATGCTAAAATCTAGCTTTTTTCATAGTAGTGTATAAAGGAGAAATGAAAAAGGAAACATGTGATGACTATATTTAGAAAAATTGCCAATCCCTCCACTCTTCTTTTTTCAAAATTCCAAAATAAAAATTACCCTAAAGAACAAACACACACACACACCTCTTAGTGATGGCAGATTTAAGCAACTTGTGACTGAAATTTACCTAGCCTTCTGTGAGATACCCATCCTTCTTTACCTTCATAATCTATCTTGATATCATTGTTTATATGATTCACTATATAAAATAATATATTTAATGTCAGTCTCTTAGTCTCTACTGAATGTGCTGAAGAATATATATTTTATTAATTAAAAATTGTACATTCAGAATCTTGTAGTCTCTAATACATGTTTCTAGTTGAGGTATGCTGCTAGCTGCCTTACAAACTTTATTTCATTAAACCTCATAACCTCTTTTGAAAATAGACATTGATATGACCATTGGTGTACATATGAGGAACATAAAGATTTGGAGAGGTAAAACAAATAGTGGCTTATGGTCCCTCTTCCAGTTATGTATTTTTGCATAATCAACACCCCTGAAGGATGGTGATATAAAACAACGTTTTATAGCAAACAGACACAATCCTGTAACTTGACTCAGCTCAACTGAACGGTTCCCACATATGGCTTTTGTCAAACAAGAACTGGGATTATAATCATCTGTGAGTTGACATTTTGGCTCAAATATCTATGCTTCAGTAGAAACAACTCCAAGCTGGCAACTGTCTCTTCATGTGACCTCTGTGTGTTGATGTTACTGTATCATATCACAGCTTCAGCATTGTCATAGTTCTTATGGCACCTGGTATGCCCTACTAGAGCATATGTGCCAGGAAGCAGAAGTGAAAACTTCCATTCTGCTAAAAACTGACCTTATAAACTAGCACAGGGCCACTTCCATTTATTTATTTCCCTGGATTGAGAAAGAAAGTTTACAGCAAAAGGCATAGTCTAGCATCTTGTGAGAAAATGGAGGCTCCTCACCCTGTAAATTGTGTTACTTGGCTTTTAATAATATAACAAAATACCCGAGGAAGTCAGCTTTGACTCATGTTTTTGGATTGTGTTGGCTCATAGTTTTGGATTATTTTGGCACATGCTTTTAGATTATTTTGACTCATTGTTTCAGATTATTTTGGCTCATGGTTTTGGATTACTTTGGTTCATGGTTTAGGATTATTTTGGCTCAGGGTTTTACATCTTCACCTGTGATTGAGTGGTACCACAGCTTTGTTCCCTGGTGTGACAGAGAATAATGGAAGGAATTTATATCAGTGTCAACTATCCAACACACCATTCAAGAAGCAAAAGGAGGAAATGAAAAGGAAATTAAACCATTGCTGCAAAATTCCCTTCAAGGGCACACACTCCCAATATTCTGAGGATATCCGAAAATGATCCTTCTATCAATAGTTCTAGTGCCTACCAATAATGCTACCCTGAGGATCAACTCTGGGGCAACATTTAATATCCAAACCACATTCATAAGAGATATCTAAAATTCTTCTTAGTTGTACTTAGTGCAATGTTCATCCACAGTGGAGCAAAGTCATCACTCACGTACCATTTCTTTGTCTAGTACCTTAGCTTTTGATGTTCTGTTGCTTAACATTCCATCTTTGTCCATCCTTTTTCCTACTCATGTGTATTGTGGTGGTATCAAAATGGTGATGTGTGGTTAATTTGAGAGAATGTATAGGAACATTATTTTTCCTCTTATTCTAATTTTAGGGATGCTAAGCCACCATTTTAAACTCATATTTAAACACTCTTTAAAATTACATTTATTCATTTAGTTTGTAGAGATGACAGTGTGCATGTTGTATCATATATGTGCAGGTTAGAGTACAGTTTGGGTGAGTTGGTCCTCTCCGTCTGATGTGGGATGTTTCTATTAGTTAATGGATAAAGCTATTCCTGCCTGACTTTACTCTGCTAAGCGATTAGTCAAAGCAGTTTTATTCACGATGTGGGGTGACTACACCCACATAAAACCTGACAGAGCTTGGAAAGGAATTCTAGACATGAAAGAACAGAGTTAAGCATGGTTTCCTGGTAGCAGCATTTTCTCAGGTGGGCTCTGTTTGTTAGAGGCAAGCAGAGGCATGATTCTTTTAAGAGAAGGCTTCTTGACTCATCATTACCACATATGTTAATTAAGAAATAACAAACAAAAGTGTAACATAGGAAAAAAATAACTCTAGGAAACATGGCAAAGGGAAGAAGGCACAAAATATACCTTTATCCCTACACTATCTTCTCTCTCCTTACAAACTACGATATAAGTCTGCTCATTCTGTAAATATATAATTCTGCAAATATTTGCTCCAGCTCCTAGCACAGTGACTGATATGTATCACTGCCCATTTCTGCAGTATTCATACGAGCAGTTCATAAGCTGAGGACTCTAGATAGCTCCGTAATTAACTATCTCTAGGTCTGCCCTCTATCCACCAGAAAATGAAAAATGAGAAACAGCTGGATCAAGCTTGCTTCATTCCAAGCATTTTAGCTTTGAGACCTGAGTTGATTTTGCCTTTGTGTGTTAAGCACTGAGTCCTAGAGAACCATGAGACAAATAGTGAGGGCCTTGAGAATTGAGGGTCTGTCCTGATTTGTGGAGTGATAATCACACAATGCTGCTCAGGAAAAGAGTTGTTTCAGTTGGTGTTTCTTTAGGGAGAATCAAAGTTTCACTGGGATTTGGCTAACTGGCAGTTCCGATTTTGAACTCTATCCTCATTTGGTTAAGCCTATCACATGTGTCAAAATGACATGTTTTTTGTTTTGTTTTGTTTTTTCTTCAGGGAGCTTTGGGAGGGAAGCTCACAGCTTGCAGCTGTGCTGATAAAATCCAGCTGAACAGTAACAGAGTCCTTGCCTGCATTCCTCAGAGATGCAAAACACTTATCTTCTCTATCCTGTCTCTCAATCTTCCTCTTGGATGCTGACCTTTACCAGCGTCCCTCCTTGCCCTGTATTATCCTAGTCACCAAATACCAACAACTGCTTGTTTAAAACATCAAGAAGGAAGGAAAAGAGGGAAAACGGAAGGAGAAGAGAGAGAAGGAGGGAGGGAGCAAGGGAGGAAGGAAAGGAGGGAAGGAGGAATAAAGGAAAGAAGGAAGGAAGGAAGGAAGGAAGGAAGGAAGGAAGGAAGGAAGGAAGGAAGGAAGGAAGGAAGGAAGGAAGGAAGGGGAGAAAGAAAATCCCCTTGAATTTTCTCACTCCTCCCAGATTCTAATGTCAAATTAAAACCGTGGATGACTCCTTCCTACAGGAACAAGTGCCACTTCCTACAACATTCCTGGATTTTATTTCACTAGTTGCACCAAGTATAGACATATCCTGTCTTTTTATTAGGGTCATCTCTCTTGTTTTCAACTAAACTGGCTGAAAACATTGTAAAGAATCATCATTCCCCCAAACCAAGAAACAGGGAAGAACTAGTTGCCTTGGACATGACAGAGTTATTATACCTTCATGTAGGACAGCCTTTGAGATCACCTCATCCAATTGCCTCATTTAATCAACTAAAAAAATTGGAAGCCAAATGCTAAAGCCACATTCCCAGAGACCTTCAATGACACATTGAGGCTATAATCCAAGTGACATTTCTCTTAGTTCAGTCACCTTTCTGTAATGGTATAATAAGGTCAGAATTCCAACTTTTGTCTGTCAAATTTCCTGAATATTTTACTTTGTTCCCCACTTACACACTCCTATACCTTACCATATTGTCTCTTCAAACCCATTTTTTATTTCTCAATTAAATGTGAGTATATTGGTCAAAAAGCTTTCATTGATCTCATTTCATTAGCTACCAGTATGTGCAGTCTTCATCTCTGTTCTGATTGGGTGGTTGATCCCAAGTCAACAGAGCAATTTGCATATGTCTTAATGGTGGATGAAAAAGAAGGGAATAATATGGGGTCTGGAAGTCATCATATAGCACTGCTATGTCTATTGGGAATTTATACTCTCAGCATAAATAATTATATAAATTATTATATATTTATAATTATATAAACAGTAGATGATATTCCACACTTTATGGGAGCTTATAAGTAGAACTACCCAATTGGAAAGACTCCTGCCTAATACATATGACCCTATATGTCTATTGTAGAATTCCACAGCTGGGTCATATATCAAACACATCCGATATGGTGAAACACAAACCTCATCTCCTCAAGGTCTGAAAAGTCACTGACCAGGACTCTAACTGAGATGTGTCCCTGGTAGGCTTTTAGAGAGGGTCTCCATAGAAACAGTGCACGGTAATAAGTTATACGCCTGGCTCTCAGCTTTATGTTTCATCTAATAATCTTGCCTTTCTCAATAGAAGTTGAAGCTAATGTTTTGCTTTGGTTCGGAGAAGTAGGATTTGCAGCCAAGCGGTCGATCATGTTTTCCCTTTTAGAATAATACCAGATCTTTCAAAGCCAAATTTGTAACCCTTTTGTAGTCAAGAGAGAGTGTTTTCTTAACCACCTTTCTGACTGTGATTTTTGCAAAGAAAATTCTTTATTTATCTTGCTTTAATATTTCATATTTTTTTCATGTAACATTTTATGGGTTTCCCTTTTGTAGTAAAATGAGCAGGCAAAGAAGCAGAAGACGTCAAAGGGAAGAAGAGAAAAGAATACAAACTCAAAAACTGTTTTCTATATATATTTTATTCTGCCATCTGGAAGAATAAATCACTTTCCCTATAAGACCTCATGGTACTTTAAAATTCTTATAACAAGCAATCATAGCATCCACATCACTGTGGATCATTTAATCCTCATCTTGAACATTTTTGTCATTCTACCTGATTGCAAAGTCTTTAAAAGACAAGGATTACTTTCTTTCTTTAGTATCTGCAGCTTTTGGCACAGTTCTTAGTGTTGGGGATCTTCCCTAGAGCTGTCCTCCCAAAACCTGCCCTACGTGCACCAAGCGGTTGTCCCTCCCCTGGAGCTGTCTCCTTCAAATCAGGCCCAAAGAAAGTCCACCTAACAGCAAACAGTGGCTCCACCCCCAGAGGATATTTAAGGTCTGGCCCACAGACTTCTCCTCTTCCTCTAGAACCATCTGGGAATGCTTTCCTCAGATTAAAACCTGGATTATTAATTTGGCCTGATCTAATTTATTCCATCTGCCGAGAGACTTAATATCAGGGTACAGAAACCCTTCACTTGGCTCCAGAAACTTTTCAATAATGTTTATTGAGTGTACAGCAAATGAGAATAGCTTAAGAAATTTTAAGCAAATATATGCATTAATTTATCTAATTGAAGTCATGTTTAAGACATAGTCTCACTCTCTGACTCATATTTCTGACCTTCAGAACTTTATATGTGACTACTCAGTAATATTTTTATTATTCATGTCTCCAACTGACTTTCAGCAAATAACCTGCAGCTTTGTTTAAAACAAATCAGATCATATTAAATATAATTAAAAACTCTCCACGAAATACAATAAGATCCCATTGGGGCACCACAAAACACAATTATACCTTCATGGCATATGCTCCTTTAAAGCAAATCCATTCCTGAATTCCAAAACCCAACAATCCTTTTCTCAAAGTTCATATCAGCCTATAAATAATACCATACACAAAATAAGAATGAAGAAGCTATTGTATTATCTCTATCCTGTATTATTTCTCTAAGCAGAACCAACAACATTGATACATATGAGGGATTGAGTTTAATGCCAAATCAGTTATATTGGTGTAAGAGTTAATTATAACTATTATTTTTGAAAGATAATGAAACTTGATAATATGTATTTGGTAAAAGCAGATCCAGAAGTAAAAGACAAGTTTAAATACTTTCTATACAAGATATAACAGGTTTGACTACTACGGGGCTTATTCATTTAGATTTTCAAGGTCATTGCTAGAGTAATTGCCTACGTGATCCTTTGAAACATTTGAATAGTAATAAAATAGTCTAGGAAATTTTTATTGATTCTGATTTTTTTTTCTAATTCAGAGGAGAATTTGGCACCAGAAGAAAGAAGATAGTGTTGTTAGTTGAAGAATAGACTTACAGGTTTTTTTTATTTGAAAGAAAGTATAGTTTTATTCAGACAATCATGATTCATGACTATGTAAAAGAACAAGCAAAAATGGCTTGAAGTGTAACGCATATGGATGTGTGTTCTGTATACATGTATTCACACTTAAACACATGCAACTGTAGTTTACAGATGTCTTATGTTAAACTCTTATGTCACAGCAGTCACCAATCATGGCTAACATTAGTACAAAGTACAATATCAAATGACCCACTAAACGAGTTCTAGCCTCACAGCTTAAAAGCATTGTTGTCTTGCAGTATTTCAGGATAAAAGAGGGGAGCAGGGTATCGATATTTTCTCAGTGATACTTTGTGGAATTCTTTTCCTTTTCTGGTCAATAATTCCATTTTTTCCAAAGATGCATAGTTTCCTTCATGAAGCATCTCATTAATGACTTAGCTACTTGAAAACATCTCCATTCAACTCATCATCAGTCTTCTCAACATAATCCTAGCTTCAGCCAGAAAAAAGCAAGCTGAAACTGCCTTTTATTTCACTTTTTACTTGGTGTCAGCAGCATCAAAAGCCACGGGGTTGAACAGAGAGAATTATAATGTAAGAAGGGGAAATCTGAGGTTATGTAAGATTCTCAGGGGAAAGCAACATATACTTAACCTTTCACAGAGACATTCCCAGGGGCCATATCCTCCCTATCCACATCTTCTTTTGATCTACATTTCTTACAGTTGAATCGTTCTTCTAAAGTGAATACTTTTCCTGAGGCAACTGTTTTTGTTTTCTATTCATGATGAGACAAATGACTACAAATTTTTAAAAATATCCATCAAAATATGTTATAGTTCTAAAGTTTGGAAGTCAGGAAGAGAATGTATTGGCCTATCATATAATTGCTGATAAGGCTGTGTTGTTTTCTCCAGGTTCTAGTGGTGAATTTCCTTCTTTGCCTTTCCTAGCTTCCACAGGCTTTCGCCACTTCCTTCATATTCAAAGCTGTGGTGTCTAATTGAATCTGTCTCATATTGCACACCTCTGCAGCTGTAAGATACACGATGTTGTTTTCTTATGAGGACAACTGTAATTATATTAAGACCCTCAGACAAATACAAGCTATTTTCTCCATGTTTCATTTTTTTGAGAATTTCATATATGAGTACTCTTTTTACATTATTTTCCCTTCTCTTTCCATCACCTCTTGTGTCCTACCTGCCTCTACTCCTTTTCAAATACATATCTCCTTTTTGCTGTTATTGTTGTGTGTGTGTACATGCATGTGTGTATACATGTTTGCACACATTAGTCAAAGGTTTGTTCAGACATGCCAAAAGTGTTTTCCAGACACGACAAAGAAGTTGCAGACATGACCTTATTTCATAGGCTCTGACCGTATGTACAGCACCTGTGCAAGATCAATCCATACAGAATTCCATGGAAGATGGGATAAGGACTCAAGAAATCCTACCCCTAGCTGAGAAGCTATTGGCAACTGATGGTTTCTGGGAGAGGGAAAGTCCATTTTCTGGGAGGCTATTCATGTTCTAGTAGGCATCTCTACCCTTATTAATATACTGTCAGCACTAAATGGATTTAAACTCAGTGGATTTAAATTCTAAAAAGCACATGAAATTGAGCAATAAGAGTTGTTGGGTGGGATAAAAAGGATTTGGAAAGGAGAGGATAGGGTTGGCAAGTACATAGTATGCATATATGAAATTATCAGACAGATAAAAATTAGTTTTGCTGCTACCAAGATTAGAACTTTTGGAGGGAGGCAGAAAAGTCTATGGAAAAAGTTTGGCTGGGAAAAAAAGATGGCAGTTCATCAGAAATGGGATAGAAGAAGAAGCAGCTCCAATGTGTTCATGGGACATGCTATTCTAAATTAGGCTTTGTCAAAGAATTATTTCTCACACTGACCTTTGCATAGTACTTCTATCTTAAGGATGTTCTGTGATATATCCAATAAAGAAAATCAGCCATGAAGATTTCAGTGAAATCTTTACAATTCTAAATTTCTACTTTGTCTTCAGTTTTAGGAAAGTGAACTTCTGATATGGTTATAAAATATCCATTTTTTTCTGTGGTTAAGAAACATGTGCATGTCAGAAATGTATTTATTTCAATATTAAATATGAAATAATCTAGTTTTATAAGTAGATTTAATTATGAACTTGCTTGTAGCTAGAGTACAATGAGATCATCTAACAGTCAGTCTTATCTCTATACAGATTCATCTTATAGCTGTCCTTGCACTGATTTTTAAATGTATATGTATAAAACAATATGCATTGTAAAGCAAATGAATAGGAACCTTTCATTACAGAAGGCTGATTATTATCTGGGTTAGGAGATTTTTCACAGCTTCCACTCTGACATAATGCAGAAACAGCCTCCAGAAGGCTCTCTTTGAGATCATAGAATCTAAGATATTTAAATTTCAAATCGAATCTTTTCCACTTTCTGCTCACTCTCAGCTCACTTTCAGGCAAGCTCGCGGATGCCTTCATCATTTGTTTAAACTTTTTCTCTCTTCCAGATTTCCCTGGGAATAAATTCCAAATCACAGAGGAGGAAGTAAATTACCTTTCCCCAACTTCCACCCCAAACACATCTCCCCAGGTGGGATCTTTATGGACATTAAATATATCCGCTGACCCAGGGCTAGTACCCTATCTAAAGCTGCAGCTTCTATGGAGCTCAAGGGAGCACAGAAAGGTTCCATAATGATTCCTTTCAGCCACCAGGCTAGCCTGAGCAGATTGTAAAGAATTCTAAGCCTGTTCGACAGCATGGTGCTGCAGCTATTCTTGTGACTTAGTTTCATTTTATTACTATCAGGATTTTAGTTCTCACTTTTAGTACAAACTCATGCTAATTTAAGAAAACTGAGTCGAAGGATTTGTCGCACTATATGTACCTGAGTGAAATAACCCTTCCTCCTTTATAAGATGCTATGTCAGAAATTGTCTTTGATATATCTTTTAGAAAGAACTTGCTTTAGAAATAATGTCTCCAATACATCACAGAATGTAGAATTTGGTCAATCTGTAATTCATATTCATTGACAACTTGACTGGATTTAGCGTTACCATAGAAATGTACTTGCCAATAGGCATGTTTTCAGAAAGGTTTCACTCAGCAGAGAAGATCCACTCTGAATATGGATGACATCATATCATGGACTGAGGTCATGGACTGAATAAACAGGAGAAAATTAGTTAGGCAGCAACATCTATCTCTTCCTGCTTCTTGGATGAATCTAAAATGTGACCAGCTGCCTTACATATCTATGGTTATAACTTCCCTACCATGCTGGACTATATCCCTTCTTATACTTTAAGGCAAAACTATTCCTTCCTCGAGTTGCCTTTTATCAGGTATTTGGTCACAGTGATAAGAAAAGTAATTAATACACATTCTAACAGGAATGATAGTAAGTGACCTGAGCATTGTCAGTGTTCTCCTATATTAGGACTTTTCATCTTTACAGATCAGAGAAAACCAATTAGGTAAATGTTTCCCTAGTTTGTAGGCCAGGGAAGGAAATTTGTGAAAGGTTAATTGGTGTTCTGAATGACACACAATGAAGCGTGTGGCTCTTCCCATATTTAGCTCTGTATTCTTTTTTAGTTCTTTTATATTATGCTGTCTCTTACAAATGCATTATCAGATAGGCAATCTTACCCCTTTGCTGAGAAAAAGTATTACTTTGTAGATAAGGCTTACCTAGAACTTACTATTAACTACATCCAGGATAGTCCCAAACTCATAACAGCCCTCCGGCTATTATGATGGAAACACAGGTATTAGTTCCAGATTTTACATTTAGAATTCTAAAATATATCATCCCATTTTCATTGTCACATATAACTGAAGATTTTTAATAATATTTGAGGAAAATAACACAACTTTCCTCTATATTATTTGTTCATTTTTAAATATTTTTCCTCTTTATATATGCTAATATTCTGAATTGCTTCTTAGTATTGTCAGAACACATAAATTTTATTCAATCTAATAGTTTCATGGAAACATTGATGCAACATGCCATGCTACTTTTAATTTGATCCCTTATGATTCACAATAAAAATGAAGCTTTTTTATTTGTATGCTTAATTATTAAAATGACAAATAATTGTTTTTAAGACAGTGCTGTGGAATATTACTTTAATGGTGTAAAGGTGTGTTACATTTGTTTTTGCTGCATTTATTTAATCATGTAAAGGTGTGTTGCTTTTTTATGCTGCATTTGCTTAAGTAGGTAAAGATAACTTGCTGTTTCACCTTGCCTACCTAAGGCACCTGATTGGTCTAATAAAAAGCTGACCGGCTAACAGATAGGCAAAGGAGGGATAGGCAGGGCTGGTAAGCAAAGCAAATAAATAGGAGCAAAATAGGCTCACAAGAAGGAATGGAGAAGTGAACATGGTAAAAACAGAGAGAGACACCTGGGGCCAGCCAGTCAGGAAGCCACCAGTCAGACACAGAGTAGGACATACAAATGAAAGAAAGGTAAAAATCCTGAGACAAAATGTAGATGAAGAGAAACAGGGTAAGTTAAAAAAGATAGGACAAACATAAGATAAGGAAGAGCATTCATAATTAATAAGTTATCTCTGTGTCATGATTTGGGAACTGGTTGGTGGACCAAAAGAAAGTCTGATAAAACACAGTCTCATAGCTCTGTGGTCATGACTATACAAAGTAGCACTCTTCCAAGCTTCCTGTAACTTAAGTGCATACTTTGTCTTACCTACTTCTAACCACTAATTCTCCAAAATTATTTATAGTCAGCTTGAATCGTGATGTTTTGTTCATATTCTACCTTATCTCAATCTACACACTAAATGTTCAACATGGTATTTTAGGTTCTTTCTCTTTCAGAGGTCAGATAGGTTCCAGGGATTTAGCCTTTCACCTCTATAAACGTTGCTAGAACAGAGACCTTGTGATTCAGATGACTGTCTAGAATATCTGTTTTCCCCTCCAGCTTCCTACTAGGAATCAGTCTGGATGTTCCACTTGCTCCTCCAGTCCAACTTCTCTGCAACCACGATTGCCACCTTTCTCCTAAAGTTAAAACTCCTTCTACTTTTCGTTCTATCATTGTCTTAAAAGCACTCTTGAGCCTTTGTTGCCTTTAATCTTTTCTTTCCCTATTTTATTGGATCCTATGTTTTGTAAATTATGTTGAGCTTATACTAACTGGACTGTTTTTGTTGTCGCCATATTACCTCCAACTTCCAACATCTTCAAGGTTTGTTGATTTCTCGAACTCAGCATTTCATATGTGCCCCTTAACATTTTAAAAGCAGTAAATACTATCCTAAAGTTATTTAGTTCAGGTTCAAAACTAACCCTCCCAAATGTGCTTTGGCCCCCAACATGATGAGTGACCTGAATTCTTCAGCATCATGATATTCTTATTTCCGTTCTGTTGCTTCAATGATTTTGACTTTTGCATTGACACTATCTAGCATTTTATTGGTCATAATGAGTAAAAATAGGTTAATCCTAGGTTGCAAGCAGAAATATGCAAGAGTCTAAAGAGAAAAGAACAACATTCTGTGGTAGCTTATATCTGTATTCTTTTTGATTTCTATCAGCCTTTACTTGAATGCATAGGTCTTATAGGAGTATTGAACATAGGCAATTTAAAAAATTATCATTTTGGTCATTCATTTCTTTGACTTTGAGTATTCTTTTTTATTTTAATACATTATTTATTTTACATCCCAGTCACAGTTTCTGCTCCCTTCTCTCCTCCAAGTCTCTCCCCCAATTCCACCTCTGTTCTCCTCCCAATCCATTCCTCTTCCATCTCTGTTTAGGAAAGGGCAGGTCCTCGGTGAGTATCAACAAAACATGGCATATCAAGTTACAGTAAGACTAAGCATCTCCCCATTTATTAAGGTTGGGCAAGGAGACCCAGAATGAGGAATAGTGTCCCAAAGGCCTGTAAAAGAGGCAGAGACAGACCCTTTTACCACTGTTTGGAGTTCCACAAAAGTACCGAGCAACGCAACTGTAAACATATTCAAAATGCTAGGTCAGTCCCATGCAGCCCCCCCTGGCTGTCGGTTCAGTCTCTATGAGCTCAAGTTAGCTGATTCTATGAATTTTTTTTTCTTTGTGGTGTCCTTGACCCCTCTGGTTCTTACAATCCTTTCTCCTCCACTTCTGCAGGATGTATAAACTCGGCCCAATGTTTGACCATGTGTCTGCATCTGTTTCCATCATTTGCAGGATTGAGTTTCTCTAAATACAGTTTGGCTACGCAGAAACATGGTCATAGGAGATGGCCAAATCAGGCTTTGTTTCTTCTATGGCTAGAGTCTAAGCTAGGGTATTCCTTGTGGATTATTGGGAGATTATTTTGCACCAGGTTTTTACTTGACCCCAAACCCTCCCTGCCCCTTTCCAGTAGTCTCTTTTGGCACTCTCACCCTCTGTCTCCCTACAAACTGATCACTCATGTTCCCATTTCCACCTGGCCTCAGTCCATTCACAAAATCTCTTCTATTCCCCCTTCCCATGGAGATCTGGGTGTCCCCCCATGAACCCTCTTTGTTACCTACCCTCTCCGGGGATTTGGATTGTGACATGGTTATCCTTTACTTTACAGCTAGTATCCACTTACGAGTGAGTACATAACATTTTTGTCTTTGAGTCACCTTACTCAGGATGATATTTCTAGTTTCATTCATTTACCTGCAAATTTCAAGATGTCATTGTTTTTTATTGCTGAGTAGTACTCCATTGAGTAAATATACTACATATACTTTATCCATTCTTCAATTGAGGGGCATCTAGGCTGTTTCCAGGTTCTGGCTATTACGAATAGTAACATTTCAAGCAATATAACACTATTAGATAAAACATATTTATATGTCATTTGCATGTTCAATGTTTATGTTTGTTGAGGTTTGAATGTAAAATGTCTCCCAGAGGTGCAAATGTCTGAACACTTGGTCTTCAGCTGAGGTACTGTTCTAGAAGAATGTGAAAATTTTAGAGGCAAAGCCTCCCTAGAAAAAATGAATCATTGTGTTCGGCGAGGTTCTATTGCCAAGCCCCACCTTCTGTCTACTCTGTGCTGCCTGACTCAATGCAATGTGACCAGCCACCTCATGTTCCAACAATCCACCTTGCCTTCCCTATTCTGATGGGTATCCTTTCTTAAACCATTAGGCAGAACAAACCCTTCTTACCTTAAGTGACTTCTTGTCAGTATGTTGGTCAAAACAACGAAAGAATTAATACCATATGCTAATATCATATTAGCACAAAGCATATAGGTTAGTTTAAAAGTATGTGTACATATGCAGCTTTTTGTTATATATGTGGAGTTCCAGAAAAGCACTGCAGTTACTACATCTGAGAACTTTACAGCTTAAAGTTTCTTAACCAATGTTGTTAGACTATAGGCAAATTCAGGTTTTTTGTCTTGCCATGTAATTTGCTTTAGACAAAGCAACTAATGAGATATTCTGTGTGTCTCTTTTTAAATATGGTTTACAAAACATGGCTGTTTTTATACTAAATATTAGGCAAATATTGTCTTTTGGAACAGATTGCCATCATGCAGGCAATACCAGTAATAGGAAAGAGCTGCTGGTTTAAGTTCTTCTTGGAGGTACCAGAGCTTTTCTCTTTATAGCAAATGCTTGAATGAGTGAAGAACATTGCCAGGACAGGCGTTGCATAAATTCTCTCATCAAACGGCACGATCACTGCCTCAGTATTGTTGTTGCTGTTCAGCATTATTGATTTTTCCAACACTTTAGTTTCTTTACAATAAGCTGAAACAGAGCACAACCTTTCACTAATTAGAAAAAATGCATGAGTATTAGCTTGAGGAAGCAACAGCATTCCTGTTTGTTGTCTAACATAAACTCAGGGTGATACTTTGCGGGATTGCTGCTGTTCCTTTTACCCCTTGTGAGAATGCTGGTAAGTCCGATGCAGAACAAGACAGACAACATTTTAAATAACATGTGCCCCCACTGAACAGGCAAAGCCCTACAAAGATCTTCTCTAAACAGATTCAAAAAATCTATATTACCTTAGAATATGAGAATCCCCTATGATTCTCTGTATACCTCTGAGAATTTGTTTTACATTCTTCAAAACTGCAGACTTTAAAAAATGTTTTTCAATGAGCAAAATATATATATTTGTGTGTGCGTTTGTGTGTGTGTGTCTGTCTGTCTGTCTGTCTGTCTTCACCACTTCTGGACAGGCTAATTGAATTGGCCCACATAGATTCTTTAGTTCAGTAAAGCTCAGTCGTGTAAATACTTTTAATTATATAATAAAGTAATACTGCTTTGCTTCAACATAGTCACAGTGATTGAAAAATAACTATTTTTTCATAAGTTTTGAAATTAGGTAGTGTTCCTTTACTGAAAGTGAGCACAATAATCATTGAGGCTGAAACAGGTACAAAAATAATAATGGAAACAGACAGTTTAAAATTCTTGACCACAGACCAAAGTATCTGTGAAAGTAAAAATCAGATGATAGAAAAATCTCTAGTAGAACAAGGAATTCAGAATCACCATATTGTTATTATCATGTCATACTTATTCTTAAGTAGCAATAAAAGTGAGTATATCATTATTCCAACATTCACATGAAGGAGTCTACATAGATAACCTTGAATCCAATTCTCTTTGAAGACTTTATAACATCAGGGGGTAAATATTTCATGATGTGTTCTCAGCTATAAAATTTTTCTTATGATAAATGTGATGATCCCAGTACACAACACCAACTCTAAGTGGCAAGAATAAAAGGATAAATTCATTCCTTTGTGTTTTCATCTACTTCCCTCAGAGTGTTCTTATACTCTGAAGATCACTGACATACAGAGAATCTTATATATGGCATCTGTGGATTAACATATAAGTTAGAAATGTGTCCCTGTGGAAACAAGTATCATGGAGAAAAAAAATAACATTTCTCTTTTTTATCCAGATTTTAGGTAGTGTTGGCCCTCACTAGCTAAAGCTGACTAATGGTAAGGAATATGCACCTCATTTAAAATGGTTTGCACTTAGGATTAGGGAGATGTCTCAGTTGGTAAAGGACTGGCTGCACAACCATGACAACCTTAGTGTGGATACCCAGAATACAAGAAAAGCTGGATGGGCTGCCTGTAACCTCAGAACTTGAGGGGATTGGCTAGTAGTGGGAGGTGTGTGTGTGTGTGTGTGTGTGTGTGTGTGTGTAAGGCTACCTCTGGATTTGCTTTATTTTTATTTTGAAAAGAGTCTTGCCCAAGGTGGCATAAAACTCACTATGTTCAGGCTGTTATTGTATACACAGTAGTTCTCCTGCCTCATCTTTCTGAGTGCTGAGATTACTGGCATGAAACACCATGTCTGGTCAAATCACTGCTTTAAACCTTATCAAAGTGTATTTGGTCACTGTCAGGTTGTGTGTATTCTTAGGAAGTAAAGCTTTTGTTTTCCTTATTCTTTTTACCTGTTGGCATGCTATTATTAATATAAGCATTATTATTGGACATTATAGTTCCTTGTCAGTTACTTCAGAGCATACTATAACAATAATATTAATACATCATTGTTACAGACAACTTTATTTTCTTGATACATTTGTTTCCTCTGTTTCCTGAGTTTTTAAAAAATGGTAATATCTTGGGGGCTTGTAGAACTAAAAGCATACTGCTAAAGTGCCCTAGCCTGAAAATCTGAACTCCTTCCTGAGAAATTATAATAATAAATTTTAAGGAATTTTTCATAAGTACAAAATGAACTTTTGAAATATTAATACATCAGCAAAGCACATCTTCTAAAGAAATTTTATTTGTAAGAAAGAACTTGGAAATTTGATAATAATCATAATTTAATGAATAATTTTCTGTAGTGAGTCACCATTTTTTGCTATAAAAGTAATTTTTCTCTTTATACATTTATGGAATGAGTTTCTGCAAATAAAGCCAAAATTTGCGAGGAAAAGAACTTAAAGGATTAGCAAAGTCTTCCTAATTTCTACAAGGTTTCATGCAATGTTTGATAATATGTTGAATGACTAGTTCCTAAGGATTTTGTAACAGAGATGGCTGCATTAATCTCATGCCTTATTAATCATGAAACACTTCGTTAAAAATAAGAACAACATCAGGATAGTCTCAATTCACTGACCCAGCCAATGTGCATCAAACATAATAGGTACTCAATAAACAATTGTTGAGATAGACAGGATTAAATCATGATGGTAATCAGAATGGAAGCTACTAGAAACTAAAGCACATGATATTGGCCTTAATTGCATAGCTGTTCTACAACAGAAATTGATCAAAGGCCTGAAACAGCTCAGTGCTCCAGTCATTTGAGTGTAGGCATGAACATATGCTCTTTGCCACTTAATGCACTGTAGATATTTTCTGAAGTGGAGACAGGCTAATTAAACCTGGAGCAGATGTTATAAATATGTTTCTAAATATATCGCGGTAGTGAACACAAACATTTTATATTGAAACAGAGCTTCGTATCATTAACTATAAATTCCTAAAAGGTTTGCCAACAAAGTTGAAAGTACTATTATTATTCTATTGACTTGCCCATAACATCCAAAGAAGTACCTACTTATGTATTTATTTGCCAAGCGTGTCATATCAGACATACTGAACTTTTGATCAGTCGTCTTCCTTGTGCAGTGTACCAGCTCATTTGAAGGACTCTATAAAGTAACAATGGAGTCATTCTGAAGTCCATAAAGATATCAGGTGGCAGTGAAGGGGTGTGGGTTGGGGAAGGGAGTGTAAATGGAGATTATACTGTCACTCTCAAACCCACAGATCCAAATATTCACACAGAAGCTATATTAATTACAACAGCATTTGACCGATGGCTCGAACATATTTCTAGCTATCTCTTACAACTTAAATTAACACATTTTGATTAATCTATGTATCACCACAAGGCTGTGGCCTACCAGTAAGGTTCCAGCATCCTTTTCCTTCACCAGCTACATGGCGTTTCCTAGACTCTGCCTCTACTTTCTCATTATCTCTGTTCAATTTTCCCATCTAGTTTTATTCTGCCCTGCCATAAGTCAAAGTAGCTTCTTTATTAACCAATGGTAATAAAACATAATAGCATACAAAGGGGAATCCCACATTAAGGGACTGAGACAGTTTAACTATTAAAGGCACTTGCTTCCAAGCCTGATGACTGATTCAGTTCCCAGAACCCAAGTGGTGAAAGTAGAGAACCGACTTTAGCAATTTTTTTCAGCCCACCCCCCCATATGCAGGCCAAGAAACATACACATATTTACACACAAGATAAAATTAATAAATGTTATGGCTGGCTAGATCGCTGGTTCAGTGGGGCTCGCTGCTCTTGTAGAAAACCATAGTTGAGTTCCTAGCACCTGAATTGGGTGCCTCACAACCAGCGCCAGGAATCTGATGCCTTCTTCTGGATTTAGAAGTCACCCATAAACATATGTGAGGGCTACTGACCCAAATTTTGTCCAAATTAAAGAAAGTAAAGTAACAGGCAATTATAAGCCACCTGATCTGAGTGCTGGGGTCTGAACTCAGGTCCTCTGGAAGAGCAACAAGAGCTCTTAATCACTGAGCCATTTCTCCAGCCCCATTTGTAACCAGCTTTTAAAATACAATATAGACTTGAAGAAATTTGCTCCATTACATAATCAAAATAATCTTACTCCAATAATTAATGTTATTTATTTTTATTTTCACATAAGTTATATAAGCTTTATTTGAAATGAGGTAGTACTTATATATTACAACTTGCTCTCTATTTTAAGAAAATGTGGTTAATAGAAGACCATGATAGATCACAAAGCACATAGTGAACTACAGGAGACAGGAAGGTTGAAATCTATGAATACATCCAGTTTTCCAATATTTTTTCCCAGAAAGCAAATTTATGTCTTTGTATTAAGAGTTTGCTTTCAGTTTGCACACATAAAGCCATAGATTATGAAACAAATAATTGATTGGTTAATAATAACTGATTTTCTATCTCAAAAGACACTTAAAATTTATGGGACGCCAGGAGGTGGTGGCGCACACTTTTAATCCCAGCACTCAGAAGGGAGAGACAGGCGGAACTCTGTGAGTTCAAGGCCAGCCTGGTCTACAAGAGCTAGTTCCAGGACAGGCCTCTAAAACTACAGAGAAACCCTGTCTCGAAAAACCAAAAAAAAAAAAAAAAACTAAAAAAAAAAATAAATAAATAAATAAGAAATTATAGGTCGTAAGATGACTCAGTGGTTAAAGGTGCTTCCTACCAAGTCCGATAATCTGAATTGAGTTGCTGACAGAAGACAGTCCCACAAATTGTACTTTGATCATCCTGCATACCCCCTCTCCAACAAAATAAACCAATACAAAAATATTTTAAAGATATTTAAAATTCGTAATTTTGAAAAAATTTTTCTCATTTTTATCTTAAGCATCACAAACAGTTATTAGCACCCTTACAAGCATTACCTAATATTTTATGACATAGTATTTGCAATATTCTACAAATAATTCAAGTTCAGTATTATGGATTATTTTAACATATTAAACTTTATGTAAGTGTAGTTTTAAAGTGTATCACCCTAACATACTTTCTATATGATATATACTGTTTTTCCTGAGGAAGAAATGATGGAATTGGAGGCATAATCTAGTCAATCTAATATGGTAACAGGCTTTTAGACTGTAAGTATCCCTTCTGTTGTATGTATGTCACTGGGAAGAGAGGACAAGGGTGGCTTTCCCTAAGTATTCACATTTATGTTCAGTTTACAACAATGACTGGGTTATAGTTAGTTTCAACAAGTATGAACTGAAATCCTCCTATGTGATTGAAAATATTAATGCTTATATAAATCAAACATACATAATACTTTCTACAAGTTTACTCTTTATTGACAAAAGACATTAAATATATCATCATGCCCTCACCAAAATATATACATGCTTAATGCCATTGGATTTTTGGCATTCTTGCAAGAATATTTGAGAAAAAAAGAATAGGTGGATAACTTTGCTATAGAACATGATAGAGCATTTAAAATAAAAGAAAATATATAATATCTAAGGATTAAAACATATATTCAAGTAATACAAAAATACTTCATATTTTGAAATAAAGATTAATTATTTAAACAAGTGATTTAAGTTTGAGTTATAAATTATGATTTAAGTTTGGGTTATAAATTTTCAAAAATACATCCAGTTATGAATGTCTATGATAGTCTTCATGCACTTCCAAAAGAAACTTCTTTAATGAACAATGAAAGCTACACTTTCTTGTGAATTCAATGATAGGTATCTATAATACAGTTAGAAATTATACTGGTACAATAATAATAAAATAAGGAGAGATCATGAATTTTAAAGCAGTAGAGGGGGACATAGGAACAGCTGGAAGAAAGAAGGGTGAACATGATATAAATACTCAAGTATGAAATTCTCAATAATTTGAAAAATAAGCTTCAAAAATATGGAAAATGCAACTCTAAATGCATGAAAAAATGGTCCCTAGATATCTCAAATGTTCCTATACATTTTAATATAAATAATTATCATTTATGGAATTCAGTATAAAAATACTATGATATTAAGACATGCTAAATAAATTCACTTGACTGAAATCATTGTATCTAGATTTTAAATAAGAGTCTCAGTGGGGCTTATTTATTTGGGATAACTAAATTAAAGAGGATAGGCATTTATGTTTCATCTGAATGTAGAATCAATGTTTGTCTGACTAATCTTGACCTTGTGATCTTTTCACACCTTTGAGTTTATTTTACACCCCCAGATATTTCACATTAATTATAATTTATCCTGAAATCGGCTTAGAAATGATGCAAATTTTGTAATAAAATTATCCTCTCTACAGGCAAGTCATTAATTATATCTTTTATCTATTTCTTCTTACTGAAAATAAGTCATTAGTTTACAGGATGGTCTCAGACTGATGAGTGAAGATATATAATCAAAAGTATATGAGTCAAGTGTGTCTTTCCTCAGTATCCTTTTAACAGTCGGGCTCATAAAGTGAGACCTTATAAAAAGAAGGATGCCTTGTCTAAATTCCAATGTTTTATTCATGTTCTACTAGAGTAGATTGGTCAATTAAATTAAAATAAAGTAATTCTAGTTTAATTAGACTATCTAAAACATTCAGGCAATTAAAAATAACAAGTAAACAAAACTGTTGCACTCATAAAAGTTATTTTAATTATCAACCAAAACCAAAATAATTTCAATTATGTTGATACCTTGTTTGAGCTGGATTTGTTTGAGGTACTTACTTCATTATTTATTTGTCATCATTGTAAATATATATATACATATATGTGTATATATGTATACATACACACACACACACACACACACACACATATATATATGAGTTTTTCCATCTGGAAATAATTGGCATACCCTAGAGAGAGATAAGAAACTAAAATAGGCATAAACCCATCCAACATTTAATGACTTAAATTTACCTCATTGATGTGACATTCTACTCCAATAAACAGCTGGGCATGTGATCCACTAAAATCAGTTTTTGGAGTATTATTAAAACAAAGGACATCCTTTTATATGAAAAGCTATAATATCTAGTTACTGAAAGGACTTCCATACTTCTTTCCTACTGAGAACTATTTGTTATGTAATGTCACTTATAGACTACACGTAAAATCAAATTATTATTTCCAGCTCTGCATGCTGCAATACTGATTAAAAACGTGTCAAGCTATCAGAAAAATAAGGCCATTTCCCAGCATGGAACAATGTTATTTATTTTAGTTTCAATGACTGGTATGAGAACTGATGCTTAATAACATTATTGGTGACCTGAGGTGATAGCAGGGAATCATTTAGAATGGTCTCTCTTATCACAATCCAACAGGACTAGAATTTTTGACAATATTGGAATAATTGTATAACTTTAAAAAAATGTAGCAGAAAGCATTAAAATTGTCACTAATTTTTTCTTAAATCCCTTCCCATATCCTCTCCACTTTCACCACTCCCATATCCTTTCCAGCTCCCAACCTTCCCAACTCCATACCCGAAGCCAAGGACAATGGCACTAGGTTTCGATCCTAATACATGAACTGGCTTTGTGGGTGCTTAGCCTGCTTAGACGCTCACCTTCCTGGACATAGATAGAAGACCTTCGTCTTCCCGCAGGGCAGAGAATTTGGACTGCTCTTCAGTATCGAGAGGGAGGGGGAATGGTGTGGGGGGAGGAGAAGAGGAGTGGGGATAGGGGGAGGGGACTGGGGGGAGGGGGCAATATCTGGGAGGAGGGGAGGGAAATGGGAAACGGGGAGAAGGTGGAAATTTTAATTAAAAAAGAATAAAATAAATAAATAAATAAATTTAAGAAAAAAGAAAACATACAGGCAGTCCTTCCGCGGGACCGGGGGACGTGGAATCAGCCAGCTCAGCCTGTTTGGGCTCTGGGACGGGTGCTGGGGGCAAAGGGCGGCAGGAATTCCTTTGTTTTGGTAGCCTGCCTGCAGAAAGGTAGGCCTTTTCTCAGCGAGGTTCCTGGCGAATGGGGAACCTGGTCCTGTTCTGGGGAACCTGGTCCAGAAAGGAAGACTCTTCTGAGTGGTTTCAGGATCGTCCGGTCTCTGGGTATTGGCCCTCCGGCATATCAGAGCAGAATCAGCAGCAAACAGAGCCCATTACAGAAATCCATAACTGGTCAAAATGCAGAGAACAATTGACCATGGGACACCCACTCTAAATTAATGCATTGGCAATGCAACCTGTACACCTAAGGCTTGGGCAACATTGTGGAAGAGGCGGCACAAAAAGACTGTCAGAGCCAGGGGCCCAGGACCTCTGCCGTGAGATGGTGTCGTCTGTATGTGACGGGGAATCTGCTCACAGGAGATATCAACAACCTGCTCAGCGACACTCGTCAGCACCGACTGGTTGTGAAACCTCACAAGGCCTCATCAGTACAAGAAGAGCTACAGGCAGTTAATGGCTGAGAATGAAGAAATCAAGACATGCCAAGGTGGACAGGGAAAAGCCCACAGGCCCTCAACCCTACACGAAGAACTACAGGCAACGAAGAAATGCGGAGAACAGGACAGGCACTCTTCCCCAGGGAAGACACCAATTGGTTGTCTAGTGCCAGTCAGTCAGTCCTGAAAACGGACATAAAAGTGACATCATACAGACCGATCAGGTTATATACATATGCATGCAATAACAATTCATGAAAAAGATCATTAACTTGAAAGAGGACATGGAGGGCTACGTGGAAGGCTTTGGAAGAGAAAAGGGAAGGGAGTAATGTAATTATAAGCTCAAAAATTAGAAACAAACCAGACGGTGGTGGTGCACACCTTTAATCCCAGCACAGCCCTCAGGAGGCAGAAACAGATGGCTCTGTGAGTTCGAGGCCAGCCTGGACTACAGAGCAAGTTCCAAGACAACCAGAGCTACACAGAGAAACCCTGTCTCAAAAATAAAACAAAAACAAAAAAACAAAACAACTACAACCAAAAAAAAAAAAAAACACTTTAAAAAGAACAAACTTTTTTTTTTGTTTTCATTTCCTCAAGTTTTTATTGCTTGTTTTTTTTTTTTTTACTTATTTATTTATTTTTATTCTTTTTTAATTAAAATTTCCACCTGCTCCCCATTTCCCATTTCCCTCCCCTCCTCCCAAATATTGCCCTCCCCCCACTTCCCTCCCCCTATCCCCACTCCTCTTCTCCTCCCCCCACTCCATTCCCCCTCCCTCTCGATACTGAAGAGCAGTCCAAATTCCCTGCCCTGCGGGAAGACCAAGGTCCTTCTATCTACGTCCAGAAAGGTGAGAGTCCAAACAGGCTAAGCTCCCACAAAGCCAGTTCATGTATTAGGATCGAAACCTAGTGCCATTGTCCTTGGCTTCTCATCAGTCTTCATTGACTGCCATGCTCAGAGAGTCCGGAATCAACCCATGCTTATTCAGTCCCAGACCAGCTGGCCTTGGTGGGCTCCCAATAAATCAGTTCCACTGTCACAGTGGGTGGGTGCATCCCTCGTGGTCAAACTTTTTAAAGGGGACATAGAGACACAAAAAAATAGCATGTGTGTGCATGTACATGTATATATATAGAGAGAGACAGACTGACAGAACAGACAGAAGACAGAGAAAGACTGGTGTATTTGTGTGTGGCACTCAGACAGAGAGAACACAGAGGGAAAAACAGTGTGGTTGTGTTTGTGTGTAACACCATAGAGAGACAGAGACAGGGGCAGAAAGAGACAGAGAGAAATGGCCTCAGTCAGTTTTAAAGTACTGTCTTGCAACCACAAGAACCTATGTTTGGCCTCAAGAAACCAGGGTGTGCTGGGTAGTTTTTATGTCAGCTTGACACAGGTTAGGGCCATTTTCTCATTTTCTCAATCGAGAAAATTTCCCCTCCAGATTGCCATGTGGGCAAGTCTGTAGTACATTTTATTATTTCTGATTGATGTGGGAGGTCCCAAATCATTGTGGGTAGGGGCGCCCCTAGAGCAGTGGCCACAGGTGTTGTCAGAAAGCGGGGTGAGAAAACCAGTAAGCCGCACTCCTCCCTGGTCTTTGCATCAGTTCCTGCCTCCAGGTTCCTGACCTGTCTGTCTTCCTGTCTTGACTTCCCTGGATGATGTACTACACACTGTAAAATGAAACTTTCCTCCCCCCCCCAAAAAAAAAGAAAACATACAGGCAAATGACAATATTGAATAAGAATTTTTTTAAAAAAAAAGAACTTGCTAAAGGCAGTAGGTACTATGCCATTTTTAGCATTTATGTCATCATGAAAGCATTTAACACAGATGATCATGGTCTTCTTACAATAGTCTATTTACTCTCTAACTTTTCCTGTATTCCTCCTCTCTGCTTCCCCGGTTCTTTGCATTCTGATTTCACATTAAATAATATTTAATCTTGTGATTTTTCTGAAGTTCTTTTATTTCTATTGCTGTCCTGAATAATACTATGCTTCCACATGTGCTTCTTCCCTTATATTTTCCAGGGAAGATCTTTCTCTTAACCCACAAAGCCATAAGTCTGAGGCATTTCCCACTCATGGCTCAGAATCAAATTGAATGGTTGAGTTTATTTCATTATGTTTTACCGACACTGGTTTGTTCAAAAGTGTAGTTCTGAAATTCATGTAGTCTTGTGACAAAATTCCTAAGAAGCGACCTTCTTCACAATCTTATTCACTAAAACCTGATGGGTCACCTTCTTAAAGACTTCTCAGATCGATTTATGAAATTCTTTCTCCCACTGCTTTGGTTTGCATGTTCCAAACACCTGTCCACTCTCATCATCTTGGAAGATTTTCTGCCTATATTCATTAACATCACTGATAGAGTTACCTCAGTACACTTTCTAAAAAGACCCAATTATATTTCCAATCTTTGACTGTATAATAGGTCTAAATTTAAAATACACTAGCATGTCATAAGCAGTCTTTGTGGTCAAATATTTTTATTGCAAGAAAGAATTTTTCATACGATATCTTCTGATTATGGTTTCTCCACTTCCATATCCTCTCCAACTCCTCACCTCCCAACTTCATAAAAACACAGCATCAAAAAACATAATACACAAAAATAAATCCAATAAGATGAAAAAATGCCCAAACAAAGCAATAAGAGTCAAAAACAACATTTAAAAGACACCTTTGAGTTCATTTTGTGTTGGTTATCCTCTGCAATGCATCATGCCTACTCTTTGGCGGGGGGTGTCAAGACTGGATTTTTCTGTGTAGATTTGGAACCTGTCTTTAAATTTATTCTGTAGACAAGGCTGACCGAGAACTCATAGATCTACCAGAGTGCTGGGATTGAAGGCATGTACCACCATCGCCAGGAATGTGGGGCCTACTTTTAAGTATGATTAATATACCCAGTGAGGCTCCACTGGAGAAAATCGATTTTTCTTTTGCTAACAGGTATCAATTCAGATAACTTCTTAGTATGTATCCCCTTTTCCCTCACATTGCTGGGTTTAACCTGCACAGAGCCTGTGCATGCTGCATCTAATAATGTAAATATATATATACAAGCCAGTCTTGTTTTGTCTGGAAGACAATGTTTCCTTGGTGTCCTCCATATTCTCTGCCTTCTACAATCTTTCTGCTTCCTCTTCCACATTGATTCCTGAGATACGAGATGAGGTTGATGAAGACATCCCATTCAGAGCTGAGTGTACCAATGTCTCTCAGTCACATTGTTCACTTGTGCGTCTATGTGCTAGTTCCCATGTACTGCAAGAAGAAGCTTCTCTGATAATGGCTGAGTGAGGAACTGATCTATAGTTATAGCACAATGTCATTAGGAGTCAATTTAATGTTGTTTTCCTTTAGCAGAACAAATTTGGTTTGCCTCTCAGCCCGTGGCCTATTTACTTTCAGGTTCTTGGCTGCTCAAGGAGTGTTGGACATGGGTTGTTTCTCTTGGAGTGGGCCTTAAATTCATTCAAAGAGAGGCTAGTTACTCCCTCAATGTTTTTGTCTCTATTGCACTATTTACGTCATTCAGGAATAGGTAACATCTAGTTGAGTCATTGGCTAAAGGGGTCCAATAAAACTCCCAAATATCACAGAATATTTCCACAGCTTTCGTTGTTGTTCTCCACAATCTGGCGGTAAGGCCCATTACTTAAAAACAGGGCATTGGTGGTGCATGCCTTTAGATCCAGCACTCAGGAGGCAGAGGCAGGCAGATCTCTGTGAGTTCGAGGTCAGCTTTGTCTAAAGAGCTAGTTTCCAGGATAGACTCGAAAACTACAGATAAACCCTGTCTCGGAAAAGAAAAGGAAGGAAGGAAGGAAGGAAGGAAGGAAGGAAGGAAGGAAGGAAGGAAGGAAGGAAGGAAGGAAGGAAGGAAGGAAGGAAGGCATACTTCAAGAACATGGAAAAGTAAAGCCGGTGACTATCTAGAGCCTTCTCTCCTACTGAATACTGTTTATAGTACTGGAAGGTACTCTGAATGGTACCAGAAGAGAAAGGTAAGTAGAATCTAGCACAAAACTTGTGGTCATATCTTGAATTATCTTCCTCTCCTCTGACCTTGGTTTTCTCTCTTTTGTGCTCTGTTTCAGCCAGACTGCATTACAAAAAAAAAAAAAATTGCACTCTTGTGGGTGCACACAAATCTATTTTGCATAGTTTTTCAGCGTGTAAGATATATTGTAAATATATTAACTGTTATATAACAAATGGTCCCAACATTAATATCTACATCAATTTATATTTGATATCTCATAATTTTTGTAGGTTAGAAATCCTCCTGTACCTATATTGGTTTTATAATTCAGAATGTCTAACAAGCAGCAACAGAGATGCCGCAGTCTCATCTAAAGGTTTAATTTGGAAAAGATCTATTTGTAGATGCATTCATTGGCTGTCATATATCCCAGTTTGCTTTCTGTTCCTGTGATAAATACCATGACTGAAAGAAACATGGAGAGGAAAGGGTTTATGGGCTTTCACGTTATACTCTTTATTCTTGTAGAAAGAGAAAATACACACTATGGAACCTAGTATCAGAAGTGACAACCCCTGATTGTTACTAGGTTCTTTTGAATAGAAACAAATCAACAGATTTAGCTCACATTGTAAAGGAAAGGATTATACAGTAACGCAAATACTGTGAGATGGAAATTAGTGGGAGTTATTTCAGAACCTGTCTATCATAGTTATTAGGCACATTTCTCTCACTCCTATCCACTTGACAATTCTTGGTTGAATTTTTTAAAGACTGTCAGTTATTAAAACTAAAGTTCCTCGATGAATATTTTCCTGCACAATTCATCCTGAAGTTAATTAATCCCTTCCTTGCACCTTTTTTGTTCATGTATGTCATGGTGTTTTGACTAATTGTATGTCTGTGCATCACATGCATACAGTACCTGCAAAAGCCACAAGAGGGCTTCCGATACCCCAGAACCTGAAGGTTTAGAAGGTTGTAAGTCACTTGCTTAGTGAATTTGAATGGAACTCAGGTCCTTGGAAGAGCTGCCAGTGTTTTTTTAGCCTACCCTACCTCCATTATTCCCAGTTTCCCTCCCCTGTCTTCCCTCTCCTGCAGATCCAATCCTTCTCCATTTCCCTTTAAAACAAAGAACAGGCCTACCTGTTGTTGGGATATCAACCAAAAATGTCACAACAGGTTAACATAAGACTAGGCATTAACCCTCATAGGAGGAAAAGAGTTCCAAGAGCAGACAAATGAATCCGTGACTCCCCACCCCCATTGCTCAGAGCACCAAGCTACACAACCATAATATCTATGTAGTTTAGATCCATACAGTGTCCGTGATTGCCACCTCAGCCCCTGTTATCCCCTATGACTCCTGCTTAGTTGATCTGTGGCTGCCAATATCCTTAACTACTGAGTCAGCTTTCCAACACCTCTTCTTTGTATTTTTTGAGGGGAGGGTTGAGATAGGGTTTCCCTGTGTGGTCCTGGCTGTCCAGGAACTCAGTCTGTAGAGTGTGTCATTCATCTTTGGATATAAATGGTAATTATTTTATGAGTGACATCATAATGTGAAATGGTTGTTTCTGTCTATTATTCTGGCTTATTTTATTTTGTTTTTATGAGATATGATCTGCTTATGTATCCTTGGCAGGCCTGTAACTCATTGAGGTCCTTTTACCTCAGCTGCACAAGTACTGTGATTAAAGGCATGCACCACCATGTCTGGTTGTAACTTATCTTAAATTAGAAGAAACCATAACATTAAATGTCATATGTCCAGTACTTTATAGTAACATATGTATATGTAACAGGTTTCAGTATGGAAATGTGGAATGGAATCATAACTCTACTACTTATTGGCCCTGTGGCATTTGATATGTTAGTTAATTTCCCTTTCCCTCGAATCACTGTACTTTGAAATTATAATAGCAATTTGACCTACACTGTAGAGACATTTCAAAGATTGAATGAAATGATTCCTAAGAATGGGAAACGATGTGGACTCTCCATAAACTTCAATCACTATTATTTCCAAATGTAATATAAAATAGAAAGGTGTCCGTGACTTATGACTAAGGAAAAGAAATTTGATAAACCATGTGAAAGACATTTTTGCAATAAATGAATATATATTTGTATGTATATATGGTCAATTTATCTGCATGCTTATATATAGGGGAAATTTTAAGTATACACAGTTTTGTGTGTTTGTAGATATGTGTGCTGTACATGCATGTGTATGCATATGCACTTGTGCATGTATTTGTGTGGAGTACTAAAGTTGAAATAAGGTGCTTTCCTCCATCTCCCTTCAAGTGTAGGGTCAGCTATGGCAGGGTCTGTCACTCACCTAGAGCTTGGCATATCAGCTAATCTGGCTATACAGCGTACTTTTGTGATTCCCTATCTCTGCATTCCAGCCTGAAAAATTACAGGCTGTCACATCCGTTGAATTTCTTTATGTTTAGGATCCAAACTCCAGTCCGCATGCTCACACAGCTAGTACTTTACCTCTTGAGCCATCTTCCCAGCCATAGTTTTTAACAAACTTTTAACAATGATTATTTCTAAGGCTAAGAGGAGAAATGCGGGTGCTTATCTTCATTTGTGATTTTGCAGACATGTAGCGAGTCTTCCTTTGTCCCACCAGCCAGCTCCCAAATAGCAAAACAGAGACTTATTAATTACATAGGCTTGGCCTAACGCTTAGGCTTGTCCCACAATTCTTATAACTTTTCTGCAAATAAGGACATTTAAATGACTATCCTACCTTGGTCTTGTCAAAATTCAGCTGCTGCCCTTTTTTGTATTCTTCTTCTTCAGTTTGGACAGCATATTGTCAGCAGTTAAGACAAGGTCAGTTTCTTGCCCAGGGGCTAATTTTGCCACAAAGAAACAAAACTCCATATGGATGTTCTTTGATGCCCATCATCCTTTTATGATGTAAATTGGTGCTGCCAGGAGCAGACATGTCTCACTGTCATGAAAAGTCTTATGGCATTAAAACATTTTAAAGGAGTCTAGTGATGGTGATGCATCCCTTTAATTCCAGCACTTTGGAGGCAGAGGCAGGCGGATCTCTGTGAGTTCGAGGTCAGCCTGGTCTACAGAGCAAGTTCCAGGACAGGCTCCAAAGCTACAGAGCCTGTCTTGAAAAACAAAAACAAACAAACAAAAAATATTTTAAATGCCATATTCTATAGGGCTTTGAAGTGATTGGAGACCATCTACCTATCTAAAATATATTTCTGTTTAACCTTGAAAACATATCGAACATGACTACAAGTTTGATTATTATAGATGACTAACATTTATTTCTTAATTATTCTAAATAGCTTTGAAGGGTTAGAACTTCACATTACATTTTTAAATGAGCTGCATAGGTGCAATAACTTAAACAATAATAGAAACATATAGACATTATAACAAATTAGCTTAAAATTATAACAATATATAAGAACCCATGCTAATGTAAAAGATTTGAGACTAGTGTTTTTTATTATTAGTTTGAAAGTAGTTTCAATAATCTTCACTTTTTTCTTATCATTTCTATATTGCTCTTTTTCTTTTCAGAAGGAAATACCTGAATCCAATCTCCTTTGCTTAATATTTTTCCCTGACCATGAACAGTAACAAATTACAACCAACCTCCCTAAATGATGACAAATATCCATAACCCACCGAATAATGAGAAACCACCCATCCCCTTTCTTAGGAATGTGGGTGTTGTATTCTTTAGACTGCTCTCTGTTGTCTGGGGACAATGGCATCTCTAGAGGACCCTCAGAAAATTGAGATGATGGTCAAGTTCTGGAAGATTTAGCTGTATCATTTGCTGTCCAATCTCTGTGTAATGGGAAAGTGCAGATGAACATGTTAATTCCACCAGTTAAGAGTAAGACCACTACCACAATTTTGAGCCAAATTTGAAGCAAGCTTTAATTAAATACTGGCCAGGTTTATAGGCTCTCCAAGTCCATTTCTGGGTTCACAGAAATTTGTCACAAGTCACACCTTTCAGAAGCTTAAAAAATGCAACCTCAAAAGGCAATCTTATTTCCCAACAGGTCCAATCAGGCAAGCATATATCCTGACACACTTCCTTCCTGTGTGTACACACACACACACAAACAGGCAAGGACACATCCTGAGGTATTTCATGTCTATGTACAGTCTATCTACATGGGATCAAGCACTTGCAGTGCAATACATCAAAGAAGTTTATTTAGGGGACTCCAACATTTCACTGTGATCCTCGCAGTCAGTTAACATGTGGGCTTGAATTCAAGGTGACTAAAACCCTTATAAAATATGAAGGGATGAATAATACCACAAAGGAAACTGGAAGATGTGATGACTTTGGCAGAGACTGAAGCTCTACAGATGCAAGGGGTGATGAGGAAGTTGGCAGGCAAAGCACCAGACTCTAAGAAGCTAGGAGGGAACCTGGTTCAGGGGTAGCCTGTCTCGATCAACCACTTGCTTCTAGAACTCTAAAACAATACGTTTCTTTTGTTTCAAGGTATCCAGTTTCTGTTTGTTATTACAGCCTTTCAAATAAAAACTAAAATATAACCAAAATGACATGATAGTTGTTCTAAAGTATAAAGAAAAGGAAAAGTGTAACATAGTTGTTATAAGTGATGGTGCAGAAAAGTTACCAAACTAGACCTCTCCATATGTAGGAAGGAAGATTTATTGAAGATCAAATTGTCAAGACTATCTATAGGTGAGAGGCAGGGCAGAGAGGAAAGCAAGTGGCAGAAAAGCAAACCTATTTTAAACCACAGTGAGCAAGGTGGTGATCTGTGCTGATGTGGGCTTCCAGGACTGACTACTAGGGACCCTTGTCTAATTGGCCTTCTTCGGAAGGTTAAGGGAGGTTCCTGAGAGATTAAGGATAGTTCCTGACAAATTGGAAACTGCTTTAGGAGATCTGTTTTTCTGATCAACAGAAACCTACCTTTAGACTTATTTACTCAATAACAATCCTTCAGTTTACCTTGGCCAAAGTTCTTCTGTTTAGGGCAATGTTACCAGCATTGATATGTAGAGGGGGTGCTTTGGTTCTAACATTCTACCTTTTTGTTGATCATACACTGTGATGAGTCCTATGCTACTTTACTTTTGATTGGGGGCTTGAAAAGCAGGTGTCTGGAATGCTGGTTGAAAGCAGGGACTCAAGCTGCCAGGCAATGGTAGGAGACATGAAGTAATTCTATCAGAAATTTTTAGACCATAAGGTAACTTTGCTTCAAAGAGCATGAGGGGATGGAAAGCAATCGTGTCATTCTGAGGATAGAGATCAGTGGGCTGAGGAGGGGTAGAAACTTAGAGGTCCAAGGGAGGCCACAAGAGATTCTTGGAGTTGCCCCTGGAACCAAGGAATAAACATGTTTACAAGTTAGTTCTCTTTCACTTGATCAGCTTTGAGCAAATCCTGGGCTCACCAATTCTACAGGACTACCTGGGGCTAGTGAGGTGAACCTATTTTGGAGCAGTTGCAGGGATTCAATTGATTCCTGGGTGGTGACTGTAAGCTTAATGGAGTTCTGCTGCAACAGATACAGAGTAAGCAGGCATATAAGGTAAAGGTAAGGAGTCTAAGGGTTCTTGGAACTTCCAGGCTTGTCTTGTTGCCTGGGAGGTTTGAAAGACAAAGAGAACACACACCCAACAGGATGGAGAGGAAGGGTCCATGTGAACCATGAGAGATGGATCTGTATCACATTTCCATAAAGCTTGCATGAATCCTTTAAAGTTGACAAATAAAGTTTACCTCTTTATTATTAGCTTGACCACTGTCAGTAATCAACACTGGAATCCTCATTGCAGAAAAATAAGTTCATAAATATGGATAAATAGTTCGAGCAAATATATCCTTTTTAGTCACAGAAAGATGAAGCCTGAATAGTTATCTACATGACAGAAGCATGAATCGGTAAGAAGACAAATTTCCTGGCAGAAAAGAGAAAAAAGGGAAAGAAGAATTTGAGGACCAAAAAATGGTTCTGGGCTAAAAACAAACACTTTTTCCTCTATCCAGATGTCTGACTATATATAGATTGGATGGAGGTGTTTTCAGTATGAGAAGCACATTTAAGTCTATATTTAGAAAACAACCAAAGAACATTTAAATTTGAGCCTGTAACTATATTTAAAAGGTTTAATAGCCAGTGCTTATTGTAACTGTTACGAAGGCTAAATTAATAACTTATCAGAACTCCACCGATTAATGTTAAACTTTTAAAATTTCAAATCATATTTACAATTTTAAGTCTCATTTGTACATATCTTAAATCCCTTCTTAAGACCTTCACAATTTACATAAACTATTAACTTATTCTTTTCATCTGAAAATATCCAAATATCCAGTCATTTATTATTAAACATTTTTGTGTTTAGTAATAGGTTTTCTGCCCTCTCCATATTAAGTTTCTCTGCTGATGCTGTAAACCAGATCTAGTATAATTGAAAAAGTATAACAACATGCGTATTTGAGCAAAGCAACTCACAGGTGAATTTTACAGTTCCAGAGACCAAGGCGAGAGAAACCATACCCCTAAGTAAAGCAGGGAGACTCTATAGGTTGGAGGCAAGAGGTGATCATATGTCTGCCACAAGCTGGGTTTGTGCCCAAGTATGATCAAAACTGAGCACTTCAGGAGAAGGGACTTGAACAGCTGGCAAATTTAGGGGAGGAAGCTGTAGTAGCCATCAAGAATATAGAACTGAGCTTTTGAGCACCTTTCTTTCATTTGGAGACTCTCTGAACAGGTGGGGTTTGGAGAGAGAGAGAGAGAGAGAGAGAGAGAGAGAGAGAGAGAGAGAGAGAGAGAGAAATAGGGCTTCTGGATCCATCCACCATGAGAGACCTAAGGTTTCAAGCAAGCATTTGGTTACTGAGAGTAGTCACTGAAAAGCAAGATTTTGTTTTGTTTTGTTTTCTGTTCTTATAAAAGGCATAATGAAAAGCAAATTTTCAGTTAATACAAACAACATGGTAATTTGAGGTGCATTTTTGTTTGTTTTTTTCTTTTATTTAAGCCTGTTTTTTGAGTTTATTTTTTTACAGCACAAAGCATGTTAGCAAGGTAAACCTATCTGTGAGTTTACCTATCTCAGCAGGAGACATAGTAGCTCCAGGCCTGAATCTTATTTATGAAACCAATTCAGGCTATCAGGTATTGAGCTTCACTTTTAAACTTATTGTTGTTGTTTTGTGTGTGTGCGCATGTGCATGTGTCATTTTTGTTGTTTAAGAGACTGGGGCAATTTTCACTTTTGTTTTACAGGTTTTAAATTTGTATCATTGTCCATATTTTGCAGCAAAAGTTACTGTAAATCCAGAGTATTTTAAAGGTGACATCAAACTTTCTAGCTAAGAATAGACTTGATTGGCAGCTGCAGTCTAAGGGGAGGTGCTGACTAAGGTCAGTTTGCTGCTGTTGCTGAACTGTCTGATAAAACTAGGCGCTGTCATCAATGTTATCATAGAGATCTAAGAAGGATACATTTGAGCAGGGAGTACAAAGCAAGTAGCATCTAAATTACAACAAATGACAGACTTACCTGCTACTTGGACAGCCAGTCTGGGATCCTTTATGGTCATCTTGATGACATTGTTGGGGGCAGAGGTTATCACTTTGGGCAACACACAGGCAGCATTAAATCTTCTGCTACCACGTGGGGAAGCATCAGTCTTCAGTTGCCAGATTCAGAAGACCTGAGAGCTTTCCCTGTAAGTGAGGAATTTGAGAAACTAGCCTACATTGGCATGGCAGAGTGGAGGAGTGTCCACAGTTTGGGCAGTGCTCTGGCAGTGGGCAAAACATAGGACAGTTTTTTGCCCACTGGTCAGCATTACCACACTAAAAGTAGGTACAGATAAGTTTTTAGATAGCCATAGGGCTGTCAGAATCTGGTTCTGACTATCAGGAAAAACATTAACCATTTTGGGGAAGGTGGAAGTGAGATGCAAATAATTTCTAGGAGGAAGCCATAAGAAGGTGAGAAAGACTTAGGAAAGGAGTCATAGGAGTCTCATCAGAGTTTCAATAGGGTTACTAAATATTCTGCATATAGGACTAATATGGAGCACTTCTAATAGCTATGTACAAATATAGGTACACAAGGAATACTATGGATAATAGCAGAAAGAAAGCATGGCCCATCTTTCTGCATGAGCTCTCTTGGGCATGAGCCATCATGAATTCTTCGCAATAAAATTAAAAAAAAAAATTTCAATGGGGTAAAAATGGAGACATGCGGAAGGGAAGGGCTAAGTGCCTTGGTGACAGAGTCTCAATCTAAAGGTATCCCCAAAGGGAAAAAGACTTGTCAAAGAGATGCCCAAGATCAGTAGAGGGGTGTCCCTCCTCAACTGTGATAGGTTGTAGAGAAGCTGCCTGACTTACCAGAGTGACTTTCACAGCAGCAGTAGGCTCCAGGAGTCAAGAAGAAGACAGTTCCCAGTGACCAGGATGCTCCAAGGTGGCACTTACCATAGTAGAGTAGGAGAGGTGACTTGTTAAAGCAGGTAGAGGAGAGGAAATGCAAAGAGATGAACTCTTAAAATTTGGACTCAAATGTGGTGGGTGACAGGAGTCAGAAAAAGTGATCTGAACCCGGGAGGGTCAAATATCAGCAATTGGGTTCAGTTAAGAGAGACAAGGGGCCCCTTGGGGGTGCCCAGTGTCTCTCCTGGGTTTGGGCACCAAATATAAAAAGAAAGGTTGGGGATCAAACTGCCAAGGCTATCTTGGGGTGGAGGCAGAGAAGAGTAGTAAAATGGTAGAAAAGCAAGCAGATTTTATATGAAGGTAAAACAGGGCTATATAGGCTGATTGAGCTGCTACAGGTTATCTTGATTGACCAGGACAAAGGTGCCTTTGCCTGAAATAGTGACCTTTGGGGAAAGGTTAAGGGTGGTTCCTGGAAAATAGCAACCTGTCTTTGGAGATCTCCTTTTCTCGTCAACAGAAACCCTTTTCAGTCTTGTTTACCTGACAACAATCATCCTTCTGTTTACCCACAGAGTTCTTTTGAAAAATGTCATCAGCACTACCACTTGTGAGGGTGGGCTGGGGTTGGGGAGTGTTGGTTCAACCTAATAGTTGTCAGTGTACACAATTACCTCTTGGTGAAATTTTAGCTTCAGTAGCATCTTAGCTGTTACTTTTCTGGCCATGGCTTGGCCCAGTATCAGAGAGAAAAGAAAATAAAGAAAGCTTATATAGGTTTCCCAGTGATACTTATGGAAGCAACTGCCCTGAAGCAGGGGCAACTAGGAAGAAAAGGTACATTATCTCATTAGAGGGATAATTAATCTTCCCCTTCCTTAGTTGATTCAGATTTTCTGTCTTGGGGTGGGTCATGGACTCATCCAAGTAATTGACAGACCTTTTTAGATTAACTATTAAGGCAAGAAACAATATTCTGTAATGTTTTTGGATAGTTTAGAATATCAGGTCTGCACACAGGAACAGAAGTAGAATGTAGATTCTATTTAATTTTTTGTCTTTATTATTTGGGTTTTGACTCTCGTTTTTGTTTATTTTTTGTTTGAAAAGGAGGAAGCAGCTTTGCTTTAAGGGTATCAACAGAACCCAGATACACCCACCTCCATATGATAATTTAAAAGTTATGGTGCTACAAGGCTGATGTTTACCTTTCTAGTATTATCAGAGAAAGAGAGGTTGAAACCTAAAGCAAATTAAGAAGAGAAGGTTCCGCCTCAATGGCCTCCAAAGCTGTTAATCCCAGAAACATTAAGAATATATGTGTATTGTATTGCAAAATATGAGAAGAAAAGAAAAGTTTAATAATGGAAGGCAAGTGTTATGCCCAAATCTATGGGGTCCCTACAAAAGCCAACAAAGGAGACCAAGTACCATATGTAAAAGCAAAGAGCCTTTATTTTAATCAAGTTTGCAAACTCGGTCTCTGCGCGTCCAAAGTATTGGAATAACCTGAGAGCCCCGAGCTCAATTAGAATAGGGTTTTTATAGTAGTAAAGGTGGGGGTGAAGGGTCTCTGAGGTTTAGGGTCTCTGATTGGCTGACATTTGTCTAAGGGTGTCCTGTTGAGGAGCACTGGCAGGCTTCTCTATCTACAGCTCTTGGAATGCCAGGCATTTACTTCGAATGGTCTGCTCTTGGGTGGGGGTTGGGCAGTCTCAGCCTGTGGTTCCTCCCGCAGCCAGGCATTGTCTCAGGGTAAACTATTGAGATTCTAGCCTCCATTTAAATTCATTGATGGCCAGAGTTTCCTACCTTCCTAAGGGTGACCTGCCCAGACTTAGCTTATCATGGCTGGCCCACTCAGCAAGGGGTGGTAAGATCAGGGAGGGAATTATTTGAGGAAGGAAGGAAAATGAAAAGGGAAGTATATTTCTTTAAATCTTTCATTTAAACAAGTGTTAAGTATTTGCCATTATAAAGAAAGGAGAGAGAAATAGAGTGTGTATGTGCATGTGCAAACACACGCTCGCGCGCGTGTGTGTGTGTGTGTGTGTGTGAGAGAGAGAGAGAGACAGACAGACAGACAGACAGACAGAGAGAGAGAAGTTATTCAGAGTTACTTACTGTTTCTTTTTGAAAGAACAAACCACTGATGTTTTCCTCCTGAGCTAATGCAGAGGTCAAACAACCCGAGAATTACCTGCAAGTGGAAATGCATCCTGGGGTTAATAGTAACAAAGTGCCCATCTTTGAGTTATTTTGACAACTCAACCCTAGAGACCAGAAAAAACTAAAAGACAGTAAAGAAATATAATTACGTTGGACACTAATGTCAGGAAGAGTTAATTAGGCATCAATGGGTCGTAACTTATTTTCAGGATGTGGCATTTTAGAAAACCACCTAGACTGATTCATATTACCCTCAAACAATCAAGGTATAATTGTTGTCATTATCATTTTAATCGGTGCTATAATTTAATGGCTATCCATGTGGTTGTTGCAAGGTCTTTTCAGCTGTCCAGAATTTTGAAATTTGAAATATAGCTTGAGGAAATAGAGAAAATAATTATTATATTTTGTAGATATTATATTGCCCTTTGTGGTTAATGACAATGCTGCTTTAAAAAATGGTTATTATTGATAGCACAAGTGCATGATGGCTTATCGAGCTGCCTTGCATAGCACAGTGGCAGTTAATTTCAATTGTCAACTTAGCAATATCTGTAATTACCCTGGAAGGGACTTCCAGTGAGAAGCTTTCTACAGTGGGCTGATCTGTGGGCATACATGTGAGAGGTTTTAATTGGATTAATTGAGATTAGAAGACCTATACTAAATGTGGGCAGTACAGTTGCATGGGCTGAGCCCTGGGCTGAATCAAAAAGAAGAAAGGGAGCTGAGCACACACTTTCCTTACTCTCTCCTTCTCGAACCTGGAAGCTATTTTACCAGTTGTCTGGAGCCGCTGCCATTATATGTCCAGGCATTGGTGAAATCTAGCCACAATCCTTTCTCCCCGAAACTGATTTTGTCAGAGAATTTTATCACAGTAACCAGAATAAAAATAAATAAATAAAAGACAGGCACCATATTCTGTTTCCTTGGAAATCGTGGAGATTACTGAATAACACAAACACGACTACCTTAAGCCATACATAATTTAGAACAGGTATGTGGCTAGATACTGAAAGGGGAAATAAAAGCACTTGGAGTAGTTTCTAATTGGAAAGCAATGCAATTACTATAAATCATGGCCAGAATAACTTCTTGTCGGTGGTAGGCCTTGATTTTCTTGCTTGGGAATGCTAGGTAAGCCACACTGCACAGAGTTTGAAATATGTATAGACCCATGAGTAGAAATGCTTACCTTCCCTAAATGTAAATGGAATGAGTTTTTGATAAACACATTTAAATATGTTCCCAGCCAGCAGTAGAATAATTTTAGATAGTTAAAAAGAGACTATGCCAAAATTATTGCTAGATCCTTTATAGTGAGCACAATGGTCTTTATATAGTGTTTGGTAGGAAATCTATTATTCCTCTTGGAGTAATGACCAGTTCTTTCATATTGTAATAGCTTTAATGTCTAGACTTTCAGCTAATTTCACTTCCTCAATCTTGAAAATGGGGCAAAGCATAAATATCTAAAAAGAAGATTTTTTTGGCCATCTTTAGTTTTAGTAACAAAGTTTCAGTTTTTGAGTTTGGTCTCCCATCTGAACTTCAGAACAGTTCAATATGCTGCAGCTCGTAAAAGGGCTGCATAGTCACCATAAAATGGCAAGGGTCCAGGTCTGTCCTCAATGCTTTTCATTTAATTGGTTCATATATAAAGCTTAGACATTTTTTATTGATTTTTATTGAGTTCTACATTTTGTTCTAGACATTTTTGATAATGCTTCCAAGCAATGCTAATAAATGATCAAGGCTGAAAAGCAGCACATTTGTAATTATTAGATCAGTTGTCAAGAGACAGCCCACTCAACGGTGTGATATTGCACTATGGTTTTGCAAGTGGTTACTACTAGGAAAAATTGGATAAATGGGGCATGAAAAAGAAAATCTAGGCTTCCTGTCTTACTGCTTGTGAATATGCAATCATTAACAAAGAAAGAAAGATTAACTCAGTGCTTTACATGGTCTGCCGGTGAATTCCATTCAACTCACCTATCACTCTTTAAAATCGAAGTTCTTGATCTTATCTCAGATCTAAAAAATCAAAAAGCCTGTGAAAGACCTCCTGTAGTCCAAGCTTTAGCGAAGTCTCTAGGTGATTTTGCTACAACTGAAGAAACCAGTTTAGGTGCTTATATGGTTATGTCTTTAGTTTACTAAAGCTTCAAGTCTTTACTTAAAGCGGGATTTAGACAGATTGACCTGCAAAGGTTTTTCCATTCACTATTCTCCTGCTATTCCCATTTCTTTTCACTTAGAAAAGGTTTTCTTTTGTTTTCTTTCTTTTTTTCTTTTTTTTTTTTCCCCGAGACAGGGTTTCTCTGTAGCTTTGGAGCCTGTCCTGGATCTAGCTAACGTAGCTCAGGCCTGCCTCTGCCTCCTTAGTGGTTGGATTAAAGGAGTGTGCCACCACTGCCTAGCAGGAAAGATATTTTTTATACCAAGATGCTGTGATTGTTGTAAAGTAAATATATAAAAGTAATACATGGTGAGTGTCCAGTTATTCATTCAACAGATTATTAATGAGCATTTGCTATTTACAAAATGTAGGGCTACATTTAATATCCAGGGTAAGAAGTCTGTAAGATAATCATTTTAGGAATTGTTATGACCCTTTTATACATTTCTTTTTAAACCTCAGGACTAACTTCATGTAAATTCCTTTATTCTTTACACATTGGAAAAGATGATACCAAAACTGAGAGAGACATAATTCCTGATATATATCATATTTTTATGCAATTTATTATATATATATATATATACACACACTATATAGTATTCCTATACATCATGGATCTTAGGCATGTGAGTTAAGCATCTAGACGTTGAATTTGCAATCTGAAATGAGGTTGTTACATTATGATAAACTATACACTGAATAAGATGTATAGTTTAAAATACATTTCACAACACTGAGAAAATATCCCTGTCTATCTCCAGAACGTGTTCTCAAAATAAAGTCCACTAGTCACTAAAAAACATTAGAGGGGTTTTTATTGCACAATATGTGACATTTTACCCCTAGGAATTCTCTAGCCATGGAAGATCTGGCAAAAGATAGGAACCAATTTAGGAGAAAGAACATTTGTCAGAATTTCCCAAATCACACTGTGAAGCTAGCCTTATGTTGTAATACAACTTGCATAGGGCTGAACTTCAAGTGAATCTGAAAGAAGTAATTAACAGCATCATAGTGTGTAGTGTGTCAGCCAGTTTGAAAGCCAGGGAGGCCATTTACTAGCTTAGGGTCAAAAAATGTAGCCTCCTTCTGCCCCAATTACTACTCATTTGGGTTGTAAATAAGTATATTAATGGTACCAGAATGATAAATTCATTGCAAGTATTAAAGGATTAATGTAAGGGATCAATGTATAAGAAGTCCTGTAGCCTAGTTAGTATATACTCAGCTACCTTACTCACGCACCACTCACAGCCAAAGTTTACTCTTCCTTCAACTGTCGATCTTATGTGTTTCATGTCTGTCATTTCATTACAGTTTTACTGTTTGTGTCTTTCCAGTTCACTAGTCAACCCAGTTTCTAACAGCCAAAACTTATTTTTCAAGCAGAAGAATCACATCCTCACCTGCAGGTCTCAATCAGCTTCACGTGGAAAGTTTTCTCTCTCAAGAACTAGAGGACATAGAAGCATCCCCTGTCAATAAATAGTATTTGAGCAGTGGAGGCATTGCTTTTAGGAAGACATAGTTCTGGCTTTCTTGTGCTTGATTGGATAATAGACAGTTGATGGTAAATCCATGGGCAATCTAAATATATAACTAATTAGAAAAGCAAATTGAAATTGACTAAATCTCTCAGAACTTTTGAAAAATGATGTTTCAAATGGCCAAAACAGTTACTTGGGTGATATAAGCTGGCTTTTAAATGCAAGGCAGTGTGCAGTTACAGTACAAAAGAGAAACTAGGTTCCCCTGAAATTATAAATGCTAACTCTGCCCCTTAAAACAAGCAAAAGTCTTCTCCTATTGTCACTATCTCTCTTCTAGGACAAATAGTTTCATATTTTATGAAAGGAAAAAAAATATCAAAAGCATTTTCATGAAATGTACCTCTTTTGAAAAATTACTCCTTGAATCTGACTAAAAGAATTCTTTAGAAACCACTACTGAGATGATTCATCTGCACAAAAGAAAAAATACTATTCAAGATGCATATGTGGAGATATGAAAATGAAAACCAAAGATAATTTTTAAAATAAGTTTCAAAAAGCAACAGGAAAGGGGAAGAAAATTTGATAATGAAATTCATAGGTGATACAAGTCTGGAAATGACTTTCACTCACTATATTACTATGCAGTGGCAAACGAAATATAGGAAAGATTCTCCCCCCACACAAACCCATGATTTTTTTCACTGCTAAGACACCAAAGCATGTAAGGAAGCCCTGAAAGGAATTTTTCTTTAATGGTAATTATGCAACAGTAACCAGAGCTTCCCTTCCAGATAAAGATGGACAATGAAGGTCAATTTCTGACCTGCCTTTTTGGCTATTCAGTGCCAGCACAATTTAATTGGGATCAGGTAATTGCTCAGAAGGCTACACTGAGCACATTATCATCTCTCAGTGTCAATCCTGCACACCTTGTTATCCTGATGTTGTTTGTCAAAAACTGTCACTAGGGAGTGCATTTCACTAGGAAAAATAACCTATGTGTCATTACTCAAAGACCAAACTCTGAATCAAAGAGAAAAAGAACTTTGGAGCAAACTAAACCTTTTTCTCTCTCAGCTGATTAAACTTGTATACCATGGTAATATCAATGTTTTCCTAATATCGATTATTTAGGGTAAATCAGGGGTCTTTGTTCCTCTAGCTCATGGACAATTGTGTCTAATATATCCCTCACTGTTTCTGGCAAAGGAGGATCTGATATTTGTCTTGAATATCATCTGTACACTATTGATGAATTCTGCAACTTAAAGACGTAGATGCTGTTTTAAGGATCATAGTGCTTTCAATTTTGCTTTCACTGCAAAAGAACCATCTTTTGTGATTTTCTCCATTATTAAATTAGAAACAGAAAATTATGAAGTAGGGTGGAATTTTTGTAATAAAAATTGAGTATAAGATAAATGAAAGTTCTTAATAACAATACTATTATATATAACCAATTCCTATAATTTATAATAGCTATGATGATAAAGAGTGTTTGATTTCATTCTATTGCATTTTAATGACTTTTGAGCATGATCTATTGAAAAAAGACTCAGAGGTTAATTGGTGATAAGATGTCCAGTGTTTTCAGTGTAGATGGTGAACTGAAGCAAATATCACCCTGTGCTATATTTCTACGTGTGAGGACATGGTAACAGGATCATTTCTGATTTTGTAAATGAAAGCAGTGATATAGAAGCCACCTATCTTTCTCCAGCATAGCTCTGTGCAATGTTATGCTATACACTTTATACAAATGTGGAAATAAAAATGAAGAAAGTATCTTAAACGACAGGCTCACTCCTTTACTCAACATCATTGTATTCAAAGGAATTATATTAGTTTTTTTTAACTTCTGCTCATTGTTACTAATATGGGAAGTGATTGATAATATTTGAATAAGCTCCTGTAATAAATATGATTCAATTTATGGAAATTATAGTTTATACAATAAAGGTCCTAAAGGTATTTTATGAACAAAGTAGAAACCAAATGATAAATTGAACTTAATTGTTAGTAGAATGGATTTGTAGAGTTTTCTTCCTAATTGAGGTTTCAGGAATTTTCCCTGAATTCATACATTTAAGAGAAACTTGTGCCTGTGTGCAGTATTCCAAAACCACCAAGGTTGATTCTTTTCTCCTCGAGTACTCCCATGAGAAATGGGTGTCATTTGGGAGAAAGAACTTGATCATACAGAAGACTGCTTTATCTTTCCTTCTGAATAATGGGTGGTTTAACATATGACTTTACCAAAGTCATCAGTCTTGCTTTTACTAGGAAGCAGACATTAGAGGCTAAATAAGGTGTACATTGAAAACTATAAAGGACTGAGTGGAATGACATCCTTCTTTCTTTTCTTTCTTTCTTTCTTTCTTTCTTTCTTTCTTTCTTTCTTTCTTTTTTTGACACAGGATTTCTCTGTGCAGTTTTGGAGCTTCTTGTCCTGGAACTAGCTCTGTAGACCAGGCTGGTCATGAACTCACAGAGATCCTCCTGCCTCTGCCTCCTGAGTGCTGGGATTTAAGCTGTGTGCCACCACTGCCTGGGCATTGTTAACTAAATTCATGTTATTTATATCAAGACTTCTTTCTAATTATCAGACCATATCAAGAGTAGTAAGACAGTGTTTTTATTATCAATATGGTTTAATAATGGAACAGATCTCACAATACATTGAAAACATCCACAACATATTTATAACTTTTTTTAAACATTTTTTTCCACTATATACATTTGCCTGCCTTTAAAAGACGGGTTTTGTTTTGTCCAAGCCAAATTTTGTATTCTACATTTAACTGCTGTGCTGAAATAGGGAAAAAAAAGTTTGTGTTGGCAAGTAAGCCATACTCTGAGCAGGACCCAATTGTCAGTACATACATTTATTTCGTACTTTGATGCCTGTCAAGATGAGGGCGTCTGTTTGATGCTCTTTCTTCCATGGCTTTGCTCTCGCTGGCCTAGCCCGTTCTTGCCTATACAGAACTCACCCATGTGCTGGAGAATGAGATACTAAACTAGGACAAGAGCTGCTGCTGAAAAGATCATGCCACTACCCGCTGGAAACTAATTAAAATTACTGTTTCAATAAACCAGTCCTCTACTCATTCCAATGACAGTACAACGAAAAGAAATCGTTCCTTTTGTTTCCTTTGTTTCATGCAGTGATTTGTGTAGTTAATTCATTACAGTCTTTGTTCTCGAGTGGAATAAAACAGGCCAGTGAAAGAAACAGGCCATTTTTCTTCTCGACTTTAAAGTGCCGTTCCTTTTAACAGGTACAACTCAGCTCCTAATTGTCTTTAGGTGTGAAGTTAATAGCAGGGCTTGTAAGCATTTTTTAACCAATGCTTTCTTAAATGTCATTCTGGTTATTTACATGTGAATATAGAGGCCACATTCTCTCTGTGTCAGGCAGCCAGGCCATTGGCAATAGTATAATTTATAACATGACTAATTAAAATAAATTTGGTCACAATAATGTCCTGTGTGCTATTTGTGAGAGAGAAGTTATTAAAATATTCAGTACAGCTATTGTGAACTTGAATACAAAGTAATAATAATCATGCATTTTTTATTACATGTTTAATACCCATTTGGCTAATGTAGAAGTATTCTAAAAATTGCTTAAGTTCAGCACAATGTTTGTGCTTAGTGGTGTCCGAAGACATCCTTCAAATGGGCTTAGCATGTATATTGTCAATGATATATAACTGTTTAATAGAGGACACACAATGTGTTCCTGTGATTCGCATGGGACACTTATGGTGAACATGAATCTATTTTTCTTGTAGGTATATTCTTTATCACATGTGAATATTCAAAACCCGCATTTGGAAACAACTGAGTCTCTTCTGTTATGTTTTCTCTAACATCAAACATAGAGCTTGCTATTTCCACTGCTTATTGCCATTTATTTTCTGCTAACAAGGCTGTCCTTCATTAAAAAAATAACACAAGATTTCAAAGGCTGCCATATTTCCGCCAACATTTGTTACAAGTATTTCAAGCATATGACTATAATGAATATGCATCTGCCCTTCATTCAGAACTAACTAACTACACACACACACACACACACACACACACACATACAGGTTCTCTCACTGTTTCAGTCGTCTCTCTTTCTCTACATATGGATGTATACTTTGTGTAGTCATATAATTTTTCTGCACTCCTTTTACAGTTAATTGCAGATGTCATCTTCTAGACATCTTCACAGCCACAGCAAGCATATCCCATTCAGGAATAAGCAATACACAATCAAGATTTATTTTTCCACACTGTCTCACTAATTAATGTCCATTAGAATTCTTCCTTGGTCACCACCATGCTTGTAATCCAGGAGCATGTGGTATATTCAGTTTTCACGTGCATGCATGGCTCATATGTAATTTTACAAAAAAATTCCACCTCTTTTATAGTCTTAAAACATTGCTTCAAATTTTAAATATCTCCTCAGGGTTTTTCTAGGCAATTTCTGAGACGATATGAATTCATACACAATAGTCATAAATAAGCAATGGTCATTTATAAGGATTTTATTTATAAAAGAACTTTTCTCAACTCTTTGCTATTTTATCTGTAATATTCAAAGAAGATCCCCCCTTCATGTTTATTGGGATGGTATTTAAACTTATATGTAGCAATATACTTTCTTAGTTTTAAAATAAATTGTGTGGATTATACTTACCTATCAAGGCCCCAACCCTACACAAAGAACTATGTGAAACTGAGACAAGCTAAGAGAGCTGGATTGTTGTAATAGGAGTGCTGTTAATATGCCCAGTGAACCTCCAGCAGGTACCAATTGCAGATAGTTTCTTGCTTAGTGATGGGAGCATGTGTCTGGGTCTACTTCCCCTCTCAGTGCTATGACCCCACAAATTCTGGCTTGACTTTGTGAAAGTCCTGTATATGCTGCCATGGTATTTGTGAATTCATATATGAGTCACTCCTGTTGTGTCTGGAAGGCACTGTTTCCTTGATGTCATCCATCCCCACCAGCTCTTACATTCTTTCTGCCTCCTCTTCCTCACAACTCCCTGGGCTTTGAGGGGAAGGATTTGATTAATGCATCCCATTTAGGGATGAGTGTTCAAAAGTCTCTTCCTCTCTGCACAGTGTACAATTGAGGGATTCTGTATTAGTTACCATCTACTGCAAGTGGAAGCTTCTCTGACAATGACTGAGCACAAGGCAGTGACCTATAGGTAGAGCAGAATGCCATCAGGAGTCATTTTATTGCTGTGCTCTTTGGCATAAAAACAATTATCATCATCATCATTTATGTACTGTCAATGCTTAAGCATGCATGGGCAGCCTGTTTGTGATAGTTCTCCAGTTGTTCCTATCCTGGCAGTCCTAGATGTCTGTGTTATTGTCATACCCAAGGTTCCACAGTCTTCCTTTATGGTGTCCAGCAATTTTGGGGTCTTCCTCTTTGTCTTATCCCGTGCACTCCTCCAAGCAGTGCCATCTTTGGGTATCTGCCATCATTCATTCTCACAACATGGCCAAAGCATCTCAAGTGTTGTTGCCATATCGTGTAGTTTAGCTCCTTCTGTAAATGGGGATATTTCTTAATGTCTTTATTGCTCAGACTATCTCTTCATGTGACACCTAGAATCCTCCTGAGACATACCATCTCAGACTCATTCAGCCATTATTCTGAGGAGCATTTCATTATCCAGGTTTCAGAGTTGTAAAGAAGGCAGCTCAAGACAAGGTGTCTCATATACTTGTAATTTTGTTGTTGTCTTTATGTCTCTTGCTAACCAAACCTTTCCAGTGCCTGGAATGCAGCCCTCACTATCCCTATCCACCTCTACAATAGTATTTGGTTTTCCCCTAGTCTCAAGTCCTTGATCTTCTAAGCAGCATTAGGCATCGACTCTTTCTTATGAAATAGGAGGCTATGAATTTGAAGGAGAATGGGCAGATATACAGAAGTATTTGGAAGAAGAAAAGGGAAGGAAGAAATGTTGTAATCATATTATAATCTCAAAAATTAAAAAATAAAAACAGTCAAAAAATCTGTTTTGCATGTATAGAGGTGTGCACAAAGGCACGTATGACATGTTGTGGGTACACACCTGTGTGTGAATGCAGAGTCGTGTGAATTGTGGGTGCATATGGCTATCATTGGACAATTTGGGATGCTGGTTCTACTTTGAGGTTTGTTTGTGTCTCTTGCTGCTGTGCACACAAGACAGGCTTACCTGAAAGCTTCTGAGGATTTGCATGTCTCCATATCCCATCTCCTGGTGGGAACACAGTTATCAGGCTTTTTTGTAGGGTCTGGGCGTTCAAACTGAGCCTCATGCTTGCAAGGCCAGTGCTTGACTCACCGAGCCATATCCCTAGTCTATATATTAACTTTATTAATGTCATCAATTAAGATTTTTGTGTAGATAGAAATGAAGGCTTATTAGGATTCTGATGGTAATCATAGTTTTAACAGTGAAAGGAAGTAGGAACATAAGGAGAAGCAGGATAATTTAACAAAATGTAGAGATTCACATTATATTGCTATTATTATTAAATGGTATAGAAAATAAATCTGTATCAATTGAGATTTACTCTTTAATTGATTTTTATCAGTATAGTGCAATAGTACATCTATGTAAGAATCCATATAGCTTCAAGCACAATAAGATAATTATGGCTCATATATATGCATCTTTTCATTTATCAAAGCTATACTATAAACTTTTGGTGTCTTACATTTTAAAAATCATATAACATTGAAGCTTCAAAACAGAGCCTAAGTAAATGATGTTTTGAAAACCATACCTATTTGTGGTGCTATATTGAGAATTAGATCCCTATGCATGTGACAGATCTCTATGCAAAGTTTATTCTGATTAAGTATTTGGAATTTTATATATCTATTATATTTATCACATCTGCTAGCTTTTATTCACCATTTTTAAAAGTTTTATTTTTCTATTTAATAATGCAGACAAAGAGCACACAATGTTGAATAATAATTCTTTAAAAATTATATTTGTTTCTTTAAACTATAAACTTTAGAGTATTATGACAAGTTTTGTGATAGATCTTCTTTCAGCATTCAATAACCTAAGAATGAAAAGCCACTTTAAATTCGGCGATTCCAACTGCATGAATCTTCTCGTTAATGAGCTTTCTCAAATGTGTTTTAGGCAGAATGAAAATCGCTGAATATAAACTAAAACTGCTCTGAGAAATGCTTTTGATTATGCACTTTTGAAATGAAAGTGAATGTACAATGAGCCCAGTTCCCTCTTCAGTGCCCGATGCGCAGCTCAGGGGCTGCATGTTCGTCCGATTCCCTCTCCTCTCTAGTTATGCAATTAGTGTTGATTGACTGATAGATCACACACTTGATGTCAATGGTCACTGAGATAAATACACCTCTAGACAAGGCATACCAAGTCATTAATGTTCCTGGCTTCTGACTGGAGAATAAAATCAGACATGATTTTTCAATCAGCTATACCTACACTGAGTTTGTGATAGAAAATGTGAACTCTGTCTGCTGGTGTCTACCTACAGTTATTTAGTGATTTTGTTTTTCTGGGGATGAATATAAAATTTATAGATTTCCCTTAAGGCACACAAAAGGTTGTGTTTCACTATCTCTGTTTTAAGCTTTCTTTGAGAAGAATAAGTAAATAAGTCAGAAATTTTGTTTGTGTTATTCAACAGTGCTTAATATGTAGCATTTAATACGTGCTTTGGCACTTCCAGGAGTACATTTTAAGTTACAGTTAACCTTAAATATAATATGAGCAAGATCGCATACATATTTTTTTGTATATGAAATGTAATATAAAATTTTTTCTATATGTTGATTAGCTCATCAGGTTCACTGTTATGCAAATATCATTATTTACAGTATAGACAAGGTCCAAATTGCCTTTCAGTCTTTCTGCTAACATAGTGAGAAAAAAAAAAAAAAAAACCTATGTATCTCAGCAGTCACTGGCCATATTTCATTCCCAGTCCCTAGTAACTACTAATATGCTTTATATCTCTGGAACTTTGCCTATTCAGGACAATGTATAAATGCAGTCACACAACGTACAGCCGTTTGTATCTGTCTTCTTTCAGATAACATGACATTTTCAAGCTTCATCTATTTTTGAGGTTTTTTATTTGTTTGTTTTTTCTTTGTTTTGCTAAATTGACTGAATTTCCACATTTTATACATCCACTCACCAGTTGATGTAAATTTACATTGTATTTCTGAATTTGATATTTTACTATAACAATGCTGCTATGAATATCTGTGTACACATTTTATATGGGTATATTCTTCCAATTTTTTTGATTATATACCTATAAGTGCAATTACTAAGTAATGTTTTTGAGGGAGTGCCAAACTGTTTTTTAAACCAAATCATTATTTTACTTTCTCACTAAATATACTACTGTGTCAACTGACTGATGGCATTCAAAGTGCAATGTATAAGAAGAGACTTCTCACTTCAACTTCCACTGGAAATTCTTCGCTACATTTGAAGTTAAATATTCTAAATTTAGCAATAAAATGACACTTTACATGACTGCTAAGTGTTAATTATCAACTTGATAGAATCAAGGATCACCTGGGAGATGAGTCTTTGGGCATGCCTATAGGGGACTGTCTTGAATGTATTTATTGATATGGAAAGACCCATTTTAATTGTGGGAAAGGCCTGACTTGTAAAGGTGTAGAAAGTGATTTAAGTCTTGCTTGCATTGAGACAAAATCAACCCATTCTCTTTCAAACTGCTTTTGTGATGGTATTCCATTTCCTAGCAATAGAAAAGAAACTAAGACCGTGACTGACATTATTATGGTGATTGACAACTATGTAATTATTTTTAAAACATACTTTAAGAGATTTTGGCACTAAAATTTGTAGGTGCATAGTTATGCCTTACAAAGCACAACATGAAAGCAAACAGGAGATGAGGTTGGTGCCCATCAATGACCTGCACTTATGGGGCTCAGACAGTCATCCAGCAAGAGGGAGCTGTGATTGATATTCTCTGCATGCAGTGGTTTTAACTAAAGGGCAGTTGTTCATAATACCCATACTTAGATCAGAGACTTCGTCATTCCTCTGAGCCCTTTCTAGGGAAGCTCTTGACATTCTCATGGCATTGGGGTCCTTGACATGGCCATGCCCATGTCAACAATATACATTCATTCAGGACTTCATTGACTTCCCTCATAATATGAAGCACATTTTGTCACATACAAAATGATATCATGGAGAATATTTATTGAATGTACACTATATGTTAGATATATTCACTTGATCTTTGCAGAATTAATATAAGCCTTCAGTTAGGTATTATTGGTCTCATTGCTATATTTTAATTATTATTCTATAATTCAAACATGGAGTTAATGCATGTGCTTGTCATGCATTCAACTAAAAGAAAATGCCTAACTACATTTTATGCTGCTAGGACTGTCATCATTGCATTAGAAATATTTGGGGGATGGCATGTAAATTTTCCTGTACAAAAAAACCTGTGCCTCAAAATTATGTTCACCTTCAATTGGCTTGGATGAACACAATTGTATTATAGATTACACATTGCTGCTCATTTTGTTTTCTTCTAATAGTATCCCATATTTTTGAAGAAAAATATTTCCTTGTAACTTTGGATTTAAAAGTTTGAACTGAATGGCATATTCTTAAATAAAAAAAGGAACAGTATTTTTTTCATGTTTTGTAGATTTAAAACCAACTTATCTACACATGACATCGTTTAAGGCTTCTCAGAAGTTAAAATTTTGGGGAGGATTTCTCTGTTGTCTGAATTGCTATTGCTAGAAGGAAAGTGCAAGAAAAAATAAAATTAATGTCTTTTTCTCCTCTTTTTGTCAAAAGTTTGTGGTCATTATTTCGAAACTATAAGACACTGTAATGACTTGAATAACTAGCAGAGAACAAACCACTTAAACCTGCTCTAGTTTTCTATGTGTTTCTTTCATCTAGTTTCAGTTATATTTTCAAGAAAAAATTATAGTACATGATTTCTGACAGAGAACATGTTGGAGTACCATTTTCTCTGACCTTGAAAGAGAATCTTAAATCTGGCTTTCAAAATGTCAACTTAATTTATTGTCGATTTTATTGTATAGTGATTATGGTGAGATAGTTGTAATGTGATAGAGTTTGACTAGATAGTGTCTGTTCATCCATAAAAGGGATATATTAATATTGGACATTAATTATTATATTGCCTTAATAGACCATTTATGACGTTTCCCTTGTATGCACATCTGTAAGTATAATTGTGTTATGTTAGTGAGGTAGCAATCCTTGTAAAGAATCTCAAGTCATTAAAAGTGCCCTTCTTTCTATCTTTCTCATTTATGATCTGGTATGTTGTAAAACCAATGTCAAGGAATATCTTCAACTTCATTACCATACTAAGTTCAAATAGAATTATGTTATTGGTTTGCTTTAAGATTGTATTTTTAATGAATTTGTAGGAAGCTAATTTTATTACTATCTGATTTCTGCAGTGAAAAAGCATGACTAAAGTTCTTAAGGAATGACTTATTTTTGGTCATAGTTTGAGGACACAGTTCATTATGTTGGAAAAGGCATGGCAGTAGGAGCATGAGGCAGCTGATTACATCATATCTATAATCAGGAAGCACAGAAAGATGAATGTTGGTGGTGTTTACCTTGCCTTTTACCGTTTTATTCAGTACAGGAGCCCACCGGTTCCATATAAAGGTTCTGTCAAGTTTAAGTTGGGTGGGTCTTCCCTTCTCAGGAAGGAAGGTTAAACTTGTTCCTGTAAATTAGTGGTTCTCGACCTTCCTAATGCTGTGACACTTCAGTACAGTTCTTCATGTCATGGTGACCCAACAATAAAGCAATTTTGGTTGCTACTTCATAACTGAAATTTTGCTACTCTTTTGAATTGTGATGTGAATATCTGTGATCTCTGATGATCTTAGGTGACCCCTATGAAAGGTTTGTTCAACCCCCAAAGAGGTCTCTGCTCATGGCTTTAGAACCACTCTTCTAGAAACATCCTCACAGACTTATATGCAGGCCTGCCTGCTATTTATTTCAAATTCAAATTCAGTCTTGATAATTAATATTAACTATCACCAATCTTATATGCCAATTACAGTTCTCTCTCTCTCTCTCTCTCTCTCTCTCTCTCTCTCTCTCTCTTTCTCTCTCTCTCTGGAGCAGAGGATGAAGAGAAAGGGGTTGGGTGGTAAAATTGAATCCCAGTTAGTTCCCTTTTGTCTTGCTTTCAGATTAAAGAATGTTCACATTTAGTGGGTGTACCCATCATGGTTTTGACCTCTTTACCTGAGCTAATGGGAGCTCACCAACACCAGTAGGACTGGGAAGGAACAGGCATAAGAGCAAACTAGTCCCTCTGAATGTGGATGACAGTTGCATGGCTGGGGCAGACAGGATTTATCCCTACTGCATGTACTGGTTTTGGGGATCCTATTCTCTTTGAATGTATACCTTACTCAGTCTAGATACAGTAGGGAGGGCCTTAGACCTTCCACAAAGCAATGTGCCTTACCCTCTCTAAGGAGTGGATGGGGGTGGGGTGGGAGAGTGTGTGGAGGGAATGGGAGGAGGGGAGGGAGTGGGAAAATGGATTGGTATGTATAATGAAAAAAAGATAGTTTGTTTTCTTTTTAAAAAAAATAAAAAGGGAGAAAAAAGAATGCTCACATCCCACTTTCAGTTGCAGTAGTATGTCATTAAGAAATACTTTATTCTTCTACATTTCTATGGAGCCCTGTGGTCATTATCACTATCCTTCCCTCACGAATTCCTCTAAAGGCATCCTGCAGTAAAGCTATAATCTCAAAATGATTTACTTTAACCTGCCTCACTATTTAATGGTATTTCTTGTTTTCAGAAATTGAGGAAAGACAGTTGACAATACAATGGTAGACCATTTCAACTCAATACGTGAGGACTTGAAATGATAGATGTAGAGGAAAATATAAGTAAATACATAATTAACTCTTAACCTACAAATTCACTGAAATACTCTGGAAGTAGTTCAAGGCGGCACAAGGTAGAGAGATTCTGTGTCAGTGCTTTGTTCCTGAGCAATTGCTTCTTGTTCTCACTGTTCCCTGTTAGTGTCCAGCAGTGCCCAATGACTTTCATTGCCTCTTTAGAAACTTCTGATGTTACTTCCTGGCCCACATATCTCTGTTACTATGTAATTTGACTTCAGGTTCATATAGTAAGGATCTTTGATCTATCACCAAGTGGTGTTTTAACATAATTGCTTTTAGATTCAAAGATTAAAGCTTATAACTTAATTATAAATCAGACTTCACAAGAATTTAATTTAAATTTAATATTTTAGTTAATCTTAACTCATGAGTTCTTGTTACATGTCCCTGCATTGAATTCATCCTTGTCATTACCTTGAACATCAGTGCTGTTTCAGTTACAAGCTGTGATACAATAACAATACAGACTTAAATTTTGTCTGAGTTAATGTTCAGAAGGAATATATATGTGTGTATATATACATATATATAATATATATATGCTAATGGTGACATCAATATTTTACAGTTTATCTAGGTTAATACTAGGTTAATAAATGCCTTTTTGTGTGGATATACATTGTGTGTGTGTGTGTGTGTGTGTGTAGAAAAAGAGAGGGAGAAAAAGAGAGCAAGGACATTCATGTACATGTACGTATAAATATATATTTGTGTGTTTTGCTATGACAGGACCTAAACAATAAACCTAATTAAAAATTTATCTGTATAACCCAACCTCAAATAATTAAGTAAATGAAATTTGAGAGGGAACGCATGTTGTTTCCCGATATTATGTTCTATACAAACATATCAGAATGTACACTGCTATACACATAAGAGGGTCACAAACAAACACATGACACTTTTACCAGTATAGTTATTTAGGGGTTTGAATGTTAGCATCTACTATTTATAGGAACACTTCAGGTCTTCTGCATCTTTCTTTCTCCTCCCTATACTTCTTCTAATTTAAAGAAAATGGACAAAGTAAATGTTATTTTATTTAAGAAGAACTGTTTTAGCAGGATTATAGGATTTATGCACATACTGTGATTTTACCTTTATTATGGTAAAATTTCAATTTGTCATTATGGTTCATCAGATCAAAAAGGACATATAAAACATTTCAAAAAAAAGATTGAGGAGCATTAGTGAACTCTGTATATAATTAGAGAATAATAGTGATAGACAAGAGCTATCTCTCAGTGGTTAAAAATACTAGTTTTCTTGCAGAAAGTGAACTATGTGGATGAAATTTTAATTAGGTTTATTGTTTAGGTCTTATAGGTATTTATAAGTATGAATTTATGCATATGTACACATAAGCAGCATCCTTCTCTGTCTCTCTGTCTATCTCTGTCTCTGTCTGTCTCTCTCTCACACACACATAGACACATTCCAACACATTTATTATCCTAGATAAATTGTAAAATGTTCCCAGTATCCACATGGTCATTCATAAATATACATAACATGTTGCGCATGCATACATGTATATAAAGCACTCATACACACAAAATAAATAAATCTAAATTTTAAATATTTAGAATGATTAATAGTGAGACATTAATTAGAATATGTTCCTTTTGTAAGCAATAGAATAATAATACCAACCCTTTAATCCCAGCACTCGGGAGACAGAGGCAGACAAATCTTTGAGTTAGAGGCAAGCCTGGTCTACAGAGTAAATTCCAGGACAGCCAGAGATACAGTAAGACATCCTGTCTTGAAAATTTCAACTCCCACAAAACAGAATAATAATACCTGGAAATGTATGTTAATATGATGATTAAGTATCAGCAAGTCTTCTTTCTCTGATATCCTATTTAAAGTCCCAATATAAATAGCGTTTTAGAGGTAGATAAAATTATTAATATTCAACTATAAAAAGAATTACTTCTCATTTTGGCATCAGTAAATTTGAATTGGAGGTGTTTTATCTTTAAGACAGTGTTGTTCAGCCACTTAGCCAAAGTAATTATTTGGGAATAAATGGAGCCTTGTTAGGAGCTATTCACAACCTAACTCAGTTGCTCCACTTTGATTCGCTTTAAAATTGGATCGTCATTGTTTTTTCTTCTTTCACAATAACAATATCTTTGTTTCAAAATGCTTGAAATCGATGTTAGTTAATGGTTACATTTCCAGTTTCAATGAAGTTAATGGTTACACATGAAATACAGTGTATCTGCAATGAAAATCATAGAAAATGTGCCATAAGAGTAAGAGAAACCTAAACAGAATCACTGAATAGTATCAATTTTATACTGTATATGTGTTGCTTAAGGAAAATAAATGTAATTAGAAAACCATAGTAGGAAGATTAAGAATTTCTTGAGGAATTTGGACAGAGTAGTAGGGTATTTTCAAGGGCTGTGAACTTTAGAGTATCATTGTATCCTACTGTCCTTTCAGTTTGTCACTGTTATTTTCATTTTTTCCTGTATTTATTAATCATCATTGAGGTTCTTTGCAAGCTTAGAAGTTCTAGAAGCTGAGAAGAAAAGCCTCCTATAAATATTGAAATGATGGAAAGAAGGAGGGAAATGAAAGGATAGTATGCTTTTGTGTGTTGAAGTGCCTGAGGTAGAAATAGTCGCCTAGTAAGAAATAAAATTGAAAACCATGCAGCTCATTTGTCTTTTCATATTGGTTTCTGGAAGAACTTCATCGGATATTCATTCATTTACTATCTACTGAGCAGAAAACATTGCATGAATACAGTGTATTAGGGGAATAACATTCACTAGGGCTACAAAGGCTTCTTGGATATTTTAGTCTGCAATCATAAACCAAAGAAACACACATTTTCTCTTGTATGTGGATGTTTACTTTTTAAGTTTTTCATATGTGGTTCAATCCAAATAACCACAGAGGAGAAATGAAAGAAGTAATAGATCAGGGACTAAGAGGGTATCTTCCAAGGAAAGAAAAACAGAGTAAATATTTTTAAGAGATAACGAAAAGCTAAAGTAAAATCAGTAAGAAAGAATGGAGATAGAGGTCGTTGTAAAGAAGGGACTGTGGGAGGGACAGTTTATAGTAAGGCCACTTGAAAACCTATAAGGAAACATACAATTATAGAAGCTTCCTAAAATATATACACATATAATTGGATCTAAATGTACTAAACATATAGTAGCAGAACTAATACTTCAGCTAAATATTTTATGCCACTAAGTAAAACCTACAGTGCCAGGAATGAGTTACATATTGTTGAGCCATTAGCCAAAAGGGTCTCATGGGTTCCTCCAAGCATCATGTGTTGTTGCTATGGCTATTGGTGATCTCCACAGCCTGCTCATAAGGCCCTATTGCTGAAGATACTACTAACTTATGTCATCAAACAATGAGAAACTGAGCTGATACCAACTAGAAGGTAAACCCCTATTGACAAGAATTCATGGTACTGGAAGGTATTCTGCAAACTATCAGAGGAGAAAAATAATCATCAGTTTTACCCAACTACACCCTGCCACCTATAACAGAGACCTCCTGCAACATATACTGGCATATATGTTATGCACGAATGTTATGGGAGCAATCAACCACGTTTTTCATTGAATTAAAGGCTTAATACTTGGGATTGAACCCATAGGTCATGAGCCTAGGGGGAAAAGCTACTACTGTTATTCTGCTAAAGGAACTAAGCCATGAAATGACTTCTAATACAATATTGCTATACCCATAGAGCAAGGCATCACTCAAACCTCATCAGAGAATTTTCTTCTTGTCGTAGATGGTAACTAGCAAAAGACACATAACTGGGCAATGTGTGGAGAATGAGAGACTTTGGAGCACTCACACCCTAAATAAGATTTCTTCATAAAACTCCTCCCCTGAAAGGTCTAGTATCTATTCAGAAAAAAAGGAAGATAGTAAGACCCAGAGGTGGTGGGTGTCTCCAAGGAAACAGTATCATCCAGACAGAATGGATTGATACACATAGGAAATCACAGAGATTATAACAGTACATACAAAGCCTGAACATGTTTAAACAAGACAAAAATCCAAGCAAGAAAAAGGGTAAGTGGACCCAAAGTTCCGCCTCTAATCAAAAATCTGTTTGCAACTGGTACCTGTGGGGAAAGAAAAATTGGATGTATCAATCACAAATCCTGGTCAGGCCCCATGCTCAAGTTAGTCAATACAAAACAGATTCCATGGATTGGTGTGTGTGTGTGTGTGTGTACTTTAGTTTTGGTATTTTTTGTCTTATTGATTTTTTTAGTTTCTCTATATTTGGGTTTTTTTACTTTCATTTTGATTTTCCTTGTTTATTTTCTGAGAAAGAAAGACAGAAGGTTGAATGGTAGGGTAGTGTTCAGGATCTTGGAGGAACTGAGGAGAAAGAATATGATAAAAATATATTATATAAACAATTTAAATTAAAGACAAATATATAGATAGATCGATATACATAGATATAGAGATAGAGATAGAGACAGAGATATAGATAGATGATAGATAGATAGATAGATAGATAGATAGATAGATAGATAGATAGATAGATAGATAGATAGATAGATAGTTGGATGATATATAGCGGCTGGAGAAATGAGTCAGTAATTAAGAATATTTGCTATTCTTACAGAAGACCAGAGTTGAGTTCCAAGTAACCATGCTGGGTGGTTCACAACCGCCTGTAAATTCAGCTCCAGGGAATCTGAAGCTCTATTCTGGCATATGTAGGTGCCTGAATGAACATATATATCCACCCCAACACAAACACACTCTCTCTCACACACACACACATACACACACTCAGAGAGAGAAAGAGAGAGAGAGAGAGAGAGAGAGAGAGAGAGAGAGAGAGAGAGAGAGAAAGGGGTATTATTTAAAAAATAAACAAAAAAATCTTTTTTAAATACATAGAGTATAGAATGAGAATTCACAATAAGGGAATCCATTGTTACTGGAGCTCTTAAGGTGAGAAACCATCTTCTAGTAACCCTATCTTGGCTCAGGCAGTTGTCATCAACAAGTCAATTAAAGAAACAAGCAATAGTGAAAAGCAGAGAAGGTAGATTTATTCATTGTGGCCCCGAAAGAGGAACAAAGAGGTTTAGTAAACTCCAATATATCTTTGAGGCCTTGACATGAAGTTTAGATTTAAGTACAGGGTAAGAAATATGTACAAATAAGCAGTTGATATCAAAGTGTAGGCATTCTCAGCACTGACAAATCAGGTCTCTCCTGAAAGATGGTCTGACAAGTATTCAGAACTGGGAAACCTCTCCTCGGAATGATGTTCCTCTTCTGGATAGACAAGATTTCTAGCCTTTATGTTTTTCCAGAATGAGGTTGCTATGAAAATTCCAATGCTGTTGTTTCATTTTTCTGATAGTCAAAGAGAAGGGTGCTATTCAGTGGTGTAGCTTTTCTTGAGCCATCCGTGGTCGGAGTGGGACTATTCAGTGGTGTAGCTCTCCCTAAATTGCTCAGTGGACCTCCCAGTAGTGTTGGTGACCTTGAAAGGCCAAAGCCTCTGAAAATAATCCCAATAAAATATTGATTCAATGAGACGGATTTAGAGCAAATCCTTTCTTTTGCTATTTAGTGTCCTCTCTACTTGGCATAGATAGATGGATATTTACATCTTCTGAAGAAAAGTCATGTAACATATGACCATTGTGACAGAAATCATTCTCCTAATCACAAAGTCAAGCACTTTGATGAAATTTTTTAAAGATGTATTTTTCAAAATTTTAAGGTGATGTGTACACACGTATCTGTGGGTAACTGTGTGCACATGCACGGGAGGCCAGATATTGTGAGCTACTCCACGTGGCACTGGAAACTGAACTTGCGTCCTTTTCAAAAGCAACACGCACTCGTAACCACTGAGCCATCTCCTCCTCAACAGAATTTTGTATCTTACTTTCTATGCCATGTACATACCCTTTATTACTCTTTTCTCTAATCATTGTATTATATTCATATGTTCAACAGTCCTTTTCTCTTCCAATCTCCAAATCTCTCTCAATGCCTTCCCTTACAATTTTCCCTTTAACTCAGGTTTCTGACACTAACTGTGGATCATAGAATATTTTCCCTTCCCCCAAAATATATCTTCTCAAGCATTTGATCATCACATCCTCGGTACAGACCTATTCAATGACATAGCCTACAGAACAAAACTATCATCATTGTACGTGTTCTCAATATAATCTCAACTATCTCCTACCACATTTTTCAAATTCTTGCCACATGTAACTCTTAACTAATTCCTGAACATAGCAGGCAATTAGGCTCGGAGGCCTTTAAAGTTGTTAGCACAACCTGTACTCCTAATTACCAACCATAATTTGTCTCATTGAGGTTTCAATGAGGTTGCTGCAAAAAGTCCAATATCATTGAAATTTTGCTCTCGTGTTTGTCATACTCCAAATTCATATTGCCTCCACCCTTGTAATTAAGTCACTTTTGCCTGACTCTACTCTCTTCAGAATTCACTGTACCTTGTCCTTGCATTCTGCATTTTATTATAAAATTCCATGAGCTTCAAGAGTTTGTCCGATTTATATATTCCCTTTGTCTTGTTTTTATACTTTAGTTAGTTAGAAATAAAAATCTGTATTTTTTGAATTTTTGCAGCTTTCTAAAACTGAAGCAAGAGACAGTGGGAATGGAAAGATAAAGGGTTTGTAATAAGAAGGCTTTAGATATGCTTGGTTTATTAGCTCTTCATCAGCTAAGTGTACTCTCAGATGATTGATCATTGGGAATTCCTTAAAGAAGTTATCAAATAATACATTCAAGCTTTGCCTACATGAACCCAAACATGTACATTTTGATATAAACATGTAGATTTACAATATTCATTTTAAAAATGAATATTTTTAGTAATGGTTTTTAAGCTCCTAGTTAACTGGATACATACTTTTACAGTAGTCATCTCTAAATACTCACTTTCAAAGATTTACATTAACTCAATAGAAGTCTTATGATTTTAGACCCGGTATTGTCACTTACATGAAATTACTTAATTGTGTAATTATTGATTCATTACTCACTGGCAATTATGTACAGTTAAACATGAATCTCACTCTCATACTAAGATATGTTTTTCAATCAATTGATAATTTAGTCTTACGAGGCAAACAAAACTCCTAAATTGTCTGTCATTTATTTTCGACCATTTTTTGCAAACCTTGACACTAGTCACAGGTTAATCAAAGGATGGAATCCTACCAGATTTTCACCCAATGTATCCCAGCCTTCCCTCCCCCCAACCCAGATTTATTTATTGCACAAACCAGAACACATGCGGGTTGTAATAGAAATAAAAATCCTGCTGGGCTTCTTAGTCAACAACAAAAAATATTTTTGTAAAAATTGACGTGTACAAGATGGTAGGCGTCTGTTATTTAAAAACAACACAACTATATTTAAATCTAATTATAGTGTAAGGGCTAGCTATGCTTTGAAGCAAGGACAAATTTATTTATGGACATTTAAATAGGGGAAAGCTTTTGTGTTTTGCTTTATGCTGATATGAGATTGTATAACAGTTGATCATCTTTAATTATAGACACTATTGGTTGAAAATGTAATATTTTCAATTATTTATGAACCACATAGACATGTAATTGGAAATTCTGAGGGTTGTTCCCTTGAGTTTGAATGACTTGAAATGCGTATTTACCACATCAACAAATCTGCAATAGATAGGCGGTAAAAGAAACCAGTAACACACTTGGGATGTTCTCCCCCCAAAACATGTAAAGCATGTAAAATTTATAATAGAAATAAAAATAAAAGTAATTGCACAGGGTTTTAATAAAATAAATTTGATTTTTTTTTTTTTTTTTTTTTGGTTTTTCGAGACAGGGTTTCTCTGTGGTTTTGGAGCCTTTCCTGGAACTAGCTCTGTAGACCAGGCTGGTCTCGAACTCACAGAGATCCGCCTGCCTCTGCCTCCCGAGTGCTGGGATTAAAGGCGTGCGCCACCACGCCCGGCGCAATAAAATAAATTTGAATGTGATCGGTTTTTGCTAAAAAAAAACATGTTCTCCTACATATGCATTAAAATTATTATTAAATTATATAGATAATATTATTTTTATATGTGATAGAAATGTCTTCTATACAAATCAACTCCATCACTGCAACCATTTTTCATCTTCCTGAGCAGAATATTATAAAGTGTATATATGCTTTTCCCACACACCATTATGCCTTGCAGATGAAAAAAAATGCTAATATGACACATATTCCTTGAAAAAGATAATTCACCATTGCAACACATACTTTCTACAGAGGATAATAAACTATATATCATATAGAGGCCTCTGACTAATGTGTAGTATAGACTGAAAGTATATAAATGTGAATTAATTTTCTATATTTATATGTTACCCTACCAATGAGCATTTCTGTTTCCCTTTGTAAACTGCCAGAGCAAACAGTGAATATTCAATCTACATGTAGAGCAGATCATGGTCTCAAAATGCCCAAAATATAGGAATTACAAAGAGAAAGGGTCACATGTTCTGTTTTGCTTTTTGTGAGTCTTGGATTGGAACTTGTTATGTACACCAGGCTAACTTTGAATTTGCAACAACTCCCCTGAATCTGCCTCCTGAATTCCTGGATTACATTATGAGTAATGTAAAGATCATACTTGGAGCTTTCTGCATGTTAAACAAGCAATCTGCCAATAGAGCTACATACCCTAGACTAAAATCAAAACATACTTTTAAAAAGATGACTACGCTGGGTGCTGGTGTTGCACGCCTTTAATCCTAACACTGGGGAGGCAGAGGCAGGTGGATCTCTGTGAGTTCGAGGCCAGCCTGGTCTACAAGAGCTAGTTCCAGGACAGGCACCAAAGCTACACAGAGAAACTCTGTCTTGACTTGAAAAACCAAACAAAATGACTTCATTCTCTCTGTCATAATTTAAAATTGCAAACCATTTCTACTTGGATTAAAGAATTTATAAGGTAATACATGTTGTAGAATAATAACCCCATAGGGCATATTTTAGGCATAACAATCCTCCAAATATTTTATGGGATGTGTGATTTGTTAACTTATTCTTTCACCTTGGGCCTGGTACTTGTTACTCCTGTGAAGATTTCCATTGTTATAGTCGATGCCAGAAAGTCTTCCAAGATTGATTCAAATTCTTTACTATTATTCTTTTTAAAATATTTATTATAACACTATGAGTATAAATAGCAAAGAATCAAAAATTCACACACAAAATGTATTTCACCCTGAAATATTTATACATTGAAAAAATAAGATATTAACCCAAATTATTCTTTGTAATAAAATGTAAACTATAACACAATATTTAATATTACAAATTCTACAAGAAGAATCATGTTGGAGAAGGCATTTATTACTAAATCAGTGCTTCTTTGACTTTAATATTCTTCTCTATATCCTGGCAATCACATTAAAATGCATTCAGAAGATTGTGGAACCTGTGAATCTAAATTTAAAATATGGTCTCAGGTGATAATGATGTTGCTTGTTCATGGACAAACTATTGTAAAATGAGATATGAAGTTAAATAAAATATGAAATGAAATCTGAAATGTTTATTTATAAATAGCCATGTTTGGAAATCTTGTTTTTTTTTAATTTTTCTCTGCTCCCCTCCCGGCCTCTCCCCTCCCCTTCAACCCTCTCCATGGTCCCCATGCTCCCAATTTACTCAGGAGATCCTGTCTTTTACTACTTCTCATGTAGATTAACAATGTGACTCAGCAGGTGAAGGCACTTGTTGCCAAGTCTATCAGGTTGAAGAACTGAGTTTCATCCGTGGGCCCCACATGATAGAAAGATGGATTTGTCTCCTGCAAGTTGTCCTTTAACCTACAACGTACATATACACATGCATACACACACACACACACACACTGGCTCATGTGTATGCATACACATAAATATACATAAATAAATGTAGTAAATATTGAAGCTATATATGACAAAACTGATGGGCATTTATGAACCTGATGATATAGCTTAGATTTCTGAAAATGTCCAAATAGAATATTTATTTGCAGCAAAGCACTATTGTGATAAATTGAAAGGGAATTGAGATACAATCTTTTACTTCAACTGACACAGGAAATCTAGAGTTCACAGTTGAGTTGAACCATGGTTTCCTTATCCCCAGATGATGCATGTCCTTTAAAACAGAACATTCTGTCTTTTAGATATTGAAATTATGATAACATGCCCTCAATAAAACATTCAGAAATTTATTAACCTTCAACATCTAATTAGTTTCTCTCAAGAGTAAATTCTTTATTCAACTCAGTAAAACTGAAAGAGAATACTATATTTTTGGAATATGTTTATTGATAAAATTACTTTCCTTGACCATTGTTAATAATGCTGGCCAACAATGAATATTTGAAAATGAAAGAGTTTAATGAATTATTTTGTTTACTTCTCTAGAGAAAGTTTGATTTTATGACAAAATTAAAAGGAAAAACATCACAAATACAAAAACTTAGTATTATTTTTTTGATTAATTTCATTAGCTAAGTGGAATTTGTTTGCTAATTTTTAAAAATCTACTTGAAACTCCTATAGTTCCAAGAGTTTTCAATTGTTTTTATTATATAACAATTCACATTTCATCAATAATTATATGTTGTTTCATTGTGTATATGAGTATAAGTGTCACAAATTCATTTTCACATTTATTATTTTAATTATGTATGTGCATATATGTGTCTTTGTGAATATGTGTGCGTGATTGCTGATGCCCACTGAGCCCACAGACATTGAGCACCTTAGAGATGGAGTTTTTGGAGGTTGTGAGCTGGTCCATGTGGGTTCCGGGAGTCTGCCTAAAGAATAGTACATGATCTGAATCATCTCTCTTTCCCACAAATTCCCAAGTGTAAAGCTAAGAAAATTATTTGTCACATGCACAGTGTAAAATAAAATGAAGTCTTACTATTTGCATGAATTAGACACTACCTCATTGGTAATTTTATCAAACTTAAAATACTTTATTTATCTTAAAATTTAATCAGATTATTACACCAAGTGAGAAGCCAAATATATTTATCCATAGGTGTTTCAAGAAATCTCCTGTGTTTAAGGAGGAAGCTGTAATGTTTTCTGAAGAGCCATTTATCATCAGTTCTTCCCGTTCTATCCTCAACACCTATTACCCTAAATTATATTAATTTTATGAGAACAATAAATGGAATCTCCTTACAAGTTGCAAAAGCATACTGCCTTGATGTGGAGAACATATAGTACAATTAAGTAATATAATTTGCAGTACTAATTAGGCTCAGACCATTAAAAAAACAACATCTGTATTGTTATTACTGTTCATATTACTTGCATATTGCCTCACAGATTGAAAAATGCTTCCTCCTTTGCTTTTGTATATCACAAATTATGAAATGTCAGTATTTTAAATCATAATATATTAAAATATTATTTTAGTCAGGCGGTGGTGGTGCACGCCTTTAATCCCAGCACTCGGGAGGCAGAGGCAGGCGGATATCTGTGAGTTCGAGGCCAGCCTGGTCTACAAGAGCTAGTTCCAGGACAGGAACCAAAAGCTACGGAGAAACCCTGTCTCGAAAAATCAAAAAAAAATATTATTTTAATATTACATGAAACTTTGATTTTCTATGATGCCATGTATTCCCATAGTGATTATGATTGATGAATTGCTATAGATTCACAAACAATATTTTCTTTTGAGAGCTGACAACAGATGTTGACATTTTAAGAAAGGGCAAACTAAATAATCCACATCATGCTCAGAACAGTGAAATGAGATTTCTTTTTAAAGAAATCATAATAGTTGGTAAATTTCCTGACACTTATTAAATACATATTTCCAGAATATAACATAACACACACGCACACACATCATTTTTTTTCTCTTTTGTCCCTCAAACATTTCCCATGTATCACACCCACCAATTGCTCTCTTTTAAATTCATGGCCTCTTTTTCATTAATTGTGTTGTGATGTAGATGTATCACCTTTGACTTGATTCCACAGTTCTGAATTTTTATCATTTGTAGTTTTCTGTAATGGGCTCCATCTGTTGAAAAGAGAAGGGGCTATGCAAGCTTCTGAAGGAGGGAAGTGACCAAGCATCCTACCCAGCAATTACACCTATGAAGCACAATGACCTTCTGGCACAATAAACCCAAGGGTGCAATAGTGGCATACATACAAACCTTGATGGAAATAAGTCTCTAATAAGACTTAAGACCTGTTCAACAAAAGGGAAATCAAACCTCGTACTGGAAACTTAGTCAATTACCTAGGGCTAATGAAGTCATTGATCTTGGAGGAGAACCTACAGCTGTCACATTACTAAATTAACATATTCCCTAACTACATTCTAAATACGCATTCTTATACTCAGATCTTTCAAAAGGGTCAAGTAGGTGTCTTTGATGGGTATTTACCTGAAAATCACACTGCTAACTATTCAACTTTAAGCTTACCACTCTTTTTAAAGAATAGAATCAATTTAAAAGACAAAGATATAACAACACATAACTTCAAAAACCCTCATTTTTATTTTAGTTTAATGTGTTTTCTTTGTAACAACGTGTCAACAAAAGGAAGCCACAGAAAGAGGGTATCCTGTTATTAAGGAAAGAAGATGGAACTAGGGAAAAGCACTAAGTCCAGAGATACTGAAAGGCAAACAGGAATGAGTGCCTATATATGGAAAGACAGTCACTGATTTACAGAAGGTATAATCTTTTTTGTGTCTAAGGCAGTGAAACATTATCCACATCCGAATGTTTATCTTGTTTGTTGTTATTGCTTATTGGATTTAGCTAGACAGGCTGGACAGCAAGCCCTACCAATCCTCTCGTTTCTGCCTCCACAGCACTAGGGTTATAGACGTGTGCTTTATACTGGTTTTTATCACATGGGGGCTTGGGAAATGAACTCAGCTTCTTATGCTTGCTTATTAAGCACTTTACCATGACCCATTTCTGAAGCCCAATGAAAGAGGCTTTGCACATGAAAAGTTAGTAACTCTTCAGTGTGCAATGATGAATTTCTAAAATTATTTTTGTGCTCTCTTCCAAATGTACTTTGAATTTAAATAGGTGTATAATGTAATAATATAGTATCCCAGTAAAACTCAATTTGTTTATTATAGTGATTCAAAAACCTTGAAAAGTCACTAATTTTCAAATGTTTTAAAATACCCCAAATCTGTTCAACATTGGCTATTAAAATTAATACTTGAATGTATATTCTGTTTACAGTATATGGTGATTTTTATATTGTATTAATTGGCTACTTACATTTAAAAATGAAAAATAACTCATAAGCATTCACGTTCTTCAAACTCGAAGATCTGGCAAGTTGGGACTCGCTTTCTACTACAGATGAATATTTACTGCCCTCCTACCACTCTCCCTGGTCCAGGCCTACCTGCTTCTTTTTTGGCCACACTTGTTCTGGTGCCTCGTGACATTCATTGTTGAAATAATACTCCTTAAATTTGAATAATACACTGGTTCTCTGGTTCTTTGGAAACCCACACTGAGCTGAATAAACCATATTGTATTCTCATTGCTTCATTATTCTCGTGCAAATACACACATGAGTTGTCCCTGCCTCACAATTTTTTCAAGTTTATAATATTTTACACAAAATCGACATTAATTCACTACTTTTCACATTTAACATCTCTCCTGATGCCAAATCATGGTAGGAAGTTACAGAAACCATTAATCTATGTTTGTGATCATAACGAAAACAAACTCTACAGAGTGTAGTGCTGAAGAACTAGGCTAGTCAACAGAATTGGTGGATTAACTGGAGTTTCAACCCAATACTTTCAATTTAACGTGTGTTCAGTAAGACACTTAATTTCATTGTAAGTTGAGGAGCATATTGTGAGAAACAGGTAGAGACACACACAGAAGACAGAGAGAGGAGAGAGAGAGAGACAGAGACAGACACAGAGTCAGAGACACAAAGACAGAGAGGCAGAGGGGAAGACAGAAGAGAAGCATAGGGGAGGGAGGAGAAGAGAGGAGAGGAAAGGAGAGAAGTGGAGAAAGGAGGAGAGGAGAGGGGAGTGGAGGGAAGGGAAGGGGAGGAGAGACCATGGCATATGTGATACTTTCAGTAGGCAAAGTGAAGTTGCATGCCATATACATAAGAACAAGCAAAGGAAAACATGCATACTATATCATTTGCATTCCATATTTCTGTGCAAATTTTGCACAATATGTAAGTGAATATGTAAGTGAAGAGCTGTACATCAAGAATTTAGTCTGTAGTGGCTGGAGAGATGGCTCAGTAGTTAAGAGTGATTCTTGCTCAATCCTAATAAACAGAGTTCAGATCCCAGCACATATATCAGGAGGCCTACCTGTAACTCCAGCATCATGAGATCTGACACCTTCTTCTGGCCTCTGTGGACACCCACATACACTCACACAAACCCATTCACAGATGCTCATAGCATACATAAATAAAATAAAGGGTTTGATCTATGTCTGAAATAGTAAGTCCTTCTTTTCTATTTTGTGACTGGGGGATAAGTACAATGTGTCCCCAAAACCTCTACTCTAGAGTCTAGTAATTAAAAATTTAAATATATAGGAGCTGAAGAATGTACTTACTGCTTTTTCAGAAGACACTAGTTTGATTCCCAGAATCCATGTGAGTAGGACACTACTGCTTGTAATTCCAGCTACAGGGAACCCAGCACCTTCTTTTAGACTCCATGAATACCTGTGCTCATGTGCATTTATTCCCACAGAGACATACACATATACACATTATTTAAAAACAATTTAGATAAATATTTAAGAATTTAAAATATACAGTAAACACTAAAGATTAAAGTACTTAAGGCTATAATACAAGCAAATACACACTCTTTAGAAGTTGAGAAATAATTATTTATCAGGAAATATAAGAATGACCATAGAAGTGGTCATTGAAAGGACCTATAATCTCAGCTGCTTGGGATGTTGAAGAAAGAAGATCTCAAATTCAAGGCCATGTTCTACTTCAGAGCAAGTTCAAAACTGGACTGGGTAACTTAACAAGATCTAGTCTTCAATTTAAATTAAAAAGCAAACTTTAAAAAATGAATATGCAACTTATTCAGTCAGACTTTTGCTTAACACATTCAAATACCTAAGTTAAGTCCCAGAAAAGAAGGTGCTCCTTGTGTTAATTGTTAATTCTTAGGATCAATATGAGTAAAGTTTTACTTGGCAGAGTAATTTAGGAGGTGGGGGAAGAGAAATAATATGATCAAAATATTTCAGATGAAAATTTTAAAGAATAAATGAAAATAATACGTAAAAGTAACTTCTATGGAGAAGAAATAGCATACAAAGCAACCTGGATATATAAAAGATAACTTTTTAATCTTTGTAAGATTCCAATTGAAGTGTATCATGGGTAAAGAGTGAAGGGAGATGCAGAAGAGTTATTAATTGGTTTATCTATGAGATTTAAAGGTATTTTATTCTTTCTCAAAGAACTGGAATGTTGTATTTTACACAATAATGAGAAGTCAGTGAGAAAATGGACTCTGCTTATAGTGCCATGCTTTGATTAGCAGGAAGAATATGTGAAATCAAGTTTGTGTCGAAGCTTTAGACTGGCAATAGACAGAGACTGTGAGAAATTACAATGAGCAATTGGTAAAAATCAGAAAAGTGAAGAAGAAAAATATTGATAAACAAATTTTCCTAAGTGGGAATGGGTTCTCAGGAGGAGATGAGCTGAATAAAAAAAAAATGAAAAAATCATGTCTGGGAAGGGAAGTATTTTCTGTAGAAGGAATAAGAGTTCCCTGAGATGTGTGTGAAATTCTACAACAATACATTATTCCCCATAAATGTTAATTGGTTATCTGTACTACTCATTGTTTGGAATTCATTATTATTATTGATATCAATGTTGTTATGGCAGTAGAAGTAGTATTTTAGAAATGTGAATGATTGCATGCTGTCACACATCTTGGGAATACTGATTAAAACAAACCAGAAAGAAAAACTGATAATACAGAAATATGCATATTTTAAAGCTTCTTTCTTCTTTGATACTCTAAAAGAAAAGATGAAGATACCTACACTTATTTTTAAACTCATGCTGTTGCCATTTTTTTTTTGAGAATAGCTGTGTGCATTGCACAATTGAAGAACTCTACCACTACTCTGGATAATAAAAGCCAATTTCTTTGAGGTTCCACAGCTCCTCCCAAGTTGTGAATATCACGTGGGCTATACTGAACTAAGTAAAACTACCCAAATATATCTTCCAAATAGGTTTAAATTCAATATACTCTGTAATAATATTTCATTGTTATTTTAAGAAATAAAGCTTGTGTGAAGATCAGAGAGAAAAATAAAAAGCCAGCCCCACTGGTCAGCTTTACAGACCAGGCAGTGGCCACACACACTTTTAATCCCAGTAACCATGCTAGTTTGCCATAAAAACCAGAGAGTAGTGGTGCATGCCTTGCATCCCAGTACTAGAGAAGAATATAAAAAAGGAGGAGACAGCTCTCACTCAGTCTCATTCTAAGATTCCTGGAGGCAGGATTGCCATTTAAGACTGAGGTAGAGGTAAGAGGCAGTGGCTGGCTGTTTTGCTTTCCTGACCTTCAGGTTGAACTCCAATTTCTAACTCTAGGTATTTTATTAATCATGGTACAATAATCACTGGTATTAACATTGAATTTTAAATGTTTACATAGATTATATTTATTTATTTTACTGTTATTTTGTACCTTTTTAATTCATGATTTTAGTTTCTAAGTCTCTTTCTCCATGATCAAATTCTGCTTGTGTTTATTCCTATTAGACATCTCATCACTGAAAAAATATACCTTGACCTTGTTTAGTTCTTTAATACCTGACTCTACTTCCTATTGTATAGGCTACTAATACAATATATTGAGTATAGCAAACTACCTTTTCAAGATTCAGTGGCAATCACAGACAGGCAAATATGATGCATTTCAAGTGAAGTAATATCTTGTTTGTTATAAACCATGGTATTTTCTGGGAATATTTTCAATTGAGTAATTAACATAAAATAAAATTGTACTCTAGAAGCACATATATGTGTAGGAAGAATGAAAAGTGGCAGCTCTACTTGTCAAATTTGGAGTTAAAAATTAGATTTAGTTGTTCATGTTCTCCCTCCTTCTGCTCCTCATTAGGACCTTGGGAGCTCAGTCCGGTGCTCCAGTGTGGGTCTCTGTCTCTATCTCCATCCAACGCTAGATGAAGGTTCTATGGTGATATGCATGATATTCATCAGTATGGCTATAGGATAGGTTCATTTCAGGTTCCCTATCCTCAGGTGCCCAAGGAACTAACTGGGGACATTGCCCTGGGCATCTGGTAGCCACCCCAAGTTCAAGTCTCTTGCCAACCCTTAGGTGGTTCCCTTAACTAAGGTATGAGTTTCCCTGCTCCCCTATCCAACCTTCCTATATCCCCAATCATCCCGTTTCCCCAAGTTCCCCTCATCCTCTCCTTCACACTTTTCTCTCTCCATCTCCCCTTACCCCCATCCCACTCTACCCCCAAGATTCCAATTTTTTGCCCGGCAATCTTGTCTATTTCCCATAGCCACGAGGATAACTATATGTTTTTCCTTGGGTTTGCCCTCTTGTTTAGCTTCTTTAGGATCACAAATTATAGACTCAGTGGCCCCCTATCCATGGCTAGAAACCAATTATGAGTGAGTACATCCCATGATCTTCTTTTGGGGTCTGGGTTACCTCACTCAGGATAGTATTTTCTATTTCCATCCATTTGCATGCAAAATTCGAGAAGTCATTGTTTTTTACCGCAGAGTAGTACTCTAATGTGTATATATTCCACACTTTCTTCATCCATTCTTCCATTGAAGGACACCTAGGATGCTTCCAGGTTCTAAAGTCAGGACCACGAGGGGTGCACACACCCACTGAAACAGTGGGGCTGATCTATTGGGAGCTCACCAAAGCCAGCTGGACTGTGACTGAAAAAGCATGGCATAAAACCGGACTCTCTGAACATGGCGGACAATGAGAGCTGACGAGAGGCCAAGGACAATGGCACGGGGTTTTGATCCTACTTCAGGTTCTGGCTTTGTGGGAGCCTAGACAGTTTGGATGTTCACCATCCTAGATCTGGATGGAGGGGGGAGGACCTTGGACTTTCCACAGGGCAGGGAACCCTGACTGCTCCTGGGACTGGAGAGGGAGGAGAAGAGGAGTGGGGGGAGGGGGAGAGGGGCGGGAGGAGGGGGATGGAAATGGGAGGCGGGGAGGAGGCAGAAAATTTTTTTTTCCAATAAAAAAAATAGATTTAGATAATTAAAATAGAAGCTTTTTAGTTTATGGACTTTATTATTATCTTCAAAAAAGATTAGTGAGATTTCCAGCTGAGAGGTGTGGTTGTAAAAAAATATTTTGTTCCAGTTAGTTAATTCCTCCCTACATGTGCTATATTCATCGTATCCATTTTAAAAGCAAATGAGCCATCTCTAGCTCCTCTCATATTTGTGGCAAACTCTTACTGTGCCAATTTGAGATTACATGCATCTCAGGGAAAATAGATGTTTTAATCTTAATTATAGTTTTAAGTTAAAAATGAAATTAGTACAATATACTAGTATGCTAGTACAACCATTTATAAGTTGTATTTGTCAGACTATTATTGTGTCTTTTGGAAAAATCGGAAGATATTTCTATATATAAGTGGTAAATTCCCACATTAAATTGCATAGTAGTATGCATGCCAATAGATTTCAAATCAATAAAGTAATCAGCTCATGCAAGCCAAAATCATTGACAAATGTGCTGTTACTGGATATTTCAGCCCTTTTTCAAGTAATTATAGTGAACTGTCAATGAAATTATATTCATTATGAAAGCAGATACTCCCCAAGTGAAGATAAAAGAACAGAAAATAAAGGAATGCATTATTTATCATATGGAGTAGTAAATTAATTTCCAATGAGATATTATTGCACAGTTGTTATAATCACTAAAATTTTAAAGATTAAGTGTACCAAGCATTGTAAGGATACATATTGAAAACATTTAGATGCTGTCAATAAAATATAGTAGAATCATCCTCCTTTCATTCAGTCGAGGCCTTCTAGTCAAGAGAATGGCTCTGCTCACAATTAAGATGAGTTTTTTCACATCAGTTAATACAACACAAACATGCACAGAGGCTCATCTTTCAAATGATTCTAGATTCTGCGTAGTTGACAACTAATACTAACCTTACCAGTTACGTGGCTATCACAGATGGAAAACCCCAACAAGAGATAATACTTGGAAGAGCAGAACTTTTTTCTCTCCTTGGTTAATCCCAAGAGTATAGAGAGGATAGGGTAGAAATAAAACAGTGGTCTATGCGTAAAGATGCATGGTAGGAATTAGGTGGCGTTAACCCTCAATATTCAGAGTAAAGTGAATGAATACGGAAAGGTATACAACAAAATACCAAGCATAATGTCCATCTTCTGAATTCTGTTTAATTTAGAGGTACCATCAATTCCTTCTAAATTATAATAAATGGCAGAAAGTTTGCTAAAGTATAAAAATGTTCCTTATTGGGTGAATTAATGTGTGGGTCTTTGCTAGCTATGTGTTATTTGTGAGTTTTTATTTCAATACTAATTAAGGGAAGCTAATACCCTTAAAAGTATTACCTTAAAGATTTAGTAAACAGTTCTGAAGTAACCATCAAGGAAAGAGTGAATAATTATAGGAGGAATAAAACCTAAAGACAACTTTTACATTGCAGAAGATCTCGAGTACTAGACAGATGGAAGCAAAGAATACATCCGTTTCTTTACCATTAAGACCTTGCATAGGTGTTTGTGACATTTGGAGCTGAGATAAGAAAATGAGAATTTTTTTCCATCTGCTCAAAGTCTTTATTATGCTTTTCAGTGTAATTTTATCTTTTTAGTTATCACATGTGATTCTATTTCTGTATTTTGTGAGGGCTATCAAAAAAGGACAGCATCCTCACATATAGACATCAATTCTTCATTGATCAAATTAAAATTTTTATCAGATATTATCACATGCACATGTTTAATATGATGAAGATTTGGATTATTGAGTAAATTTAAATAACATAATTCTTCAATTTTTGTCAATACACTTATTATTACTAAAGTTTATGACAAAGTGACAGCAAAATCAGACAACATAATTTTATTACAAATTCAAGTTATACTTATCATAGGAATTTACCTAATATTCATATGCTTAAGGTTGTCATACTGATACACAAAGGAGTACACTTTGTTTTATTAAAGGAATTATATTCAGATGAGCTTTAATCCTTACTTACATCCCATTCTAATATTAAAAACAAAGGGAAATCAGCTTTTGTGTACATACATTAATCTTAGAGAAATTATACTTACATTAAGATTAATCCACATTGAAGATTCTTTTCTACTCAAGATTATAGCAAAGGGATGAAGCCAAGTTTAATGATGCCAAATCACTAAACTAAGTTCCCCAATATGACAATTGAGAAAAGTGAGCTGAGGGCAATTGTTCTCTTAGGCAACGTGCAAAGTGCCCTGTTACAAACTCAAAGTTATGAACTCTGAACTTATTCAACCAAGTAAACGTATATGTGATACTAGTGTCTATTAAATTTAACTTCCGTTCGCAACCATTTTTCCAGGTTTATACTTCTCTTAGTCCTTTGCCAAACCTCCTTAGCCTTATTCCCCAGGGAAAGGTGAGAGCACTATCTGCCCATTCCACAGCCCCACAACATAGGAAAGTCAGATCCACAGCCCCATGAAGCAGTACAACTAGATGCGATAGGGAGTCAAGTCAAAGCAGGAAGTTTATTACTGTGAGAATCAGCTTATATAGGTTAAGTGACGTCATGTGATGCGGGGGTATCTCCAGACAATGAGAGACAGTCAAGCCCTCCCTCTGGCTAGAGGGGTGTCTACCTAGCTTTTGCTGTCTCATCCCCCCTTGGTATCTTTGAAAATATCCCTCAAACTAGAACCAGGCTTTTCTCTGTCCTACAGTCCTTGAGGTACAGGCCCTGAGATAATTTTGCCCCAACCTCTCCCCCTTTTTTGTTTTATATTCCACACCCTACCCTAGTCACCAAACCAGAAAAGCCCACCAGGGAGAAAATACAGGTCAGGGCCACCCCTACCCAGAGTTTTGGCCTAGATACTCTCAAATTGAGAGTTCATTCATGGGGTAGGATGTATCAAGCCTATCATAATGTACTCAAAGGGCCATAAGTTGTACTTGTTTTGGTTTTGGAATGCTTGTTTCAGCCTTTGGGGAACTCATGGGCCAAAAGGACAGATCAATAAACAAATAGTCATTGGCCTAATTAGGGAAGAGATGAGTGTGGTAAGCCATGGGGACCAATTAAACCAGGTCTCATAGGGGGGTCCTTGACTTAAATGAATCAATATCTTTTCTTAACTCATCTAGGGATCTTGTAACTATCCCAGAATAGTCCACATTGAAGCAACATTCTTCCCCAAGTGCTCTGCAAATTACTCCCTGTTCCATAAACAGCAAGTCCAAGCCTCTCCTATTTTGCAAGTTTACCCTTGCTAAGGAATCCAAAGACTTTTGAAAATAACATAATGCAGTCTCTATCTTTTCTAATTATGTCCAGCCAGTCTGTTCACATCCCCAGGAAGAGCAATAGTGACCAGGAGCCACTCCACAGTTTCTAATAGCAGAGTCGGTCCGGTTGCTTCCTGAGCATACATAAGAGTGTCTGCAGGAGGGCATGTCTCCTAAAGACATGAGAACACCCAGGCTCATTAGGGTAAGATGCCTGTGGTAGGATGTATACCTAGAACCTCTGCATTCAGGTCTCACTTTGATCCCCCAAATCCAGTCTCCTAAGTTCCAGCTCCCACACACCAAATCACAGTGGTCAAACATCATGTCAGGCCACAACTCCAGCATGTCATCATCTGAAAAGTCTGCTTTAGGATCCCTCCAGTGCCAGAGCTTGACAAGATCCACATCACCTTCTGTGGTTAGTGAGGGCCTGGACCTCGATCCCTGTGAGAAGAGTTAACATGATTATGGCCAGAAAGGGCATCTGAAATAGATAAACAGGCAGCACTTTCCCCAAGGGTCAGTGTTCCTTGGGCAGTGGTTATTTTTATTTTCTTGTGTTTGAATTTAAGGATTGTCCACCATAATGTCTTTTTTTTCTATATTGGTCATTTTGGTCCTCCCCATTGTCCTGATGGGAGGGGAGAAATTTTAAGTTATGAGTGGGTAGCCATATAGGCATTTCCCTTCTGTTTGGGAACACAGATCCTTATCTTGGGCCCTGTGTCAACAAGAGATCTGGCCTCCTCCATTGGTTAGTAGAGAATCCTTCTACCTATCCTTTAGGCAGGGCCTCGTTGGTAAGGATCTCCAATGTTTCTGGAATCTATTTTGTTCATCTGATTTTTGAAATTTTAGAATATTTATGGTTAATAACATCTTTGCAGTTGTAGATGGGGAGAGGCTTCTCCCACTTTTTGCTTTATAAGGACCTCGCTGAGATATTGGTGATGTCTTTCAACAATTGCTTTATCCTGAGGGTTGGATGGGATGCCGATGGAATGTGATATATTCCATCTCTGGAAGAATTCTTTTAATGTTTTACTTCTAAAACAGGGGTTGTTGTCGGTCTTGACCTGTTGTTGTAGTCCCACCCTAGCAAAACATTGTAAGAAGTGGTTTTTTGGCATGGGTTGCCTTTTCCCCTGAGTGGGTGGAAGCCCAGCATACATTAGAGTACATGTCTACGGTCACAAGCATATATTTTAATTTGCCAAACAGAGGGTAATGTGTTACATATGTTTGCCAGATGATATTGGATCCTAACTCTCTTGGGTTCACTCCTGGCCCTTCTAAAGGGATGGGAGTGTGGAGAAACTGTTGGCAAGTCTAACATGTATGAACAATTCTCTTTAATTCTGTTGTGCGGATCTGGGGGTACAGGTATTTGAGTCCTCTCCAGCTGACATGAATTAAGTCATGCATTTGGGTAGCATTTTTGTATAGGCATAGTTGAGACCTCTATGAGACAGGCCCCCGAAGCTGCAGCATCTACAGCAACATTCCCTTGGGAAATGAGGCCAGGAAGGTTTTGGGGTCCTCTGAGATGCTGAATATATATGGATTTTTTTCTACGTCTAAGAGTGATCTGAGTTGAATCATCAAGGCAGAAATAGGATTAGCATCCAATCTGATATAGGCATAGGGTAAGTGTGGCAGTAGATTCACCACATAAGAGCTGCCTGAATAGAGGGTGCAGGATTCTGGGACCTCTTGTAGGGCAATATATATGGCCATCGTTTTTTTTTTTTTTTTTTTTTTATATTGAGCGGATCCACCACAATGGAGAATTTTGGTAATATTTGTCTTGTCCACTCCCCCCCCCGGCAGGGAAAACTACAAAGGCAGCCCTATTTATCTTGCCATCTGCGCAAACAGTAAATGCTTGGAGCAGGGGCCTAGAAGAAATGACTAAGGGGACTCTCCAGTGTAGTTCTTGATATAGTTTCACTAACAGGACTCCCCAAAGTAGGTGTCCAGTGTCCCAAGAAGTCCCTCCAGGGTGAGGCTCAATCGAGAACAATGTCTGGCTGCCCATTCTAAATCCTTAATTTTGAAAGGAATTATCAATTTAGAGGGATCTTTTCCATAATGTCAGAGAAAGGTATCCCTGATTTTTATGATCATATCAGCTATTCTATCTACTAGAGAGTTCACTCTGGGAGTGCCCCCCCCCAATGGTATGTACCCATTCTAGTGGTTGTGACTGCTGAACAATGGCAGCCAGCATGGTCTTTTTCCCTAATAATATCCAGCCTTGGACTGGAATGTTAGGATTATATCTCGCCAAAGAAGCCTGGTAGAACTTGTTGAAGAATTCAGTGAGTGCTTGACGACCCTTAGGGGGCAAGGAAATGATGTGTTATATTATTTCCTAAAAGGGACAATATCTCCAACACATCTAGTCTCCCAGTCTCTACAGGCAACCAGGTTTTACCCAGTTTATTTCTCCCAGAAGCTTTTGTAACCCCAATAAAGTGAGAGGCTCAGGCAGGATTAATTGAAGCCCATTCACTTTGGCTTGAGTGAGTGTTAATTGGGATCCCAATATATGAAATGGGAGTACTGTCTGTATTTTGTTTGGGGCTATCTTAAAGCCATGTTGTTGGAGAATATCAACAATAGTGGTTACCCAGGGACCTAACCCTGATTCCTCCAAATGCCCAATGATTAGATCATCTATATAAATATACAGAAGGGTATTGTCTTTGTCAAAATAAGGAGAGAGGATACTATACAAATATTGTTGGCAAAAGGCCGGACTATTGGCCATCCCCTGTGGGAGAATAGTCCATTGATATCTCTCATCAGGATGAGAGGAGTTAACTGTAGGAATGGAAAAGGTGAACTTTTCATAATCCTTCTCATGAAGATAAATTGAGAAGAAGCAGTCCTTTAGATCAATTACAGTGAGGTGAAAATGTGGGAGTAGATTGCTGGGACCCAACGTAAGTCCCTTAAAGCGGTCCCTAATAGCTCCATATGGGCATTGATTGCTCGTAGGTCCTGTAACCTTTTCCATGAGGCTTATGTATCACAAGCACAGGGCTGTTCCTGGGGCTCATTGAGTTCTTTATTTGTCTTTTAAGCAAATTTCTGGTGATTTCCTTGAGCATCTTAAGTTTAAGTTCAGGTAATGGCCACTGCTCCACCCATACTGGCTGACCAGGTGCCCACCTAAGGTGGGGGGTATGCTGGGGGCAGTGGCCTTGACTTTTTGGGGTGAATCCACATGTCAGGGGTCTTCCTGATGACACGTTTCTCAGTTTTAATTATCATAAAAGGCTAGGTGGTCAGCAGTAGTAACTGCATCCATGTGTCCTAACAAATCTTGTCCCAGGAGGTTTGCAGACAACCCCAAGAAGATCAGAGGCCTGAACTTTCCTTTTTCTCTATCCAACCCCACCCAAGTTATGGAACTGACTGTCCCCCAACCTCCATAACAGGTAGCCTGGTTATGAGATCCCAGCTGGTTGGGACCTCTTCCTTTCTGAGGATCATCCCATCAGCTCCTATGTCTATGAAGCATTAGAATCTTTGTCCCCCCAAAATATAGTCATATTGGGTCAGAATCCCTCTACCATTGGAATGGTCCTGTTAAACGAATGTGCATCTTTCCTTCCTTTGGTTAAAGGGGGCTAGAAGGCACCCCCCATCTAGTTTAAAAGTTGATTTGCAATAGGTATTCCACTTATATCAAATTTGGAGTGTCATTCTGAGCCCCAATGATACCTCTTTTGGCAGCAAGGGCAGGGAGACAAAGGGGATTTCTTCCAGACCTGAGTCTTATTGCTGTTTTATGGGCAATCCCTCTTAAAATGGCCCAGTTGACCACATTTTTTAGGTGTTTGTTTTGTTGTCCAGCCACCAAGGCTCAAGTAATAAAAGAGGCTAGAGTTTGGGTCTGGGCCTGAAGGGGTGCCACAAGAGTCTGGTTGGTATGTGACTTGGTCCCAGCATTCTGTGATGGCACAACTCATTGATTCATGGACCCTTCCCTAAGGCCAGCACAAGTCATCCTGGAATCTTGGTTCATACCTTCCCAGACTAAGAGCTTAGTAACTTGACTCTAAGCCCACCAGGGGCCAATTTCCTCCCAAGGCTGGTCTGCACATGGACAATAAAGTTCAGAAGGGTCTCACCCGGTTTTTGCATGGCTCCAGCTCTAGGTGATTCAATGGGTCCCTCCTCTTGCTTGGTCCAGGCCTCCAGGCTTGCTTTTCTAACTTGGTCCCAATATGGAGCCACAATTGCGGCTTGTTGTACCCCAGTGGAAAAGCCTTCCCTCGTACTAGTTAACACCAGATAAGTGATGGCAATTGGGGGGTCCGCCATTCTTTTGAACTCTGCCCCATGCGACAGACCTCCTTAAAGAAGGCCTTCCATTTAACATAATGAGATTTCCCCAGGTTAGCATTAGCCACATCATACCAGTCGTTGGGGACACAAGGATGGTAGGCTTCCTCCTGAAGAAAGGTCATGGCCCAAGGGGAGTTGGGGTTATCCTCAGGCACTGCCTTCCTCAATTCTTTCAGGTCCTTAGATTCCCAAGGATACCAGGCTAGGGAGTGATTAGAGCCGGGGACAACACTGACCACGAAGGCTTGGGATCTGTAAACCTTAGCCCTTTAGGCCTTGGCATAAGTAGATTTAGGACCACAGGAGGCTCCACCCCACATTCCTCTGTCTGAGAGCCCAAATTTTGCAGTTTCTCCCGGAGACTCGTATATTCATTTCCTCCTCGCAAGGATGGAGCCCCTTTTATTTGTTCCATTCCCCTCTACCATTTTATCCTTTCCAGGGTGGCTGAGGAATAAGGAGGTAGCCACTACTCATCACAGACAATATCTACTTTCCTTTATGACTTTGCCTCTGCCTGCCATATTCCTTCCCCCTGGGACCGCTCTTCAGTAAATTGTGCCCATTTTTGACCCCTCATCTGTCTCCTTTTCTCCCTTTCTTTTAGTTTATTGGTTACTTTTGGATTCTTCAGACATATCCTGATCTTTTGCCTTTTCCTGTTTCTTGCCGATTTCCTTCTCCTTCTAGCCTGTTCATTATTTCGGATTCTTTAGACTTCTCCTGGTCTCTGACCTTTTCCTTAACCACCATTAGGGTAGACAGAGCAGTTGGGTGAAAGCATACCTTAAGGGCTGGTGGAGATATATCCAAGTCTTTTTCCCTTTCTCTGGCCAGAGACTCTACTGGGTTCCATGTGTCCCATGAGAAAAGAATCCCAGTGGGTGCCCAAGGGGCCAGAATAATTATATCCTCCCATGCCTGGATCGCATTGTGATCTGACAATTCCAGGCCTTGGGAGAGTAGTATATATCTCAGCACCTTAAGCACTGGGTCATTTTTGTGTGAAGTTGCATTACCCATCTTGGGGTCCCATTTAACTTGTCTGACTGCTTTGCCCTGGGACCAGTTGCCCCACTGGGTGCCAGTTGCTAGGCCTTATTCTCCATGGAAAGGTGAGTGCACAATCTGCCCATTCTGCAGCCCCACAATGCAGGACAATCACACACAATAGGGAGTCAAGTCAAAGCAGGAATTCAGTTTATTATTGTGAGCATCAGCTTATATAAGTTAAGTGACATCATGTGACGTGCAGGTATCTCCAGCCAATGGGAGACAGCCATGCCCACCCTCTGTCTGGAGTGGCATCTACCTAGATTTTGCTGACTCATCCCCCCACCCCCTTGGTAGCTTTGAGACTATCAGTCAAACTTGAGCCAGTTTTTCTCTGTCCTACAGGCGTCGAGGTACAGGATCTTAGATAATTTTGGCCCAACAGTCCATGATATACTAGAATAAAAAATGAAATAAATGTTTAAAAATATTTTTGTAAGTCATAAAGTAGAAAAGGCATTTTCCCATTCTGGGTTATTAGTGACTTTAGAATAATTAAAATTAAATTGGTTGGTGTTTTTCTGTTAATAGTAAGAAACTAAATGAGTTTTTTGGTAATAAATTAGAAGAGTTTATTTCCTTTCCAGGAAGAGATAAATGATGCCTCTAATTTGTGTAAGATTTTCACAAGCCAATGATGGAGAAAAAGAAACTCATATTTATTTCCTTCATGAGATTTTTTTTTAAATGTTAAGGTTGTTTCAGATATTTAGGATTGGCATTCTATAACATAATATGGATCTAATGGAAAACATATTAAGGTTCTGAGCTTCTCAGATCAAAGACAATATTTGAAACCAAATCAATATTATGCCAGATTTTCTGATCATAAGCTCAAGATAGTAACTTTGGGCAGAATGATTGTATCTGTCAGCCACTAAATTAACATTCATAGGTTCTAATACTCTATGTATTTTCCTATGACTAGTATTTTTCTCTCAGGCCTATGACTCATGAGTATTTAAAAGTAACAAATCATCATCGACATTTTATTATCATCACATACTTGGTGCTTTTTCTGTTTAAGAGAAATAAATCTGTGTTTTAATATATTGATGAATTCATTGCTTCTTTGTAAAAATTACTAGTAGGAGTCACCATGAATTACAGTAATATTCTTTTTTTTCTGGTTTTGAACATCATTGTATTAGTCGAAGAAACAGCAATTTGAAGATGACATACATCTATGTCCATGTTCATAGTGGGGCTCTGAATGACAGCTGCCCCTTTTGTTAGGTGTAGTCACCTTTCTGAAGAAACTCTCCTGTCCATAATAGCCCCAAGTCAGTAGCTCTCTTGGTTTCAATTATATTTATTTCATAAGAATTAATTAAATTTATTAAATTGGGAGGTATTTTTTGCTGTTTTATTGTCTGTATTTGTAGCTCTCCCACTCTCCTTACAAGTTCTAACAGTGAGAACTTTATCTCACTCAAGGCAATATACACCATCCAAGGTCATAACCTTCAATATATACTCTATGATCCTTACAAAGTAACCATGAATAATGTATCAATATGTCAAAGTTCAGAAGAAATATGAACAGTTATGTTCTTGAGGCATTGATTGTCAAATGTTTTCAGCTTGTGAGGTTATTGAATTCTTCATGAACACCATTGAGGCCAGTTAGGGCTACATAAGACCCTGACTCAAAAGAAAAACAAACAAAAAGGTAACTCAGTATTGTCAGGATTTCCACATTTCCTACCCTTAGAATTCAATTGGGTCAAATTTTAATAGGTCTTTTGTTCTGTACTTCATGGTTGCTTGAATTGCCTTACAGGAATTAAAGAAGAAATAAAACTCTGTAAGGGAACAAAGGTGACTAATCTAGTGAGGAGGGGTGACAAAAGAGAGGAAAGATGGTATAGGGTAATGGTCTCAATAAACAAAATTTATGTCTTATGTATGAATCATGGTTCTGAAAGGTGTCTTTACTCTGTCCATTCTCTCTGAATTTTGTTTTGGTTGTTGGTTTATATAGACCAGGTTGGCATCAAACTCATATTGTAGTCAATGATATATTTGAATTCATGATCCTCTTTTTTTCCAGTCATGCCTATTACTCACTGAGTTTTAAAATTCAAACTTTATTTGTTCCTTTTTTCTTTATTTAAGCAATATCAATTTCTTTTTACTATACTGGAGGCTAGTAGTCCAAAATCAAAGTTATTGGTATAACTAGTTTTTCATGACTTGTGTCTTCACAGATTTTTATTTCTTTATTGTATATTTTGATCAATGCTCAGATGGAAATACCTTTGTAATAGAGAGTAGACATTGTATGTTCTTTACTTCAGCCAGGTGAATAAATGAAAAATAAGAGCTCAGAATGAAACAAAGGCCCAGTTTACTAGCAAGTATCACAGACTCTCTAATTGCTAAAGGTGAGCTTCAGAGTTTGTGCGCAATCTCTAAATATGTCTAGGTTTATTTGGAGCTTAAAGGCCCCACCTAAGTACCTGTCCACTTCCCTTATTTTTTAGTGTACTAGGTACTAGGAACCCCTGTATTTCTACCCACAAATAAGGAAACAACTTCAATAGGATCCTCTACCTCTGTGCAATACCCTTGATGCAGGGATTAGGTTCCTTGAATCGATGCACTAGTACAGAAATAATTGTTGGTAAGACTGGGCTCCCCAACACACTCTACATTTGTGATGTGATGAAAACATATAGAGGAAACACATCTGAAGGGTTACGGCTTATGTTAATGGAAACAGAAACTTATTGCTCAGAACAAAAAAAATCACAAGAAAACAAAGACTTGTGGTTAGGGACAAAGGTAATGACAACTTCAAAATGGGGCTGACGAAGATCTCCCCTTCCTTCATCTTAGAGGTTCTCTGTCCTACCTGAAAGGTATAACATTTTAAATTTAGTTTCAATTTCAACTATGTAGTCTTAACTTTTTGCTTTTATAAGCATAATTATAAGTTTAATACAGGGACAACATTATGTTGGTGTAATATATCTTTGTATAAAGAATAATATGTTTAAAACAAGATTATTTACAAATGTTTACCATTAATATGCAATAGGAATAAAGAATTAAATTTATGAAACTAAAAGGATATTTTTGGAAAAGAGATAACATTAAAAAGCTATAAAACAAATAAGATGAAAATATGCCAAAACTAAAGAAAATGAAACAACACACACATACCATATGCACACGCGCACAAAACAAATACAAAAAAAAAAATGGACTCTGAACATCAAGCTGGAGGGGGGATAGGAGGCAGGGGTATTTTGCTGGTGTTGAATAGAGGAAAAGAATAAGATCCAAACCTATTGTAGGAAAATCTTTTTATTTTATTTTTTAAAAAAGAAAACAAGCTATCATTTTTCATTTTACATATAAATCCCAGTTCCCACCCCCTACACTCTTCCCATTTCCTTCACCTCCTTCCCCACCCCCTATTCAGTCCTCAGAGAGGGTAAGGCACATTGCTTTGGGGAAGGCCCAAGGCCCTCCCTATTATATCTAGGCTGAGCAAGGTCTCCATCCATAAAGAATGGGTTCAAAAAATAGCCAGTACAAGCAGTAGTGATAAATCTTGGTACCACTGCCAGTAGCCCTGCAGTCTGCCCCAGCTATACAACTCTCACCGGCATTCAGAAGGACTAGTTTGGTCCTATGCTGGTAACTTCCCTGTGCAGCTGGAGTTGGTGAGCTCTCATTAGCTCGGGTAAACTATTTCAGTGGGTGAACCCATCATGGTCTTTATCTCTTTGCTATAATGTCACTCGTCCCATTCTTCAACTGGACTTTGGGAGCTCAGTCCAGTATTTCGCTGTGGGTCTCAGTCTCTGTTTCCATCAGTTGCTGGATGAAGATTATATGGTGACATTTAAAGTATTCATCAATCTGACTACAGGGCAGGACCCATTCGGGCACCCTCTCCTCCATTTCTTAGGGTCTTGAGCAAAGAAAATAAACTATTGTCACACAAGTGTATGAAGATGTCAGGTGTGGTATTGTTAGTGTATGTTTGTAATTCAAGCACTTGGGAGGCCAAGGCAAGAAGATCAGATAGCCACGGCCAGTTTTGTCTACTCTGTCTCATAAAATGTGAATGACAAAAGTTTAGTAACCATATACAAATCTTGATCAGCTTATAAACCAGGTTGAAGAACATTATAAACAGATCTGGTTCTGGTTCTACTACTCAGTGTGTGTGTGTGTGTGTGTGTGTGTGTGTGTGTGTACACATGCATGCAAAAGAGAAAAGCTACAGACAGAAAGCCAGAAGCAAAGAAACTGAAAAGAGAAAGGGAAAGAGGAGGTGGGAAGGAGACTTACTGTTGGTTAACCTCTTAGCAATTACAGGTTAGAGATGCCGTAGTTTATTATTTTACACTGAATCAGGGGATTCTGCGTCTCATAGCTATTGAAAAAAATGATGAAGTTGCTATAATGAAAAGCCAATTTGATTTATGGAAACATATACAGGACAAAGTTTCAGGAGATCTGAACTCCCGTTTTTATATAAGTATTTCATTCCATATATATTCTGTATTTATGTCACATGTATTAACATCCCAATTCAAGTGTGTTAATAAAAAGGCACTCACATCACCTTCTTGAATAAAAATTAAAACACCACTGTCCATTCAAAACATACCTCTGTGACAAGTGAAGCACGCAGTGTGGATCTCAGAATATCCAATAAAACATTCATTTTCTGATTTTTCATTAAATTTTATTAATGAATGTTCAGTTGGATCAGAATGTATAAACTCACAACATGTTAGTAAAATTAACATGACATCATCGTTGTTTAAATCCATTTTCTCTTCAGATAACTTATTCTTAGAGATGTTCTTTTAAATTAATTCAATCTTTTACTTATTCCCCTGACTAATCCACTGTCAGAGAGCAACTTAGAGGTCTTGCCATGATAACATTGACAACTGACATTTCAATAAACTAACAAGAGTCTTGATATGCCCTTAATTCTTTTTTAAATAGGATGTAGTTATTGCATCATTGCAGTTCATATACGTACTATGTTTATTACAATAGCTGTGCTCAAAAATGATCTACTCAATCTGACTCTCAGGGCACACATGAAAATGTTTTAACCATGAATGAAAAAAAGGCAACATTATAATTAAATACTCTAAAATTGCAACAAGGCACCTTATCACAAAGCATGAGGAAAGTTTGAGTTTAGAGTCTGCACAAGAACAATTATATATACATATATTCCATGCCATTGAAATAGATATAGATATAAATATATTCATATATATGTTGGAGAATATTATTCTAAGGTGTGTTGCTTTTTATGCTGTATTTGTTTAACTCTGTGAAGCTGTGATTCTTTGCCTATTTAAAACACCAGATGATCCTAATAAAGAGCTAGATGACCAACAGCAAGGCAGGAGCAAGGATAGGTGGGGCTGGCAGGCAGAGAGTATAAATAGGAGGCGGAGCAGCAAGAGAACAAGAGGAGGACATCAGGGGCCAGCCACCCAGCTACACAGCACGCCACGAAGAAAGATGTAAAGAAGTAAAGTAAGATATATAGAAGCAGAAAATATAAAAGCCCAGAGGGAAAAGATAGATGGAATAATTTAAGTTAAGGAAAGCTGCCTAGAAACAAACCGAGCTAAGGCTGGGTGTTCATAACTAAGAATAAGCCTGTGTGTGATTTATTTGGGAGCTGTGTAGTGGGCCCCTCAAAAAGCCAAAAGAACAAAAACATCACACAACATATATACATATATGTACAAATATACATATATATGTATATTTCCATGGCATGGAGCCTTGCCTTGATTAAAATGCATATAATGTTTAGCAATTGCTCCAGGAGGACATGCTGTGTCCAGTTGAATTGATCAGGTACCGGCAGGGGAGGTTAGAGCTCTCCTCTCTCCTCTCTCTCTCTGTCTCTCTCTCTGTCTCTCTCTCTGTCTCTGTGTGTGTGTGTGTACACATGTTTCTAAGTGACTGAAGAAAAGAAGTTATAAGGACTAATGTTTTGCTTTTACTAGTATAATTATAAGTTTAATAAAGGACAACTTTATTGTGTAATACATATTCACATTATGAATCATGTCCTCAATACCATGTATTTTGTATTCATTTTCTATTTTATGGAGTTAGAGTAAACTCACAAAATTTATGAATCAATTGCAAACTACTTGAAAATAAAGGAAAATTGCAATATTTTTGAAATGTTAAATATACATATATAGTCAAATTTTAAAGTATTCAAAAAGATAGTTTAGAAACATACTAAACTTAGTATCTCCAAATCATTGAATTTTCTAAACTTTAAACATGTGTCGTAAAAACTAACCCAAGTCAGTTTGGCCATCCAATAGTTCTCAGTCTCTTAAGGCAAATTTTGGTAGGACCTAACAGTTGAATACAGGTAGATGATTCACAGCAACCTTTCCCACATACTCTTAGTATCAGTTGGTATGCTAAAATTAAAACAAATCTTACATCACATAGATGCAGCTTTGTCAAATGTAACGTAGTGATGAATCAGTTACCAAATGTAGCTGTGTAGGTTCAAACCCTCAGTCCACAGAAAGTTGCACATATCTCCTTCCAAGGCAGCTCCACTATGAGGAAATTTATTCTAATTTAAACTTTTAAGTCTAATTAAAATTTAAAATTCTAAGTCCATCAGCAACATAATCTTACACAAAATTAAAAATGGCAGAACAAAAGGGAATTTATACCTAAAATATGAGAATTCTAGCCTTGGCAAGTCTTATGCCTCACTCATACCAAGGCTCATAACATTTATTTAACTTTTTTATTGTTAGCCTTGTCTTTTAACTGTTGAGCCATGAATTTGAAAGAGAGCAAGGAGGATTATGTGCGTTAGTAAAAAGTAAAGAGAAAGCAAAAATGATGTAATTTTTACAATCTCAAAAAATAAAAGATGCAATAAAAATTAAAATATATTTGCCACCTTTAAGTCTTAAATTTTATTTATTTCTGTACTAACTATGGCAAGTATTACTTTTGTGAATTAATTAAATCTATAATGCTAATTTTAGTTTTTACATTTACTTATTGCTTGGGTGCGCACATGTGTGTGTGTGTGTGTGTGTGTGTGTAGAGGCATGCACATTCCATGGCACACTTATAATCAGAGGGCAACTTCTAGTTTTTTCCTTCCAATATGTGGGTCCTGAGAATTAAATTCAGGCTATCAGGCTGAGAAACAATGGTCATTACCTGCTAAGACTCTTGCCCTCCCTCTAGTGTAGATATAAACAATGATAATTGAATTCTTAGGAGACATTTTTAGAATATGGATTCCTGCCTAAGAAACTTCAAATTCCAAAGACCTTAGGTGATGAATCAAAGTTAACATACAGATACTTAGGTAATAGTGATCAATTTTAAGGTAAATCACTAAACCTCAAGCAAAATATCTTCTTAAATTGATCTATCCTACAATGTTACATGTACAAAGGTGACATAAATTACAACAGCTAGCAGGAGATAACCACACATGGAATATATCTGTCTTTAAGGAGATGTCCACTGCTTCCTTTATGGATACATACATACATATATTCATGCATGCATTAATACATAGATTGACTAACATATGATTGAGAAATTTGCAATGGATGCATAGATACCGTAAGATTAGACTTACTGAGAACACAGTCATTTGAAGCAGGGTCACTGTTTTATATCAACTAATCTTAACTTTCATCCACATGAACTCTTATGTACTCAAATAATGTAAACCCCAAAATTAATCTCTTCAAACTTTTAGGTCCACTAGCTGAATCTAGCTTTCTTTAGTAAGAAATCTGGTACCTGCTAAAAGAAAACCAAGTGTGGACTCCAATGGGGTTCATAAAAGGAAATGAATATGAAAAGTAAAAAAAGGGTTATGCTTGCTATATGTCTACATCTTCCAAGAGGGGAGCTCTCTGGAAAAAGAGGGATATCTAAAGTGCCTCCTTGCAAAGGAAAGTTTAAAGCCATAAAGCTAGGCCCCTCGGGGGAGAGTTCTGGCAGTTTCCTGAAAACTACCTGTAGAAGGATATTTAGACATCTTTTCAGGAAACCATTTCTTTACAGATGGCGAGTCACCTTATGAGCCAATAGCAATGGTATGCTCTCCATCTTCCAGTCTATTCTCTACGAATAGGGGAAGTAATTTACTTTTAAACGGTGTTTCTAAGTCCTTTTCCCTTGAGAAAGTCATTTCTCCTCATATTCCTGGGTCAGCTGGTTTCCTATAATCAGATATCGTGAAGCCTTTCTATCATGCCTCTCATACTGGTAAAAGATTTTGAATAAATTATCCCAAGATTGAGTGTACCCCAGTGAATCCTAATATGTCAAACTTTCTTTTTGCTGTGACAACCATATCTTTTATGTTGTACCCAGTTTCTACTGAACAAGAACCCAGATATTCAAATGTCAATTAGAAAACTCCTTCTGAAAATGTGACAGGTAACTCAACAAAAACATTCAAAGGTAAAATCATGGTTTGCTGCATGGCCCTACAAATAGCTGATATTGAATCCTCCCTTATCCCAGCTAGCCACAAGCATGCTACATTTAAGCTAAACATCAAAGAGTCAGTTTTCATTTCTCTGTATCCCTTCTACCCCATAGCCATTTTGCTATCATTTCCAATCGTCATCTCTTCTGTTTTTTCCAGCTCAAGCCTCGCCAATGAAACTGAGAACGTTGTATTGTGTTGCCACTTATTGGGTCTTTTTTATGGTAGCTTTGTTTCTTTGACTAACACTACAATTCAATGCTTAAGAAAACCCAAAATACAAAAATTTGTATTTTTTTTATTTGTATCATGGTTTCATTAAAAACAATCTTTTTCCCCATACTTCATTTTTTATTTATTTTACATACCAACCACAGTTCCCCCTCCCCACTTATTCTTTCTCTATAAGCATGAAAGGAATCCTCTAGCAATTATCAGAACTACATCTACAAAACCACAGACAACCAGGTTCCTGCTAACTCTGACAGCACAGTATTTTCTACCCTTTTAAATAGTGTCAAATCAATATACTCTACTCTCATGATCTTTGCTTTCATTATTCACTCTGACTAGAAAACTTTAGCTCCTGGTATTAATGTTTAATTCACTTAAATGTAAGTCTCAGCTCAAATATCACAGTACAATGAAGCCACACCTACAACTTTATTATGGGAAGCTTAGCAACATACCCTGGGTATCTACTGTCTATACCCTAACTTGCTTTCCAGTCTCTGGAGCATCTTTCATGAACTGTACATGTCTCATTTAGCTTCTTTGTTATTGTATCTCTACTCAGACTATCATACAGAGTATACAAAGGCAAGGATCTTGCCTTTTCTACTCTTATCTTTTGCCTTGAAAGTGATAAGAATCATTTTTGGCTGAATAGAGAAAGAAGGACAGATTTTTCTTTCAGGAAACTGAGCTGGGCAGTGGTGGCGCCTGCCCTTAAACCCAGCACTTGGGAGGCAGAGGAAAGCAGATCTTTGTGAGTTCGAGGCCAGCTGGTCTACAAGAGCTAGTTCCAGGAGAGAAAGAAAAGAAAGAAAGAAAGAAAGAAAGAAAGAAAGAAAGAAAGAAGGAAGGAAGGAAGGAAGGAAGGAAGGAAGGAAGGAAGGAAGGAAGGAAGGAAGGAAGGAAGGAAGAAAGGAAAGGAAAGGAAAGGAAAGAGAAAGAAATTGAGAATGGAATTGATCACTTCAATGTGATAGAAGCCCTCAGTATTACGTGACTAACAGCCCTGAATATTCCAAAAAGTCAACTGCCCCACTTAAATCTAACTTAGAATAATTAATTACCTAAAAGGTTCCTAAATTACTAATGAGTTTAACATTAATATCTCCCATTCCCTCAGTCCCTTACACTTTTTCATGGTAAATAGACCTGGAATAAAAGGAATAGCATCATATTTAATAGGCAGTATGACCTCATTTTATTTTACCTCAACTCCAAAGAGAATTGAAATTGAGTTATTCAGTATCAGAGCCCTACAACAAATGTCATCAAAAGTGTGGCTCTTGAAATAGAGGGATCAATACAAACTGGAAAAATTTTAGAGATGGATTCTACAAGGTTTTCTTCTTTTTTTTTTTTTTTTTTTTGGTTTTTCGAGACAGGGTTTCTCTGTGGCTTTGGAGCCTGTCCTGGAACTAGCTCTGTAGACCAGGCTGGTCTCGAACTCACAGAGATCCGCCTGCCTCTGCCTCCCGAGTGCTGGGATTAAAGGCGTGCGCCACCATCGCCCGGCTATACAAGGTTTTCAATGACTTGTTTGAATAGAAGCTTTAAATCAGTAGGAACAAGCCCTTTTCAACGATACAAGATCTAATGCACCAGGATAATAGGATCTAACCTTGACTGTGCATTACAACTACCAGCCATAAAATTTTTTATGCTTGGGTCCCTGTTCTACATGTTTTAGTTTAGATGATCTGCTGTTGAATAGATTTCTGTTTTATTTAAATCTGATGAATTTGTGAAGTTTAGGACCACAGTTCTAGGGTGCTTATAGGCATTGCAGCATATCCAGGTACTTCTTCAATGTATTTCTGGAAAGGGATATAATTTGAAATTCAAACATCGTTTGCCTCATAGTTTTGCAGAGAGGTGAATGAAAATGATTTGGCCTAAAATACAGCATATGGTTGTAAACGTTAGTGCTGAGTAGCCTCATCCAAATCATCAATTCACAGAAAAGCACGTTAAAACGAAGTTCTGTAGTAAGCATCTGCTATAATAGGTTGACTTATTTCAGAAGGGAATTTTCATTTCAGGGAAGCTTATCATGATATCAAATATGTTTTGAGTTAATGAAAATGCAGGAAGCACCAAGTTAATAGGGCAATTTTAAATCATAAAACCTAATTTAATTGCACTAAGAATGACAGTGTAATGTTCCTTACAAAAGGAAGTTTCACAACCTTATTGAGCAAATGGAAAATTACTAGGATGTCTCCTTTGAAGAACTTGACTAGGAGAGGCAGCCTTCCTTAGAATATGGTTATTTACTTCTTAATTAAAAACAGAATGATTAAAAAGAGATTTCACTTTAGAAAGCCATGGAACAGCTTGTTTGATAAAACTGTTATAAGCCTCCAGACTCTCATTTACATGTTAGTATTGATTTCTTTTATTTGTCTTCAGAGATACTTCAATAAGGGCTTTTGAGGTTCTTCCTTATATATTTGGTTTTTAATAGCTGTTATAAATAAGATAAAGTTTAAATGTCAGGAGAAATTATGCTTATTTTTATAATAGAATCCTACTTTGTGCAATTTTACCATTATCCCTTTCTGATAGAGAAAAGTCTACATTTTAACTGCTTAATTTCAAATTAAACTAATTGGGTGATGGATTAAAAGTAAATATTAATGAAATTAGTCTATTTCTGTCAGTATATATTTATATATTATAATATATATTATAAAATATAAAAATAGTTTGATCTTATGCTGGTTCCTTCCCTGTCTGGCTGGAGTTGGGGAGCTCCCATTAGCTCAGGGTGTCCCCATCATGGTCTCGACTCCTCCCACTTCTCCCACTCCTCCCACTCCTCCCACTCTTCAACTGGACTTTGGGAGCTCAGTCCAGTGCTCTGCTATGGGTCTCTTCCTCTATTTCTGTCAATTACTGAATGAAGGTTCTATATTTAAGATAATCATCAGTCTGACTACAGGGCAAGGAAAGTACAGGTCCCCTGTTCTCTATTGCTTAGGGTCTTAGTTGGGGTCATCCTTGTGGATTCCTGGGAATTTCTCTAGAGCCAGTTTTTTTGCTAACCCCATAATGGCCCAGTTGATCAAAATATCTCTTTCCTTGCTCTCATCTCTGTCCTTCCTCCATCTCTACTATCCTATTCCCTCAAGTTCTCCTCCACCATTTCCTTCTCTCCTCTCCTCTACCGCCCTCCCTTCTCTCCCTACCACCTCTGAATGTGGGTGACAGTTGTATGACTGAGGCAGACTGCATGGTCCCTGGCAGTGGCAACAGGATTTATCTCTAATACTTGTACTGCCTTTTGGGGAACCCATTCTCTTTGGATGGATACCTTGCTCATCCTACACATAGTAGGGAGGACCTTGGACCTTCCCCAAAGCAATGTGCCTTAAGGTCTCTGAGGAGTGGATGGGGGTGGGGAGATGTAGAGGGAATGGGAAGAAGGAAGGGAGTGGTGACTGGGATTGGTATGTAAAATGAAAAAGATGCTTTTTTTCTTTTAAATGATATATAAAAAGACAAACATAGTTCTTTCATTATAATTGCCTTGAATTGAACCAAATTAAGTGTTTCTTTTGAACCATATTTAATCAATGGCTCTTTAATAACATCCTCTGTAAAATATATTTCTAAATTGGTATTGGCTACACCCAAGACGTAAGTGCCATTATCAAAGTTTTCAGGACATCTTGCCCTGGTGATCATTGTGTGGTTTGTAAGCATTACAGCTGGGTAGGACTATCGATGGCTACTCCCTTTGTTACTTGGATAGCACCTTCTAGTAAAATAAGAGTTATTCCTCAGGAAGGCATTTTCCAGGCTGGTTCCAACCTGTTTCCAAGGTTCACGGTGCCTAGAAGAGGGACTTACCTTCAAATTCTGGAAGACAGTTAAGTAGCATTTCCTAATCCATAAAATCAACTTTTCCTTTGTGCAGTAAGAACATTTCTAGGGTTCCTTAACTAATTAGAATGCCTAGGTCATGAGTAGCAAAACTAGCCAGGCCATTTCTACATAGGAAATATTAGAAATACACTACATACAAGAATCACAATTTTATTAGTAATTAAACTTTAAAAGTTTAAAAATAGACTAAATATAATATAGTTTAATGTGAATTTGAAGTAAATAAAACTAAATAATATTCTACATGTATTTCTTCAGTAAGACTAGGCATATTTTTAAAGTTACATGCTATACCATTTTTTTATACACGACAGTGTGAGTACAGTGTCTACCATCACAGAATGCTCTATTTGGCAGTCAGTGCTGATTGTCTACCGTATAAGGAAATTAATTATTACATCATTTTCCTCATTCCCTTTTCACTTTCCTGTGCTTAGTTGTTTTATTACTCTTTGCTGTTTTAGAGGGTCTGCCACGCTTCTCCCAAGTAGATACACATGGAGACTTATTATTACTTATAAATGCCCAGCCTTAGCTTGGCTTGTTTCTAGCTAGCGTCTCTTAACTTAAATTACCCCGTCCATCCTTTCTTTATTTGTGTGTATCTTTTCTTTCCCTTTTATTCCGTGTCTGCCTGTGTGGCTGGGTGGCTGGCCCCTTGTATCCTCCTCTTCTCCTTTTCTTATTTCTTGATTTCTCTTGCTTTCTCATTCCTCGTTTTCTCTTTCTATTCATTCCCTTTGCCTGCCAACCCCTCTGATCCTTTGTCCTGCCTCGCTATTGGTCGTTCAGCTTTTCATTAGACCATCAGGTGTTTTAGACAGGTAAAGTAACACAGCTTCATAGAGTTAAACAAATGCAGCATAAAAGAATGCACAACATCTTTGCACCATTAGAACAAATGTTCCACAGCATAAACAAATAAAATACATCTTAAACTAGTATTCCACAACATACTCCAATCCCTCTCTTATACCTCTTTGCTCCCTTTTTTATATATGGCCTCTTTTTCTTTAACTGTTTTATTGTCTAAGTACATAAATGCAATTTGTTCAGTCCATTCAGTGTTACTTGTATGTATACAATTTCAGTTCTAACCCTTAAAAGCATTTAAACCATTGGGGTATTAATTCCTGAGGGTGACTATTTTGCTCACTCAGTATTAGTTAGTTTTCAATAAATAAAACATCGTTTAAATAAGTACACAATCCACATTTCTTGTCAGAGTTCACAAATGAGAAATGTTTATCTCAGTGACATAACTATTTCATTGTAAGGATTGCAAAGTCCATATCCCCTATTCTATCCAATATATATGTATTAGACCTGCAATCAATTTTCGTAAAATCACTAAAGCAATTTGGAATAAGAAACATATCGTGAATATTTGTCTTTAATTTGAATGGTGGTTTGTGACCTACACATATTTGTACTTACAAACACACACACACACACACAGAGAGACACACAAAAGGTGATGAAAATCCCTTCTGCCAAATCAGCAATGTATTATTATTATTTCCAATTACTTGAAAAATGTAAATTTTGTAAGGTATTCAGACCTTTTATTTAAAATCAATTCAATAAATATTATGACATTTGTGAAAGGAAAAATACAAACTATTCCATCAGTGAATATTACTTGAAGACTTAAATACACATACACAGCTTCATCCTATGAGTCAAGTAAAGCAAAGATTTTTCTAAACTTTTTCTGAGTCTTTAACCCCAAATCCTGTTATCTGGAAAAGAAGGTGGGATAAAAAAACCATTGACATGACTTTGGTCTGGAAACCTTTCCTTAGAACTTTGCATGTTCGCTTAAGACAGATGTTTGGAAGACGTTTTCCAGGCAGAACTAGCTCAAGTGTAAAGCTGTGTCTGGACACCTGTTAAGCCCTTCTGTGCCATCTGCTTACGGGAACATACACATGACCTTAAAATAGCTGCTGCTTTGACAGGTTACTTTCTTAGAACTGAGAGTTTGCCTGCTACAATCCATAAGACGTACAAAGTGACTTGTGTCAGAAGGGCACTGTTGTCTTCAAGTATGATCTTCCTTTTATTTGATGAGCTGCTTCCTGGCATTTGGAAATGACAACGTGTCAGTGTGAGGTTCCTTCAAATAATCTTCCTTAAGTTTTATCAGCTTTGCGGAATGTTACAAAAGGCCGCTATTCCGTTCAGGAAATGTTTGAACTATTGAAAATTTTATGTTGGCCAGGAGTAGAGTCCTTTGCTAAGGTTAGTCAAAAACAGTTCAGTAATGATTTGGGGCAGTAATGGTATTTTTAAATAAAAGAGTTACATAGCTGGTATGTTTTATTTTATACTCAGATTCATAGAATTTTAAGGCAAGATGTATATATTTTAATTACTCCTAGGAATAAAAGGAAATGTTAGGAAATTACTCAAAATAGCAGGAAATTAAATTGAAACATTGGAAATATTAGGTTAATGACTTTAATGCTTCTTTGAACTTTCATATATCATAAATAATAACTTATAACGTAAGAATACATAAATATGAAAAATGTGATTGTTAATATTTGTATGTATATAACATTTTTATGTTTAATGTGGTTGAGATGACTGACTCAGCTTTGGTCCCATTTATTTGAACAATTTACTCAATGCATGCATCATTTAAAAAAATAATCATGCAACAAGTTACTAGCTGTTTTTTAGTGGATTAATCAGATAAAAACTGTACTTACTCAGAAAAAGTTGGGCTGGACTTCATAGCTAAATTATAAAGCTGTTTGGGAAGTGCAAAAAAATATAGTTTATAGTTTGTCATTATATACCTGACATATTTGGACTCGATGAGTATTGATGCTAAAAATGTCAAACATCATTTTCCAGAATGCATTTTAACTATAAGGGAATTATGTCTGAAATATTAGTGAGTTGGCAAATACCTCAGTTCATGTTTTACTTCTTCCCAGAGGGTACTTGGTGAAGACCCCATCACAATTGCTTGTGTTTTTATGGAAGTCAGCACTCAATCACAATGACATCAGACCGTTACACTTTATTAACATAATTTTTATTCATTCTTTGAGAATTTCACATCATACACACCAATATCATACTCATTTCTCAGTCCTTCCATGTTCACCATTCACCCTTATAGTTTTCTCCCCAAAAAAGAAAATTAAAAATAAAAGACAAGACAAAACAAACCAAGAAACCACTTCACTCCTCTATCTTTCTGGCTTCTCTATCACCTTCATTCCTCTCTATCACCTTCATTTTTCTTAGTGACCTTGGGAGATGTGGTGTGTCTTGCATTATACCCTTTTGCCCAAACAGTTGTACTTGTAAATGTTCATGGCAGTGAGTCATTTGTCAAGTTCAAGGCCTCTGGCTCCTGGTATACCATCAATACTGAACCCTCACTGAAACTTCTCTTGCCCCGTGTCCTGGAGATCCTGCTGCAGTGATTCCTCAGGGCCAGTTCTTTCAGGTGCTCCAGCAGGTCCTAGATAGGTTAGAGGGTGGGGAGCGCCAACTCAGAGCACTGAATCTGGGCCTGGGTGAGAGCTGAGTGGCACAGTCCTAGTGCCCAGCAGGGCTGCTCCCCTCAGGTAAGGGTCTGGGCCAGCTCTCCCGCATGCATGCTGAGGTTTGGGGCTAGCTATCCCATGCCATGTCACTGGGACCAGTTGGAGGCAGGCAGCTCTCTGGTGCTCAGAGCACCACGGCCAACTCTCCCACAGACCCCATGGAAACACAGGCCATGGACATCAACACAGATCCCAGCTACAGTAGGACCATGGACCCAGAGATGGCCCTCAGCCACAGCTAGAGCCTGGATGTCACCATGGCCTTTGGTGGCAGTTCAGGCCACTCAGTTCAGTATGGCCCTCAGTAGCAGCATTGCCCACAGACATCAATTATGGCCTCTGGTGGTGGCCCAGTCCCCAAGTATCTTCATGGCTTTGATTGATAACACGGGACACACAGACATCAACACAGACTCTGTCTGTGGCAGGGCCACAGACTCATACATGGCCCTTGCTGAAGCTTGGATCCAGATATCAGATGGCCCTAGGTGGCAGTACAGGCCACCCATATCAGCCTGTTCCTCACTGCCATCAAGTCTTTCGTTCTGCTTCTCACTACAGTGCACAAACCATTCCACTTATCCTCTCTCTCATTTCTCCACACTGTACCTGTTCATCTTAGTGGTGCCTGCCTCCATTAGTCTATATTTTTAATAAATGCACCAATGAATAAAAAAGATTGTTACAATGAAACTGAAAGTTAAAAAAAAAAAAGCAATCCTGGTGAGGTCTATGTGAGAGTTATGGAGTGAATGGAAAGAACATAAAATCCAGAGGCAATGCTTGACCACAAGGACACATTACCTCCTAAACAAAGCAGGCCAGCTACATGTATAAACTCACAATGATTATGACACCATATACAAAAGCCCAAGCCAAATCAAATCCCAGCTTGGAGAGTGGGCATACAATTCTAGCCCTAGCCATGGAACTACTGGCAATTAGCTGCTAGGAAAAAGAAAAATTTTTCTCTAACAGTGTAGTCCTGTTAAGATAATGAGGATAAAGTGGAAGATTACACATTCAAGAATATTTAGACAGCATAAATTGATCTTAAGGGGTTAAAGACAGATACACACATAAACACACACACCTCACACACATACAACATGGCATGCCAAATTGAGTAAGTAGGGAAGGTGCCGTGGATCTGGGAAGAATTTTTCAAATATTGTTTTTAAAATAAAAAGGCTATACATTAAAATTGTATATCTATATTTAAAGGAAAACATTCTTAGAACGTTACCCATAAATTAGAAATTAATGAGTAATTGGATAAAATCCATGATATAATCTAATTTATAATATAAGGACTCGTCTTTATATTACTTTTAAATAATAAAACAATAAAATAATAAGGATAAATAAATTGAAAATAAGCATGGAAACATATTCAGTATTACAAACAATTTCTAATCAAGCAACTTATATTGAAAATAAAACACAGTTATTTTTCCTGATAGTTTCCTCAGAGTTATTAGGTAAAACTTACCCTGAAACACTACTCATCAGAATAAATTATTCCAGGATGATTAGGTAAGGTTTTGGTCTAACAGTTCAAAATTTTGCAATATTGTCTTAAGAAAATAAGTAGATTACTACCAAAATAGGTGTAACAAGGTAGCTTTCATGCTAATTGTTATCGTACTAAACTTTTTGAGGTATCCAAATCACAAAAAAATAGAATAACTATCTGTAATTATTAAATTGTAAAATAGAAAACCTTAAACTAAACAGAATGGGTGACTTACCTTATTTTAGAAAGTAAATTAACCTTGCTTTTGTATTTTATTTCTTTTAAAAAATAAAATTCATGTATCACAAAAACAACATTGAATTAAAGTAAAATATTTAATGGAATTAGTTCTTACAACTCTGTAAAGTTGCAATAAGTTTCTTGTGTGTTACTAATTTTCATTAATGGTTGGGATGCATTTGTATTCAAAATTGTTTGGTACATAAGTTCAGATATGTTGACTGTATTTCTCAAATCTCACTTTGTGCTGATTTGCTTACTTTTTTAGCCTAGCTTATTATCAGGTTGTAAACAGAGTGCTGAAAACCTTCCAGTATGATACTGATTTGTATGTCTATTCACATTGTGTCAAAATCTAGTTATATATTTTCACACATATGTTAAGTCAATAATTACACTGACTGAATACTATTTACACACTCACACACGCAAAATGATGCATTATTTAGATAAAGTGAAACATCGTTCTATAGAGGACCTTTCTCTCTAATACTTTTTCTTTAGGCCTGTTTTTACTAATATCATTAAGCTTTATGTTGTTTTGTTTACTGTATATAAATACATCACATATTATTGTGTAAACTTTTCATTCATATATTTTTCTTTGCAAAGCATGCAGCTGGATTTGAGTTTTACTTTACTCCTGTATGACAATCTTTTATTTAAAAGTTCCAGTTCATCTTTATTTTTAATGACTTATTTTAATTTAATTGTTTCTCTTATATTTTCTCTGTTTACGTTTTTTTCCTGAGATATTGATTCCAATTTCTTGTGTTTCACACTGGCCAAGCATGGAATGTCTGTATGCAACATCTACGCTTTTCATGACAATTTGTAAATATCATGTACATTCTTAACTTACGAAAGCCATTGTACACCTTTCTTCATTTTAGAAAAAATATACCTATAATACAGGTATTTCACTTTTCAAAATCTGATCTATGTAAATAATCAGTTGAGAAAGTGATTATAAATTGTTGTCCCACAATATATGTGAAAGACTGATTCTATGAACTTTTTGCAGATACTAAAATCCATGATCCTCAAGTCCTTCATATAATAAACTAGCATGATGTCTGAATATAGGCCCCATGTCTGCTCCATATATTTTCCTGCATTATGTATAACACCTAAAACATTGTAAATACTGTGTAAATAGTTGTTTTACACAATTGCTTTGGGAATCATGGCAGGAAAACATAACCTGCACCAGTTCAGGAGCAGATGGAATTTTTTTCTGAGTATTTTTAACATTTGTGACTCCTTGAATGTAAAATGTTCAGTAATGGCAGAACAATTGAACATGATTTCAAATTACAGTGGACATTAGCAGAGAATTTAATTTTTTATATTCATGTGTGTGATTATAATACAGTAAAAATCATCTGGTAAGGATCTTCTGAGATTTTAATTTAAATAAAATAACACAATATTTTAATTGTTTATAATATGTTAATCATTTCATAAAGATTCAAGGGCAGTCAAGGAAGTGTAAACCACAATATTAATGACTATTGCCTCAGTAAAATAAGTGTTTTTTTCTTTTCTTCATATTCTAAATTCTGTCATGAATATGCATCACTTTACTCACCAATGTGCTTTTGAAAGTGACTAAAAGAAACTCTAAATAATTTTTTTATCATTCAATGAAATAGATTTTTAAAGAATTCTCTGATAGATAATTTTGAGCACATCGAGAAAAATATTCAGAACAGCCAAGCAACTTATGGTGAAAGTGACAAGGTTATAGTCCAACTTTGATGTGTTCATCATTAATGTTTCATTGCTGCTCTGTCTGTCTGAATGGATTGAGATGGATTCATAATAGATGAGTAAATAAAAAGTGATTTTCTCTCTAAATTAGTATAATGACACATTTCCATGATGAATTTTCTAAATCACTTCAGGTTATACCATCCTTTCCACGAGTTCAATTATCTTTGTCATAAAAAGGTTTCTTAGTATAGACAACCTTTACCCACTTGTCATAGTCTAATTTAACTACAAAGCTGTCAACATCCCATTTTGATATGGTGATAAATTGCCTTTCAACTTACTTGAAATTTTTGAAATTAAGAGCTATAATACACATAGATGTAACCTGACCAATTATAAGGAGAATAAAAAACCAAAATAAAATACACATAGTTTTAACCTTGAGTCCTGACAGGCATTTAGATAAAAGATGTGCTATCTTGTGTATTTAAATTTTCTAGGCTCCCTGTGCTCTATGTGGCATGATTAGACTTTTTTTTAACACTTATCATCTATCTTATACTAAATTTGCAAAAAACATATGCTTTCTTTTCTTAGTTCTTCTATAATGTTTTACTCAAACCTGCATAATCTAATGAAGTTTCAATAATAACAGAGATTTACATTAACATTTTCTTCTTATCAATTTGACACCTTTATGTTGATGATAAAAAAATAGTGGGAAAATTCAAACTAAAGTTTACCTTTTAGTCTAAACTTCTCTAGAAAAGGTCCCTAGACTTTATCACAACTGTGAACTGTCTTAAAATTTTAAGTAAGTACTTTCAAATGTATTTTTGTTTTACCACATCATCAACTAACCAAATATCAAAATTTTTGCATATTATAATAAATAGCTTGTAAAACTGGAGAAAGAGGTTCTGGGACTGACTATATTATTTATGTAATTTATTTGAGAGACAGAATGGATAAGTTGAAATTTCTAGTTTTTTAGAAGCCCATTTGTCTTTGGGTTATCAATAATACATTTTCTTATATTGAGTTTGTTTGTCCATCTTGTTTGATTCTGCTTTGTTTTTAATGGAATTTTCCAGGTGTCTCATGCCTTAAATCCTGGTACTTTTGAGGCAGAGGCAGGCAGATCTCTGTGAGTAAAAGGTCTTTGAGTTCAAGAGCAGCCTGGTCTACATAATGAGTTCCAGTTCAGCCTGGACTTATAAGTAAACCCTGTCTCATAACACACACACACACACACACAAATCGGTATTTAATATGTACCAATCCCCTCCCACAAGAACACATTTGTTTATACATTATAATTTCTGTTGTTTCCAATGCTGAATTAGTGTCTTAGGAAACAATATAATAGTTTTGTAAGAAAAGCATATATATGCCTAATTATAATAACACATGCACACGACAGATAAATAGATAGATAGATAGATAGATAGATAGATATAGATATACATAGTGTGTGTTAGTATAATTTATAATTTGATGTTACTATTGTGGGTTTTTTAATTCTTCAAGCTATAACCTTTTGTCCTTTTCCCATTGTTTTACTTTGAGAATATTAAAAACATAGCCAGACATTTCAATTCCTCCATGCTGTCTCAAGTTTTAATTTGTGCAGTTTTGTATCTCACTCCCTGCCCCTTTTTAACTCATTTGCTTCTTCACAACAGCTCTTGACTTAAAGGGGGGTTACTTTTACTTGCTGTATAATTAGCCTAGCATACAGTTTAATTTCAAATATCTCTTATATATCTTAGTCTGCTTCTCCAGCAGGGCAGCGGGTCGGGGGTTGTGATTGTTTTTAACAGCTTATTGGCCATTTTGTATTTTAATGCACCTACATTTTTATTTCTTAGTCATACCTATATAATTTTGCTGGTGAATTTTCAGTTTTAACCAATTCCCTGGGAATGCTTCCCAGTTTATCTACATTGTACCTGTAGCTTATTTCCCTTTGTTGGCAAAACACTAAATTGGAAGGCATATAAAGTAGTTTGCTATTTCTTAGAACATTCTCTGTATAAGTTGGCTCTATATGTGCTGTTGCAGAGTACATTTCTGCAGTGAGGTCTCCTGAGAAACATCATTTGAGAAACTCAGTTGAAAATAGCAATAACATAAATCCAAATGTCTCCAAATTTTTCCAAGGAAAATTTCCCACATGATTCACAAAAGACAAGATGCTTTTCCAGGCAATGTCAGAAGTCAACAGACTAAAATATGGAATGAATGGTTTTGTTTGACTGAAAATTCAAGGATGTAGTAGGATTTAGGATGGGATTATTCAAGTGATGCTATCATGAACTTGGGTATCTTCTATTTTTCTTTTATAATTCAAAACTCAGAATCAGTCTGTGTTAGTAGGAAATAGTTAGAACTGCCTTAGTAATAATATCTATATTCAGTAAATGAAAAACAGACATTTTCTAAGAATATCTTTCAGAAGCAAAGAAATAACCCTTAGTCTCCTGAAAAATATTAAACTTCAAATCAAAATGAAGTCATAGTTGGAGGAGTCCAAAATCAATAGGCAAGATTACTCTTACAAAAATGGGTCCTAAAGATGGGTTAAATTTCAGTTTCTCTTGGTACTAATGACCACCTGTACTTAGAAAAATTTCTGATCAAGATGCCCTAGGTTAATAGTATAATGAAGTGGATACAGCGATGATTGCAAATCATCAATGCCCATTTCTAGGCTTAATCATCACAATCGTTCCCTGAAGAAATACATAGGGAAAGTAGATTCCCTGTTGGCAAGCTGTGATGACCAACATGTGTTTCTAAATATAGCTGGAAGACAAAGAAAGACAATGACAATGTTCATAGTTTAGCCTTAAGTTTAACTAATTGATAGAATTTCTTAACAAGCAAAAATTCATGTATTCAATTATTCAATTCCCCAGTACCTAAGCAGATACATTCATAGATAAATCTGCAGGTCAGTACTTTATATTGATAAACATTTCATCTATTGCTGGTATCTGTACCACCATAGGTTTCATAGCTTAGCAGTTCAATTTCTCCTCAGATCAGTCTTATTAAAACTTTAAATACAACTTTCATATAAATTGACCCTTAAGTTGATCAGAAAACATTATCATTCTTAGGGATAAATGACAATAATTTATTTCAAATGTATATTAATAATATATGTTTACTGACAAGATGATATTTTAACTGCTAGCAATTCAATAGGAAAGAAACAGCCTTTTCTTCTTTTTTCAATCTAAAACATGAATTGGTTTATGATTATAACTCTTAATGAGTACAGATGAATATAGATGCAAGCTAGAGGGAAAATTCCTTTTTACCAATAAAAATAAAGTAATTATATATTATAACCTTATGGTGAAAATCTATTTTTAGTTAAGAATCACCTAGTCCTAGACAAGTTTAATGCTAGCTTCATTCCTTTTGACTCTCAATTTCTCCTGGAAGATAATCTGCTCCAGTGTGTTGACACATGTACAATCTTCCTTAACATTTGAAAAGCAAAACCAACATCTGTTTTCAAAAGACATTTACGTCATTAGTATGTAACTATTGTTAATATTTAGCATTCCCTCTGTTAGTAAGCACTATGTATAATCATTGGAACAAAATGAAGATAAAGGCTATTGATATTTCAGTGAGAGAGAACATGGGATATTTATCTTTCTGAACTAGAGTTACCTTTCTCAGTGCAATTTTTTAGAGATACATCCATTTACTTATACATTTCTTAATTTTACATTGTTTTAAAAGTGGATAAAATTTCATTGTGAATATGTTCTACATTGTCATTATCCATCCCTGAGTTAATACATATCTAGTCTGATTCAATTCTCTTGCTAATGTAAACAGAGCAAGATTGAACAAGGATGGACAAATGCCTCTCAAGTAAGATACAGCAACCTTTGTGTATATGCCTTGATATAGCTGTGTAGCTGAATTGCATTTCTACCTGGGGAACCTCTACACTGATTTTTATAGTGACTGAACCAATCTACATCCCCACCAATACTAAATAAAGGATCGTCTTTCCCCATATCCTAACCAGCATTTGCTGCCATTTGATTTCTTGAAGATGACCATTCTGACTGGAGTGAGATGAAATCTCAATGTAGTTTCAACTCGCATTTCCCCGAAGGCTAGTAATGTTGCATACTTTTTAAAATCATTTATTAGCAATTTGCCTTTCTTCTTTTGGGAATTCTCTATTCCATTCAGTGCCTCATTTTTAAACGATTTATTTATTTTTATACGAATGCAAGTGTATTTGTGCCTATAGAGGTCAGAAGAGGGCATGGAATCTCCTGAAACTGCAGTTCTAGATGATTGTGAGACACCATGTGGGTGTGGGAACTAAACTCGGGTACTCTAGAACAGTCAGTGCTCTTAATCTCTGAGCTATCTTCTCCAGTCCTGATGGCTCATCTTTGATTGTTTCGGGTTTTAGTTCTTTGTGTATTGTATATATTAACAGTCTATTTGAAATGGAAGTAGAAAATATTTTCCCCATTTTGTGGTCTGACATTCAATTGAAATTTCTTTGCTACACAGAAAATTTTTGGTTTCATGAGATTGCATTGTCATATTTTATGATACTTGGTATTTGTTTATTATATTGGTTACAAGTTGTTATGGATAATGGTCTGTGGAAAAAAGCTAAACAAAGGAGATTAGATTCAGATCTTGTTTTGAAAAGAAAAAATGGAAAATTCTGTGAAATAATGCTCCTATACGCTGTAAAGATTTGTCACTCATTTTGATTTAATAAAAGATTGATTGGCCAGTAGCCAGGTAGGAAGTATAGTTGGGGCAACCAGACTCTGAGAATTCTGTTTCAAGTTAGATGCAGAAAAACCAAGATGAGAATGTCTTACTGAGAAAAGGTACCAAGCCATGTGACTACACATAAATAAAAACTATGGGTTAATTTAAGTTGTAAGAATTAGTTAATAATAAACTTGAGCTAAGAGAACACACAGTTTATAATTAATATAAGCCTCTGGGTCTTTACTTGGGACTGAATTACTGTGGAACCAGGTGGGACAGAAACTTTTGTCTACAGTCTTCAGGTGTGTATCCTCTAAGGAGACCACCAGGCTCCAATAGATAGTTCCAACTTGTAGTCACATAGTGGTTAAATACACACACAGACACACAAACACAGAGAAAAATAACAAAACCACTAAACAACAAAACTCACCAATACAAAAGGAGACTTGTAGAAGAGTGTAGAGTGCAGTAGATGTAGAAAGAGGATTTGGGGAGGTATAATAATCAGAGTGCATCTTATACACATCTGACATTGTAAAAAAAAACTCTGTTAAATTTTAAAAATGAAGCTTCACATTTTTTTCTGGTACCAATGTGATTTTATTTATAGTTGAGATAAAAATATCCCTATAAAATATTTTACCAAAAATCCTAGGTACAGATAAGGACACTATATTTAAACAGCTTGTTTCTGTCAAAACACCTCATAATTATCTAGTTGCTTACAGGTAAAATGTAATATAAAGATTGATCTGGATAAGCATGAAACTAATTATATGCCCATTCATGAGTTAAAATTATTCACTTAGGCTATGTCATGATATATGAATATTTTATTACCATAAATAACCCCACTCTTTATCACCATTTATCACAAGGAAGAGAAAAAAATTAAGGCTCAGTGATATAAGAAGGCATTTTCACTAGTTGATGTATCTAAAAGTCAAAGAAAATGACTCTAAAATTGTTTTTCTTATTATTATTAATGGTGCAGTTCTTTCTTTAAACCAGTGCTTATGGGACAGTCCGGTGGGAGCTCTTGATTAAAGTCAAGATGGTACGTTCAGAAACTGTTTTCATTTGACTAGTGAAGATCTCTGTTGTCACTTAATTGAATAGGAAGATTAGAAATCCTTTTTATTTGGTGGGGAGCATTAAGTAATTTATTATTTTTGTTTTCTGGTTGGGTGAATATGGGTGTCTCTGTGCGTATGAGGGCTGAGGCTCTTGATCTAACAGGAGCTGGAGTCACAGCCTGGGAAGTCAGCTCGGATCCTCTACAAGAGTAGTGGTCACTCTCAATAACCAAGCTGTCTCTCCAGCCCCAATAAGCAACTTATAATGATAGACATCCAACCTTTCAGGACTTTAAAGAATCTTAATTAAGGCAAACAATAACAATATGAGTAATCTAAGCTTTCTCCATTTAGTAGACATGTACTATACAGTTGGAAGGCACAGTCTAGGTTTAAATTTAGCAACCTCAATGTTTTAATAACTTTTAAAATAACATGAGTCTTTAAAGTTTCAAAGTCTACCTCTAGTGACATACTTCCTCGAACAAAAGCCACACAAAAGCCTCGAACAAAACTCCCCACATAGTGTCATCTACAGGAGAATAAGGATTCAAATGCCAGACCTTATGGGAGACATTCTCATTCAAATCACAACAGCACATCAAATTTGAAGTATTCACCAAGATTACTTTAGTTGTAGGGTGTAGGGTAGATCTTATGATGGGATATGAAAATAAATATTAACTAGGAAAAGAATGTAATTTTTATACAAAAAAAGAGTAAATAATATAAGTGATCAAGTACTATTTGTGAACAAAAGAATATGTAATACAGCTGCAAATCTGAGCTGCTAGACTTTACTGGAAGCCATTTGAAAGTTCTACTGAGGACCTAAAATTGTTAACTGCAAGCCAATAAATTATATTGCATATATATGCATATATATATAATTAGTTTTCCTAGATTTATTTGTGATTTGTTTTAATTTTTCTTGTCTTTTTAGTCTTGATCTGATCTCATTTCTCCAAAATGCTTTCTTTTGTTCACAAGAATATTTCATAAGTTTCATGTTCAAAATAATCATCATTATTCTTTTTTGGGGAAGGGAGAGGAATGGGTTTATTTGGGTTATACTTCCATGTCAAATTCATCACTGCAGGAAGTCAGGACAAGAACTCAAGCAGGGCAGAAACCTGGAGGCAGAAGTTTCCACAGAGGCTTGCTCCCTACTAAGACTCCAACCAGTGGAGAAGATGCCTAAACTTGCCTTACCCTGTAGTCAGATTGATGAGTACCTTGTTATCATAGAACCTTCAACCAGCAACAGATGAAAGCAGATACAAAGATCTACAGTGAAGCAATGGTCCAAGCTACGAGAGACCAGTCCAAGAGTAGGAGGAGTGATAATATGAGCAAAGGAGGTCAAGACCATGATGGTGATACCTGAGCTAGTGAGAGCTCACTGACTCTGTACTTATAGCAGGGGAACTTGCATAGGACCAAATTAGGCTCACTGAATGTGGGGGAGAGTTGTAAGGTTGAATAGTCTGTGGGGCCACTGGCAGTAGGACCAGGATTTATCCCTAGTGTTTAACTGGTGTCTAGGAGCACATATTCTATTTAGAGGGATACATTGCTCAGCCTAGATATGGGGGTTAAGGTCTTAATCTTACCTCGAAGTGAAGTGCCAGACTTTATTGAATCCCCATAGGAAACCTTACTCTTTCTGAGTAATGGATGGGAGGTGACGTGGAGGGAAGTATAAAGCAGGAGGAGGGGAGGGAGTGGGAATGAGTGATAGCTGTGTAAAATGAGAAAGAAAAGATTATATTAAAAATTCTTAATAAAAAATAAATAAAAATTTATTTGCTAATAAAAAACTGGCTAAACAAATGCTGGAAAGAAACAGAGGAAACAGTTTTAAGACATACTTATGTAAGTGTTTAAATAACTGTATCACATCACATCTCAGTTAAAAAGTTGAGTGTTACAGATTTAAAAGCTATGGAAAATAATGGAATATTTATTTGTGTTAAGATTGTGACAGATTGTATAGACTAGTAATTTTTCCATATGTTTCAGAAGGATTCTAAGCATCACGTGAAGAGATAAGCTGTGTAACAGTGGCATTAATAATAATCACCATTATTCTAAAACAGAAGCATGTGAAAGAAACTACCTCATTTTTCTGAAACTGGTCATCATAAAGTGTTAAAAATATGTAATATGTAATACAGCTGCAAATCTGAACTGCTAGACTCCACTGGAAGCCATTTTAAGCCTTCACTCAGGACCTATTAAAATTGTTAACTACAAGCCAATAAATTATATTACATCGATTTCTATAAAAAATGAATCACAATGTGATACCAACCTATCAAGAAGTCATAGGAGGTGTTGGAGAGATAGATCAGAGGAACCAGATTCAGTTCCCAGTACTCAGGTGGTAGTTTACTAATGTCTGTAATAGAGTTCCATGGGATCTGACACTCTCTTCTGCATTTTTCTGTTACTGCATGCCTGTGGTGGACAGATATACATGCATGCAAAAATACTCATATGCATAAAAATAATTAAGTCTTTTAAAAGGTATGGGCTATTTCATGTAGGCATAGCAGTACATTAATAAATTCTTATGCTACTGATATATTGTAGTTAAAAAATAAATAATGATAGTAATAGTAAAACTATGTATGCTATTTTTTTTATATATATAAACTGTTTCAGAAGGCTAGAAACAACCCAGATGCAGTGGGAGACATTTGTAATCCTAGCACGTTTGAAGCTGATACAGGAGGATCATGAGTTTAAGGAAAGCTTGAGCCACATAGTAAGATCCTGTCTCAAAACAAATCAAGAAATGGAAGAAGGCTACATTACTCACCTTGGGGGACAACTTTTTTTTTTAATTTTTTTTATTGTCAGTACCAGTGCTGATTGAAGTTCCACATGCAAATAACAGGTTTGACTTTCTACATATCATGAAATTTTAAGGTTCATATCTTAAAAGTACATTTAAGGTATCTAGAAAACCATCACCAAGTCCAACTAATTCTCCAACACTAAAGAGTTCTTACTACAGGTTACAACTGTTTATTTATGGACATATTATTTCCCTTTCTGTATGACTTAACGTATAATTTGAGACTTAAAAATGGAGGGCTTGATTTAATTTGTTTTTATTTCAACTCCCTGTATTTGTATGAATTTTTATTCTAAACTACTCCTTACCTAAAGTACAGCTAATAGTTCTAGTTTGGGAATAAAATGTGCGTGCGTGTGTGTGTGTGTGTGTGTGTGTGTCCCTTTTACTCGTTATAGCCCTGGATACTCCTTCTTTTAAGCAAGATATTACTTCTCAAATTCTAAAGTACACAGATATCACTAAAAATAACTCATGAAACTTTATGTCTCTATCCCTGTAAATTCTAGAGATTCCCATTCCACAGGACTAGAGAGGCCAAAATTTTGTATTGTGACTTGCCTTGCTAGGTGGTTTCATACTGTGGATTCAATAGATTGTACTTTTAAGTAGTTGTAACTTTGCCACTTTACCTATACTATAGATTTTGGATAGTTGTATGTGTCAGTGACAAATAACTGAACTAAACAATCATAAAGGAGAAAAGCTTATTTTGACTGACAGTTTCAGAGGCTTCAGTCCAAAAGCAGGTCATCCCTTGCTTTGAGCCTAAGCAGTAGGAGTATGTGGTATAATCTGCTCAGAAGTGATAAGGGGCTGAAAAACAAAAGAGCTACCCAGGACACATCCATAATGTTCTACTTCCTACAACTAGCCTCCACCTCATAATGATGCTATTACATTATGAATAAATCAGGAGATGAATCATTGATTTCAATGATACCTTCATGATGCAATCACTTCCTAATGATTGGATCCATCAGCTGAGGACTAAAGCCTCAACACAGAACGTTTGGGGAAACACTTCGTGTCCAAACCATAATGTTTCTGCTTGATGTTATGCTACAACTTTATATAACTACTGGTAATTATCTAATTTACATCAGCCATTGTGAATGACTAGGAAATTTCTGTTGAGAGAGTCTGAAAAACTGTGTGCCTTACCGGAGTCTGATTGATCAGTGGAAGCATCATCCCACATTGAGAGCTGCTATTTTATGCTATTATAGCTAATTAAATGATCTCATTTATAGTATGTACTGACATAATTCCTGAAAAATATCCTTTCCAATGGTAATATTCTCAACTCGTTTAATTACACTTGGGCCATAACCCAATTCAAAGCCATGTCTACAAAGGTTGGCATTTAGTCAACTAAACATTTGAATGCTTCATTGTTCCTAAAGCGGAAAGCAAAAGACTAATTTCCCTAACTTGTAATTGCAGGTACAGGTTTTGTTTGCAGTCTTCCAAAAGAAAAGTGTCTCAGTGAAGGAAAAATTAAATGAGAGGGTTAGGAAGGGTATTTGAATCCTCTGTCTTTTTCTATCCTACTTTAAAATCCGTCTTTCTTAAGAGGGGAGACTAAATTATAGGGTGTCTTTCTCATAGTAAGTAGCTCAGGGGGTTGGAAGAAAGCAAAAGAAAACTGTCCAAACATAGTCATTAGGTCATCTTAAGTATTTTTCAGTAAAACTGCGAACAGGTAAGATTCTACCAGGGGAAAGGATAAATAAAATATCTAGGGATAAAATAATTACATGCTGTAGTCATGCACTAGAGATAACCAGATTTTTCCTATAGGTCTTTCACCTAATTCTTTAACTGAAATTATTTGTATTTTTGCTTTTTCTGTCAGAGAATAGTTCCCAGCATGTAATCTGACAAATCCTCTCTGAGGAGTCTGAACACTAATTAGCCAACTACATTGAGGGCCTCTTAAGCCCTGCAGTGTGGACACAAAGGGGACCTTGCCTTCAGATATAACAAGTTATCCATCAGGAAAGACTGGCAAGAAGGATTTTTACATAGCCATCTTATTTGGCTGGTTTTTTACTTTATAAACTTTACTGTTAGTCTGTAAAACTTTCCATATAAAATTGGAAGCTCTCGCTTTATTTACTTTATCTTATGTGTACCAGTGTTTTGTCTACACATTGTGTGCCTCGTACCTGAAAAGGCCAGAAGAAGGTACAAGATCCCAGGAAACTGGAGTAACAGAGAGTTAAGTTTGAGAACTGCGATTTGAGTGTTGGGAACTGATCAGAGGTCATCTGCAAGCACAAGTTCTCTTAAGAGTTGAATAATCTCTTTAGTCCTAGAACCTCTTTTTCATGACTTTTGATTCCTTTCTCTATTTCCTGAAATTTCATCATGTTCTTTTTGTTTACTAGAACGCCTCTAAAACCAACTCTTAAAATATCAAATTCTTACTGACTGTAGCAGATCATCAACTAATGCTTTGGAAAAGTAAACATACAATATCTACTGTTAATTAAGCAGAGGCCAGAATACTTTTCTGTAGGTACTTGATAATGAATGTTTGCTTTGGTAAATACTATGATCTGTCACAGATATCCAGTGTTTCTATTCTCATTCAGAAGAGACCATACATAGTATTTAAACAAATCAATATGGCTTACTCCTGGGAAACTTCATTTATAGATCCTCAGGCCATCTCATATAATTTTGATATTACAAATAGCAGTCTTCTGATTGTATTAATATTCATAAATGTAGAAATAAATAATTCTTGGCATTTAGATTCTACAAAAACTAAAAAGTAGGCCAAATTTGAGTTATCAAATATGGTTTACTGGTCCAGGTTGAGAGGTGAAAATTTCTTTAGTGTTCTTTTCCTACAATATAAGTCTTCCTACAATGGTTGTAAGAAAATTAATCTTCCATTATTTTATAAATGAGGAAGCTATGATGCAGAAATGATATATCAATGCAAAGAAAGAGGGCTGACTAAATGGATTCTGGGAACCGACTATCTGTTACACATCCAGTAGTATTTTCTCATGCCTATAATGTACTTTATACTAGTCTTCCATCTTTAATTGACAAAATTCCAGTCACCAAACCAAACTCCAATGAAGAAGACATTTTTGACCTTTTTCAAGCATTATTATTTAAAGTATACATATTAGTAGGGTATATCATGATAATTTGAGTGTGTGTTATTTAATGAACAATATAGAGTACTTTTTATTTACATCTCAATTTTAATTTTTTATTTACATATGTTTTATATATGTATATATATATATATTTATGAAATACAGGGTGAACAGTATGTGTATAAATATGTACTGATCTAATCAGGATAAGTTATAATTCCATATCCTTGTGGTTTTGGGTGGTTTTGTATCGATGAGTCATATTCTACAATACTTTCCTTTGGAAGGAAATTTATCTAAACTAGGATATCTCAAAATGTTCTAGGAACACCAGGAGAGCTTGTTAAAAACACAAGTTGCTAGGCATATATCCACATAGTCTAAGTTCCATGGAGTTAGGGAAGAATCGAGGATTTCTGTTTCCATCATTTAGTGAGATATAATTCATATACCATAAAATTTACCATTTACTGTATTATTTAGCTTTAGCGTCTTTATAGACTTGTGCAATCATCATCCATGACTAATTCCAGAAGAGTTTCCTCAGTCTAAAAAGGAAATTTCTAACAAGTGTACCTTCCCTGACTTTTTGTGTGTCTAAATTTTCTTATTTAGCTTATCTTATATAATTTGAGTAATATTACATGACTTTTTATGTCTACCTTCTTTCATTTGATATCAAGTCAAGGATTGTTTCATATTTATTCATTTTGTAACATGAATTGTCATTTATTCTTTTTCTGAGCAAATATTGCTGTTTCATGTCTATACCACAGTTTGTTTATTCATTCATTGCCTGACAAACCTATTATTATTTTGTTCAAATATCATGAATAATGCTACTATAAATATTCTGTCCAAGTTTTGATACAAACGTGAATTTTTCAGTACCCTTTAGTATGAACCTAGGCATGAAATTTCTGACTACTATGTTAGCTCTGCATTTAAGTTTTCCAAAATCAGATGCACTGTTTTGTCTTTTCACTTACAGAGCATAAGAATCCCAATTATTCCATATCTTCATTAATACCTGTTATTGCCTGTCTTATAGATATATTATCATCTTAGTGAATACAGAATTGCATTTTTTTCTGGGTTCAGTTTGTATTTGACTAGAGAAGAGTGAGGACAGGACAAAAAAGGAGGGGATTAATGTAAAATCAGAGGGGCAAGACAGAGATCAGACCACACACGAAGAGCAGGTCTGTGTAAAATACCCTGTGATTCTGAGTGGTATATAGAGATACTCTGGAGTTTGAGTTCAGAATAATTCACATGTTAATAGGATCACTCAGGCTCAGATATAGGTAGTAAGTGATGAAAACACAAAAATTGCAAACAAGAAAACATATGAATATACATATCATGAAATACTGAAGTTTCCAGATTAAAATATTTCATCTAATTAGATTAACACTAAGCATATTTTTTAAGAATATACTACATTCTCTTAAACAGTAATTCTCAAAGGTCATATTAGACAGTAATTCTTAAGGTCACCTTTATAACCTGCTTAAAGTGTTACAAAAAAGTTGTAGCAATGTTATAATGTTAGGAACTTTCGGTATTTCATTTTTGTCTAAAAGAGATATAGTTCCAATAAGGCAATGACCATACATAACAACTGAAGACTGAATAGTGTAGGGAAAACCAATAATTTTGTGTTCTGACTTCACTAATTTTAGCTTTAAACATTTGCCACTAATTTATGTGAACATTATTTACAAAACATTATTAATAGAATTTGTTCTATTTCAATGTTGTAGTCAAACTTAAATAAAAAATGTATATAGGAAAATGTATTCTAGGAAGTGCCAAAATTATATTCAAGAAAAAAATTTGAGATGCTGTCCTTTGTTCTGTGAATGTCTGTCTATCCAACACCTCATCCACAGAGCACAGAGTATTGTACGTTTGCAGAAACTCCAACTTTTCCTTCAGGTCACAAGTGACTCAAATACTATTTGCTCTGTGTACATGAACTCAGTGAATTAAAAACAAAAAAAATTCCTTGATTTCTTGACTACTAATAGAGCTTGCTGTAACATCAAAGAAATGCTTTGAAATGCATCATTATTTCTTACCTCGTTTGTAAAGGGCATTGCTAACCAACTTTATATTTACTACTACCTTGAAGATTTTGTGTTCTTACATGTCTTACTAAATATGGCTATGGGCACAACATTGACTCTAGTTGTAAGTACATTTGACCTCCAATAGGAAAAAAATAAACAAAAAAATGGCTTATGTTTGTTAAAAGGAGATAGCATGGCAGAAGCCCCATTCCTACCCTCTACCAAAGGGCTATGACAAAGACAACTTTGAAATCAACGTTGTGTGATTTTCTTTTAAGAGCTTTTATTATCACCTTTAGATCTCCTTGAGAAAAAAATGCTCACACACTCTCTTACAATAGACTCAGAGAATAGCCTTGATTCAATGAACAGAATGCCAAAAAATAATAAACCTGCAATTTTATAACTCTATGTAGTGGGAGCTGTGGGCTGTGTTCCTGCCGCCCCAGCTCCTGGTCGCCTGGCTAGCTTATGCCCCGAAATAACAACACACAAACTGTATTCTTTTAAACACTGCTTGGCCCATCATGTCTAGCCTCTTCTCGGCTAACTCTCGCACCTGGACTAGCCCATTTCTAATAATGTGTGTAGCACCCCAAGGTGCACTTACCAGGAAGATTCTAGCCCACATCCATCCTGGGTCGGAGCTTCATCGCATCTGCCCCAGAGAGGAGAGCTATCGAGTCTGAGCTCACTTCCTCTTCCTCCCAGCATTCTGTTCTGTTTACTCCACCCACCTATGTTCTAACCTATAAGGGTCAAGCAGTTTCTTTATTTTTTTAACCAATGACCTTCCTCCATCAACTCTATCAGTACAAAACAATTGAGTTTTGAATACCTATCCATGCTGTGTAACTGGTTGAGAAAAATCATTCTGAATTCCTGATGGAGAATTTCTATCATATTTTTTTCATGCACTGATATATTTAAGAGTCTTTCATGGGGTTCTAGCACTTTATAGTCTATGTTATCTTGTATCAGCAACATATGTAATACTATTCATATTTCCTGTTACGACACCTATATAAAGTCCATGTCTCACAGTTGTATATCAAACAGAGTAACACAACATAGATCTGTTTGACACATATGAATTTCATGTTTGTCTCATATACTTTGGTCAAACATTCACAAACGTTGTAGTACTCCATAAATAACAGTCCAGAAGCAAAATTCACATGGCCTGTCTAATATTTTGAGCTCAATTTATACACTACAGAAGTGCACATTGCTTTTCAACATTTTACATTTTATTTGGCACCCTGTATTTTTAGAGTTGAAGTGCTACCTTCCTCAAAATCCAAAGCTGCCTGAAGGTGAAAGAAAAGGCTTTTCTAGAAGGTGCTCTTAGTTTTCCAACAAATTAAAAAATATCATTTGCCAGGACTTTCCTAGACTTCTCTGCAGCTTACATTGTATTTTCTTAAGAATTGTGTTAAGTCCTATAATGACCCTAGTAGGCAGATTATATTGTTGCTTGTTTCACAGTTAATAAAACTGAGACTTCAAGATGTTAAATAATGCCTAAGCTTTCAAATTTAGCACTGGTGTATTTAGAATTTGAACCTGGCTAGTCCCAGTTCCTGACAGATGCTTCCCAGCACATTCAAAATTATAATGAAAGTAAAAGTTTGAGATTTGAAAAGGGGTACTCAAATCTTTTGAAGAGTGCCTACTATGCATTATGAATCCTAACAGACAACATCAACAATCTTCCTTCCTGTATCAGTCCTACTAGTGAAAGACCAACATTACTCCATTTTATCAATATTGCTTAAAAAGTTAGGCTAATAATTGTTAACATTAGAAAAGTAAGGAGCTTTTCATTACAAATTTGGTAAGGGAAAAATGCTAGATGTGGGTTCCCATCTACTCACTTGGGCTAGATGCTCATTCTGCTCACATACCATATCCATTCTCAAACAAAACATAATATGAAAAACATAGTTGTTTAAATTGTGTTGTTCGTTTCATTTTTATTCCTTTTAATTAGCATTTATTAATTGTACAAAATAATGGGTTCCCTGATGGCATTGCATGCATGTGTATAATATCCTCTGAATATCTTCAGTTCCCTATTGGCATATCCTGCTCTGCCCTCTTTATGCTCTTTCCAGATTTTTGGATTGAGAGAACAAGACACTAAAGGGCTTTAGGTCAAACAAAACGTACTTCTGTCTTTCTAATATTTTCAAGCCACGGTGAATTCCTTTTAGCATCATCTTGAATTACCTTTTTCTTGAAACTTGAGTAACACTGCTAGCATTTTGAAAGGCATCGATACAAATGCATATTATATCATAAGAATAGACAACTAGAGAAAGCATATAAGATAAAGTACCTACACACAGGCTGTAATTGCAGCTGGTAATTAAACTGAAGTGTTTCAATTTCTCAGTCAGCTCATCAGTGACACTGGAAAATAAACAATTTGGAAGTGAAACCCTTGGGAGCAAACAATAGTAATTAATTGCATTTTCCAATGGAAAAAGGTTTCTCGAAGTCTGTTTGGAATGACCTCTTGAGTAACATACCCAGTGATTTACACTGTGAGCAGAGGGCGGGGTTCATAACCAGACCTGATAGGACTTGAATATTCATGACATTTCCAGCTTGATTTAGATTTCAAACCCATGTCTTCTGTCAAATTTATTGCCTTCTAGGTTAAAAATGAAGGCAGATTTATATTCTGAAGTATTCATCACACAATGAGATAATCAGCTTGGAAAGATTTTACAATGGTGGAAACACATACTGTGGAGCTAGCTGCTACTAGTTTCTTCCAGCTTGAAATCTCTTCAAGTATCAGAACATTTACTTTTTAGATCTTTGGGAATTGAAATGCAAATATTTATGAATATAAATTTAGGTTCACATCTCATTTTTTTACTAGATTATAATCACACAATCCAGACTATTTCATCACTATTCACTTGCACATAAGAGAGTTGTGTTGTGTATGTATACACGTGTGAGTGTGTGTGGGGGGGAGAGAAATTTTTGATCACATGGAATAGACATCTGTTACTCAACTCTGATATATACTGCTTGATTTAGTGCCTGACCTGAAGTAAGTTTTATCCTTTATGATACCACTTCATTTAGTCAAGTGCTATAGCACTTGATTTCCTTGTTTTCTTATGGGATTCACATGTCCATTGAATTAGATAGGCACGTATAACAGCCAAGGCACCAAAATAAACTGTGTATTATTTGATTTTACCATACAATAAATAGCCTTTAAAACAGCAGTTTAAAAATGATTGTTTGTTAAACTTATGATTGTGCAAGACGGTTTTTGAATCTGGGATGGATCTTCTGGGTTAACCCAGGCTCATCAGGACTCAACAGATGTACACTTCAGCATCTGCAAGTAGCATTCAATTTATTTAAATAGGCTTCTCTATGTCTTCCACTGCACTGGCTCTTTTTTATTTATTTATTTATTTTTATTCTTTTTTTAATTAAGATTTCCACCTGCTCCCCGTTTCCCATTTCCCTCCCCCTCCTCCCACATATTACCCCCTCCCCCCACTCCCCTCCCCCTATCTCCACTGCTCTTCTCCTCCCCCCACTCCATTACCCCTCCCTTTCAATACTAAAGAGCAGTCCAAATTCCCTGCCCTGCGGGAAGACCAAGGTCCTCCCACTTCTATCTAGGTCCAGGAAGGTGAGAGTCCAAACAGGCTAAGCTCCCACAAAGCCAGTTCATGTATTAGGATCGAAACCTAGTGCCATTGTCCTTGGCTTCTCATCAGCCTTCATTGTCCGCCATGTTCAGAGAGTCGGGTTTCAACCCATGCTTATTCAGTCCCAGTCCAGCTGGCCTTGGTGGGCTCCCAATAGATCAGTTCCACTGTCACAGTGGGTGGGTGCACCCCTCGTGGTCCTGACTTCCTTGCTCATGTTCTCCCTCCTTCTGCTCCTCATTTGGACTTTAAGAGCTCAGACCGTTGCTCCAAATTGGGTCTCTGTCTCTATCTCGATCCATCGCCAGATGAAGGTTCTAAGGTGATATGCAAGATATTCATCAGTATAGGATAGGGTCATTTCAGGTTCCCTCTCCTCAGTTGCCCAAGGTACCAGCTGGGGACATCTCCCTGGACACCTGCGAGCCCCTCTAGAGTCAAGTCTCTTGCCAACCCTAAGATGGCTCCCTTAGTTAGGCTATATAATGCACTGGCTCTTTTTGGCTCTACGTCCTTTTAAAATTTTTAGCTGGCATTTCAAATAGTGATATGGGTGGGGATTCCAAGCTCAGAAAGAGACACCTAATTCAAATGAACAAGGACCTTTGGTGACTCTGCTGTTATTCCATTAGTTACTTCAAGGGACAAATCTCAGTACTTGATGAAACACACACACATACACACAAACAACAACAAAAACAGGGTGCTAAGATGCATAGTAATTTCAAGGCCTATCGCCATAACAATGCAGTGCATACACATAGAAGAAATACAAGATAGCTTTTTAATCCTCAGCTCAAGTTTTGGTATTATTTTAGGAACTTAAATGACTATATGTAAATTAATGGGGAAATTATCTGATACAAGGGATAGCAGATACTGATCCTTTTTTAAATGGCTATGTATATTTATTTATTGACTGCACGAAGTTTACACTTTTCTAAATTTTATTAAGACTGCAATCATTCATTTTAAAGGAATTCAATGAGCATGAACCCTTATAGAATAAAATCTAGATACCATGTAAAACATTACAGCGATATGTCTGTCACCTATCTACCAACCCTTCTGTTTAAACATTAAGGAGGAAAATCAAGACTTACCACAGTACAGGACAATTGCTGCCTCTGAGAAGAATAACTAAACATCTTCAAGTATTTTCCCGCATTATTTCTCTCAAGTACCTTAAATGGAAAAGAAGTATTTGTTATTCCTTAATTTGCATTTCCATTAAATATATGCATGCATGAAAGGCATCAAATTGTTATAATTAATAAAATTCTGAAACTTTTCTTCTGTTACTGCCACATAATCCATTTATTTTCCCGTTTTTCTACAGACAATATTTCTAATAACACTCTACCTCCACTAAATAAGACAACTACAATAATGGTGATATGTTTTAGCTACCATTACCCACTTTGATTTTTCTCAATGTCCATTCTTATGGAAAGTTATGTATCCCCAAGCAGACCTCTCATCTTGCAACCAAACAAACAACAGATGTGGACTGTAGGCACTACACAAAGAATTGTATTTGAGCCAGGTGGGACACAAGGCAGATACCAGCTTTGGAACATTGAACCAATGATGATAGGTTCCTTGGATGGGTCCTGATATAAGACTGACAACAACAAGGACTTTCCCAATCCCCAGATTTCAGAATGTCAAGGTAATCATTATGTCACATCGAAGATACCTGGTTTTATTTTATCCATAATGCTCACTTTGAGATTGGGTAAAGGCCATCTAGACACGCATTGTATGTATGTTGGGGCCAATTTCAGAAAAGTCCAAGGAAGCCTTGCAGGACTTGGTTAGAGTATGTCTTAGAAGTTAGGGGCCAGCACAGCCAAGGTAATGGGCTACCTCAAAGATTCAGTATAAGTTTGAGCCTTTAGAGGTCTTTCTCCCAGCCTTGACAGCACTAAACACATTTGGAATCTCTTGCAATGATTTTCTGTTCTATACCAGAGACAGGGTGACTCTGTGTGCTTCTGAATCATTAGTATCCAGTACAGGAAATATCCAAAGGTACATGTTCAGAAGGTGAAAGGTTTGACAAAGCCAGGGTCTCTCATGTCTGGCACAAGCATATATTTGAAAATGTGAAGAAAGTATTTTCTTTAACAGAACATCCTGTAGTGGTGTCCATAATATTCACCCTGTCCCATATGACATCAGGCAGTCTGTGTTGTGGAAGTAAAGAAACTCTCCTTAGAACCTGACAGTGCTCTATCTTCTTGAGATGTCATTCACTCTTCATTCATCTGCTCAGTATGTTTTAACACTTGCAAGATTACTATATATTGCACTCATACCAGGGTCATAGTTCATGCCCTCCAGAATTCTTTTTTGGTTTTCTTTTTTAAAGGTTCTTACCCATGGCCATTGCATATAGGTGGATCTCTATGAACCTAGTCTAATCACGTGAACCAGAATTGAGTCATCTCTTTGTGCCCATCACTTGGCAATGCTTAGCATTGGACTGGGCTCAGACCAAAACTAATTGAAACCATATGTTTTAGGAAGAGACCCACATCTGGGGCAGACATATCTTGCATACGATCCTACCTCTGCCATTTAATGACTTGGACAAGTTTCTTTATTAGCATATTGATTAATACAAACAGGTATTTTAATGTAAAAGTAACCTGATTATGTCATGTCATCCAACTGACCTCCAGAATTGTTTCATTATCTGTTTGGCATTAAAGTATCCTTTCTATACCATTTCATGTCAACCTACAAGTCCTACAGATTGGTTTAGCGTAATGGTTCCATTTCCAATGTATTGATCATGAATATGCATTAATTTGGCAAAAAGAGCTTCTATAAAGAGGTATATTTCTAAAATTTTGTACAGCAAATGAATTTTTACATAAAGCATTTCCATAAGAACTAACCATTCCTTGAGTCATTCATTTAACTCTTCCTTTTATTTTCTTACAATGTACTAATTAATCAGAGACAAATCTGTGATAATATAGCCCATACATTGCATCAGGGCTCAGGCTAGATGAGATCATAATGATTCAGTTTTCAAAGTATTGATTATGGCCATTGAAGAGGCTAAGACATTTTAAAGCCAGCTTGACATTATAATCAAGTTATCAAAAGAGCCCTTAAATTGAATTCTACTTTGGCCTGATTGTCTTTAAAAGCTAGCTCTGATATTAATGCATGGATGTTCACATCTTTAATTTGGAATGAGGCCACTGACACAATAGAGGAGATGAGGTTCCATAATTTTCAAGTGCACACATTCTTTTTCTCATTGATCTTGGATAATAGATCACTCCATTGGCTCCATTGCAACATTTACATTTAGCCTGCCTAATTCAAAACTGGCCAGTAAATGGAATACCTTGACCTAAAGATCACTTGAATGAAGACTCATTAAAAATCCCAAGAGAATATTGTGCTATATTGGTTATGTGAAATGTAAAATTTATTTATTTCTCCAAAATACTATTGCCTTACAGACATTGTTATTTCATAGGCCATTGAAATATTATAAAGCACTATAAACACATATACAGACACATATTCTTTTTTGACTGAACAAAACTCTCTTATCTTTGCTGATTCCATAACCAAAAAACACAGGACACTGGTCATCATAGACTAAGAAAAAGAAATGTCATTACAATTGACAGTCATGGAGTGGCCATTTTGGTGAATCAGAAAAAGAAGAAAAGAATGAATGTGTTAATATGGGACAAAGTAGCATGATTTTAAAAGTAATATTAGTTGCATTAAAATAAACCATTCAAATAACAGCATGCTTGTGCATTCATGAGTGCACACACATATCGTTATATGTGTGTATAGTTTGTAATTGATAAACATGTGTATTATATATATATATATGTGTGTGTCATTTGTAAATAATTTTTGTGATTTAATTTGTTACAAAACCAAATAATTGGCTACTTCACCTTAGAGTTTCTTACGATCAAAAGATTATCATTTTCTTTTTATAACTGAATTAATCGCTTCTTGCCGGAAATAGATTCTAAGCTGGGAAATTTTGTGCATATCTGTATTTTTCCCTAACCTTATTAACTCAAATGGATGAAATTTTACCATTAAAATATTTTAAGGCATAATAGACATATTAGTAAAATTATTATTGCTTCATGAACATTTATATTGATTGCTTTAAAATATGAAATAATCCATGAATTTGCTAAGGTGGCATCTAAAATACTACATGAATATTACAAGATTTGATGAGGTATGTGCAGTATTAACTTTATTTTTGACAGCTATGATGACTGCTTGTAGAGAAAGCCTTCCCCTAAATATAAAGTTGTTAAATTTATTCAATTTAAAGGGAAACATAGGTTGACACGTTACAAAGTACTTACTAATAATTTTAGAAGTTTGACCAAGTAATTAAAATCTTTGTTTATTGCAATGCCCATTCTAGGAGAAAAATTAAGGCTTCAATCTATCTTCATAGCTGAATATGATACTAATTTATTATGTTACCATGCTTTACCTTAACCTAAATTCTGTTTCTGTGCTAAATAAGTTGTTTAAACAAAATAATCTTTAAATTATAAAAATGTTATTTGGTTGTATTTGGAGATACGGCATTTTAATATCTCCTACAAGTCCTACCATGATGATGTTGAAACTGAACTAGCATTTGTTACACAGTCATTTGGTTCACCACTTTCTGTGCTAGAATACCATAGCAAAAAGATGAATAAAGCATGATTCTTGTCCTCAGAGGAGAGGATGTATACACAGAAAATGTGCTGTAGCGCATAAGTACTACAGTGGTGAGAACTGAGTTGCCCGGAACAATTGAATGGGAGATTTTTCTGAAAGTATAAACAATGACAGATGCTTCATAGTGATGACACTGGAGCTTAGAATTCAAGAAGCTGTGTGGGAATATCCCAAGGGTACCCTCAGAGTTCACTGAGTCACAATGGGCACTCACTAGAGTCAAAAATCCAGTTCTAACAATGTCTGCAAAGAAGTTCATTAGAGACTCAGTACTAGGGGACTTTATTGGTATGTGATCTCATAAACAATTTCTGCCTATTACCTATCCAAATCAAAGATTCCTAGAAACACAGAGGGTGCAGAAGGTATTCTATTGGGGCATGATTAGATACCTCTTGATGTCTAAGGTCCCAGATGCCAACTGAGTGCTAAGCGGACATTCAGGCCTTTCTAAGGATAATGGTATGGTCTCTCTAGATTGTTCTCTACATAAGTGAGTAGGACATCCCCAGAGAGAATTGGCAAAAGAATTAATTCAAGCTATGAAAACATCAAAAGGTGAACAAGGTTAGGAGAATTGGTTCAAGAATATTTAATTCTGTGTGATATTTAGAAAGTCAAATCCCAATCTCTGACATGTCAGATGACTCCTAGCACCCCTTACCAGGTATCATCTTCTAAAGAGAGTTAAAACAGCATTTATGCTAAATTCAAGACGCCTTACCTCAATCATCTATGTTAGTCATATAAAGATATATCCATATCCAGATATTGGTCTTGATTCACTGATTTATTTTCTTAGTATATCCAGTTCTTGATCATAACAAATTTGAAGTTTTATAATTCAAAAGTAATGTTGTCCTTAGGGAGAGTATGTACTTTCAGGAATGACATTTCAGAACATAGCATATTCCTAAAAGTACTCAATGCAAAACTTTTTTGTCACTAGTAGTAACTGTGTTGCCTATAAATCATGGGATTGTGTTGTTCTTTCGCCTGAGCAGATTCAGATATGCTTTTATGTCTACCAGATGATATTCTAGTATATTACAAAGTTGCACTAACTCTGGATTTCACTAGTTGTAAATATTTTACTGTAGACTGCCATGTGCTAGCTGTTCACTACTGAATTCAGCTTCTGTGGAATGCTAATAATTTGCTACTGCTAACAACACAATCTCTGCTTCAGTAAATACTCTGATTTATGTTGATTCACGAGTCCCACATGTTCACTGACAGTCAATATAGTACATATTAACCTTATTAATGATGTAATTGGTACAGTGTATTTAAATGAATGAAGAGGTTTTCAGCTTAGAAATTTAGCTACTGAGGTATGCTACTCCTGTTAGATGAATGTAACTTAGCAGTGTAAGTTGGATATTTTATGAGATATTTGCATACATATTATTTCTGCCTTAGCTTTAGAAATGTTTTAAAGAATAAGTACATTTCACTTATATTCCAATGTGTTTTTACTTAGAATGAGTAATTCAAAAACAAATTTTAGTATAAAATATGTCTCATTGCTTTGTCTATTTTATTGATGATAAATTAGTACTGTGACATAAAAAGTGTATGCATTGTCTAGGTTTCCTATTGCTTCTGTAATAAACTGTAACAAACTTAGTGGTTTAAGACAAAACAAAATATTATTTTACATTTGTGGAGGACAGAAGGTCAAAATCAACTCTACTAGACTAAAACTCTAACTTGGTCAGGGCTACCATTCTACCTGGAGGCTCCATAGGACAATTTGTTTCTTTGCATTTTTCAGCATCAATCATGTCTATATTTCTTTACCATGTGTCCCTTCCCTCTACTTTCAAAGTAAGAAGTACACAGAACCTTCCTATAAGCCTTTCATCTTCTATAACTTTAACTGCACTGTGCTTCAACTAAAGTGTGTCTCCTGGTTGTGATTCTCCTGCCTGCCACCTCTGAGATCTGTGATTGCATTGCGCATAACTGGATTTTCCGGAATTATCTCGACATCTCTCTCCTTAATCAAATCTACAGTTCCCACATGTAAAGAAACACCGTCACAGTTTCTAGAGACAAATATATAATCATCCTTGGAAAAAAATATTTTTTACCTACGGCAACACCCATACTGTTTTTGTTTGGCAATAGATAATGTATATTCTTAAGAGCAAATCACTAGTATTTGACCAAAATTTTATCATTTTGATTTATTTTTTATTTTTTCATTCAATAACTTTTCATTGAGAATCTAACATATTTTTAATTTACTTTTTTCTTTAAAACGTTTTTTTTTCATTTTACATAACAATCCCAGTTCCCCCTCCCTCTTCTTCTTCCACTCCCCCCACCTCCCTTCACCCAAATGTAAATCATAAATAAAATCCAGAAAAGGCACCATGAAAAACTACCAACTGACATTTAAACTAGAATGATTCAGTGATGGAGAGATGGCTCAGCAGTTAATAGCACTTGCTGCTCTTCAAGAGGACCAGTGGCCAGCTCCACGCTATCAGATGCCCTCCACCTTTTGAGGGCATCAGGCACTCACGTGGTACACATGAATTCATGCAAAACTTTGATACACAAAAAATATAAGTAAGACATTATTTTTTCCTTTTTTTTTTTGCTTTAGAACATGTTTAATCATAAAGTTTTCGTTAATGTCCCTCTCAGTGTAATGATAACTCCTCTGATTTGACTGCTCTGTAGTTTCATGAGTCACTAAATAATCTTATTAAAATGTTACTGTATTCATTTTTTCTTCTATCATCTCCAAGTCATAATCTTTCTGACTATGATCTTGTGTGGAAATAAGATGTCCATAGACATGATTAAATTGAGGAAGTTGAGATGAGATCTTCCTAGATATTGGGAGGGCTCTAATTTCATTCATAAGTGTCGTTTTAAGAGACAGAGCGAGAGAAGTCATAGAGAAGCATCAAAGGGAAGGACACATGACTCACCCCTAAGGCAAGGAATACCAGTTTGTCAGAAGGTCACCAATAGCCTGGGGAGTGGAATGGAAGCAATTCTTCTTCCTACATTCCAGAATAATTTAAACCTATGGATACCATGATTTGAGACTTCTTGTATTAACTCCTGTGAAAGGATAAGTTGTTGTTTCAAATTTCCCAGTGCATAATTCTTTTTTACAGCAGCCCAGGAATATCAAGACATGTAATGTTTGTACCAAGACTTACTCAAAATGAAAATATGGACCCAGTGATAATTTGAAAGACTGTAGACAAAGCTGCTTCATTCTTCTGGCTAGATGATAGCAATGAAGCAGTAGGACTATAACACAAGAAGAAAGGAATACTTACCAAAAAACAATTGCAAAACTATAGTTTAGGTCAGATCAAGTAAGAAGAACCTTGAGTATTGTGATAAATGATTGTGATTTTATTCTGTATAAATGTTAGCATAATTATGGTATATGAAAAAAGGTGATTTTATATGACATATTTTAGTTTGTTCATTGCACAATTCTTTTTTATTTAATTATATTCCGACCACAATTCTCCCTCCCCCACGGTCTACCCACATTCACTCCTCCCAATGGATAAGGGCTCCCATGAGGAGTCACCTGTCAATGGGGCACATGGTTTATTTGTACACCCAGGAGCAATCCCTATTCATGGACTCATTGACTGTTTAGATTTCTCTCCCAAAACCACAGAGAAACCCTGTCTCGAAAAAAAAAAAAGATTTTTTATCAAAGACCTTAAGGAAGATTTCAAGTTCAGTCATGGTCTTGTGCTTCAGGCATTGTCTATTCATTATCAGCTTTGTACATAGAGAGAACCTATTCATGTTCTTCCATTAAAGAAAATCTTTGATTGTTCAAAAATAGCTATGAGTTCTTCTATAACAAGTAAAATCCATAATTTCTAGCCATTGAAACTCTTGGTCTTCTATGTCATCCTGAGCACCTCACTTTAAGAGATGTTGCTATTCTTTCCATGTAGATCAGGGACTTACCTCTTTCATTTTCTACTCTCCATGGTGAGATTAGAAATAAGATACTTGAATCCCAATCTGTGTCCACATTAGATTAAGTGATAAAATATACCACCAAAACTACATTAATTTCTTGTGAAGAAGATAGATAAGTTCTTTAAAGAAAAATTGTGTGGCTTCTTCTCTCATGTAGTCAATCTCAGTCATTCTAACTTTAAAATTATCTTCAAAAAATACAAAATCTGGAAAATCTGGAAAATTACAAATTTAAGGTCATTCTGGATTACATATTCAGACCCTGTTTCACACACACACACAACAACAACAACAACAACAACAACTCTGTATCTGTCTGGTAGAAGCACCAGAGTTTCTGTCTGATTTATCAAACACCTTTATGTGTTAGCCCATGAATTTTTAACTGTGATGAAATTATACAATCAGCTTAGACTTTTACTGGAGTTGGGGTTGGGTACATTTGCTACATAATCCTGAAACAGTAGAAACAAATATCACTTGATTATTTAGCATTGCTCCTAAATAGCCTAGTAATGTACTCTTACAACAAATAAACCTGCTGACATAATGTTGATGCTGGGAAAGTGTTTCCACGGAGGGCTTTAAGTCAATATATCATACTGAACATTATTTTTAAAGAGCTTTCCCAAAGACATTTATTGGAATTTTCAAAATTATCTGTTCCAAGCAGTCTCAAAGTTCTTGCCTTTTCTATCATCTAGAGGATACCTAGTCCCCTTCCTCTGTTTGTGTTCAGCAATGGTCAAACAGGCTTTGCTTTATAAACAGATGCTCTCTGATATGCCATATGAGAGCCATGGGCCCTTTTCTATCCTGACCGCTTTTCTTGAAAGTGCCAATATTTTCCTTTACTCAATGCGTATGCTCATAATTCTGGGAAATAAAAATAAAAGTAATAAATTGGTTGCCTTCTTGGCTCTGGCTTATTGGCAGCCAAAGATTTAACTTAGTTCAATAAATACATAGTGACCACATACTGAACATTATAGATTACAGTAATTATAATAACAAGTTATTCTTAAGACATAGCTGATCCCCTTAAAATATTGTAGCATAAATTGTCAGTTTTAATGCAAAGTTACACAAAGAATGGTCTTCAAATATTTCCCAAATGTTCGAGGGCCACACCTCAGATTTACAGCAATGAATCTGTTCAGCTGGGGCGGGAGAATCAAGCTATGAGAAGTGATGAATCCTCAGCCAAGTTGCCAGAAACTGATTTATAAACCAGAATGCTGATTCATTAAATTAAATTGGAGATGAATCTGGTAAGATAACCGACATCCATCATTTGAACAGGGCACTCCCTCTTAATGAATAAGTCCATCAGAGACTAAATTACGGATCAGAAGGACTCTCCACAGGGCAAATTAGTGAGAAGAAAAGCCATATATAAGGAGCCTTCCCTTCAACTCAGTTTACTAAATTTGTTCCGCATTCTAAAGTTCTTGTAAAGAACTTTGGCATCTGACAGTGGAATGATGTCACCCTTGGGCAGGGTTTACCCTTCAGCTGACTTTTGTCTCTTCTCAAACACATCCTTATTTTAAGAAAGTAAGCACTTAGGTCATAGTTTGCTTTGTGATTGCTAAATTTATTCTGAAGTTCTTTTAGGATATAAAGTAGAGAATCCAGTTTTTTAAAAAAAATCTGAGAATTTCTTTAAATCCATCAACTGTCCTTAAACTATGATTAGTACTATGTTTTCTCAGCAGATGAATAAGCACATCTGTTTCGACTTAATGGATATTAACTTTAACTTTCAAAAGGTGGTTGCTTTCCCTATTCAGTTTAACAACTACATACTGATATTCTCTAAAAGAAGAAAACTCTCCAGAGGAAGGAAAAAGTGAACAAAACTGTTATCTATGGATGTTTTCAGTCATATCTGGGCAACAAGTGCCTAAGTATGAGGAGAATTAAGAACTCCTGAAGCAATCTTGAAGAACCTACAGGTAGAAAAGCCCTGACAAATTCGAAGAAAAAATAATAATATGGTTTCTAATGGAAGATTTTAAGGAGTGCATATAAAAGCCCTTCTCTGCAAATTCTGTTTTGAAGGAACAAAACATACTCCTCCAAATTTCATATGTAATTGGAATCACGAAATTAGCTGTTTCTTTTATCTTTTTTGAATTTGAAAAGTGATTGGACCATTATAGGTCTTTGTTTGTAGAAACCAGATGTCGATGAGAGATAGGTTTTTGGTCGAGTGACAAAATACTTGACAAAAACTACATAATGAAGCAAGCATTTCTTTCATCTTACAATTCAAAGGTACAGACTGTCATGGCAGGGAAGCCATGACAACAGGGTTGCATCCACCGTCACAAATCAAAGAGTGATAAATATTGTTGTTCAGCTTGCTTTTTATCCAGTCTAGGACATCAGCTAATCAGAGGTGGCTACCCACATTTCAGGTGGATCCTCAGAGCTCAGTCAATCTAATCAAGATGATCCCTCACAGGGATGCCTGGAGGCTTTTTTCCTAAAGTGAATATAGATCCTGGCAAGGAGACAAAATTAACTATCACAGATAGCATAAAAGAACACATGGAAAATAATATACATCCTTTACTTTCGGTCTCTTTTCAATTTTTTTTTTGTTTTTGTTTTTGTTTTTTTTGTTGTTGTTGTTTTTGTTTTTCGAGAGAGTGTTTCTCTGTGTAGCTTTGGTTATCCTGGAACTCACTCTGTAGACCAGGCTGGCCTCAGACTCATAGAGATCCACCTTCCTCTGCCTCCCAAGTGCTGGAATTACAGGCATGTGCAACTACCGCCTGGCTACTTTATGTCTTTTGATAATTCACATAAGCTCTGGGCTACCTAAATATATGAAAATCTCCATTGTCTGATTTCCCCCAGAGGTGCGCTTTTGTGGTATTCTAATTAGTGAAAACTCAATAGCTAATGTTTCAATAAAATTAATTGACAAGATTTTTTAATCTATTACAATATTTTTATCCAATTAAAATGACGAAGATATTGTGTTTCCATGGTTGCTATGTAAACCATGAAAAAATGACTCTCACTATATTTAATGTGTGTCAGTTTCCCTGACACCTTCTTTCAACATTCTTCCAAGTTCTTGGTATATAAAACATCACTTTCTGGCTTCACATAAGTTGTTCCTGAACCATTTCTAGTAGTTAGTAGCACCTGTCTCCTGCATACTTACTAGAGAAACATTTCTGACACTGCTCAATCTCTTTTGCTATCTAAAGTAGTTCAAAACTGAAAGAAGACTGGAGCATTATCAATGACTTTCTTGTGGATCTCATTTTATACCTCTTGTTAGGTCACATCCTGCTAGCCAAGTATACATCCATGAAGCTGAATGACAGGAGGGAGTGTAGACCAATTTAGGCTTAAGTTGTACGGGCTTCCTAAATTATAGTGAACATCTGATAAGTAAGAAATACTGTAAAAAAAATTCAAGGGAGGGTTTGTTTTAATTCATTCTTATTTAAACTAGAACACTGTTCTTTATAATTGGCAAGCCATTCAAAAAGAGAACTCCGATTTTGTCAGACTTTGGCGTTGTACAGCCTATCTGACTTCTAATTTTACTTATTACTTACTGTGACTTTGGGAAGTGACTTATTTCTTAAGCACTACACTAGTTTTCTCTTTTTTTCCACTGGAAACATCGATGGAGTTTTCCTGTAAATATGATGATTAAATTTTATGACATATATGATACTAGAATAATACCTGACAGACCAATAAAACCAATAATGTGATCTAATCTTAAAAAGGGAAAGTATTATTTCCCAGGGGCAGAAATTATTTTATATGTGAGGGAGTTTGTGCAACATTTTCTTCTGTCTTTGTGATCATAAGAAAACTCTAGCTATCCCTGAATAAAAATTTTGAAATAGAGAGACATTTGGGGGACTTGTATCTAAACTACTGTATCATGAAGACAGTATGTGGGTTTCCACCTACTACTGCAGTTGAGAAATTTCTCTCATTAAGAAGAAAATGGTTTCATAACAGGGTAAGGGATGATTTAATGCCCATTAATATCATTGTTTTGCTTTGTTTCTTGAGATAAAGGTCTCACTATGTAACCTTGGCTGGTCTGGAACTTGCTGTGTAGACTAGGCTCGCCTCAAAACATAGAGATGCACCTGCCTCTACCTCTGGAGTGCTGTGATTAAAGGCATACACCACCATCCCTAGCTCCATTAATAATTTAATAAGATAAATATTACATTTCTATTGGAACTAATTATGGAAGTAGATTGGTGTATAAGTATGGTAACTTTAATGAGCTTATGCAGTAAGCTCCTAAATTTGAATACTTGGTTCCTAGTTGGTGAATTATTTGAAAGGATTAGAAGTGTGGCCATAAGGTGGTATGTTACTTGGTATGGGGCTTTGAAGCTTCAAAACCCCCATTGCATTCCCAGTGTGCTCTCTGCCTACTGCTTGAGGTTAGAGATGTGAGCTCTCAGTTGTTTCTGCCACCACATCTTCACTCCATCATCATTGACTCTAAGCCTCTGAAATTGTAAGACCAATTAAATGCTTTCTTTCATAAACTGCCTTGATTTTATCACAGCAATAGAAAAATAAAATAATATGTATATACATAAGCATAGATAAATATCTTTATCTTTTAAACCTACCCATGAACACAACAGAATAGAAAGGGGATGTACTGATTGATTCTTAAGTTTCCAAAGTCATGACATTTATTTGTTTATTTGGATCAAATTTTCTGAATGGAAATTTCAGTATGTTTTATGGTTATTTGACTCAAGATCCAAACAAAGATTCTCTGGCTAAAGGCCCACCCACTAAAATGCTCATGTATATCAGTCACTTTCACCAAAATACAAGAAAGAAAGTGGGATCCTAAGTTAAAGATTTTAAGATTCCCCCTTTCTACAAGGGCAACTAATGTTAGAACCATTTGAGTGGAAGAGACAGGGTAGAATCAGTATTAAAGCACTTATATCACTTAGTTCAACTTTGTATGTGTTTATGAGAGAGTGTGTTTTATAATACATCTAAATTCCAAAGTGTTAAGAAGTTTAAATATTTCAATAACCAACTTATTATTCACGTATGACTTTTTATTCACTTATGAATTTCTCAGGGACGACTAAAGCAAGTAGTACAACCTGTGTGCCATGTAATTACTCAGAGTGGTAGCTGTTGTGATTGACCTGTCCCAGACAGAACATGGGTCTCTCATTGGTCCACCATCAGTGTTCTTCTCTTACTGCTACTCTCTTCTGAAAAAAATGCTTTCCAGGTTTTTCTTCTTAACATAATTCTTATGGAATTTGACAAAAGTTGTGTAGCTTCATTTAAATAAAAATGAATGTATGTACATATATTTGATATGAACAAGTTCCATATATATTTTAGAAGATTCATCTGTTCCATAAATGGAGTCTTGGCTGCCAGGTTAAGAACTGTGATATTAGGTGAAATTCAGCACAAAGGAAGGGGAGTGGGCACAAAATCCACCCCTAGACAATAAGTTCATCACAAATGATTATCAACTGGAAGAGCGAAAATCAGCCAGACTCCAAGACAGGACAAATGCTCAATAGTAATTGTACAACCAAATTAAATTCTTTACTTTTAGTGCCTTTGTTTCTTTTGGTTTTGTGTTTCTTAAGAAAGACAAAGAATGTGATATTGGGTAGATAGGAGGAGGAGAATCTAGGACAAGCTGATGAATGTAAAAGAATATGAAGAATTATACTGTATAAAATTATTAAAGAAAAAGTAAAAAATAAAATAAGAAATATTGGTTCTGTTCACATGTTGGTTGAATTACAAAATACCACTTTTGTGTGAGTTTTTAATTTGACAAGAATAAAACTATTCTTAAGCTTAAAAGAAGAAATTTTGTCACCTAATCAACTCCACATCATTCAAGAACCTCAATATAAGACCTGATGCAATGAGCTACGAAAAAAGAAAGTAGGGGATCTACTTGAAGTCACTGACACAGGAAAATAGCTTTTGAAGAGGACCATGGTTATGCAGGCACGAAAAGCAACAATTAATGAATGAGACCTTGGAGAACTAAAAAGCTTCTAGACAGCAAAGGATGTATCATTCAAGTTATGTATACCTGCAGGCCAAAAGAGGGCACCAGATCTCATTACAGATAGTTGTGAGCCACTATTGGTTGCTGGGAATTAAACTCAGGACCCCTGGAAGAGCAGCCAATGCTGTTAACCACTGAATCATCTCTCCAGCTCATCACCATTCAAGTTAATAAGCATCCAAAACAACGGGAAAAAATATTTATCAGCTATACATCTGTCAGATGGTTACTATCTAAAGTGTACAAAGAACTCAAAAAGCTAAACATGAAGAAAATGAAGAAACAAATTTTAATGATGGAGCTAAAACTAATATTTTCAAAAGATAAAATTCAATGGTTGAGAAACATTTTTTAAATGTTCAACAACTTTAATCATTGGGAAAATTTCAATTAAACGTACTTTGAGGTTCATTTTACCCTAGTCAGAATTGCTACAATCAGATGTTGAACATCAGTGCTGTTTTCACATTCTGGCTATTGTGAATAGAACAGCCACATGGATGAATCATTATTCCTATAGTATGGGATAGTTTCATTTGGTTACATGCCTAAGAGTGGTAAGCTAGAACATGTGGTAGATCTACTTCTAGCTTTTTGAGAATATGACAAAATACATTGTATAAAAAAATGATAAAATATCCTAATTTCCGTAGTGGTTTCACCAGTTTATACTCTCATCAGTAGTGACTAAATAGTCCCTTTTCCCTACATCTCTGTCAGCATTTGCCATAATTTGAACTGATGAATGAATAATGAAATGTGGTACATTTATAAAATGGAATATGGTTTAGCTATTAAGAAAATAAAATTATTAAAAATGCAGGCAAATGGATGGAGCTATAAACAGTCTAAATGAGGCAACCCAGACCTTGAAAGGCAAATGTATCATCTTTTCTACCATTTTTGAAAAAATAATTATATTCAAAATGACCAAAATTAAATTTAGAACACACTCCAATGTAATACACAGAATCCTGCCTCTTCTTGAAGTAGAACCTTAAACCACCTAACACTCTAGTAACTTTCAAACACACTAAGTGTACCTCACAGAAAGGAAGGAGCAATCTGAAGTCCACCAGCTGCTGTGGGGATCTGGGGTAGCATGTAATTCAGAACTGTAGTGAAAGGTTGGTCACCAAAGGAATTACAGTACCAAAGAAACTCTTTCAGTTTTCTTAGATTTTAAGCAGTCAAAATCACAGAGAGAGGGGATAGGGAGGATGAAGAGGTGGAAAGGCTTTGTAGTTAAATTCAGGTATCTAGGAAGCAATATAAAACATTTATTTCTATTTTTTCTTGAAGTTACAGTATTATAAATTGTACGTTAGGAACATCTCCAAATATAGTGTAGTATATCAAGATGTATTATTTTTGAGTTACATAAATAGACATAGGCACCTATAAATCCATACATATGCATATATTATATTCTGTTTGATTTTCTATATATTTTTCTTTTAGCAATCTTTAACAGTGTATCCAATTAGTTATACTTGAACTAATATAAATTGGTTGCTTAACCCAATAAGCACATTTAAGTCATTTTTAAAAGACTTTAAAATCACAGCTGAAAGTTAGAAATCTATCTAAGTAATGACCTATTATATGCAAAGAAAATGAATTGAGTACTTAAAGCATAACCCTTCTCAGTTTCTCTTAAAAATGAGTTTGCCAGACTATGGCATAATATTGAATTCACTGATAAGAAAAGCAATGAAGCTTCATAAAATAAATATATTAAAATTTAAGACATATTTAAGATTTCAAGTGATAAAGGGAAAAGCTTCCTTAAAGGTTTCAAACTTACAGAAAACATTGAAGAAAATGTCATAACTGTGAAATAAAGTAAATAAAATCTCAATGTCTCTACTCATATTTACAGTTATCTGGTTGTATTTATATCACAGATAAAATAATGTGTTCCTTCCTTTTAAGAAAAATCTAGTTTTCATAGGTGGAAAATGATACCTTTTGGCTCTTTCATCTCCCACCTATGAAAAATTGGTCACATGCCTTGTGGCGGAGAATAAACTTTACCCCTACTCTTTCTTTTTTGTTTAAAAACCTATACCATTCCCAGAGTCTCTCCCAACCCCCACCCCATCCCACCCCACCCCTGCCTCATGCTTGTAAACCAAGATGTAAGCTTTCAGATACTGCTCTAGCACTCTGTGTGCCTACCTGCTGCCATGTTCCCCCATGAGATGGTCACAGAATTTAACCCTCTGGAACAGTGAGTTCCAAATTACTTTATTTTATAAACTGCCTCAGTCATGGTGTTTTGGCACGGCAACAGAAAAGTAACTAAGACAGAATCTGGTACCAGGCAGTGACATATTGCTGTGATAGATTTGACCATGCTGATTTTTAGAGCAATACGGAAGACTTTGGTGCTTTGGACTAGGAAAATGGTTTAATGCTATAAGCAGAGTTTAATAGACCATCTTAGTAGACACTCGAAAGATAGTAGTGCCAAGAGCAATGTGGACTATAGAGGACAGCTCAGTAGGGAAATACTATTCGCAACTGGGCTAGAGGCCATTCTTGTGATATTTTTACTTTTTGCCCTTGTCCAAATATTCTTGAGGATAAATTGAAGTTTGGGACTAATTTTGTTGGCAGAGAACATTTCAAGACAACCTAATATTGACTCTGACACTCGGTGCAGACTTGCAGTTAAAAAAAAAAAAAGGTCAAGTAGGGCAAAAAGAAATAAAATATATACAGTTTGAAAAGAAAAAGAGCACCAGGAAATTTAATGTTTAAGCCAACTCTTATGCTGAAAGAGATTAAGGAGAGACCTTATGCCAAATGAAATAAGAGAGTGGTGGTTTCAGGGCAAGATCACCCCCAGTTAATCCTAAAACTTATGAAAGGATGATGCATTACTGACTTTCTGGTACTAAAAAACAACAACAAATAAAAGTTTATAGAAATTTAATTCAAGGAGTATCCCAAAATTTTTTCCAAAATGAGAGCCAAACTTGACATCTTTATATCCATGGTTCTAGCTTTAGAGTCATGAAGCATATAAGAAGAAAGGAGTTGTGGAATCTTCTTCCTCTGTGGCCAGGCATGTGGCAGAGGCATCCCTGTATGAAGGCCCTGAGAGGGCCTTGAAGACAGCTATAGAAGGGTAGCCTAAATTACACCGGAGACCCTAGGATACTGGAAATGTTAGAGCCATGGGAATCTGACAGGGAGAGCTGCACACAGAAAGTGGAAACACTCCAAGGAAAAGAAGTGTGTTGCCAAAGACAGTTGAACAAAGCTCGTGGGACCTCACGGACTCTAGACTGACAGCTTGCAGAGCCTGCATGGGACCAAAATAGCCCCTCTTACATGCAGATGACAATTGTATGACTTGATCTGTTTCTGAGTCCCCTGGCAGCTGGACTAGGATCTATCCCTGGTTTATGAGCTAGATTTTTGGAATCCATTCCCTATGGTGGGATACCTTGCTCAACCTCAATGTAGATGGACGAGGCTTTTTTTTTTTTTTTTTTTGGTTTTTCGAGACAGGGTTTCTCTGTGGTTTTGGAGCCTGTCCTGGAACTAGCTCTTGTAGACCAGGCTGGTCTCGAACTCACAGAGATCCGCCTGCCTCTGCCTCCCGAGTGCTGGGATTAAAGGCGTGCGCCACCACCGCCCGGCTTGGACGAGGCTTTTTCCTACCTCAGGCTTTCTTGACTCCATATGGGGGCGGTCTTTCTGGGTAGTGGATAGGGGTTGGGAGTGGGGAGACAAGAGGACAGGAGGGAAAGGGAGTTGTGGTTGGTATGGAAAATGAAAAGAATTTTTTTAAAAAAGAAAATGAAGTGTGTTTCAGTCAGCAAAGCTGAAAGGATGAGACCATATAGCCCTTTGACATGAGACATAAACCTACAAGATTTAGAATTTGCCCTGATGGATTTTGGTCTTGCTTGGGTTCAGTATTTCCTCACTAAGCCCCCATTCCTCCATTTTGGAATGCTAATGTATATTCTATTCCATTGTATGTTAGAAATATGCTTTTTAATTATGCAAGGAGTTAAAATTGAGAGGATTCCTTGAGTCAGAAGAGACAGATTTTGGACTTTTTAAGCATTCTGGGACTGTGAAAGACAATGGAGACTTTTAAAGTTAGACTAAGTGCAGTTTGCATTATGATATGGCTGCAAATCTATGGTGTCCAGGGAACAGAATGTGGTGGTTTGAATGAAAATGTCCCATATAGGCTCACATATTTGAATACTTAGTCCTCATTTTGTAGAACTGTTTGGGAAGGATTAGGAGGTGTGGCTTTGTTGGAGAAAGTGTATCACTGAGGGATGACCTTTGAGGTTTCAATAGCTGATATCCTTCCCAGTTTCTTTCTCTCTACCTCTTGTGAACCAATATGTAGTTCTCAGTTACTGCTCCAACACTATGCCTGCCTGCCTGCTACCATGTTTCCTGTCATGATGGTTATAGATTCTAAAAATTAAGTGATTTTTTTTTAAATTGCCTTGGTCATGGCATTGTAACTAAGACATACTATTTATTTTTTCTGTCTCTCTTATTTTGCAAAAGGCTTCTTTAAATTTTTTTCTACCCCATCACTTTCTGGATAGATGATGGAGATCACCAGCAATTACTTGATGTCTTTGTTGAATCAGGCCTCTGAGCGTGACCTTTTCCCTTTCACCTGAGACCACATGAGAACTATCCAGACACTGCTACTATGATAGCATGAATAATTTCAATACATCTTAGGATATAAAAATGTCCATACAAGAAAAAAAATGTCTTAGGTTGCTTTTTATAAAACAAGTTAAAATTGAGGAAAATACTTGTGCAATGAAACAGCCTCTGACAAATATTTCAAGAGGCACTGTATGTGTGGCATATACAATTGAGTCCAATTGTCAATGGTTTTTACCATAAGAGATTATACTGATAAAACTCTGATGTAAATTAAGTAAGTGCATATGTATTGCAAAGGTCCTCGAAAAGATATTACTGTGTCATTTAATATGTTTCAAGATGTACGTAAGGAATGAAATATATTTATTCAGTTTTAATTGCTTTTAAAGTTTAATAAAGGCTTTTCTTATAAATGAGCATTGATAAAAGTATTATTAGTACATGAGTGGTGAGGTATTTTTTTACAGTGATATGAAATCTGTCTAATAAAATTTGCTGTATTAAATCCCAACTGTTTTTAGTTAAGACCAAGATACTTCATAAAAGATAGTAAGTCATCATTCTATGTCAAGTCATTGTCACATGTGTGTGCAGAGGCTAGAATTTTCCAGAGCTTCTGGAGCTGGAGTGACAGGCAGTTGGGTGCTACCAGGTATGTTCTCTGGGAACCAAAGCTGGTTTCCCTGGAAGAACAACAACTTGACTCAACTGTTGAACCATCTTTCCAGCCCCCCAAAAGTACTGTTTTTAGTACTGCAAGAAATCTATAAGTAAAAATGACATTATGCCCAAATATAGAAAGGTTAAAGAGAAAACAAAGACAAGAAAAAATTAAAGTGATTTTGTTGCCATTTTCCCTGTTACTTCATTTTTGGTAGAGGATCTCAATGTCTGATTCATCACTGGGAGTTTTCTAAACATAAACTCTACCCCCAGAGAAATTAAAATCACATCCCTGGGGATAGACCATTCTTAGTTGAGTAAAGTCCCTCGGTGATTCTAATATCCAGTCCCAGTTGAGAACTTCCAGCCGAATAGATTGGAAGGAGAGAAGCCTAGGATGACTGTAACTAAAGACTTGAGAGGAAGTGGGTCTAACCTCACTTAACTAGTTGTTCCTGGAACAATTGGTAGAACAACACCATACAAATTAAGAAAGCAAGCCTCAATTCTTTACCAATGAAAGTGAGGGGACTGTGTTAGAAGTTTTCCAAAGTTAACATGTGCTATAGTATTTTGAACTGACTAAAGCTAGCTGCTAAATCTGATAGAATATTTCTTCTTCTAGTCTGAATCTAAACTAAACCATCTTGGACTATGAATAAAGCTACTTTTATTAGAACACACATTAAATAATCTAAGGATCTGAGGAGACTGTAACATGAGAAGTCAGGTGTGAAGTCAGTATGTGGGTGGATGATGTCTAAAGCTCCTATCTCTTGTTGTCAGTAAATACATTGTCCTCATGTACCTCTTATTAGCTGCTTGGTACATTCTGTGTGTAAAGGCTCCTCTCATTTACTCTAATTCTAAAAATGTGCTAGTTCCTTGGTGCATAAGAAGAAAAACTACAGTTGGCCATAAAGACGTGATGGATGTTTTAGTGACTATATTCAGCTGTAAGCAAATAAATGCTGAGCTCGGCAGAAAGTACTGTAGGCAAAAATGCAAGTGATTTACTAGCTCTCTAAAGCATATGAGATTTGTAAGGCATGAAACCCTCAGGCTCATCACTTCCCTTCAGTAGCGGGAAACAATTTTTGGTAAAAAATGATACATTTAATATCAACTTTGTGTTATAAAGCAAAAAGCTAACTAATTTATATTTTATTATTTATGTACATATACATACATATGCATATAGACACATATGTAACACTTTTGTACAGGGTCTTGGATCTTTTTGGAAATACATAATATCTCTTAAGCTGCAGGAACAAGAGAGGATTCAGAAAACGTATATATTAGTAGGCATTTATTATTGATTGTGTGTGCATGGTTCATGGAATCAAAATGATAAGCTAGTACTGTGGCAGGCCTGTTATATCCTGATAGACTCTCCTGAGAACTGATTCTAATTTCCTAGCCCTTTTTAAAGCAGATATGTATACAGGTGATTGCCATGATTACATAGGGTTAATGAAAAAAGTCTTGGCTTCCAAAGAAAAAGAAAAAGACCCCAGGAAAACAATAGAAAGAGGTATAATGTTACTTCTCCCAAATTGATACAGAATGTCATCAAAAGACCAGCAACACAAATCTCAACTTTGTTAATGATGCCTAGTTTGAATATCATAAACTTTCAGTGTCATATTGTATCATTCTCTAAAATACTGACTGACTCTTTTGGCAGTTTCAGTGTGAAAGATAAATATAATCTCTTTCTGGGCATTTGAAAATAAAGTCTGTATTTCAGAATAAATGTTAAACAATAATAACCATGATGGAATAGCTGATACAATGCAAATTTTAAATGAAGGAGAGTAACTTTCTAATTACTGGCTACATTTTATTCTTTGTAAGTGTAATTAGAAAGAGACTATGTTCCTTTAATTAGAAAGTTAATTAGATTGTGACCTCTTTTCCTGCCTTATTGTCTTTGATTGCAGGCTGGGAGTAAATTACAAATCCCATGACCTATGTGTCTACAGCCCCTCCAAAGACAGATTGGTTAAAAACAAATAGGACCATAAGCACCAGTACTAAGACTTAACATTCAGTTAGGGACTTCCTAGAATAGAGACAGTTTTATTAGGAAAAGTATTTATGCAGATAAATGAACAAGGTACTTTTCTGGATCAAACCTAGGCAAAGAACTCGCTAAATTATATTTTTAGAATGTTGGTTCTGTTGTCCAGTGACTCTCATACTTTAATATGTATGATGCATTTGTTAGAATAAATACTTCTCTATTTCACATTTAAAAAATCTTATTTCAGTTAGTCTTGGAGTTGCTGAACTAAACTAAGCAAGTTTCTTTATTGTGTGGTAGCTTAGATTGCTGACACGAACTTTGGGACTCTCCAAACGAAGACTCCCATTTGCTAGAATGTCCATAATTTACTTTAAACCATTTCTTCATTGACAACATATGACAGACTTTCTGTGTTGCTTAGTTTAAGCTAGACTGCAGAGGTGAAGTTGTCATTAATAATTTCCAAAATACACTCCTATAATCACCTTCACTTAGTGCTAAAGCTATACCAGAGGTTTGCTCTTTCATAGTGATTTGGAAGTGAGTTGTTAGTATGATTAGGGTTTTCAAAAATTTTTTAGCATTAGTAGAAAAATATTAGGAATGAGCTTCTACAATTGTAATTACTCATGTATCCATGAAAATATTGTAGAGACATTCCCTAGTACTATATAGTAAAAGGATATACAAATACGGTGAGGCATCACTCTTTAATGTGAGGAACGGTACTATTAATTTTACTATTTATTTTAGAAGTTTCTTAATGGCTTTACTCCTATCAGCCTAACTAGCTTAATTATTTTTATAATATCTTATTTGACTGAGGTAAAAAAAAAACACATAAAGTGCTTTTGGGTGTCTTTTTGGAGGTTTGCGACTTATTAGTCTGGATCATTTGTATGTGCTTGTTAATAAATTCTTAAAAATCAATTTACACTAAGATTTCCTCACATTGTAATCTAGAAGCAAAGCTCCTCAAGTCAGGGACTACCCCTCTTCCACCTGTAACCAGTAGCATTTTCTTAAAGAAAGCCATATTTGTGCAAGAAGAGATTGAATTATGATAGGTCACAACACTACCCTTGTTCCATGCTCCAATTCGTGTTTAGGCTTGTGTTTGTCAAGTATTTTATGCAAAGAGAGTTCTTCAAAAGTACTGGAAGAAATGCTCTGAAACAATTTTCAACGTCATAGAAGAAAAGCAGTAGATGTCCCAGGGAACCAAACAACATTAGTAAACAAACTTGTAGCATCTCAATTGTTCTATATGAAAATGGTATGCAGAGAAAAAACAGAAGGGGCAAATGCTTCTATGTTTACATTCTTAGTAACAGTTTCTGAGGGCAATAATAACTGAGGAGAAATAGTCAGTTGCCTTACTTGATGATACGAATTGTATTTTGTCTGGAGAAGTAAGTGCTCTAGAGCAGGCAAAACCATTTTGTCTACAGCGCATTAGCATACTGGGAAGTTTGAAGAAACCCCATTGCTGTGTTTTCATTTAGTGTAATTTAAAGTAACATGTTCCTAAGTATACACTGTTAATACTGAGTGAAATGAACTCTAATCCTCACCATGTTGTTTTCAAAATATTTTCTCACTACATGTGCGTGTTTGTATTCATGTTATGTTGTGTGCTGCTGTAGTTTCAATTTAACTTACTAGATGTACTAAAATATATATATATATGGGAAAGTAATTTGATGGCATAATAGCTGTATTCTACAGGATACCTTAAATGAGTGTCATTTTAAACCAGAATAGACAGAGAGAACTCAATTTTGGAATTGGTTTCAGAATCACTTGTTAGTTGGGTCTAGCATTTATCAGATCAGTTAGGGTAAAGATATCTTTCAACACTCTAATTATTAGAATGTCAATTTGATTCCTCAAAAATATACTAATAAAACGTTCCCTTATCAACGGCTTATATAAAATCATTTGATAAATGTCTGCATGTTATATACCATGCCAAGACTGGGGCCACTAGTGGAGGAACTCATTAATTGCATTTATGGCTGTCATATGTAGTCACAGAAGACAGGAAAGCCCAACAGAAAACATTTAATATATGAACTAGGGAGGTGACTCAGTGTGTGGGACCACTTGATATGCAAGCACGGGAACCTGAATTAAAATCTCCAGTTTCCATATACAATTAGGCAAGTCTATTTATGCCTATATCCCTTGTATTGAGGAACAGAAAAAGGCAGATTCCAGGAGTAGCCAGTCTAACCAAAATGCTAAGTTTCTGCTTAAGAAAAAGACCCTGTGTGGAGGAATAATGTAGAGAGTGATACAAAAAGATATCCAATGTCTTCTGGCCTCTACATACTCACGCAGGTGAATGTACCACCCATATTTCTACTACATATGACATACATGAAAAATAAATAATTTTGCAATATAATATCAAGAAGTGATGAGTGCCATGATGAAACCTTGCCTTTACAGCATGACAATGACAAATACACAATTGACAAATTTTGAAGTCTTCAGTATGGAGGGATAGCCCAAAGTAAAGCATATATAAAATACATTGTAAAGTATTTGACATAAGGTAGGTGTCCAGTAAATAATGAATTCTATTGTGATTTCCTTCCAATGGTAACACTGTTGACATTGATGTCTTTTCATAAGCACCTGACATATGTGCATATTTGGGAAACAAACATGAGGAAAGAACACTTAGCTAATAAAAGTACATCAAAAATCATATTCATTAAAAAGAGAATAGTACTTTTGCATATTGCTGCAAAAGACGTCTGAGTTCTATTTCTTTTGTGAGATAATTATTATGATTATTGCAGTAGTTTGTGCTCCCTATATTATTGATAGAGAAAATATGTGTGATAATAGCTACTAAAAATAATAACAGCTGCCAGCATTAACTAGTGACTATTTATGTATCATATTGTACTAATTGCTTTAAATTCACTACTGCTTTTCAATCCTTACTAATTCTATAATGAAGATATTAAAATGTTGTTTAAAGTGATGTATCCAGGAGTAGCCAGATACTTACCACCAGATATAGATTTGGACCTTCAAACAGTGTGCAAATAATTATCATGCCATTATTCATTAATTTTCAATAAAATATTTTCAAAAAAGAAAATTACAGCATTAAAACTTCTATATACTTCACTTAACACTATGGAATTAATAAATAAACTGTTGTTCCATACTCTGGAGACCGAATGTGTGTGTGTGTGAGTGTATAATTTATTTAATAAGAAATGTTTTAGAATCTTCCTATGGTCTGAACATTTCCTTTCCCCTGAAAAGATTCATATGCTGAAATTCACTGGTCAATGTGACAGTATTAACAGATACAGTCTTTAGGTCACCATTAAGTTATGAAAGAGGTTAAAGGAAGTCTCTAGTTCATTCTGTCCTTTCTGCCATGGCAGGATCCAATGTTCAAGGTGCTGTATGAAAGCTGATCCTGGCATCTAATCAGACACTAAACTTCTCAGTGCCTCCATTTTAAACTTATCAGCTTCTGGAGTGATGAGAAATAAATTTTGTGGTTTATAACTTGTCCAGCATCTAGAATTTTGTTCTGGAAGTGTAAGTGGGCCAAGAGAAACAACAAACATATAAATAAAAGTTTGGAGAACACATTTTTGTACATGGAACATTTTGCAGATAACAGTTCCTAGGATTCTGGCACCAAGAATATAAAAAATTTACTCTGACTTTTATTTTTTCCTTTATTATTAGAAATTAAAGTATAATTACATCTTTTTTCTTTTCCTACATCTAGCCCTTTCCATAAACACCCCTTCCCCATCTCAAACTTATTTTTTTTGTTATGGATGATGCCAATATAAATGTCAACATGAAAGGGGGAAATCTCACACAACTCCAGCCCTACGCAAAGAAACTTCATAAAACTAAGAAATGCTAACAGTAGGAGAAAGTTATCATCCCCAGAAATATTTCCCTAATTAGTTATCCAATAACAGCTTGTCAGTCCTGAAATCATATACTGCAACTTTTGAGACAGCATCCAGCTAGCATATCATATGCCGTGATCCCATATGAACTCATTCAAACAATTCTAATTCCTCAAAAAAGGCTGTTCAAAACATGGAGATTTTTATCATTTTGGGTTTGAAAACCTGGATATCCAGTTAAGACACTTCATTTGAATTTTGAACTTCATATGGTATAATGTCACTTGTTATACAAATAATAGAAATTATTGGTCATGTAAAAAAAACAGAAAATTAGGTTGCAAATGTATTACAAAGTAAATGACCTTTTTCATTTTTTACTTAGTTCATCAAGGTCTAGTCCTATCACTTTTAAATTCAATGAGAGAATGCCCCGGCCTTTGCATCTGAACTGTAGTACCACATAATTCTCATTTTGTTTAATTTGACCTTGAGAAAATTGTATCATAGAAAGAAAGGACAAATTTTAAGGATCTTGTAGTTATTCTATCTAACAAGAGCTCCCAACACACTTTGCAAAATTTAAAGAGAAAAAGTAGGATTGGTCATGTTCCATTTTTGCAGATATGTTTAATATCTCTTTTTTATTGGTGCCTCTAGTGTTTGATATATTCAGTGGATATACTTGTAGATGACTTAGAATTCATTCTTATGAAGGACTGGAAGAGATTTACAAAAGTGAATCTCAACCATCATTCTCTCTGGCCAGATCTCTGTTCTAGTCCTCAATGCAATGTATAACATGAAGCAGGCACATAATTACTATTGTAATTTAAAACACACACTGTATTAATAAATATAGCAAGCAGAGAGTGGAAAGTTGACCTGTACTTCCCTTTTTTGTTTGGAGTTTAATTACAAGCTAAAGAAGTAGTCAGATAAAAATACTGGATATGGATATAATAGTGAATATTTCATGATTTATATTTTCTACTAATATTTATCATTTATTACATTTTTATTGAGTGTGTGTAGGTATGTTGGCATGTGCATGTCACAATCTGCATGAGAGGGTCAGAGGACAACTTACTTTACTGGTTTGGTGAGAATACTGTCCATGAGCAGCAAAATAGTAGTCAGCAAAAGATGCTTTGTTAATTGGGATGGGACTGGTAGTGCTTATACAAAATTTGTGATCACTGTGACCCAGCAGAATTAAGGGTCTGATTTTGGACTCTGACTTAGAATAATTCTATTTTAAACAATAATTAATACAGGGAATGGACTACCTTCCATAAGCCCCTCTACCATAAAATTTCATAGACTATAAGAAGAAAATAACACTAACTGCTATTCCACTTATAACTAGGGCTCTCTGTCACTTACTTTGAATAATTTGACAATTATTCATTTAGTTGAACTTTAAAAAGAGAAAAAGTTATGATGTGGAAGAGGCTGCATAAGCACAATGAGAAATTAATCTCAATGGGGATGGATGAAATTCTTTGTGTAGAGCAAAGTAAGAGTGAAAGCATCATGGGTAGGTTACTATATATCAGCATTGTTTCATTGGAAACTTCTTTGTGGCAATGTGATTGAAACTATTTTGAGATTGACAGTAGTAAACTAAATTAGGAGTAACTGACAAGATGACAGCAACTTAGAGAGGCCATATTAAAAACCGGCTAGTCATGTTCAATTTTAGAAAATTACTAGTGAAAGATATTAGACACACCTAACGGACAAGGCCTAGTTGCAGATTAGATAATGAGTGCAAGACCTAGAGCAGTGTAAAAGATTATTCAACATCTAGGAATATGGCCATTGTCAAGGCAAAGAGACAAATGAGTGAGAAAGTATGATAAAAAGAATAGTAAGATTTTTTTTAATAAGTTATAATTTTCAGTTTCTCTGTAAATTCTACTTTGGAACCTCATAGTTCTCTATAACCAGGGGCAGAAATTCCCTCACCTAGAGAATCTTAATTAAGACTGAGGGTATACAGATTACTGTGGTTCCTCCATTCAGTAGATGTCTTAACATTATTTATGAGAAGTAGGATCTAAATGCTGAATTAATAAACATATCTTCCTGTCCAAAACTTCTAAAAACACATTGTATGCGGCATTTCAAAAAATGGTCTCACTCTTTCTAATTATCCTTGCTTGCATTAGTCATAACTTCCCATATCCACAACTTCTACAGTTCAGATCACAGGACATCCTTATCAGTTTCCCTCCTAATCATGACTCTTGATTTACATATTTTGCCAGGATTATAGCACAAATACATTTGCTGTATTTCATTACAGTGGCCAAAAACCATACCACAGAAACAGCAATAAATTCCACTCCTAATAAACATAGTAAAGAATCCCTCTTTGACTATGACTTCAATAGTTTCTACTGCCCCTAGTATTATTCATTAAGCTCTGATTATTGCTTTATATGGCTTCTCCAAGCCCACATCTCAAAACTCTTCCATATTCCAACTATAAACACATTCCAAAGGCCTCCAAATTGTGTAACTAAGTGTAAACACAATGGCTACTTCCATATTACTGTTGAACTATTGTGACCATAACACTTAAACCACTTTAAAAAATAAAAGAAAGGCAAGTTTTAGTTCATTGTTTAGAATGTTTACTCTGTCTTGCCCCAGGGGTCATGACAGAATAGAGTGAAAAGAGTACAAAGGAGAATGTCAGCATACTCTGTTTTGCTTGTTTTATTTTTCCAGGTTCCCAGTTAATAGAATGATGTCAATGTCAAAACATTCAGATAATCTCCCTCACCCTTATTCTTATGACAATACTTGTATCATGAATAATAAAAAAAAAAAACAGAGACTTATCTTGGGGTTCAACCTGAAGCAAAAAAAAAAAAAAAAAAAAAAAGCAAACCAGAGCAGTCAAGCCACTAGAGATCTCTTACCTCTAAGAAATTCTCTGACTTAAAGGGAGTGAGTTCTTGTCTCATCCTGGTTTGTATTCCTCTCCAGTGTTGGGATTAAAGGTGTGCACCACCACTCCCTAGCTTAAAAGGCATACTAGTGTGACTACTGTGATTAAAGGTGTGTGCCACCACTACCTGATCTGTAGACTGACTAGTGTGACTGTTTTACTCTCTGATCTTCAGGCAAGCTTTATTTATTAAAATACAAATGAAATACCACTACATTTCCCCTGTTTATCTAAAATAAAAAAGAATGCTATAAATAATATAAGAAAAATATATAATAAGTACAATAACTATACACAATATTTATAGGCAATAAATACATCAACAATGTCTAGTCCATTGCATTTGACATATTCATAGAAAATACTCTATATCTATCCAATCTTGGTTAACCCAAAGTCTTATACCTAATTTACTTTCTATCATAATTTCCATTACCATTCAAAACTATCTTTTAACACCTCTCAACCTTATATACTGGACATTTCTTTAGTGAAATTCTTTTCTGAGTCTTGTAAACAATGAAAACTATAACTGTAATTATCTAGTCTTCAACTACTTTAGAAAACCAAGAAGGAAATAATGTTAACTGAGTAAGCAGGAAGTGAAAGCAAATGACTTCCTAAAGTTGTGAGAAATGACAGAAACATCTGACTGCCTGGACAGCAACATTGGGGCATCCATCTTTGGCCTATGGGTCTAGAATATAGATTTTTCTATGATGCAGGGTTTTTGAAGGACAGTTCTGATATCTCAGCCAGTAGGGCATGAGACTCTTAATCTCAGGGTAGTGGGTTCAAGCCCCACATTAGGTGCCATTATGTAAACAGAGACTGTGCTTTCATTTCCCAGTCATCCAGACCTGAATAATCACACAGAAACTTTATTAATTACAGCACTTTTTCTGCCAATGGTTTAGGCATATTCCTAGCTATCTCTTACCTCTTAAATTAATCCATTTCTACTAATCTATGTATTGCCACAAGGCTGTGGCTTACTGGTAACATTCTGGCATCTTTCTTTTTCAACAGCTACATGGTGTCTCTTCAACACCACCTACTCTCTCTCTCTCTCTCTCTCTGTTCAGATTTCCTACCTGACTTAACCCTGCTAAACTATTTGCCAAAAAAGCTTTATTTATCAACCAATAAAAGCAACACATAAACAGAAGGACATCCCATATCAAATACCCTTATAGATACACCTAGTGTGCCCAAACAATATTCTATTTTATTTTGAATCCAGACAAGCTGATAATAATGTCTAAACATCACAAAAGAATTTTTCCAATCTTCTCTAATTCACGTGGTTAGAACTCATCACTTCATTTTGGAATAGGCTCATTGCACAATACCGTAACCCTGTATCTCATATTGAAGATACTCATATTATTGTATTTCATTTAAAAGTCACCCAGATAAAATCTCCAGCTTTATATGTTATACAAAAGAGCACATTTATGAAAGGGAATCCCAGAAATATGGACTGTTGTAGACTTATCTACTGATAGGAATTAGCACACTCTGCTGTAACAAATGATCACAGTTTCATGGACTCACAACACATATACATCATCCCCCTACTCAGTAAGTCAGAACACAGGTACATCATTCTGGGATAAAAATCAAGGTTTAAGCAAGAATGAATTCCAAGGAATTCCTGGGGTAAGAGTTTCTTTGCCTTTTTCACATGCCATAGGCTACCCACACTCTTTCATCTCCATCCGTGAAAGAGCAGGTATCCTATGAATATTAACAAAACATGGCATATCAAGTTGCAGCAAGACTAAGTACCACCTCATGTGTTAAGGTTGGGCAAGGTGACCCCAGTATGAGGAGTGGGTGAAAAAAGTCAAGACAGTCCCTGTTTCTACTGGTGGGAGTCCCATAAGAAGACCAACCTACACAATTGTAGCATATATGCAGAGTGCCTAGGTCAGTCTCATGCAGGCTCCTTGGTTTACAATTCAGTCTCTGTGAGCCCCCATGAGCCCAGGTTAGTTGACTGTGTGAGACTTCCTGCAGTGTCTTTGACCCTTCTCACACAGATAGTCCTTTCTCCTCCTTCTCTGTAGAATTCTTGAACTTTGCCTAATGTTTGGTGGTGAGTCTCTGCATCTGCCTCAATCAGTTGCTGAATGATGCCTCTCTAACGACAATTGGGCCAGGCACCAGTCTAGGCACAGAAGACCGCCAGTTCAGGCTACTTATCCTCTATTGTTAGGAGTCTAAACTGGGGTCCTCCCCATAGATTCCTGGGACATTCCCCTTTGGCAGGCTTCTGCCTATACCCAAAATGCCCCCAGCACTCACAGCATTCATCCCCTAAGTGTCCCCTAACCTGATCACTCATGTTCCCGTTCCCACCTGCCCTCCGTCCACTCACTAATTCTCTTCTATTTCCACTTCCCAGGGAGATCTGGGTGTTCCCTCATGAATTCTCCTTGTTACCTAGTCTCTCTAGGGCTGCAGATTATAGTGTAGTTGTAAAAGATTTTTATTTAATGAATAAAAGTACTTCTGTTATTTTGTACTGTTCTCTGTAGACCAGGCTGGCCTTGAACTCTGCCAGCCTCTGCCTTCTGAGTGCTCAGATTACAGGTATCACCACCATGATGGTTTTAAACTTTTCTTTATTTCCTTTTCACTTTTCTTTAATTCCTTTTTACTAGTTGGAAGCTTAGCTTGGTGGAGGGGTCTTGGTATGAAGTCACTACTCCCTTTATTACACATAGCATCAGGTTTTTCTTTAATCTGTTTACACCTTTTCATTAAGATGTGCATAAGACTGGCCACTAATAACCACACAGCTCTGTCAACAGCAGACTGCTGTGAAATCTCTTCTGTAAACACAATTAATCCAAAACTCTTCAATTTACCCTCAGCACAACTTTTTCCCATGCTCCTACTAGGATGGTTAATTTAACTTCACTTAATGTGTCCAATCATTTTTCTTGTTCAAAGTCCCAAAATGTTCCATATTCCTCCAAACATCATGACCATGACAACTCTTATAAAAGAAGGTATTTAATAGGGGCTTGCATATAGGTTCAGAGGTTTAGTCCATTGTTAGTGTGGCAGGAAGCATGGTAGCACACACAGAGACATGGTACTGGAGTGGGAATTGAAAGTTCTACATGTAGATTGGCAGACAGCAGAAAAGAATTACATTGGGCCTGTATTGAGCATTTGAAACCTCAAAGCCCACTTCCAATTACACGCTTTCTCCAACAAGACTACACCTACTCCAACAAGGTCATACTTCTCTTTGGTGTAATTATCTGTCCAACCAGTCAGCTCCCAAATAACTATACAGAGAATTATTATTAATCATAACTGCTTGACGGATAGCTTAGGCTTGTTACTTACTAGTTCTTACAACTTAAATTAACTCCTTTCTATTAATTTACTTGCTGCAATGTGGTTCATTGCTTGTTACCTCATCTTGTCCACATCCTGCTTCATCTAGTTTCCTTTCTTCATCCCAGAGAGCTCTTTTCCTGTCTGGAAGTCCTTCCTAACATCTTCCTGCCTAGCTATTGACCATTTAGCCCTTTATTAAACTGACGAGAGTAACACATCTTCACAGTGTACAAAAAGATTTTTCCATAACACCTTCCATTAGTACTATGTTCTGTGAGTCTATGCATGACATTTTCATTCAAGCTGCCACAGGAACTATTGGCTATAAGAAGGACACATACCATGTATCAATTCTTCAATTATTGGGGTCAATCCAAAAATGAGCACCAGTGGTGTTTTTAGCAACCTGACAGAATAATAGGTTACTCATTTCAGCTGCAATGATTTCATGTTAGCATTTTTTTCAGTGTCATCGGAACAGAACATTTCTTAGGAAGAATGTCATGTCAGATAGCTTTTTAGCATAAAGCCTATAAATACCCTAATTTAAATAATGAGGCCATTGTAACAAGTTCTAGGCTATTGTCAGCACTTAGTGACTCTCCTCTGTAAATTATCTTTTCCTTTTCTAGATAATTGTCATATTCAACTAGCAGTCCCTGCTTTTATCTCAGTTAAGTAGCTTTCTCAAAGTTGACTCCCATGTGCCTACATAGAACACAGCATTTATTTTGGAAGTTCAAACTAGGTCACAGTAGATTCAAAGATGTCATCACAAATGTTCATCTTGTCTGACCATTACTATCAAAATTAAAATTCTTTGTCTAGCTCATATTGACTGACATTGCTTTATGTATAATTTAAAATAAAAGATGAAATGAATACTAGAAAAATAAAAATACAGAATATGAAGAGCTTCTAATTGATTCGGCTGCCTTGTTTTCCCCCCACTGATCAAGACAGATAGATAACAGAGACCTTTACTTAAAAGCCCCATTATCCCAAATGCTTATATATATAATATATATATATATATATATATTATTTATATAATAACACTAAAATGGATGTAAGCAATAGCAAACTGTGGGACCAGAAAGGCCAAAAAAGCACAAACCATTTGAATAAACTTTAGCGACTCTTCTACCCCATGCTTTAACTGAAATAAATAATTCACTCAAGAAACTCTTTAGAAAAGATTTCTTTTGTGGGGAGGATTTTCTAGACAGGGTTTCTCTGTGCAACAGCCCTGGCTGTCGTGGAACTATCTCTGTAGAGCAGGATGGTCTCAGACTCATGGAGATCTGCCTGCCTCTGCCTTCCAAATGCTGGAATTAAAAGTGAGCACCACCACTGTCTGGTTGCTTTTTATTTTTCTTTCTTTTTTTAATCTTTGAATGTTGTTTTAATTATAGAAAAGAATAAAAATTAGTATAATCACTTTGGAAAATTGTTTAACAATATGTACTATTCCAATTATGTGTTTACCTGAACTACAACTCCACATCTATGAATATTTCTCTTTTCCAAAATACATGTGGTAGAATGGTATGGTAGCTCTTTAAAAAAAAAACTTTATGATGGGTGGAGGGTGTGGCTCTGTTGATAAAATGCTTACCTAGCATTTATGAAGCCCTGAGTTTGATCCCCAAGCATAATTGGGTGTATCTGGAATTGCAGAATTTACAAGATGGAGAGAAGATAAGTTCTCAGTCATCCTTCACTTGATACTGAGTTTGAGGCCAATTAGAGATTGCGAGATACCTGAGACCTTGTCTCATAATCTTCTCATGTAGTATTATACAGGTGTATTAGACAACTACCTCTCATTATAATTAAATGCTTCAGATAATTAACTTACAAAAGAAAAGTTTTACTTAGCTCCAAATATCAATGATGAGAATAACATGGCAAAGCAAATGACAAATCTCAGGACCAAGGAGCATAGGAGGAAAGAGAAGCATTAAGATGAGACCATAAGAAATAGGATTATTGCATTTATCAAAGAATTTCAAGGAAAATTTTTTTGCTTCACTCACCATTCATGAAACAAAGATTGAGATAACAGAGTTCTTTATTCAAAATTCCTTTTCAATACTTAAACTGCTAGTGCTGATTATAGTTTTTAGAATTAAAAGAAATAAAATTACTTTGTTTATAATCATCTGGTATGTACTATTCCCTAACAAGCCAAATAGACCAAAGCAGGTGTTATGTTCCTAAGGTCTGTGTTGCTTTCCAGTCAAGTTAGCAAAGGACTTCTAGGAATGGGTCTGTTCACTGACTCTCCTATGATAGGTCTAATTTTCACCAATCAATATGCATATAATTAGTACAAGTAAATATTGAGCTATCTTTTATGAATGTCTGACCACTTGGCACTTTATGACAATCTTCCAACATACCCTGACCTAACAACCTTTTAAAACAGGACATGCATTCTAGATTCAAGACTGATTCCCTGAATGAGTATTTCCTGAATTTTTACTAGTTTACTTGCAATTTATTATATTGGCTAATCACTCCCATGACTTAGATTCCTGGCATTATATTTACCTTTGGGTTTCTTTATGTCAGTGGAAACATTACACCAATCAATTAATTCTCACATTAGTTCATACAAGCACATGTATACATACACACACACGCACACTCAAACACACACTGTTATAGGTAGGGTTGCTATTGCTATGATGAAACACAATGACCAAATCAACTTAGGAAGGGTTTATTTGGCTTCTATATCCTTGTAGTTCATTTTTGAAGGAAACCAAGACAGGAACTAAATAGGGCAGAATCCTGGAAGCAGGAGCTGATGCAGAGGCTGTGGAGGAGTACTACTTACTGCATTCTTTTCATGGCTTGTTCAGCCTGTTTTCTTTAGAATTCAGAACCTCCTGCCCAGTGGTGGCCCTACCCACAATGGACTGAGGCCTCCAATATCAATCACTAATTATGTAAATTCCCTACATCAGTGGTTCTCAACCTTTCTCATGCTGCAATCCTCATGTGTTGGTGACCCCTCCCAATGATAAAATTATTTTGATTTCTATTTCATAACTGTAAGTTTGCTAATATTATAAATTATAATGTTAATATTTTTGGAGGTAGAGATTTGGCAAAGGGCTTGTGACTCAAGGTTGAGAACTACTGCTGTACAGGATTGCCAATGACCTATTCTTATTGAGGCATGAAACTGAGAAAGTCCTCTTCTCCAGTGACTCTACCTTGTGTCAAGTTGGGATGAGACTAGCTCCCACACTCCCCCCCCATAAACATATTTACTCACATGCACACACACAAACACAGCACACATGTACACACATACACCCACATACATGTACATACACACAACAAAATCACCCAAATTTTGACCATTAAATGAAGAAGGCTTTCTTTTGGGCCACCAACCATTTCCCAAATCATGACACAGAAACTTATTATTAATTATGAATGCTCAGCCTTAACTTATGCTTGTCCCACTACCTTTTATAACAAATTAACCTGTTTCTCTTCATCTACATTTTGCCTTAGCGCTTTTTACCTTTCTATCATTTTGCATTTCCTACTCCAGGTCTGGATGACTGATGGCTGTCTGGCTGCTAAGCCCCGGGCATTTCCCTTCCTTTCTCCCTCATTTTCTTCTTTCTTCTTCCTTCTCTCCTCTTGAGGATAGATTCTTCTTCCCATTTATTCTCTCTACCTGCTAATCCCACATATCCATCTACTGTCTAGCGATTGGCCATTCAGCTTTTTATTAGACCAATCAGGTGCCTTAGGCAGGTAAGTAGAAACAGCAACACACCTTTACATGATTAAACAAATGCAGCATAAACAAATGTAACACACCTTTACAAAGTTAAAGTAATATTCCACAATAATTAAAATTATGCAACTCACTACTGGTATTGTGAGTTGGTTCTTTCTGTCTTTACTTGCTTTCTATTTAAAATAAAATCAGTTCGATAATGGCAAAACACTAAAAAATTAGTGGCCTCAAAAACATGATCAGATTGCTTTATAAAATTATATGGTGACATTGCTACTTGGAACTAAGTAAAGATGGAAAATATTACTTTATTTCTCCATGGTATTCAGCATTAGACAGTTCTTATCACCAGGTTATCTGAGGACATCCTGTTAGTGCCCTCTGGGTGCTTCTTGTTGAAATACATTTCATAGCTTACTACAGATTCAATACAACAAAGATTCTGAAAATGACACCAGGAAATAGAATCTGTTTGGGTAGTTCATGTCCACTAAAATTAGAGAACCGATGTCCCTCACAGCCATTAGAAATATCACTCTAGAATTTCATAGAGACAATCACTATGCGCCATTTAATCAACCATATATATTTATATGCCTGACACAGAATCTATAGATTTCACTAATTTAATTACATTTAAGTTTTTATTCCTTGGGGAAAGTAATGCAGAGATAGTGAGGGAAGTTGTTCAGCAAATATGTGCTAATCAGATAATATGAATATGAGTATAATCTGGAATTTAGATATCAGGAAGAAGCAATGGTCAAGAAAAGGGATGGATCGTAGTTCAATAGAGCATTTGTCTATGATGCACAAGGCCTTAAATTCCATGGCCAAAAGACAGTGTGTGTGTGTGTGTGTGAGAGAGAGAGAGAGAGAGAGAGAGAGAGAGAGAGAGAGAGAGAAGATAGTAACTAGACACAGGTGATGCCTGGCTCTATTCACTCTGCATTTGTGGCTATATCACTTGGGTAATTTATATGATTTTAATGATCAAATGTGAATGAATGTATGTATATTGAATATAGTATATGCGTATGGCATAGAGTAGTTCTTCTATGAAGATTCAATAGGTAATTCATCCATGAAAAAAATAACTAGTAGGTTCATATGTATTCGTTTACCTTCACTGTTTTCTGTCACTAATACCCAAAAGAACTGAAAATTTAAAAAAGATCTGTTGACAGAATCTAACATGACATTAGGGCATGTTTCTATGTCATATGCAGATACAGTTCATTTTTCTAAATGTGTTGTCTTCTATACAGTTCAGAAAATGGATACCTATTAGCTTTCTTAAACAGCAGTAACAGTCTGGTATTTTTCTATCTCAGGGTGCAGCTTCTATTAAATGTTCCCACAAGTCCAGTCATATAAGTGACAAACTGCATCTAAGAAATATGCCTGTAATAAGAAACCTCTAAGGAAGAGAGATGGGGCTATTGTCTTCTATTATCCTTATTTTTACTTTCAGGAAAGAGAAAATAGTAGGAAAGAAAAGAATTAAGAGTCCAAGAAAATGGCATCAAACAAGTGCAAATAGGATAAGAAGAGACCAATAAAATAAATAGAGCACAGCAGAGCTAAGTTGTCTGGCAGTTCATGAGAACTGTTATTTGTGTTTTGACTCCCAGTTCTGAGTCAGAATCTACCAATAAAAAAAACTACTAAATAGATCAGACCAAATATCCCATAGCACCCTTTATTATCAATGCAAGGTGCTAGAGAGTGACCCAGTTATAAGAAACAAGGACCAAGCTCTGTTTTCCAGGGTTTTTGAGAATAACAGGAAGCCTTTGGCACAGAAAATAGATAACTAGAAAAGAGGGAGAAAGCATATATCCTTGTAGATAAACTGTGAACAAAACTCCCATACTTCCTGTAAAAATAGTAAACTGGGTTTAATTGTTCATAGAAATTCTAGTTCACAAATTGCCACTGTAAATCACTGCATACCCAGCTCTTTTGCAAAACACAAGGCAAACTGCTCTGCACATCCCAGATGCCTTTCCAAATCAACACAGAGGGAGTCTTTTAATCATTTCAACAACCAGGGCACTACTGCTAGTCTCAAACAATGCTGGGAGGTTTCTAACACCTGTGCTCACCGTAGTCCGTACGTTTTTAGACTTTTTGTTGGCAGAGATTCTGATTTGCTTGTTGGTTGGTGTTATCGCAGCCCAGAAGGAAAAGAATTCTGTCACAAGTAAAACTATGTGTGCATTCTGCTCTTCAAATGCATCAGCTTAACTGTAACTTTGTCTTGGTTGGAGGTTTTGCATACATCTACCTTGTTCTATGACTCAAATACATCTTCTTGCATACATCTTCTTGTTCTATGACTCAAATACATGGTAACTTCAGTAATAGGGTCTTATTATCAAGTTCTGGAGAGTAGCCAAGAATATTGGCGATAGTCTATAACAATTGGGTGTCAATGGGACCCCATTGGTCACCTCCTCAAAAAGAGACACCTTATTCTTAGTACTGGGTTTTTATTATTAGAATGTAGCATCTATTTGGGGTATTGCTCCCCTAGTAGGGTAATCCCATTAAAAATCTTTTTGTATATGCTCATGCATTATTTTAGGAGGCTGTTATAGTAGTTAGCTTCCATATAGTACCCATGTTCTGGTATCGTATCCAATTGTTAAACATTATTTCTCCAAATTTTTGAGATTCTAATTATTTATAATTATAAAATTATAAAAATTTATAATTATCATTTTCCCCTATTTCCTTTCTTACTGAATGAAAAAAAATGAAAAGGAAAGGAAAGAAAAAAAGGAAAGGAAAGGACACGACTGCTCCTAGGTATGGTAGAGGAGAAAGATTTTTCTAGATATGTGGAATAACACTGCTAAAGGTAAGGACAGTTGGGAGAGTCCAGAATGGACATGACCAGAGTAAACTGGGTCATGTGGGGAAGAAGAAGGGAAAAAGAGAAGGGAGGGCAGAGAACCAGGTGCAGCAGCCAGGAGGCCAAAATTACAAAAGGGTTAGGTAACCAAAATGTCTTGACTATATAAGGAAGAAAGTCAGGGGGTTAAGGCAGTCCAGCACCTGGGCTGGAGATTTCAAAGTAGAGGGTAGGGTAAACAAGCCATACCCCATACATGGTAGGTACTGAAGGATGCTGAGAGAACCTAAAGGCCAAGTCAGCTTTGATATGTTAAATAAGAATGGCAGACATTTGTCCTGGATTTGAAACTTAACACCTACCTCCTAGCTTTCCCACATACCTCTCCTTGTGTATTTCAAATTCATGGTCACATTTTTTAATTGTTTTACATACATGCACACACACACACGTTCTCTTTCACACACGTTCTCTTTCACACACACACTTCTAAAGACACAAGTACAACCTCTTTATAATGTTCCTGTGTGTATGTTTTTAGAGCTGGTAATTTGGTACTGGATAGCCAATTGGTGTGCTTTACTACTAAAATTTCCTACTTTCAGCATTCCTTAGTTGGAGGCAGGATTTCCTGTAGGATGGAGACCTCTTAGGATTCTTCACACCACAGCATTCACATTAGCAAGTCTATTGTGTCTTTGTTTATCACACCGTTTAGGCAGTCACTTTGTAGCTACAGCTTCTGACTTTCCTGGGAGACACAATCTCACACCCTGCTCTGCTACTCTGGTTCTTGTCCTGACCAGCAGGACACAAATTGGCACACCCTGGAGGAGAGGAATGGGAGGGACAAGAGACACAAGAAATGGACAGCAAGTCTGTATTCTGATCAAGCTGCCAACTTTATTTTTTCTCAGGAGCATTATACAGCAAAAAGACCTAGGGCAGAGTGGAGGGAGGGGAGGGTAGGATACTGAAAAGTCAGGTCTGCAGACTTCCCTAGCTGATAGGAAGAGATAAGGAAATGCTGAGGGTCTGTAAAAGTTTACAGGATGAAATGCTAATCACTGCTGCAGGCCTGTAGGTACTCTTAACTCACAGGGAGATAAGGGTTATATCCTAGGTCAGGAACTTGCCCTACAGAGGTGACAGAGGTGAATATCTTATTTAATTTGTAACTAAGATGGCTATAACCAAATACAGGTCTTTGCTCCTGGCAGGTTCTTATAGTCATTGATTTAATTAGTTTGAGCCTTTCCTCTCTTTCTTTTGGTTGGTTTAGCTAAAGGTTTGTCAATCTGACTAATCTTTTCAAAGAACCAACTCTTTGTTTCATGGACTCTTTGTACAGTTTTTTTTATTATTCTATTTCATTTATTTCACACATGACTTTTATTATCTCTTCCTATCTACATTTTTTGGGCATTGTGATGGTTATTATTTGTTGTCAATTTGACTAAACCTAGAACTAAAATCCAAGCAGCTGAGTAGACTTGTGGGGGATATTTTTTTCTTGATTGGATTATTTGAGGTGGAAAGACTCACCCTAAATCTGAATCATTTGAGGTTGGGGGATCCACCTTAAAACCCTGCCAAACCTCTGGTGGCAGCCTATATCAAGTGTTAATTTCAAAAATGAGAGAGGGAAAGACCACTGATCCAGATTATCATGGCCAAATGAATTAAAGGAGGCTTTTTTATTCATGCACACAGGTTGCCTCCCCTAAGTCAGGGTTGGGGAGTCAGCATTGAATGTGAGGAAGACAAGGCTTTTATAGAGCTCGGGACTGGGGGGGGTTCCAATTAGGGGATTTGGCAGGCTAAATAGGTGGAATTACAGGAGCAGAACATAAACAGAGAACAAGTCATAGGTAGTCATAAATCTTCTTGAAACACAGAGTTGCAAGATAGTAGTAAATAATTTTTTGACAGGAAGATATGAATACCATTCCTGGAACAGGCAGTACAGAACCATTGATAGGGTTACAGGTGGAGCATAGCCCAATCCTTGAGAAACAGAGATTTAATCATAAGCAGGAATGAACCTAGTTTGTCTTTACTATAGCAAGGTTTTAAGCCTATAATGGAAGAAGGCTGTTTCATCAAGCGAACATGGAAGAAGGAAACTTTTGCTCATGGCCTGCTTAACCTCACTTTCCCCGAGAAGTTCATTCCTTCCCTGGCATCAAAGTCTATTTCTTCAGGATCAAGTGCATACTGAAAACTGAGACTTTCAGACTCATCCAGACAACTATTGGATTCTTGGACTTTCCATTGGGAGATAGTCATTGTTAATATAATCAGACTGGGGACTGCAAGTCACTCTAATAAACAAATACCTATTTATTCTACTCTATTAGTTTCGTTTCTCTAGAAAATCCCAATACAGGTGTTGTTTGTTTTTATTTGTCCAATGTCTTTAAGTATAACACTGTAATTAATGTAAAATCTCTCCAACTCTCTACGTAGGTACTTAGTGCTATAAACTTCTCTTAGGGGTGTCACCATTGTATTCCATAGACTTTGTTATGTTGTATTTTGATTTTTATTCAATTCTAGGAATTTTTAAGTTTCGTTCTTGGTTTTCCCCTTGACTGAATTTTCATTCAGTAGTGTGTTGTTTAACTTCTATGATTAGTGGACTTTTCTGCCATTTTTGTTGAAATCCAGCTCAATTTCTTTGTGGTCAGAAGAATGCAGAATGTCTTTTCAATTCTCCTAAATTTGTTGTTTGTGTCTTAATGTGTAGTCACCTTGGGGGAAAGTTTTGTAGACTGCTGATGTTCTTTAGTGCTTTGGTAGAATTTTCTGTAAACGTCTGTTTGATTTATACGATTTAACTCCAGAGTTTCTTTCTGGACAATCTGTTCATTGGTGAGAGCAGAGTATTGAAGACACCAAGTGTTATAAAACAACACGGATAGATCAAGGCAGTGGGTTGGATCCAAGGAGCACAGAGGAGGGTAACAAACAGATATACCTTGCAGGCTGAGCTTATGTGGGGAGTTTTGTTGGGGGGAAGGAAAGAGAGTGGAAGATGGGAAGAGATGTACACATATGAAGGCTTTGCCATAACTAGAAGTAGAGGCAAAATGATGCATCAAAAGAACAAGATTTTGGACATATTATAAATGTCCTACAAGTAAATGGTGGTTTTACATGAATTTATATATAAGGTATCAGACAAAGAAACATAAAGCAAAACAATAATGTTGGTATTTTTCATGAAATTATAATCATTAAAAACATCTAAACCCTTAAAACTGCTACATTACTTTTATTTTTTAACTTCTAATTTTTTCACTATAAGGTTACAACACAGATAACTTAGAGATATTCCTGAAAGTGTATTAATCAAAATGTTATGGATTAATAGAAGGACTTCAGAATAAGAATATTCTTCATTTGTTATTTGAAAAATACACCATTTCCCCCTTTAAAATATTACAAACTTTATTTTTATTTTGAATTGATAAAATGTGAGTCTTGTTTTAAACTCATTTTCTTACAGCATTTGGTTAATACAAGGATCCAAATTATTAGTTGTTATTTTTATACAGTATTTTTCTGGCAACATTAACTCCATTTGCTTATAGTGAATGTTATATTACTTCTGCCAAGCTGGGAAGCTGAGCTGACAATTTCCTAAGTGTTAAAAATATATAAAATTAATAGTTTCATGCCTAAGAGCCTCTTTGCACATGAGATTAGTACACTCTTCTCATTTTCATTTTGCAGTATAATTTGCCTCTTCAGAAAGCTCACTTTATTCCATTCAATTGCAAAGCTGGGATGGTTGATATGCCTATAATAAATTTAGAAAATTAAGTTATTACTCCAATGAAGATTTCAAAATTCCATTCACTTACAAGTAGTTTAGTCATAATATTCATAAAGGAGAGAATGGAAAGACAGATATCATCAATATTGCTCTCCTTTATCTCAATTCATTTTCTTATGCCTTAATAGTTAAAGTATGATACCATTCCATAAATGAAAATATCTGTAATAGAAAAAGAACAAGTGCATGTAATAGAAAAAGAACAAGTGCACAGCATTGTAGCCCTATCTTTATGCTCTCCATTTCATTTTCAGAATATAGTTACCCTTTTTTATGCTAGAATTTAAACAGAAAGTTAGTCGATATATTTAATATTTATCGTTTATTCCAATTATATGCCCCCTTAGACTTCTATATTGTATAATAATGTAATATTTTTATATTTTTGTTTCCTTGAGGAATCTTCTAAAATATGGTCTTAATTACAATAGAATTACAAATGACCATGAATCAGGAATTTGAAAAGAGCGATGTCATAGTAAGAAGAGCAAGTCACAGTAAACCAGATCCATAAAATGACTCAAGGGGCAGAAGAAATGGCTCAGTGGTTTTAGTGCATACAGTTCTTGTAGAAGACTGTAGTTTAGTTCCCAGCACCCATGTCAGGAGTCTTCAAACAATCTGTAACTCTAACTCCAGGGGAAACAAAGTCTTCCTCTGGCCTCTGCAGGAACCTTCACTCATCTTGTCCACATAGAAACAAGAAGCCACACACATATACATATAACATATTAAAAATAACAATAAAATCTTTCTTAAAAAAAGAAAAATATGGAAGTGAATACTGAGGGAGAATAAACTATGTTCCTTTAAAGATAGAATCTATATACGTCATGTTTCCATTTTAGATCAAAAGGTAAACAACTAACTAAAATAAAATCATTTTCCTTTCATAGTAAAATCAGTCGACTTAATGGTTTTATACTAGCAATTAAAGCCTCCTATGAATATTGGTTTTTGCAAGATTCGTTGTTAAATGGAGACTTTAGTATTTTGTTATTTTTTGTTAAACATTTTTTAGAAGAAAAATAAAATAAAAAGAACAGCAAATGTTTTTGTTGTTGCTGTTCAAGTAATTTGTTGTTGTTATTGCTGCTGCTGCTTGTTTTCGTTTTGTTTTGTTTTATTTTTTTCCAAGACAGTTTCTCTGTGTAACAGTCCTGCCTGTCCTGCAACTTGCTTTGCGAACCAGACTGATTGCAAACTCACAGAGATCTGCTTGCCTGTGCCTCTGCCTCCTGCATGATGGAATTAAAGGCATGCGCCCCCTGCTTGTTGAAATGATTTTTAAAGAGACATCATAATAACCTTTTATTTTCGTTTGGGGCCTATCTTTATTACAAGGGGTGATTTCATAGTGGAGTCTACTGTGGAAACTGTATTCATTATGAATAATAATATGGAGGATCATTGAATATGATGGAGAGTTGATTGTGAACAATTGTTCACAATTTTATATTCCTTTGAGTCCCAGTTTGATTTCTCTTGTTTTCATTAGAAATGTTACCTTAGCCAGACAGTGTTGGCACTCACCTTTAATATCCCAGTGCTTGAGAGGCAGAGGCACGTGGATTTCTATAAATTCGAGGCCATCCTGGGCTATTAAGCAAGTTCCAGGACAATCAGGGTTATTACACAGAGACCCTGTCTCATAAACCAAAAAAAGGAACAAAAAAGAAAAAAGAAAGAAATGTTGCCTTATTTTTTCTTAGTCTTGTAAAGGATTTTCGCACATTCTGTCTTATGACCTTCTTCACATCTCAGCTCCTTATCTACTCACAGATGCTTATTCATAGGGTGAGCCCTGTGAACCCGAAGCGCTTCTTAGGACATTTCTAAAATTGAATTGCAGTCAAAGCCTAAGACAAACAACATGTTAGGGTGGGTTTCTGACAAACATAGCTGACGGAACCTAGACTGTCAGAGAAGAGGCCACTGACTTCATTAGACTCCATCAAGTGGAGGACGAGTTAGGACAATGGCAGGTCACCTAATCTTGGATATCAGCTGAGGGATAAAGGAAAATTAGGGAATTCTGCTCAGTGAGGACAATTGGTAGGCTTCTAGAAGAAAATAATGGCACAGATTTTAGCCTGACATTACTTTCAGCAATTGGTTTTTATTTTTTTCTAAAATTATTGCTGTCTGTCACCTTCTTTCCATTCTATTCAGTTCTCATTCTTTATCTTCCAAAATCTCCAGTCCATGTTTGTACAGTCATAATAATATTCACTGATTAGAATTTAATATTTGCTAATCTATTTTTTCATGTATTTGTTTATTTCTGTTGGGGTGGGTGCACAAGATTCACAACACATCTAAGCTAAGAGGTCAAAGGATAATTGGTGGGTATTGATTCTCTCCTCCTACCATTTGGTTTATACAAGATGAATTTAGGTCACCAGGCTTGGCAGCAAGTACTTTTACCTTGGAGCCATTTCACCAGCCCAATTCTTTTAAAATATTTAATAGAGTTATTCATAGAAAGAGAAACTGGGTTCATAGTTTAACTGTGCTACTCGGTGTCTCAGATAATCAGAACCTTAAGAGCCCATTTCTGAATTGGGCACATTGTGTATTAAGTAATACTGGAGAATGCTCATCTAGAATTATACAAGTAGCCAGGTGGTGGTGGTGCACACCCTTTATCCCAGCACTAGGGAGGTGGAGGTGGGCAGATCTCTGAGTCTGAGGCCAGCCTCGCTGGCAAAGTGAGTTCCAGGAAAGTCAGGGCTGTTATACAAAGAAACCCTGTCTCAAAAACAAAAAACAAATACAGAAAAATTACACATGCTGTGCAGACATACCAAATGTGTACTTATTTGTGGTTGTCTTGGAGCTGTTGACAGATTATTTCTTTTATAGCACAGATGATATGAAGCCTTATTTTCCTACAAATATGTGAAGATTTTTTTTAAATCAAGAATTAGTCTGTTTCTGTCCATCAGTTTTCTTTTATCTTGAAGCATTAAATATATAAAGGTCACCCTGGTTTTCTTAACAATAGTGGCTTTTTTGTTGTGACAATCACTTTTTAAGGATTATGTTATTATTTATTTGTGTGTATGGCAGGCAGTATATGCACATGCATGAAAGTGTCCCCTGAGGTCAGAAGAGAGGTTATGAACCAGCCAGTGTCAGTGCTAGGAACTGAATTCCAATCTTCTGAAAGAACTGCAAATGTTCTTAATCACTGAGACACCTCTCTAGCCCCATAATATGATCTTTTCATTACTTCAATGAACAGAGTAATCTCCAGAGATTATTGAGAGGTGAACCACTTGTTCATCCCTGCTGCCCAGAACGGAAATAATCACACAGAAACTATATTAATTAAAACACTGCTTGGTCCATTAACTCTAGCTTCCTATTGGCTAACTCTTATGTCTTAATTTATCCCATTTCTATTAATCTGTATTTCACCACGAGGTCATGGTCTAGCAGCAAAGCTCCAGCACTTCTAGCTCTGCCAACAGATCCATGGCGTTTCTCTAGCTCCACACTTCTTTCTCCCAGCATTCAGTTCTGTCTTCCCTGCCAACCTAAGTTCTGCTCTATCAACAGGCCAAGGCAATTTCTTTATTCATTAGCGGTAATGACAGCACACAGAGGAGACACCCACATCAATGACCTTTGATTCAAATTTGGCTTCTGTTTTGTTCTAATTTGTAATCCCAGACAAGTTTTTTTTTAATTCTCTTAAGCTTTAATTCCTCATCTACCATAAACTGGGATAATACTATTAGCATAAATAGTGTAGAGAATAAGCTACATCAAGATTCAACAACTATTTTGTTTCTGTAATAGATCAGACAATCAATGTTTTAGGTTTTATAAATTACATACAGTGTATTTTTCAGCTTCTCAAATATGGCTATGGTATAAATTTCCTGAACAACAAATGAAAGTGTTTGGTTGTATTTCCAAAATTTTTTTCTTTCAAAAGCAAGCAACAAGCCTGATTTAGCTCACCAGCCCTAATTTACTAACCAATGACTTACATTAATTCTTAGTACAGATTAAATTTATGAACCGTGTGATATACACTTAAACTTATATGGTATTATTACTAAAGACTAGCTAGCAGCCATACAGAACTATACCACATTACTATAGAAACTAAAGTTACTAGATGCTGAAACTACCATGATTTAAAGATTAATTTTGTGAAGAATTTACAGTTTATTTAGTCTGATGAGTGCGGGTAGTAATTAGGAAAACTATTTCGGTACTTTCAAATCAATAACATTAATGGGTGAGACTAGCAGAAATAAACACAAGTTATATGAACTTTTCAGTAAAGTGGGGCCACATAGTCTTTCATCAAAGCATTGATTACCATTACCCTCTTAAACATCACTGAATAATTAGGAAACAATCTTCCTCAATACTCAGTAATACCACTTTTGGGTATATATCCAAAGGATGCTCAATCATGCCACAAGGACATGCACTCAACTATGTTCATAGCAGCATTGTTTGTCATAGCCATAACCTGAAAACAACCTAAATGTCCCTCGACCGAAGAATGGATAAGGAAAACATGGTACATTTACACAATGGAGTACTACACTGCAGAAAAAAATAACAACATCTTGAAATTTGCAGGAAAATGGATGGAGCTAGAAAACATTATTTTGAGTGGGGTAACCCAGACACAAAGAGACAATTATCACATGTGGTTTTTAAATATAAAGCAAAGAAAACCAGTTCACAAATCACAACCCTAGAGAACCTAGACAACAATAAGGACAGTAAGAGAGACATACATAGATCTAATCTACATGGGAACTAGAAAAAGACAAGATCTCCTGAGTAAATTGGGAGCATGGGGACCTTGGGAGAGCATTGAAGGAGAGGGGAGAGGCAGGGAGGGGAGCAGAGAAAAATGTAGAGCTCAATAAAAATCAATAAAACAATCACTGAATACATACTTTGTAGAACCCAATGTGTTCAACTTGTGGCATTAAATTCCTGTTCCTTACAAGCCAGGTGTGGTGGCGCTTGCTTTTAGTCCCAGTACTTGTGACCAATTGAGACCAGATTGGCCTACAGAGTGAGTTGCAGAACAGTCAGTGCTATGCAGAAAATCCCTGTCTCAGAAAAACAACAACAAAATCCTGTTTCTTGTATTCCTAACATAATTAACCTGGTTATATTCCTTGTTTCTTAATGTTCATTCTGCTCTGATAGGGAAATCCATTGACCATGAAAAACAGCCTGGTATTCATATTCTAATCATTAGTACCACTCTAGCTATGGAGCTGTCAGCATTTTCAGCCTAAATGGTGATTTCAGGCGTTTGCAATTCAATCACAAAAATTAGCTGCAGGCAGAAACCTGACATACAAAGTCCAGACCCAATAGGAAAATATCATTACATTTCTAACAGGGAGAGAAAAGTACATGTGACCATTACAAGAAATAAAACATAAAAATCATTGCAGAGGACTTGCTGTGGATCCTTCTCTGTTGTAAGACAATTTAAGATTCCATTCCTACTCTGCCTCCGCTGTTTCCATGTACCCACTGGGGAATCCTACAGATTTCCAAATGTTAGATGACTTTACAACACATTTCCTTAAGGCTACTTTTCTGTTTTAGGTTGAACCAAAGTAGCTTTTTGAATCTCCATTTGTTAATGGAAAAAGGAAATGTCAGTCATTTACTATAGCATTTTATGCACTGAAAATTGGAATCATTCTTTTGCCCTAATGTAGCGACACAGGGTATGACCTGCATCAGGCTTCGTGTTTTATGATTGAGCATTAAGAAGTGGCTTCTGAATGTTAAAACATTTCTTTGATGTGAGGTTGAATTAAGGAAGCTTAATTAACATTTTCTAATTAAATATAGCATGGTGAACTCAATCACATTGTACTATGCTTTGATGAGATTGCTCTGTCTTTAAATAAACAAGATGGTTTGCAGGGCTGAGAGCTTGAGCAATAACCACGTCATTGCATTTTCGGTTATTAACTTTGTCCTTCAGAAACATTTTTAGCTACTCATACAATTGAGGAATTTGGTAGAAACGTGTTTTTCAACAATACTCCAGGTATCCAGGCATATATCTGCAGTCCTAGAATGTGGGGTGCAGAGGTAAGGCAATCACTGCAAGTTTGAGGTCAAACTGGGCTGCAGAGTGAGACCCTGTGTCAAAAACCTAAGGAATTAAATAATTAATATTTCCTTTATTAAAGACTTAAGCTATGTATATTATATTAATTAGGGACAAATTTTATTTGTACTCCTTTTAAGGTCATTTTATACATGAAATCCATAATGCATCATATAATATATACTATGTGACATATGATATGTGATTTCTGATGATTGTCATGTTTAATTTAATGGCTAATATACCATCCTCTTCTTGTGCTGGAGACACAGTACAAACCCATTATACTTCTTTTCCCACGGTTTCTGGACATTACACTACACCAGTTTTCCTTCTTGCCTCTCTGGCCACTACCTTTCACTCTTTTTAGTTGATCATTCCTTTTCTTCTTGATCTCCAAATATTACAATGTACCACGGCTTAGTTTTCAGTCGTCTCTGATCTCTCTACTTTGATGCCACTGATGACCTCATGTTGTCTATAAGCCAGCAATTCCTTGTTCAGTGCTGTTCTAATAAGATTAAATTCTCTGTCCTTGAATATCTGTTTATCTGAGTAGGAGCACTCCAAACTGCATTGAAACCTGAGTGCCTGATCCTTTTTGCATATTTTACCACCCACAACTATCTCAAGGACAGTCACTCCAGTCACTTAGTCCCAAAATGTAGGAATCAACATTGTCTTCTTTTTCCCCTCTCAATCTTCACATCTATTCCATCAGGAAATTCTTATGTATCTGACTTGAAAATTATTTCTTTTTTTTAAATTATTTGTATTCTTTTTTTTTAATTGAAAAAAAAATTTTTTCTGCCTCCTCCCCGCCTCCCATTGCCCTCCCCCTCCTCCTGCTCCTCTCCCCCTCCCCCCACTCTTCTTCTCCTCCCTCTCCAGTCCCAGGAGCAGTCAGGGTTCCCTGCCCTGTGGAAAGTCCAAGGTCCTCCCCCGTCCATCCAGATCTAGGAAGGTGAGCATCCAAACTGTCTAGGCTCCAACAAAGCCAGAACCTGAAGTAGGATCAAAACCCCCGTGCCATTGTCCTTGGCCTCTCTTCAGCTCTCATTGTCCGCCATGTTCAGAGAGTCCGGTTTTATCCCATGCTTTTTCAGTCACAGTCCAGCTGGCCTTGGTGAGCTCCCAATAGATCGGCCCCACTGTCTCAGTGGGTGGGTGCACCCCTCGTGGTCCTGACTTCGTTGTACATGTTCTCCCTCCTTCTGCTCCTCATTAGGACCTTGGGAGCTCAGTCCAGTGCTCCAGTGTGGGTCTCTGTCTCTATCTCCATCCATCGCTAGATGAAGGTTCTATGGTGATATGCAAGATATTCATCAGTATGGCTATAGGATAGGTTCATTTCAGGTTCCCTATCCTCAGGTGCCCAAGGAACTAACTGGGGACATTGCCCTGGGCATCTGGTAGCCACTCCAAGTTCAAGTCTCTTGCCAACCCTTAGGTGGCTCCATTAACTAAGATATGAGTTTCCCTGCTCCCCTATCCAACCTTCCTATATCCCCAATCATCCCGTTTCCCCAAGTTCCCCTCATCCTCTCCTTCACACTTTTCTCTCTCCATCTCCCCTTACCCCATCCCACCCTACCCCCAAGATTCCAATTTTTGCCCGGCAATCTTGTCTATTTCCCATAGCCAGGATGATAACGATATGTTTTTCCTTGGGTTTACCCTCTTGTTTAGTTTCTTTAGGACCACAAATTATAGACTCAGTGGCCCCCTATCCATGGCTAGAAACCAATTATGAGTGAGTACATCCCATGATCTTCTTTTTGGGTCTGGGTTACCTCACTCAGGATAGTATTTCTATTTCCATCCATTTGCATGCAAAATTTGAGAAGTCATTGTTTTTTACTGCAGAGTAGTACTCTAATATGTATATATTCCACACTTTCTTCATCCATTCTTCCATTGAAGGACACCTAGGATGCTTCCAGGTTCTGGCTATTACAAATAATGCTGCTATGAACATAGTTGAACAAATGCTTTTGTCATATGATAAGGGATCTCTTGGGTATATTCCCAAGAGTGGTATTCCACCTGAAAATTATTTCTTATTTCATCATTTCTCACTTCTCTAGTTATTGTCAACTTTGCTATGCAGAACTTCTCAAAATTCATCTGACACAAAACTCCCCTATTTAGTATTAGAAGCTAGAATCTTCACAAGGGCCTATTGGAGCAGGCCCAGGTAATCCCTCTCCCTCCCAGTCTGTCTCTACTCCTCTTCCTCAGGCCACAGTAGTCTCTCTAGTCTGCTTGATGATACTCTAATACAACAGATAATCCTCCTTCCCGGAATTTCATGCTCACTTCTCTATCTGAAGTATTCATATCCTCTTGAGCAGCTAGCAGCCTTTCTTTTTTCTCAAATATAGTCATTTCACTGTTTCTTCTCTTGATTCCCTAGTTAAAGTTGTAAAGCTACCCCACTGCATTCATAGACAAATTCTATCTTCCTTTCCCTTCCCCAAGTATTTGATCATTCTTTAATACATTATTTTTTGTCTAATTGTTATCTCTCTATTGCACCAAGAGGCAAATCTCACAGGGGATGAAAGATTTGCTTTGCTCTTTTATGTATCCCAAATATTTAAGACAATGTCTTCCACTTAAAAATCACTCAATGGCTACCTAAACTATTAAAAGCATAGCTAGCCATTGGAATTTTATGTATTTATGTTTAATTTTTTTACACATTACATTGATAGGGATCAATACCAGGGACGTGCAGATATTCTACCATGAAGCTAAACCTTAGATTCCAAATCTAAAATGTAACTATCAAAAATTCAAGCATTAGGGCTGGAGAGGTATCTCAGCAATAAGGGCTAGGCTCACAACCAAAACTATAAAAATTCAAGCACTGATAATAAATAGCACAATGCTAAGTAGTTTTAAAAGCATTTTAATTTAGAAGAAATGATTCTTTACAAGTAATTTTTGTTCTAAATTATTAACATTTTAAGATATATATTTTGCCTGATAAAAGCATAAATGACGGCATTAAATTTTAACATGTTTTAAATAGATAATGCATACTTTTCCATTAAAATAGAATTAACAAAAACATAAAGAGACATATATAAGAGAGATGCATAAATATACAACCTGCTAAGTTTGCTTTTGTTGTTTGTATACATATGATTTCAAGGCTGACCATTTTGTATTGGGAAACTAATTAGAGGGCTAATCCCAAAGGAAGACTAATTTCTCCCTCTTTCAGCAGCCATTATTTATAGTTCTTTTACTAGGGATGGGATGCCTTGAGATTTTTTTCCAGTCTGTATTAGCATGTATATTGTTATTGTTCAGGTCTTGTTTTGGAGAACATTTAAGAAAAGTGAATCAGGCATGGCCTTAACTGGCCATTCCAGATACAGAGACCCACAGCCAAACATTAGGCCAACCTCTAGGAATCCTGCTGAAAAGAGGGAGGAAGGATTGTTGGAGCCAGACATGTCAATGACATCACAAAAAAACCCATAGAAACCACTGACTTGGGATCAAAGGGGCTCACAGAGACTGAACCAAAAACTGGCGAGCGTGCATGGGACCAACTAAAGCTCTCTACATATGAGTGACAGTTGTGTAGCTTGGTCGGTTTGTGGGACTCCTAGCAGAGGGAGTGAGGGCTCCCTTAATGCTTTGGTGACTTTTAGGAATCTATTTTTCATACTGGATTGCCTTGCCCAGCCTAAATACAAGGTGAGGTGTTTAGTCTTTTGGCAACTTAATACACCGTGCTTAATTGACACCGTTGGGAGGCTTGCCACTTTCTGAACAAAAACAAAGGAGGAATGGATTGGTGGGGTACAGAAAATTGGGAGGGGAGGGAATTTGATGTGAGGAGGGAGAGAACACTGTGACAATGAAGGAAATTTGAACTATTTTTTATTTAAATCTTTGTATATTATTACTTCTAACTAGTGCACCGTAATTTATTTAACTATGCTTGCTTAGTAGTTATGCAATAAGCAATCATTTATTCCCTTTAATCTCTGATTTATAGAACCCCCTGCTCTGAGTATGTTTTTCCCATGTTCTACTTTCCCCACTCCAGAAGTTTTGATCATATCTAATTGCTCTTAGGATGATTAATAAGTGAAAACAAGTAAGAACTTAGGGGAAAAATACAAATTTCCCTTGGATATTAAATCCTAGTCAAGTAAAGAAAAGCTATTCTTAATACATATTTATAATTTTATATATGATCATTGGGAATTTTTAAGAATAATGATTTTTGGAGTCACTGAAAATAGATTAACACCAAAAGATGTACTAGGGGTAGAAAAGAGTAAAATAGATCTAGGTGTGAGCTACTGACTCAAAGAAAATAATAATTTTTCCATAATCATTTTTCACAGACTAGTATTTACCTAGGAATAAAAATAAGAGTTAAATGTAATATGGAACACTTCATAAGACCTAGAAATCAGTCTTAATTTAGAAATTATGCTTTCTAAAATAATTGTTTCACAGAAACCTTTCATGAAAATCATAAATCATGATATGCCATTGTATGACGTTCTTACTGAATACATTCTATACCTTTGCTTTGATGCTTTACAGCATTAATTTTATGTTTGAAATGAGCCCTAAGCAGAATTATAAAACATTCAAATACTTGGAATTCCTGTATGAATTGACCTCAATCAATAAATTAGAATTTTCCTTCAGAAATGAATACTATTCCATAGTAAGCTATATTTTACTTATATATTAAAATGTTTCAGCTTGAAATAATTATTAGTTCTTCAACTTAATAAAATAGTCTAATCAAGTCTCTAATATACCACTAATAAAAACATATAATTTATCTGAATCAAAACATCACACTCTTTTCAAATAAGAAAAATGGGAAAACTGAAATATTTCATCTTCAAAGTCATTTGTACTTTAATAAAATCATAAGACAAATGAAATAACTCGAGTCTAGCAAATCACTTTCCATATTCTCATCACTTTAAATGATATCCTTTGTTATTGTCAGTAAATGAGAGCCTTTTTTTTCAATTTACTCTTCTTTTTTATGTATTTTCTTTTCTTTCTTTCTTTCTTTCTTTATTTTTTTCTGTTTACCAGACTGGCCTTGAACTCACATAGATCTGCCTGCCTCTGCCTAGCAAGTGCTGGGTTTAAAGGCCACCATTACCTGGCAATTTATGAAGGTCTTTAACAGTTGATAATAAAAAGAGCATATACTCACATGTTTTCATATTAACTATGGGGAAAACTATAAAATCAAAATATATACTCAGAATTTGGACATGAGCCATAAGTTAGTCAGGGTCTATATAATTCATGTAGGTAAGGGTAATGAAGGTCATAAATGCTTGTGTACTGTCATCTTTGAACTAACAGTCTCGTCTCTTACTGTTCTAAGACGTGTAAAGAAAGTGTAAACAAGTAGGAACTGGCAAAGCCTAAGACAAATGTATCAACTTGTTTTTTTTTTTTTTTTTTTTTTTGGTTTTTCGAGACAGGGTTTCTCTGTAGCTTTGGAGCCTGTCCTGGAACTAGCTCTTGTAGACCAGGCTGGTCTCGAACTCACAGAGATCCGCCTGCCTCTGCCTCCCGAGTGCTGGGATTAAAGGCGTGCGCCACCACCGCCCGGCCTCTTTTCTTTATTTTTTAACAATTTTTTTATTCTTTTTAAATTAAAATTTCTGCCTCCTCCCCGTTTCCCATTTCCTTCCCCCTCCTCCCACACATCGCCCCTCCCCCCCACTCCCGTCCCCCTCTCCCCACTCCTCTCCCCAGGACAATGGCATTAGGTTTCGATCCTAATACATGAACTGGCTTTGTGGGAGCCTAGCCTGTTTGGATGCTCACCTTCCTGGACCTAGATAGAAGTGGGAGGACCTTGGACTTCCCGCAGGGCAGGGAATTTGGACTGCTCTTCAGTACCTAGAGGGAAATGAGAGCCTTTTTTCAACAAAGATACACCTTCTGAATTCAAAGTACATTTTTCTACCTTTATAATTTGAGTTTTCAACCAAATTGTCTCTCATCAATAATTAACTTTCCTGAGGTTGTAGTGACAGTTCAGTCATTAATAGCACTGACTGATCTGCTAAAGGACGTGGGTTCTGTTCCCAGCATCCACATGACGGCTTAAGACCATCTGTAACTCCATTTCCAGGAAGTCCATTGTCGCATGTCTGGTCACCACAGGCATCAGGTACATATATGGCACAGACATACAAGCAGGCAAAATACTCATACACAGAAAGTAAATGAATTAAAACTTAAAAAGTAATTAACCTTTTAAAATTATACCTCCCAAATCCATTTTCCTCTTATTATTCACTCTTTATTAATTGTAAAAGAAAACCTGATTCTAGCTGTTTTATTTATTTTTATTTTAAGCTCCATGTTGTAGTTTGCTATATAACAATGGCGAATAATACATCTGACTGGTCTTGTCTTCTGTAGATTTCAAAATATTCCTCATTTTCACTTCATGTCTAACAACTACTCCATATTACATCATTCTTTCATTATCCTGTCCTCTAAATTCTTTTGAAAAATTATTTTAAATTAAAATAGAATTATGTCACTGTCTTCCTTCTCTTTCCTCCTCCCAAGCCTTCCCATGACCCCCATATCAAATGATAGCCTCTTTTTTCTTTCATTATTATTGTTACTATATATGTATGCACAAATATGTAAGTATAATCTGATGAGGCTCATTTTGTTATGCATTTACAGCTTCAAGGCTGACCGTTTGATATTAGACAACCAATAAGGGGGCTGATCCTTGGGAGATGCTAATTTGTCCTCTCTCAGCAATCATTAGTTGCATGTAGATCTTTGACTAGGGGTGGGACCCCATGAAATTATTATTATAATTAATTATTATTATTATTATTTCATTGATTATTATTGATAATGCTACTGTTCCAGTCTTGTTTATGAAGTCATTCCTAGAAACGATTGCTTTATGTCACATTTCCTGGTATTCTGACTCTTTCAGTTTTTCTACACCTTTCTCTGTGATGATCTCTGAGCCAGAGACTCATGAACTGTGGTATAGACATATGTTTTGGGGCTGAGCCCCTCACAAACTATTGATTTCTGCATTGTGTCCAGTTGTGGTTTGTTGTCATGGTCTCCATTAGCTGTAAAGAGAAGCTTCTTTGATGAGGTGTGATAGATACACTTAACTGTGAGTATAAGGATAAGATTTAGAATGTAGTAAGGGATTATGCTGGTTTAGCAAAGTGGCAGTTGTAGATTTTTGTAAGTATTATGAACTCACTAGTGCAGGGAAATGTTTGGGTTTCTAGTACCAGGTATGATTTTCCTCCTGCTAAGTGCACCTTTAAGTCTAATTAGACAGCTGTTGCTTATCAGTGACATTTGAGGGCCATGTATTGCACCTTTTCTGACACATGAGTACCTCCTATTGTACCTTTCTAGATATCTTGCCGTGGTGGTCATTATTGTGGTTCATAGGTGTTGCAGATGATAGGACTATTAATCACTTTCTTTCCTCGACAGCTTACGCACTATCTTTATGTACCATGGAAGGCATACCACAAGAAGGAGGGTTTTAAGTTAGTCATCTGAGTCCTGTATTCTAAATACACAGTGTCTTTAGCAAAAGGGATTTACCTCTGAGAAGCAACCCAGGGCTACAAGAAGAGTCTATATTGTTTTGGGAGTCAATTGAATTATCCTGACTATCCATATGAAAGCAAGTTTCTCTTGGTACCTGGTACTAGGATTGTCAGTCCAGTTTGCATGGCTTCTGTATATATGTATATATGTATATATGTATGTATATGTATATACACACATATGAGAGAGTGAGTATAGTTTTAAGCAAATATACAATAATAGGATTCTTTGAGACTTAGTATTATTTGTCTCTCATCACTTCTTTTTTAAATTGACTTCTATCCTTCCTCCTCAGTTGGAACCTCCTCCTCAGTTTTCAATTTGCCATTTCTTATTGATAATCCCAAAGATGGGAGGAGAAAAACCACTGACCCAAATTATCATGGCCAAATTAATTAAAGCAAACAACTAATTAAAGCAAGTTTTTTTTTTTTATTATTCTTGTATACAGACTGCCTGGCACAAAGGCAGGGTTCAAGGGGTTAGCATTAGATGTGAGGAAGAAAAAAGTTTCAAAACAACCTCAGGGGTAGGGGGTTTCCAAATATGGATTTAGTGTTCAATATAAGTGGAGATACAGGACAAGGCTATAAACATAACAAGTCAGTCATAATGACCCCCTGAAACAGAGACATAATTACAAAGTGTTCATAAGGTAGTCAGAACAACAGGTGATCATAATAACCTTTTGAAACAAAGGTAGGGTTGCAAGATAGTTATAAACAAATTTTGAAATAAAGATGTGATTGCCATTCCTGAAACAGGCAATACAGAACCATTTGTAGTTAAGGTTATAGGTGGGGTATAGCCCAATTCTTGATAAACAGAGGTTTAATCATAAACAGGAATGAGCCTAGTCTGTCTTTACTATAAAATGGCTTTTGAACCTACAATAGAGGCAGGCTGATTCATAAATATCACACATATTCTACCATTCCACTTTCAAGTACCCCCACCAATGGTCCCTTTATGCTTTCCTGGTTTCTATGGTTACTCCATGCTATTTATTTACATCTGAAGATTTTGAACTATAGGAATAACAGATGAGAAAAAACGTGGTGTTTGTCTTTCTAGGTCTGACTTACTTCATTCAATATAATCTTTTCTAGGTTCATCCATTTACCTTCAGATTTCATGGTTTCATTTACCCTTATATTTAAATAATAATCCATCATGTACATTTATCATATTTCCATTATCTGTTAATTGAAGGACATTTCCTGGCTATTTTTTTTTTTACTTATTTATTTATTTTTATTCTTTTTTAATTAAAATTTCCACCTGCTCCCCATTTCCCATTTCCCTCCCCTCCTCCCAAATATTGCCCTCCCCCCACTTCCCTCCCCCTATCCCCACTCCTCTTCTCCTCCCCCCACTCCATTCCCCCTCCCTCTCGATACTGAAGAGCAGTCCAAATTCCCTGCCCTGCGGGAAGACCAAGGTCCTTCTATCTACGTCCAGAAAGGTGAGCGTCCAAACAGGCTAAGCTCCCACAAAGCCAGTTCATGTATTAGGATCGAAACCTAGTGCCATTGTCCTTGGCTTCTCATCAGTCTTCATTGACCGCCATGCTCAGAGAGTCCAGAATCAACCCATGCTTATTCAGTCCCAGACCAGCTGGCCTTGGTGGGCTCCCAATAAATCAGTTCCACTGTCACAGTGGGTGGGTGCATCCCTCGTGGTCCTGATTTTTTGCTCATGTTCTCCCTCCTTCTGCTCCTCATTTGGACCTTAAGAGCTCAGACCGTTGCTCCAAATTGAGACTCTGTCTCTACCTCGATCCATCGCCAGATGAAGGTTCTAAGGTGATATGCAAGATATTCATCAGTATAGGATAGGGTCATTTCAGGTTCCCTCTCCTTAGTTGCCCAGGGTACCAGCTGGGGACATATTCCTGGACACCTGCGAACCCCTCAAGAGTCAAGTCTCTTGCCAACCCTAAGATGGCTCCCTTAGATAGGATATATACTTCGCTGCTCCCGTATCCATCCTTCCTATATCCCAACCATCCCAATCCTCCGAGCTCCTCCCATCCTCCCCTTCTCATATTTCTCATCCCATTTCCCTTTTGCCCCATGCCACCTCACCTACCCCAAGATCCAGTAATACCACTATTGGGAATATACCCAAGAGATGCCACATCAAATGACAAAAGTATCTGTTCAACTATGTTCATAGCAGCATTGTTTGTAATAGCCAAAACCTGGAAACAACCTAGATGCCCTTCAATGGAGGAATGGATGAAGAAAGTGTGGAATATATACATATTAGAGTACTACTCAGCAGTAAAAAACAATGACTTCTCGAATTTTGCGTGCAAATGGATGGAAATAGAAAACACTATCCTGAGTGAGGTATCCCAGACTCAAAAAGAGGAACATGGGATGTACTCACTCATAATCGGTTTCTAGCCATAAAATAAAAGACATTAAGCATATAATGTGTGATCCTATAGAAGCTAAATAAGAAAGTGAACCCAAAGAAAATCATATAGTCATCCGCATGGAGAGGGGGAAGTAGACAAGTTTCCTGGCTATTATAAGTAGAGAAAGAACATTACTGAGCAAGTGTCTGTGGAGTAGGATGTCAATCCCTTTAGGCATACACAAACAATAATATATCTAAGTCATGTGGCAGATTTATTTTTCTGTTTTTGAAGACTGACTCTAATGATTTCCAGTTTACATGTGTCCATTTACATTCCCACCAACAGTGAATGAGAATTCCTCTTTCTTCACAACCTTGCTAGCTTTTGTTGTCAAGTCTCTTGTTGATCTTTGTCATTTTCACTGTGGTGAGATGAAATCTCAAATTTGTTTTAAGTTGCATTTTTCTCATTGCCAAGAAAGATGAATACTTTTTGAAGGATTTCTCAAACATTTAATTTCTTTTCTTGAAAACCTGTTTATATCCCTAACCTATTTTTTTAATTGGGTCATTCATTTCCTTGACGCTGAGATATATATGTACACACATACACACACACACACATACACACACACACACACGACCTGTTAGATTTATAGCTGGCAAAGAGTCTTTTCCCTTCTAAGGGTTTCTTCTTCACTCAGTTGATTATTGCCTCAGCTGTATATCTTTTAGTTTTTGTTTTATGAAAATTCACTTGTTTATCATTGACCTCAAATTTTGTGAAAATTGAACAGTTCAAAAACTCCTTTCTTATTGTTTTTATTGAGCTATATATTTTTCTCCGCTCTTTCCCTTCCTCACCCCATCCACTTCTCCCCTCCCCCATGATCCCTACATTCCCCATTTACTCAGGAGAGCTTGTCTTTTTCTACTTCCTGTGTATGTCTCTCTTAGGGTTCTCTTTGTTGTCTAGGATCTCTGGGGTGTGAACTGTGGGCTGGTTTTCTTTGCTTTATGTCTAAAAGCCACTTATTAGTGAGTACATATGATATTTATCTTTCTGGGTCTGAGTTACCTCACTCAATATGATGTCTTATAGGATACTGCCCATATTTTCTTCTAGCAGTTTTAGTGTTTCAGGTTTCAAAATGAGGTCTTTCCACCTGAAATTAGACCTTTATCTATCATCCTAAAAAAATTTGGATTCAAGTGGATCAAGATTTCAATTTGAAACTTTGCTTTTTTTTAAAAAAAAAGTGCATGTGTGATATTTAAGTACAATGACAATATTGTAATTTCTTGGAGTATAATTCCTTGCTTTTTTATTTACAGACTCTAAATGTAGATACATTAACATCATCAAAATAAACTTATATTTTAAATAGAAAAGTAAATATAGTTTATAAAATTTAGAGTCACTTATTTTTACTGCTGATTGGAATTATTTTGAATTTAATGTTTGATGAACTTTTCCTTTCTTCATATTGTTCATTTGTGTTTAATATTTGCCAGTCTGAAATTTGCATATAAATATCTCCATTTTTATTCATGATATATTTCAATATTTTATATATTATTTATACTTTTCTATAAATATATCTATTTTAATGACATTTAGAACAGTCAATTTTGAAACAGTAAGTACACATTGAAAAGTTTCTGTACCCTGATAAACCTCTCCACTGATGCAATAATCTGAATCAGACCAAATCAAATCAAATTAGAGAAATCCCAGGTTTAATGCTTACCAGCACTCCCGGGTGGCCCTCTAGCACCCCAGAGAGGAGAGGGGGAAGGAAGACCAGAAAACCACGTCTGTTCTCTGGGGACAGTTTATATACCCTGTGAGAGTGGTCTTGAGCATCTCTGGGGAGGGGGTCATCATTTGGCGGGCTTTCTCAGAGGTGGAGTCTGGACTGAGGCAATTCCCAGAGGAGGGGGCTTGGAATGGTACTTCTATCCAAATACACATGGCACATGAAAGTGTCCCTGGTTGTGAATTGGGTAAGCTATAATTAACCCCCATATACAATACTCTGTTTCTGTTTGAAAAAAATACATATACATATACTGATATAATTTCACTTGTGCTTCATAAACAATGAATGTATTTGTATGTGCACATATGTGCCTAAATGTGTTATGGAGTTATATACACTGAAGGACTACCCTGAATCTATCAAGTTTTATTGAGCCAAATTTTATTTAAGCTTCACATGACCCTTTTGGTTGGACTTAGGACTGTGGCCCAGCTAAAGGGGGATGGAAGCTTTTACAGGTAAAACCCACAATTCACTACTGAGGATGTGACTTCTGTAGGCAGGAAATAACATTTTGAGTCTTTTGCATTCCTGGGATAACTTAATGAGGTTTAAATTCCTGGAATTTTCTTTTTTTTTTTTTTTTTTTTTTTTTTGGTTTTTCGAGACAGGGTTTCTCTGTGGTTTTGGAGCCTGTCCTGGAAGTAGCTCTTGTAGACCAGGCTGGCCTCGAACTCACAGAGATCCGCCTGCCTCTGCCTCCCGAGTGCTGGGATTAAAGGCGTGCGCCACCACTGCCCGGCTCCCCTGGAATTTTCTTATCAGCTCTAGTTTGATAACAGGGATGGCCTCAAGCCTCTAAGATGATTGCCTTGGTCAAAATGAAGACATGAGCTGCTAAAAATGATACATGTGTACACACACACATATGTATATATATATAAACATTCTGTATATATTTTTTGTTTATACTTATATATTATTAAATATAACTGTGGCATAAATATATATTTATATGTTTTAGTAGCCAAGAAATATACAAAAGTGACTGTCTCCTTGGTTACCCCTTGGAAACAAAACCAAAGAATGGAATGTGGGTAGGAGCTTTTTACTCATCATCTTTTATTCTTCTTCATAATTTGGATGACCATCTAAATAAGCATAAGATTTATGATACACAAGAAAATATACACATACATGAACTTATATGCTATATGTAATATATATATGCCATATAATGCCTATAATCAAAGAATTCATTGTATGTTTAAAGAATATTGATAATGAGAAAAGACAACAAGACCCAAATCACTTTGCTAATAACATTTTAATTCTGCTTTTCATTTTTATTATCTAACTGATCATTTCCTTTATCATTCTTTTCTATCACAACTCATCCAAGACCCAAGCTATGTGTCATAGTACCTTAGAGTTAAGTATATCAAAATCTACAATCACCACAGTTGTAATGGCTGATAAAATTCTGCAGGTCCCTAAGTGGTGGCAGGCAGCAGGCCATGAGACCACGCTTCAGATCCCCTAGTGGTGGCAGTGAGAGATAGAGGATGCCAGGCAGGGAGCCCTGTGGTAGGTGAGAGACGGAGACAGATAGGCACACTATGCAGAGTGAGGTTGGATATTTATTTAGTGGGTTATGGAAAGGAAGGGGAGAGGGAGGGAGAAAGGGGGTGAAGATAGAGAGGAGGACAAGAGGGGGAAAAGAGGAGGAAAAGAGGAGAAGAGCCATAGCAGCAGCTACCTCTTTGGGGGGAAAACTGAAAGGAAAGGAGCTCAGACAGGAAGCAGAAGGAAGATCCAATCCGCCTGCATTGGTGGTGGACAGGGGAGGGAGTAGGCAGGGCTTATTTCTTAAAGGGACAGGACAGAACATTACAACAGTCACAGTTGTGGAAACTTGTAACAGAGTGAGGTCATAGCTTTAAACTGATTAACACCCACAGGAACCAAATACCAGAAATTCCTAATAGTTGGGAAATTTAATCCCAGACCACTCTTGTTCCTTTCTAAATCCTCATTAAGTGTGTTTCTTAGCCACTTCAATAATGCAATGCTTTCTTTAGGACTAACAAATTCTTGATGGTTACTAAATATGAGTTAAAAGTCCCTACTACTCTCATCAAATTCATTCTGCTCAAGTAAAAAAATGTGGTTACTTAATCCTAATTATGCTGGCAGCATTACAACAGTAGCCTACAGAAAAGATTCCTGTTTTCCAAACTGTGGATGACTAATTTGTTCTGTACTACTTAACAGTACCTGTAACTGAGAATTTGAGGCATGACTCAATTTACTTTATGTTAGCCACTGTAGAATTCTACTCAGTCATTAGTACCTAGGGTGCAATAAAGCATCCAGGTCTCAAAAGCCTTAAAACTCCTCTAATCCATTCAAGATAGGCCAGATTCCAACTGGAGTCAGACATAAATATGTTCATTTTAAGGGCACTTGCCTCCCCGAGTTCTACTTTTGGCACCTTCAGTTTGTTTCTAAATCAACAGATAAAAGCAAGGTATTCTCAGTCCTGCTGAGTATCTAAGTCATTGTGAAAATCTGTTTTGTTAAAAATAGAATTTTGTTGTTGTTGTTGAGTTCAATGAGTTCAGTCCTGATTATCTGAGGTCAAGCTCCAGATCTACATGTTAGAAGGAGAAAATGACTCCTGGAAGTTATTCTCTGACCTCCACACATGTCCTATGGAACACAGAGAAACAGACAGATAGAAATTACACACACACGTGCACACACGCACACACACACAAATAAATGAATGAATATAAGTAAGTAAGTAAATAAATAAATGTTTTTTGAGACAAGGTAACAACTTTAAAATAAAAGGCAGACATACACTTCAAGTCAGATTTCTCTCTGTTCCCAGAAGAAGGTCTGTGATTTCAGACTTTTTTCGTTGTTCAAAACAAGCCTTCTGCCTTTCCAAACATCCATCAGATGGCACTGATTGGTCTGCACTCAGAAGCTTTTTAGTTCAAAGTGAAGATGTGGCAGCTGGGCCCAAATTCCCCCTCAGAGGTTCTGAAGCTGAGGCTCATTTAATGACATTGAAGGACATGGCTATGCTCCTGTACATTTTAGAAAAGTGCTGTTGTATGCTAGGAACTACCTTAAAGATGATGCCATATACCTGTTTATTTTTCGACCTACAAGCCTCTCTACCGACACAATAATCTAAAACAAACCAGATCAAACCGAATTAGATAATTCCCAGGTTTAATGCATGCCAGCACTCCCAGGTGGCCTCCCCCCCCCCCAGAAAACACAGAGAGGAACAGAGAACTGAAAGACCAGGGAAAATGGGAGACTATGTATTCATTCTCTAGGGGACAGTTTAAATAGCCTGTGGGAGAGGTCTTGACCCTCCCTGGGGAGGGGTCACTGTTTGGCAGGCTTTTTGACTATCCCTGGGGAGGGGGGTCACCATTTGCCCGGCTTTCTTGGAGGTGGAGTCTGGACTGTGGCCACTCTCAGGAGAGGGAGCTTTGAAATGGAGCTTGTCACCCAACATTTAAAAATGAATGCCAGGGGGCTGGTGTGCAGCCACCAGCCAAACATCTCAGGCTTTTTGTTGTTGTTGTTGTTGTTTTTTGTTGTTGTTGTTGTTGTTTTTGAATAAGGATGTTAGGGAATTTTAACCAAACATTCCTCTTTTTGGATAAAGGGGGCACCAGTTCAAGTCTGACTACTTCCTGCAGGCATGGGGCCATGTGGGACAGGGGAGAGCTGGGAGTTGGTGGGCTCATGGTCAGCAAGAGGTGTGGCTAGAGAAGCTTCCCTGTCATTCTCAAGACCTCAGGCAGCCGTTCCTTGAGGGAGATGAGAAGCAGGTGGCTAGGAGAAGAAATATATTGTTATAATTGGCCCTATAAATGGGGCTAGCCATGGGAAGAGTCATTAACTGCCACAAAGAATAGCCCTGGCTGTACAGGAGAGTCACGGTGAATGAGACACAAGAGCAGATGTGACATTTTAAAACCAGATTTTAGTTGGTAGGTGTCCTTGAGCCAGGAGCGTTGGTTCCAATGGTGAAGTCTCAGGAGCTGGTGCAGGTGTTGGCATTGTCTGGAGGGCCCTTTGTAAGTTGGTCTTGACCCAGACAGCAGGAGTGACCTTTAAAATATGTTTGAAAATTGGTTGGGGTTAAACTAGGCTCCCAAGACTGTTTTTACCAGACAGGATTTTTTGATAAATCAGCAGAACTAGGCTCTGGAGACTGTTAGTTTTTATCAGACCAGATTTCTTGATAAAGTGGCAGAAGGTTTTTAGGAACCTGCAGGTGTCTGTAAGTCAACTGGAATATGGATATTTTAGAAGACAATTAAAGGGAACTGGGAACTGTGGATCTCTGAAGATACACCTGAAACCTGTTAATCCTGGACTATGAAGCCTGTGAAAGAGGCACACCTGTCTATATTTTTAGCAGGAAACTTAACAAATGAAGTAATGAGCTACCAGTACCTTAAGTCATCAAATGCCATTTGACAGATCTGGAAGGGATAAATATGAGCAGAAATGAAACAGCTTTTTTAGCTAGGCAGGAAATCTTAAGTCTCCCTGTAATCTTTGGAGAACACCAGCCTTAGAAGCAGTTCTTGTGCTTAGCTGCTGAGTATAAGATACCCAAAGATTTTCCTGTAGGGGTAGGATTTAGTGTACCTGTTTTGGCAGGATGAGAGAAGCTGAAGGGGTGGAAGGCTACTTTTTGCTGTGTGGGTGACTTTGCCATACCCAAAGGCAAGGCTTGAGGCAGAAGGTCTTCTGTAACCATGTATCTTTTTGGAGGAGCTATAGGATGCTGCAGGAGCTGGCATGTCTCTGTTTTTTTTTTTGGGGGGGGGTTTGTTGTTAAATGTCATATTCTCAGATCTGTAAAGGCACTTGAGAATTGGATACCGTTACCCGTTAGTTATATTTAAATTAGACATATAAGTTAAATTTAGACCTGTATTTTACCCAATTAGTAACAGCTTACCAATGCTAGTAAATGTAAAAAGATTAAAAGGAATATTATAGTAAGCTAAAGACTATTAGCGCATGTGGATATTGTTATTAAAGATAGTTGTGAGGTCAAAATGGCAGCTACTCACGTGTTTGTATTTTTCCAGAGCTGTTGTAATCTGGAGTTATAAGTTTTAAAGATCTTAAAACATGCACACATACACACAGAGAAATAAGATGAGCATACTATGGAAACAAACCCACATATACACGTAGACATAAAAGCATGGTGTTGTCACATTATTTTAACAGACACAAATAAAACTTTTTAGGAACCTGTGTCAGTGGACCAACTTAAAATCCTGGTGTAGGCAGCAGAAGCCAAGGAAGCACACATGCGATCCCATTAAGGACCAGATTTGTAGACACTACAAGAGGGAACACAACGAAGGATGGAACACCTATACAGTTTTAGAGTGGAAGGACTTGGGGGGGGGGGGGGATAGAACCCTTGTAGGTAGTCCCAATGTGAGACAAACAGCAAACAGCTAGAGAAGCAGGAAGTAGATCAGGGAAGGGGAGTGGGAGTGGGAGCACAGCATCCAGAAACCATGGGCATATGGGGCCTTGTTTGTTTTATGGTTGGTGTTAGATTGTCCCAATTTAAAAGGATTTTTGTACAAAGCAACCCAAGGGAGTTTGGAGATTCGGATTTGAATTGCATGAGCCTATTTTTACAAGTCTATGCCAAGTCTCAGGACTCAATACCTACCAAAATGCATCCATAAGATAAGATTGGAGTCAAAAACAGAGAGGTATAAGAAATGCATGGGCAAATGTCTCTGTCCTATTCCACCAGAGAGGACTTCCTTGCTGCTTGTGGGGTGAGGTGGTGGGCATGACAGTGACTCCAACAGACTACCCAGCAAATGTATGGGCCCTGGGCCCTAAGGGCATGTACATGAAAAAGGGGAACTCACCCAGATGAAGCTGAGCTTAGCCTGGTGGAGAGCATGGGCGAGAAGGGCGTTTTCCAAAATGTCGCCCTGGGCCAGAGGGAAAAACAGCCCATATCGGTTGCATCTCCAAATGTTAAGTTTTTTCTGACCAACAAACCTCTTCGCCGACACAATAATACAAATTATACCAAAGCAGACCCAATTAGAAGAAGCCCATGTTTAATGGATGCCAGCACTCCCAGGTGCGCCCCCCCCCCCGAAAAACATGGAGAAGGGGAAAGGAGAACCAGGAAGTCCACCTGTTTGTTCTGGGGGAGGGGGCAGTTTTAATAGCCTGTGGGAGTGGTCTTGACCCTCCCTGAGGAGGGGTTACCATTTGGTGGGCTTTTTGACCCTTCCTGGTGAGGGGTCACGATTTGGTGGGCTTTCTTGGAGATGGAGTCTGGACTGTGGCCACTCCCAGAAGAGGGAGCTTTGAAGTGGAGCTTGTCACCCAACAATTATAAAAGGATGCCAGGGAGCTGGTGTGCATTCCCCAGGCAAACATGTCAGACTTTTTGGGGGGGGAGGGTAAGGATGTTAGGGGCTGAGGTGACATTTTAACCAAACAATACCATAGAAAAGAATAAAAAGTTCAGATCACAACAAATAAAAAGAAAGAAAAGAAAAAAGAAAAAAAGAAGCAAAAACAAATTATGTGATTTTAGTTTAACAGTTTGAGTTAAGAAAATTCTCCTCAGGTAGAAGGGATGAGTATAATACTACAATAATTTTTTATAAATGTCTATATTTTGGCTACGCATATATGGCAATGGTAGAGCATTTATCTAGTATGTTCAATCCATCACTAGTATGCAGCATGTATACAAAAATGATTTTTAAAAAAGTAGTAGGAAGAGTTGAAGCAGACTTCATTAATTGAACGCAACTATTTACACATCATCTCAAAGAGTTGCTGAATAAAGAACAAAGCCTTTGTTAACTAATTATACACATACCTGACATTCTTAGAATTACGATTGTTTACACTTCCACAGCCATAGTGCTCCTAGGTTCAAAAGTGTTAGACATAATATTTTACCTTTGATTATATGTCTCATTTTCTTTTCCCACTCAAAAGAGGTTTATTGCAACTGCCTTCATTGGGTTTGCCTTACTTGCTTTAAAAACTCTCACTAAGGTAAGAAATCACTTCTTGGATATTGACAAAAATACACTACCAGAAGTGAGTCTTAAAAGCAGGATTGTGTTTCATAATTTTCTGACTTCAGAGGATTTTTCTTTTTAACTTGTTACCTTGTCCATTTATTTGCATATAGGTGAGCATAAAGTTAATCCTCACCAGGAAAAAAAAATATCTGTGCAGTATTTCCTTATGGATTTAATCGCTGAGATTTTTACATTAACACTATGATGTCCCTTGAATCTAAATTAGGAGGATTTACAGTTCATAAATTTTTATTTAGATGAAATTATTGTTTGCAAATAACTTTACAGTCTGGTGAAGAGTCAAAGAAATAAAACAAAGATGTAATGAACTTGAATAAATGGGTTGAATTTAGAAGGTACACAAGTCAGCTTTGCATTACTACTGTGAAATATCTGCAATAGGCTATTTTATGAGGTAAAGGAAGCCTTCTCTAGCTCATGCTGTTAGAGGTTCAAGGTTATGACACTGACATTAGCTTAGTTCTCAACGAGGTCTCACTTCTCAATGTGGCAGATAACAGTCTGGACAGCAAAATAGAACCAAGCAAGTGACTACAACTCAAACCAAGAGAACAGAAAGCAGAGCTAAAATTCCATAATCCACACTGAAATTTACCACTGTTTCCCATCACCCAAAACTACTATCACCTCCTAATGTTTGTACCCTGTAGAACATGACTTCAATGACAATACACTTCAGGGAGATCACCTAAACCATAACCAAATCTTTCAACTGTTTGGTCATTTGGGAAGACACTCAAGAAAGGTAAAAATATAAAACAGATTAAACATAAAATATAAATTTTAACTAGTACTACAATTTCTTATTATTTATTGAACCATTACTCAGTGCTAATTTCTAGCACACTTAGCATTTCATATAATCCTTATTAAAATCTTTTATTTAAATGTTTAATACCAAGATTTGTAAAAGAATAGTGGATAAATGTCATAACTTGATTAATGTTAACAGACAAGAAAAGATAGACATCCTTACTTTGAAAAAGGGGCCAAGATTTCAACTGATACATTTATGTTTTAGAGTACAAAATGCAAATTGGTGTCGCAGTACCAAATCACTCTGGAAACCTGGTTTTTGCAGCCTATACAACATGGCTCAAGGAAATCTGAATGTGAAATTTTAAATAGATGGAACTGTTAACTGGAGTCATGTTGAAATTTTGTTTTACTCTAACTTGACATTTAAGATTTTGTTCTCTTATTCAAAATTACAAGTTCACCTTCACACTTTTATCTACATAGATACTTAAAAATGGCTTACTTAAGTAACACATAAACATAGATATTTAAATACTTAAAGTATTTTCGATGTGTTTATTTGTGTACATATAAACACAGAGAAACCAAATCAGCACAGCCTTTTAAGATTGTTTCATTGTTCATGATGAAGAATTAAAATAGGAAATACTTTAGGAAATATTACAATATTTATGACGTAACTGCAGACCGTACTTTTGTGATGTTACCATGACAAGTTTTAGGAAGTTCCTTCTTTCTCTACTGCTTTCAGGCCTTGCTTTCCTTGAACAGGCACAGCCAGAGGGATTCCCTTATGTAATACTCATCCATATGTCTCTGACAACCAATTAATTGCTAATTAATGCATCAACCTAGGTGTTAATTGTTTGATAGACAGATTTTGTAAAAAGAGGTTGTGAATATGTTCCACTCGCCCCATTTATTCTCCGATGTAAAGATCACAGTGAGGTCAATGTCAAATTTCTCATCTCAAATACTGTGATGAGTTCTTTCATTCATGCTCTATTGTGATTACTTTTCTTTTCTTTTTTTTTTTGTTTTTTTTTTTGTTTTTTCGAGACAGGGTTTCTCTGTGGTTTTGGAGCCTGTCCTGGAACTAGCTCTTGTAGACCAGGCTGTCCTCGAACTCACAGAGATCCGCCTGCCTCTGCCTCCCAAGTGCTGGGATTAAAGGCGTGCGCCACCACCGCCCTGTTATTGTGATTACTTTTGTTTATACTTTATGCTACTTCGTACTCCACTTGGAGCTTGTTTTCTTCTTGGCAAAACTGGCCTTTGGACAAAGAAATGCCCATGCCTCAACCACTGACAAGATACATATAGTATCTGGAAATGGATAAGTAGAACTGTCAAATCTTGCCAAGACAGGGTAAGACGGTTTTAAAAAATTTCTTGCCTTTAAAAATAGTCTGTCAGTTATTCTAGGCCTTAGCCAAAGTTGGTTGCTTCAACGTGGCAAATGAGACTTTGAGTGATTGGCCAGGTAGCCAGTTGTCTCTGACATTTGTTGCACCTTTTGGAAGTTGCTTAATTGTACTTCCTGCTTACTCAAGTAACATTATTTCCGTTCTCGGATCTTGGATGGGGTTAAAGACTAGATAATTGTAGTTACTTTCCTCTCATGACTTGGCCAAGTTATTTATCTTACAAAACTTAAATTAGTTAGGATAGGATAATTATTGAATATATTTGTTATTATTGTATATAATTTTGTATTAGTCTTAGAACTCTCTTATTTAAACAAAAGGGGGAGGTGCTGTAGGAAGGCTTGCACCTTGTGGTTACCTGCCCACTGGGGCGTGGCCTCTTAGACCATATATGCTGACACATAGCTTGTTTCAGGCTTTTTTCCCTCCTTTTTGGCCGACTGCTTGTTCAGATTGTTGGATTGCTGGATTCGATCTCTATCCACCGTTCAAGCAAAAAATTCTGATTTGTGAGTTTACCCCTAAATAAATAACTACCTATTTCTCAATTCTGAGCTAGTGTGGGATTTCTTTTAAGCGTCCATTAACCACACATAATTTTGTTTTACATAGAATACTTAATATATTTTACAAGGAGGATGTTTGAAATAACAATAACTAAAATAATCATCTAGTTTATATTCAAGATATATAAAACTGCATATTCCTAAAAGCTTATAATAAAGCTGTTAACTGAAAAAAGAATGGTTGAAACTTCAGATGAAATGGCTAGTGAGTTTCGTGCATATTAGGTAGTTTTCATATTTTTAATACATAGAAAGAACTTTAAAATTTTTCACAAATTCCAACTAAATGTTATTATTGTTGAATTTAACAAGTTTTTTGTTTTGTTTTATTTTCTTTTGTCTGAGACAGAACAACACTATGTAATTATGGATTCTCTAGAACACTTATGTAGACCAGGCTGTCCTCCACCTCATAGAGATCTGGCTGTTTCTACCTCCCAAATGCTGGGATCAAAGTATATATGCCACCACATCCAATTCTTTACCAATGTTTTAATATATTAAATGAAATGCCTTTTTAACTTAAACTCTTTTACTAGTTCATTGTCACTAGATAAATAAATGTTTTAGTTTTCTTTCAAAAATCCCAAGTAGTTTAGGGTTTAACATAGTAGTTTATTTTCTTCAAAAGACCCAATAGAGTTTGCAAAGAACCCACACCAACCTGCCAAATGTTTCCAGTGTTACCTGAATATATGTTTGTAATGTTGATCACTTTGTCATGGATACCCAACCAATGGCTCATCCCTGGGGAAGACAAATTCTCCCTCTCTCAAAAGATGCCATTGTATATACCTCTTCATCTAGGGGTGGATCACTATGAGTTTACTCTCACCTATGTTGGGACATCATCAATTGTTAGGTTGCTGCGGTTTTATTTAGGCAGCCATGTTGTTGAGATTTCGTGGGGTTGTTTCCATGTCTAGCTAGAAGGCACAGTCTTTAAAAACTTAATACCTGTATACAGTATGTTTTGATCCTATTCACTCTCATCACCTTAACTTCTCCCTGATCCTTCCTCTGTCTTCTGCCTCCTCCCAACTTTGCATTCTTTTCTTCTTTTTTATAGCCCACTGAGTTCTGTTTTGGTGTATATATACTCAAAGGTGTAGGGCCAACCCACTGATTGTCCCTCCCTCAGAAGCCTTCTACTTCACAGTGAGGCTTGGGATCCTTCCCTATCCATGCTGGAATTTTGGCTGAATCATTCAAGGATAGCTCTTTTGAAGGCAGCCCCAGATGCTGTGAGTTCATGAGTGCAGTTGCCCTGTCATGTGCAGAAAAACTACTGTTTTCCTGGGCTTATCCCAGTCCTGGCTCTTTACAATCATTCTATCTCCTCTTTTTCTGTGAGCTTGATGAAGAGGCATGCTATAGATGCCCCATTTATAGCTCAGCACTCCACAGACGCTTATTCTCTACACATTAATCAATTTTGCATTAATTACAGATTCTCTTTTTATCCGCCCCACCTCATTACCTATGTAACCTTTATGTTTTGTTTGCCTCTCATTTTTAGTAAATAAAATAAACAAAAAACAAACAAAAACCCCAATAATCATATACACACAACCAACAAAAATAAAAATCAAAACAAATAAGCAAAAGACCTATGGGGGGACAAATAGCTTCTTGGTTAAGTGTAGACCTTCATGTTTACTTCCCTGTCTCAGTGCTAGGATCCCATTTGGCTTGAACCTCTGTGTAGGTCTTGTGTGTCCTGCCACAGTCTCTGCGAGTTAATATATGCATCTGCCCTGTTATATCTGGAAGACGCTGTTTCCTTGGCATTATCTATAACTTCTGACTTGAACATATTTCCTCCTCTTCTGCATAGATTTTTGAGTATTGTGGAGAGGACATTGTGTTCTTACATAATCAACGATTTTAAAAGTCTTACCAACTATCTATCCCAGTAGAAACAGTCCTAGTGAAGGGATGACAAAGAATATAAAAAATGTAGAAAGATGGAGTAAAAGAAAGAAAATAAAAATATAACTACCCAAACAATTTGTTTCAGTCACATGCTCTTAGTAGATGTCAGACTGTACCAAGTAAGTGTAACCTGAGCCTTCAATGTGTTACATGTTTAGGCAAAAAGACTGGGAAACACAGTAGGAGAGAAACTAACTATTTAGCACTTCATACATGATGCTGCATGCATACCAAGCTAATAGCTCTGACTATTCTTAAAAGAGTACTCATTGAGAGATAACTCTTTATTAAGGGTAAGAGAGTGGTAACTATGTCATATCATATATATCAGTCAGGGTTCCGAGTTGCAGAATAGTAAGATATTATATATGAATCTTACTGCTTGTGTGTGTGTGTGTGTGTGTGAGAGAGAGAGAGAGAGAGAGAGAAATTGTTTAATTTATTAGATTTTTTAAAAAAAAAACAATTCAATTCCCCATTCCCTCCCCTCCTCCCATTCCTTTCACACACCCACCCACCCCACCCCCATCTAGTCCTCAGAAAGGGTGAGGCACATTGTTTTGTGGAAAGTCCAAGGCCCTCCCTACTATATCTAGGCTGAGCAAGGTATACATCCAAAGAGAATAGGATCCCAAAAAGCCAGTACAAGAAGTAGGAATAAATCCTGGTGCTACTGCCAGTGGCCCCTCAGTCTGCCCCAGCCATGCAACCGTCGACCACATTCAGAGGAACTAGTTTGGTTTTATGCTTGGTCCTTTTCAGTTTGGCTGGAGTTGATGAGCTCCTGCTATCTCAGGTAAACTGTTTCAGTGGGTGAACCCATCATGGTCTTGACCTCTTTGCTCATATTCTCATTCCTTCCACTCTTCAACTGGACTTTTGGAGCTCAGTCCAGTGTTCCGATGTGGGTCTGTGCTTCTGTGTCCATCAGTTGCTGGACGAAGGTTCTATGGTGATGTTTAATATAATCATCAGTCTGACTACAGGGAAAGCCAAGATTGAGCTCCCTCTCCTCTATTGCTTAGGGAAACAGAATTATTTTAATGGAGAAATGGCTTACGTAATCTGGAGGAATACCAAAGTAGTCTCTGTAAGTGTCTCTACACCTAGTGCTAAAATTTAATTCCATTAGGTACACTGAAACCTGTGTTGGTTCAAGGAGCATGCACTTAGTTTTCTAGTCTTGCAACCATAAACTGAAGGAGAAAAAGAGCAACTGTTTCCAACTGTTGTTTCAAGCTAATGAAACAAAGTAGTTTTACAACAGCAAGCATGCAAGTATTCATTTACACTCTATTAAAATATTGGCTATCCTTTTCATTCTCCACTAGTGTTAAGAGAATTTTTCCTGTAGCCTGATATGATTAGAAGTACACAAGTAGTAAAGGGAATTCTGGGAAATACAATTTGACTAAGCTAAATGGGCAGTTACAAAGCTATTGTAAAGTCGTGAACAGCTGAACAAATAGAAGTGACAGTATTGACTTAAATTAAGGAAAGACTATAAATATTGTTCACATTTCTTGGACTCTCACAATGGAGCAAGTGTTATCACAGGTTATAGTTTAACATTGTTACTACAGAACTATAAGTGGAAACAAGGTGCCAAACACTGCTTTTAAAGTAAAGGGGGGACTAGTCTGAAAAAAAGTGACAGCTCAGCCAAACTGATTGAGAATTTTCAGTTGTAGTGAGAAACACAACACGTAGTCTTTTGCTACAGATGAGCAGCATAACTCTTCTAGTATTTGCTCATGTGCTTTTAATGTTGCACTCTCGACAAGTACTAGTGATCTGAAGTCTATAAAATTATGCCTTTCAAGGCATATTTAAGATCACAGATCCACAAAACATACTTGTCCAATTGTGCTTCACACTTTCAATTTTATTGTTTGACAATTCCATGCATGCATATAATGAATTTTCATGTGACTGGAAATTCTACTCACAAGAATCTGGCTATGTGACTAGTCTAGCTCATGTGGAGGTTTACCTGTTCAGTCCTTTTTCTTGTTTTGCTATATTTTGATAAATAATTTTCAGAATGGCCTGATCAATCAGATCAATGAGCACTTTCATTAATCCAAGATGAAGTTTGACTCATAACACACATCCCACCAGCTGTTCTCATAAAAACAAAACAAACACCTTCGTAAATCACATGTGGATGCAGAAACAAGCACACATACCTAGGACAGAGTCTATTTATATTCCTCCCTTTAAATGTATTTAAATGTACCATTAACCTTTCAACATGTAGCATTGGCATGGCTAACAACAAGAGTTAATATTTATAAGGCATCACCTAGATACGAGCAAATGACTTTATTCTTTACTTTAGACTAGGTGGTTGTTGGTAGGATTTCCTGCAAAATATTTAGATATAGTTGCTATATTTTAGTTACATGAATTATAGTACCGAAATATGCATATAGAGGTCAAATATTGGCAGAAACACAAGTTTATTCGTATATCCATGAGTAGAATACCAATATAAGCACTTGTGTAAAAATCCTGGAAAAATCTTTTGGCGGGAGTGGGGGGTCTAGACAGAGTTTCTCTGTGTAACAGCCTTGGCTGTCCTGGAAATCACTCTGTAGATCAGGTTGGCCTAGAACTCAAAGAGATCCCCCTGCCTCTGCTTCAAAAGTGCTGGCATTAAAGGCTTGTACCACAATGCCCAGCAAAAGTATTCATCTTTATGCAATGATTCAAATAGTTATTTTCTAAAGAGAAGAAAATTTGCTTATTTTAATTTCCTTATACATTTTTCTACTTACAGAGTTGGTATTTATACTAAAAAGTAAAAAAAAAAACCCACAGGCAATAATAATAAAAGACACAAAATAGAATATATTTTCAGAGATGGCAGTTGCAAGGATATTCTCAAATGGTAACCTTTATTTGACACTGACAAATTTCATACACTACGTTACAATCGCCTTTATTGAGGACATCTTGAGGGTAATAAACCATCTGGGTAAATCTTATAAGCCTTATATATGACAGGTGTCACTTAAAAGTATGTTAGGAAAAGGAAAAAAAAACTCTCAATACCTCACAGAAGAGTAACCTGTCTGTATGGAAATGGTTTGGGCACTTATATGTGTATTTTTTAATGAGATTCTTGATTCAGCATAAAGGCCAGGAGCAGGGAAGTAAAATGATAAAACCTATGACTGAACTCCTAGAAGGAAGAAAAGACTTCTGAAGAAAGTTGAAGCTTCTCAGGAAGTCACATGCTAGATATAATAAAATACTTTGAAGCATTGGTGGGGGAGGGATAGCTACTGAGCCTGAAGTTCTAGGATCAGGAAAGAATAAAAGGCAGAATATAAGGGTTTCTTTCAAGTGATTTTAAAGACTCTGCTATTTCAATGTACTGAGATGACAGGTTGCAAAAGGAAATGATGTGTCTTTCTTAAGAATGAAAAGAATTGAAATAGCTTTGGTCATAGAGTGATAATAAAACTAACAAGGAATTCTTAAAGTACTGAAAATAATCATACCTGCTACCAACTTCTGAAACTTTTCCTGATTAATTCATCACAGAAAATTCCCTTCCATTTGGAACTTCAGTGGTTTAAACTACTATTACAGTTCATTCAAACCGTTACTGCATCTCTTTCTATGGAATATGAACAAAGAAAAAGAAACTGCAAAACGCTTCATTGGGTGTTTAGAATAAGAAGTTATCAGACACATTTTACTAAGTCACATGAAGAGGCAAAAACACTCGCAGTTCTTCCTGTGGAGTTTCAGTGTAACATGGAGTAATAAGAGTCCTTCTAGGCAGGAAAGATGATAACAGAAAACAGTGAGTTCACTGACTCCTCAATTATATTTTAATAATAAATAACATGCATGAGCTATCACTATGTCTTGCACAAACCATGTTTTATAAGCTTATAAACCCCTGTAAAAGAATATTTAATTAACCTCAAAAGTCAATAAACCTAAGAATTGTGAATTATGTTTATTAAAGCATAAGAAAGCCAGGCCTGCCTTGTACTTATTTCTGAGCTATCCATTCAATCTTTGAGTATTAGGACAACCAGGTTAACACAAAATGTGACGAAGTGGACCTTTCCCTTTAACCCAAACTCTTCTCATAAAAACAAAACAAACATCTTTGTTAACCACACTTGGATGCAAAGACAAGCACACACACCCAGGACAAAGTCTATTCACATTGCTATCTTTAAATAAATAAAAATTTAAGCAAATCCACTGCAGTGGTTCTCTACCCAAAGCTGGAAACTTTTGTTTCAATTTTCCTATTTTGTGCATATATACTTTGGGAAATTATAGGGGATAGGCATGGCTCTTACATAAATCCCCAAGTGAGTCAGACAGTATACCGTCATGGGTTAGCTGCCACCATAAAACTTTCAAAGTTAAAACAGAAATGATTTTGTAGGTACTCACAGGGACAGACTATGCTAATTAACAAGGATATCCCAAAATATATTATCTTCTATAAGTTAAAGGGGAATTTACTACTGCAGAAGAGAGCTGTCTCAAACTAAGCAAAAAAAATCTGTTTGGTCAAGTTATTCAGGTTCCTTATTGTTTGTTGCTTTTATCATTTGTCACCATGTATGTGCATAAACCAGACCATGGGCACATCTGTCTGTAGGAAAGGGATGAGACTTCATCATAAAGCAAACAACCATGATACTGGACACATCTCTTCTTCATTCATCTCATTAGCCTTCTTTCAGTTGTGTTGTCAATTCTAACTATAATAGAAGCTAAGAAATGTAGCCTGTAACTGAGAATCCATATATTCACCAAATACTTTAGTGACAGATATAAGGAAATAGTAAACACTGGAACATGCTTAGTGGTCTCTGCTTCAGTAGTTATCAGACTGGGTTTGGCGAAATCAACAAAGCTGAAAAAATAAAACAGAAATAATTTTAAAAAGAGAGAAAGGAATGTGCGGATGGGGTCCATAGTAGAGTAATATAACCAGTGTGAATCCATAGATATGAAAGATAAGAATTATCTGCATTTGCATAAGCTGATGGAGCTATCCATCACATCAGCACGAATATCCCTTTTGCACCTTCTTTCAGTTTCCTCCTTTCCACATTCCTGTCCATTTGTTTCTTTTATTTGTTTTCCTTTGACTGCTTGTGATGTTGAGTTCTAAGTACTTTGCTGATTACTCATTCCAGATAAACATTTTTTTCTGTGCATTTCTAGTGGCTAGTTTAATTATAGTTGGATTTTGAAGAGTAATAATTTGCTTCAAATGCACACGACTCTAACAGGATACAAATGTATCACAGGGAATGAAGGAATCAAGGATATAGAACAGTGGCTACACAATTACAAGGGCAAAAGTACAGTACATATTTTTAACAAGATACAACAACAAAAGTCAAAGCATCACAAAATCCCAAAGCCTCTGCGATAACAATATTCAAATGTCTGCAACAGGAAGATGTGCATAACTTGAAATGATTTTAAAATGACAAAAATTATAAGCAGTTGTGATGTCTTCATCAGCAAGCAAAGATACCATGACTTCTATCCACTGCTAAATTCAGGAGCAAATTTATTTTTGCTTCCACCTCATAGACATTGTTAAAAGTTTTTCACTACCGATTTGAGCAAGTCTGTGTAATGTCAGTTGAAAGAATATAACTGCAATGCTATCCCCCTTGCCAATCTTTATCTTATACCTGTCTTTGGCAACATCCTCAGGAACCAGATATCAGGTGACACTGGGTGGCAAACATTTTTGTGTCCCTTTCTGCACTAATCATTATTCTAGACACCTTGAGCTTTGATTTGACACAGAAAGAACACATCCTTCAAGAACTAAATTATAGTTTTTTTTTTTTTCCAGGAATCATTGAGCCATTTCAACATAATGTGGTCAGGTCATCGTATTCCCATTTTCATTCCTTTTTTCCAACTTTATAAAATTCTGACTCTGCTATAGAGCCCTTGGCTATGGTTTCTCTTTATTACAACAGTTTGGAAGCAATTCCAACAGTTTACTCAGATTTTAAAGAGCAATTCTCTGATTCTTGAGTTGGGTAATTTGGTCTATCTTCATGCAGACCATCATTTAAAGAAAGGCTTCCTTCCCATAAAAACAGCATTTCTAAAAATAATTACAGTCAGTAAATCAGCAATCTCGTGGGTATTATGAATATATATTGACTTGATTAATTCTAACTTATTTGTACTCACTTAAATTCTCTGACCATCTATTGCCTGGCCACACATGGCTTTGTTCTTAATAAAAGTGGTTGGCAAGGTAGTTTGCTACAGAAATCTCACAAAAAAACTGGATTTGTTTAGCTAGTTTTAAAATGCGTTCCTTGTTCTTCTCTTGTGATTTTGTTCCCTTGAAATATGAGCAGATGTTAGATCTTGCAGGAATAACCTTTTCAATAATTATTCTAACACACCTAGTCCCTCCCATGGCTTTTGCTTTCTTTCAATGTTCTCAGACAACTCTTTGGTTTCAGAAGAACTATCTACAGGTTGAGCCAGGCAACTCTTTGCTGCCATAGGTCCTAATTCTTGTTTAAGCAAAATGTCTTAAGATAGTTCTAAAAGCACTTTCTTTCCTATCTAGAGTAGGGTAGGGGCAGACAGGGAATACAGAGAAAGAGACAAAGAGAGAGGTGGCAGAAAAGAGATCTTTTCATTTTATGTTTTTGAATAAAGGCTTTAAGCTTTCTGGGAAAAGCAGCTCTTCTGTATAACTAATGACAAAAGATAAATAAATATGTTTTGTAAACCACTTTCCTTTTATCTTAAGTGGGTAGTCTTTGGTAAAACATTTAACTTTACCATGATCATAGAGTTATTTTAATATACATGATTAATGATGCAATAAAATTAAGATCCCCTTCCTACTCAACATCTCATTTAAGAAAAATGCTCACTATTTCCTAATTGCAGCAAGTAAGATCTCTGGATGCTGATACTTTTTAATTAGGGAAGAAATTCTCTTTTAATTAGGAAAGGAGGGTTGTTGGTGTGTGTGTGTGTGTGTGTGTGTGTGTGTGTATGTGTGTGTTTGGTTGTTTGGTTGGTGTGTTTGCTTTTTGTTTTTCATTATTTCTCAATAAGTTCAAGAGTGTCCTCTAGTGGAGAGATGCTCTGGTCTCAGCAGTTTTAGAAATGACTAAATTATGTCTAATTAGATGCTTTCATTAAATAAGAAATGTTCCTACTTAGCTGATTGAAATTTGCTAGTTAAAGGGAAAATGTATTCTTTTCCCTTTAAGACATGCTCACAATATGGCCTAGTTGAAAACCTGCACTGTGACAAGCATTGTTCTCATTTTAGATAGCAAATGATTTTTTATGATCAATTTCCGTGCTTCCTTCAGAACTTAGTGAGATTGAGCTGACAGTGCACCTTTCTGCCAAAAAGGCAGCAAAAGCATTTAGTGCAATTTACTGTAGCTTTTACAGATATCAACTGGCAGTGGCAAGAATACCATTCCCTTCCCTTCTCCAGCTCCGCCTGACTGATGGATCTGAAGTGCAGAATTCTCGGGGCCACGGTTTAGATATGTCTTTCATTATGTGGAAGAAATTTAGTGGAGAAGAAATCTAAATAAATATGTGTCTCTCCTCTGTTGCTTCTGGTATTCTAGCCCTAATTTCCTATATTTGTAGAGGTGAGATGCAGAGGTGAGTTCTTCTTCAATAAATAAATGTAAGAGGATGAAGAAGAGTTCTGATGCTAGGCTCTCTGTGTCACAGTTAAAATTGCCTTACCAGAAATTGCATGTTACAGCAATTTAGAAACGCAAAGAAAAGAGGGATATTAGCTCCTGATAACAAGATGAAGAGTTAGTTAGACTTAAATGAAGCACATGTATTTTTTTTTTAATGCTGGTTCTTTTATTTGGAAAAAGCTAAGATAAATAACAATAATAATGAGGAATGGTATTGATAAAGCCCTGTCAGAAACACATTATGTGCATATAAATGTTGCTTATTTTTATGATATGCAAGCAAAATCATAGCATTCTGGTTAGCAGATGTTTTTCAGAAATTGTACCATCACGACTTTCGTGCAGTGTAAGAAGAGTAAATTTTGGAAAAAACTATGCATATGATATGAGAAAGTCAAACAGATAATGCTTGACAGGGTCAAAGGAAAAGTCAGAACAGCTGGTGTCTGTGAAACAAAGTGCTGGGAAGCTAAATTGTAAATGGAGATAATATTATTTTTCCCTAGATTTCAGAGGGGAGGTGGCAGAAACAAATCAGTTCAATCATTATCAGACAGGGGGCAGGGAGAATATGCACATCTATCAGTTACCGAGTTCAATACCAGGATCCGATACCTCTGAAAGATATGCCATACACTGGCAAGTCATGTCCTCTTAGAAACTGTTTCTGCCTACATTCTTTTGGAAACATGATCAAATACTACAGCTTGGTTTAAGATCAGTGCTCCATTTGTACATCTTGCTTCACTACACCAGCTACTACTCTATATGCCATTGTCATTCTTCTTTTTGGCAGCTGCCCTATCCTTAGTTCCTGCTTATGGTCTTAAACGTTTCTCTTCCTTTCTTTCTCCCTTTCCTTTGCTTCAGGAGATGAGAGATAATAGGAGTGTCTCTGAGTCCATTTCTTAATTTATACAAGCTTTAAGACAGAGTTAAGTCATTTTACTGTTAACAGATACGTTTTTAACCACTTGAATAAAATGACGCAAATTCTCTAGAATTCTCACCTTGTCAAATCAAAATTCTGTCAGTTAGTGTCTTAGTTTCTATGGCTGGGAAGAAATATCATGTCCAAGGCAACTGATAAAAGAAAGCATTTAATTGGCCGATTGCTTCCAGGTTCAGAGGGTGAGTCCACTACCGTTATGGCAGAAAGTGTGGCAGCAGGCAGGGATGGTACTTGAGCAGTAGCTAAGCACTTACATCTAATCCATAAGCATGAAGCAGGGCAAAAAAGGCGGGAGAGACAGAGACAGTGATCAGGAGAGATTAGGCCTGGTATGGACTTTTAAAATCTCTAAGCTTATCTCCAGTGACACACCTCTTCCAACAAAGCTGTACCTCCTAATCCTCCTCCAAAAAACTCCGTCAACTAGGAACCAAGTGTTCAAATATTTTAGCCTATAAGGGTCATTCTCATTAAACCATCATAGGTAGCAACATATTTTTGAGGGGTGCAATGAACTTTATTGATGGTATTCAAGAGAGTAGGGCTCCCTAAGCCCCTCCTGCTATTCTGGGGGTCTGGTATGGAAACTTGAGGGAGATGCTCAGTGTCAAGGGTTAGTTAGGACAAGGACTGCTCAGCAGCCGGGGGCCTCTTTCTTGCTGTGTCCTTGCTGGGATGGGTGGTCCAGGGCAGGCTTCTTACTCCTTAGAGGCCATGTAGGCTATGAGGTCCACCACTCTGTTGCTGTAGCCGAATTCATTGTCGTACCAGGAAATGAGCTTTAAAAAGTTGTCATTGAGAGCAATGCCAGCCCCAGCATTGAAGGTGGAAGAGTGGGAGTCACTGTTAAAGTCACAGGAGATGACCTGGTCCTCAGTGTAGCCTAGGATGCCCTTTAGTGGGCCCTCGGATGCCTGCTTCACCACCTTCTTAATGTCGTCATACCTGGCCGCTTTCTCCAGGCAGCATGTCAGATCCACAACGGCCACATTGTGGGTAGGAATGAGGAAGGCCATGCCCGTGAGCATCCCGTTCAGCTCTGGGATGACTTTGCCCACAGCCTTGGCAGCGCCAGTGGATGTAGGGATGTTCTGGGCAGCGCCACGGCTGTCTCGCCACAGCTTCCCAGAGGGGCCATCCACAGTCTTCTGGGTGGCCGTGATGGCATGGATTGTGGTCATGAGTCCTTCCACGATGCCAAAGTTGTCATGAATGACCTTGGCCAAGGGGGCTAAGCAGTTGGTGGTGCAGGGAGCGTTGCTGACAATCTTGAGGGAATTGTCATACTTGTCATGGTTCACACCCATCACAAACATGGGGGCATCAGCAGAAGGGGTGGAGATGATGACCCTTTTGGCCCCACCCTTCAAGTGGGCCCCAGCCTTCTCCATGGTGGTGAAGACATGGGTCGACTCCACAACATACTCGGCGCTGGCATCCCCCCATTTGATGTTGGCGGGATCTCGTTCCTGGAAGATGGTGATGGTCCTCCCATTGATGACAAGCTTCCCATTCTCAGCCTTAACTGTGCCTTTGAACGTGCCATGGTGGAGTCGTACTGGAACATGTAGACCATGTAGTTGAGGTCGATGAAAGGGTCATTGATGGCAACAACGTACACTTTGGCAGAAGTGAAGGCAGTCCTGGTAACCAGGCGTCCAATACGGCCAAATCCGTTCCCTCCGACCTTCACCATTGTGTCTCTGGAACGAGGCTGGCACTGCACCAAAAGAAGCGGCTGTCTCTACAACAGGGAGGAACAGAGAGCCGGTGGCAACATATTTCAACAAATTTTAAGGAAACTTGTCTTAAGAAAAGTTAATAAATAAATAAATAAGAGAATTTAAGCCCATATTTCTCTCAAAATAAATGGTATAATTTTTTATTATGAAAATAATAACTTTCTCTGAAGCTTCTTCTCCAAACTGGTGTATGAACCTCTCTCTTTAGTACTGAAAATAGAACCCAAGGCTACAGACATACATGGGAAACATTCTACCATTGCCTATACACCAGGCAAAGAATAGTCATCAGAGGCACTAACTAAGCTGTCCTTTCATTGTTTTCCTTTTAACTAAAAGTATACCCAGATATATGTTATATAACAGTGTAAAGAAAACTTTACAATCATTCTGGTTGTTGTGGTTATCTTTGTGGTTCTAGATTCCAGTGAAAATTGTATAGATATGCTTTTCAATTTGTCAAGCTTGATATTGCTGTGCTTTGTATCCTCCAATTATAAGAAACAATTTTCCCACAATGCTTTAAGTAGCCAGAACCTGGAAACAACCTAAATTGCTTTTGACTGAAGAATGGATAAGGAAAATGTGGTATGTTTACACAATGGAGTACTATACAACAGAGAAAAATAATGACATCTTGAAATCTGTAAGCAAATGCATGGAGCTAGAAAACATCATATTGAGTGAGGTAACCCAGACCCCCCCAAAAACAGTTATCATATGTACTCACTCATAAGTGGTTTTTAAACATAAAGCAAAGAAAACCAGCCTACAAATCATAATTCCGGAGAACCTAGACAACAAGTAGGACCCCAAGGGAGACATACATGAATCTTATTTACATGGAAAGTAGAAAAAGACAAGATCTACTGAGTAAATTGGGAGAATGGAGACCATGGGAGAGGGTCGGAAGGAAGTGGAGAGGAAGGGAAGGGAGCATAGAAAAATGTATAACTCAATAAAATCAATTAAAAAAAGAAAATGAAAAAAATAATGTATTTCCTTTTACATAGTATAGTTATTGTATAATAATACTTAACTCATTAATTTCACATTTATGTGATTATATAATTTGAAACTAAATGTAATTTCCAGATGAAAGTTCTTGATTATATTATTAGAAACCAAGTTTCCAGATTATTATTCAATTGATAACTTATTGTGTAGAGGTAAATCTAATACAATTTCCAAGCATTCTCCAGATCATGAAATACAGCTTCAATTTTCAAAACTTATGAGGGTGGGGAGGTACTGTTTTAGAGCACTTGCTGGTTATTCAGAGGACCTGCATTCAATTCCCAGCACATTTATGGTGGCTCAAAATCATCTATAACTCCACATCCAAGGGATCTGACAACCATTTTTAGTTTCTGTGATCACCAGGTACTTGTGTGGTGTACATATGTACATAAAGGCTAAGCATTTACATATATTTATAAAATGAAGTTATATAATGAACATATATAAATATATCTAACAAGTATATTTATATATAAAATGAATTTAAGTTTTTCCAAACTTGCAAACTTACTTCTTTAGGGGAAAAGAAAAATCCTTTTTTTGCACTAAATTGCCTTTAACCATTGTTTATTTCTACAAGCTTATAATATAGTGAGGTATATCCTTGCAAAATTTCATATTAGATTCATAGAGATCTGTCTGCTTCTGCCTCTTGGGTGCTTGGATTATAGGCATGTGCTACCATGCCCAACTCACTTACATTTCTTTTTTGTTTTATCTATCTATCTATCTATCTATCTATCTATCTATCTATCTATCTATCTCTATCTATTTTGTTTTTTCAAGACAGGGTTTTTCTGTGTAACAGCCTTAACTGTCCTGGAACTTGCTATGTAGACCAGGCTGGCCTCGAACTCACAGAGATTCACCTGCCTCTACCTCCTGAGTACTTGGATTAAAGGAAGGTGTGCACCACTACCACTTGGCTCACTTAATGGTACTTTTTCTCCATCTAAAGTCTATACAAATGTGTTGAGATGGTAGATATTTTGTTGTCTAGGAATTATTACATGGACTCAGTTTATTCTACAAGATATTGATTCATCTCTTGCACTTAATTTTTGTTGTTGTTCTTGTTTAGAATGATTCTAACCCTACACAGTGTCTCATTATGGAACAGTAATACAAAAGAATTTTCTCTTAGAAGGTGAACTTCTAAAACTTAATAGTAAATGGTTTTTATGTATGTGTTTCATTTTGATATTTAAAAGAACTCATACTTTAGAAAATAAAAATAAGTTTTATTAAATAAAATATTCAATAACATTATGCTTGGTTTTAGGGTTTTGTTCTTTGCTTGTTTGTTTTGTCCAAGGCAGGATTTCAAAGAGGCAGGATTTCAAAGAACAGGCTACCATCTAACCTACTATGTAGACAAGATGACATTGAAATTCTAATCTTTCCACTACCTCCCCAATGCAGTTTATCTTAGTTTTTTCTTATTGTTTGAGAAATTTCATAATACAGAAAAAGTCTTTTGACCAAATGTACCTTCAATCCCTCCTTTCCAATTTCAGTGCATTTTTCATCCATTTTTTCCAAGTTTCATATTCTAAATCCACTGAGTCATTCTATAGATACTACAGTTATAAATAATCTCAAAAGCATTAATTATAGCACAATGTAGAAAAATAAATACAAATATTCAGCATCAGTTACTTCTGATTTAGTCAACTAATTGTTTTTCTAAAATTTGACTTTTAATTACTGTGATTATCAACCTGCTTATAGAATTTATGACCAAGTGGTAATAAGCTCTTATCATGTGATGAGACTCACCTCAATATGTTATTGAAGCAAACATCTGAATTAGGAGGCTCTACATTTGCAATGTGAAGCCTACTACATAAGATTGATTTGGCCTTTTGAGATATATGGACAGGTAGCCTTAAAATAATGATGTAATAAAACGTTACTTACCAAAGAAAAACAAGAAGTTGAGTATGGTGATGATGCCTGTAGTCCCAACACTTGGGAAGCTGAGAAAAGAGAAACAGGAGTGGAAATTTAAAAGCTCTGAAGCATATTTCTAATTTGTCATTGTTTATTGGATTTCTGATGTATTCAAAATACTGGAATATAAATCACAGCTGTGTCATTCATTTGCTTAGTCCCCATTCCCCAAGTGAAAAGTGCCAGAGTCACTGGAGTTTTTCTAAAGAAAAACTATGCACAGGATGAGGACTAGAGGCTTTTGTTCAGCAACACAAGTAGATACAATTCATTCTCATACAAACATCACTGTGACACATTTAAATTATGCAAATAAAACCATATTTTCTATAATCTATTTTGTCAAACTTATTGTTTTTAAATTTTGAGATTTGTTTGTGAGAGACAGAGAGTGTGTATGTATGTGTGTGTTTTGTGCATGCATATCTGTGTGCCACATGTGTGCAGTGCCCACAGAGACTAGAAGACAGAGTCAAGCGCCATAGAACTGGTATTACAGATGGTTGTGAACAACAATATAGGTGCTTGGAATCAAACCCTGGTCCTCTGGAATAACAGTCAGTGCTCTTATCACTGAGCTTTCCTTCCAGCTTCTCAGGCTTCCTATTAAGCTCTGCTTTGAGATGTTCCCTGGCAACACTTTTGTGATAAGCATAACATTCTGTAGTCATTGCTTCTATGTACTATTTACCCTTGGAAACAATTATGTATAAACGATCTGGTATTTTCACTGACTGCTTGGTAAGAAATGCCAGAGTACTGTAATCTTATTCCTTCTTGATCCTTTCTGATCCAAGTCTGTGTTTGAAAATGCAATGAGAGCTAGATTTTACATGACAGATATGATTATTTTTCAGATGCTATTCTAAACCTTTCTCCAGCTTACCTTGTTTTTCTTAAATGAAAGTCTAAATTGTTCAAAATTGCTTACACAGAACAGTGCTGGTGCTGTTTTGGTATTATTAATACTCTGTACCTCCCTACATGTTCCTTTACACCCATCTTTCACGTATACTTCATATTCCCCTATGATGAAGTCATTTTATTTCCTCCAAAGTTTCCTCAGTTCCTCACTTGTAGCAATGTGGCTAAAACCAGCCTTGCAGCTGGAGTTAAAGGTCAAAGACAAGGCAATCAGCAATGGGAAAGAAAGCATTGCGTGAGTGAAGGAACCATTTCCTAGGTGGAGCAGCACAAAACCTGAAAAGAAAGGAAGTAACAGTTGGGGATCTACAAAGTTCCTTTGTTTAGGAGGTGGAGGGAGTAATGGGAAAGACTATTTCAGGTCCCAGAGAGTTTCAGGTGGAGGGAGTAGTGGGAAAGACTATTTCAGGTCCCAGAGAGTTTCAGTTGGCTCTAAGGAATGTCAAACTGAGATACTCATAGTGCAATCTATGTTTATTTAACAAAATTGTACTGTAAAGCTAGGCAATCTCTGGAGATTTTTATTTATTACTTACAGGCATTGAATCTCACCTTAAAACTTAAACTTGATCTTTCAAACAGCAGATTGTGTACATCATTGATATGGCCTTTTAAGTTATATATCTTGATTCTGTGTAAGATTTACTGGTGAATTATGGCTACATTGACATGGTAACAGGCATTCCAGCCGCTTAAAATTAGTAACTAAAACCTTAAATGCACATCCAGGTGTTAAAGTGCACACACCTGTAATTCCACCATGAGGAAAGCCATACTTCATTTAAAATTAATATGAGTATACATTCTATAGAAATATATACTTAGATAGTATTCAAGAATGTTGATGCTCAGTTATCTTTTTGTAACCTTTTTGCTCCCTAAAAGTGAATTCAATATTAAAACATTTAAAAATTTTGGGGACTGGGGGGAGGGGGCAATATTTGGGAGGAGGGGAGGGAAATGGGAAACGGGGACCAGGTGGAAATTTTAATTAAAAAAGAATAAAAAAAAAATAAAATAAAAAAAATTTTGTGTACAAAAGGAGTAATAAACTTTTTTCCTTTTTCATTGCTGAGTATCAAACCCAGACCTGAATGAAACATGCTGCCCAAACACTTTATAGCTAAGCTACAGTGTCAGTCCTTAAACCTTTTAATGACAGGGTCTTCCTCTGTAATAGCCAAAGCTGGCCAAGAATGCACAATATTATCTAGGCTGGCCTCAGACTTGTGATCCTCTTGTCTCTACATCTCAATTCCTGATACTGTACAAGTGTGCCACTTAGCTTGGCAGTAGCTTTATTTTAGACTCTAAAATGCTTGTGGCCATTTTATGAACTTGGCCTGATCTAGCTCACCAATGGTGAATGACTCTTACATATAGAATCAGAATTTTTAGGAATCTAGTAGAAAATATTTTTTTGAAAATATGAGCAAATACAAAATACCCACATCTTAAAATATTAGAACAGGTGTTTTTGGATTTTTTTCTTGTACAACTCACAAAATTCAAATAATAATACTTATTTCAGCCAATAAAAAATATTTTTGTTATTGAAAATGTAGAACCAAGTGCACAAAATGCCCAGCTCTTTAAAAGAGGACAGCTGAGTATATTGCACTTTCCTCTTTGCTTATTCTGTAAAAGTCTGAAGAAGAATTTAGGAAATTTCCGCTACTACTCATAGATTAGCTATAAGGCTTTCAGTCCGGAGGAATTACTTTCCTGGGGCTCAGGGAGCACAGAACCATACAGACTATGATCATAATCTATTGCCACATCTAATTGAGAGAGTTAGCTTACTCTAGATGCCAGCAGACATGTCACTGGGGCACACATTTCAGTTCATCATTTGCCATAATGACTAAGTGTTCTTTTATGTGTTTACTGGGGTAGGCTCTTACTGGACTTTTATCCCTCACTTACTTTCCGGTTCCACTTGGAGTCAGGAAGTTCATATAACTAGATAAATCTAGAATATTTCAATTGTGTAATGTTGGCTATAGCTTGAGTAAATAAAAGTGCTGTAAATGGTAAAGAATAAACACAAAAGTGTTCTGGAGACATTGGATTCATAGGTACATTTTAGTCAAGAATTTGTATATACCTTATTAAAATAGTCAATTAACCTATATCTACCATTATATAAAATGATCTAAGTTGTAGTAAGCAAAATACTTAAAAAGCAGAACAAAACTTCAACTCCGCCATACATATTCTTGATTTACTTTGATGAAAACTCCAAATATTTATTTTCATGAATTTATTCATTTTAAGGCAATTTTCTACCTAATATTGTTTCTTTGCTAAGAAAATGTATTTCTTATGGATTCAACATCTCTTAGCAGCGCTTTCTTGACTTTATTGTTGCTTTTTCCCCCCAGGCAAATATTCTGCTTTGTTTTTCCATGTATGCTTTGGTGGAATGCTTTGAGAGGGATATATTCCTTCTGTGATTCTTCCCAATAATTCATAAACTCCCAATCTATCAATCTAATCATAAGAAAATGTCATGGAGCCTCAATGAAAGAATATCCTATAAGATAACTGATCCTCTTTTAAACCTCATAAGTAACTCTCATTCCATAAAATAGTATATACTGCCAAAACGCGATACATTTGATAAACCTGACAAAATAAGAAAATGCTTGAGCAACTATTTTTTTAGCTCTTTCAGATCAATGGAATGGTCCAATTCTTACCAGTAAATTTGTTTTAAAGAAGTGGGTGCACAGCCGGGCGGTGGTGGCGCACGCCTTTCATCCCAGCACTCGGGAGACAGAGGCAGGCGGATCTCTGGGAGTTTGAGGCCAGCCTGGGCTACAAAGGGAGTTCCAGGACAGGCTCCAAAGCTACAGAGAAACCCTGTCTCGAAAAACCAAAAAAAAAAAAAAAAAAAAAAAGAAGTGGGTGCAAATGGATTGAGGTTGTTTCTCTATCACTTTTCTCCACAGGTGACTCTGCCAACCTCACCTGCAGAGCTTTCTTTGGGTACAGTGGAGACGTCAGTCCTTTAATTTACTGGATGAAAGGAGAGAAGTTTATTGAAGATCTGGATGAAAATAGAGTTTGGGAAAGTGACATTAGGTAAACTATTTTTCATCTTTTGAACATGTGCAGTTGAGTTAACATTTGCTCTGCTAAGTGGGGAGAGGGTGAGCTAAAAGAGAAAAGACTTTTAATCATTTTATCTTTCTGTTATCATAACAGAAATACTGATACTTTTTGTGTAAGAAGCAAAGAATTGTTGAGACTGACTATGGAATTACAAAATGTGAATGCCATTTACAAAAACTTTAAGAGTAATTCTTTTCATTTTAAATATTTGTATTAATTCATTGGGATTTCATACAGTATGTTTTGAACATATTCACAAACATACCCCCACTTTCTCCACATAAGAATAATTTCCAAAGGGACCTTCCACTAGTAGCTCACTAAAGCCGTAATAATGGAAAATATAGAAGAAGCCCATTCTAACCTTAGAAAAATCACTGTGCCTTTTATTTTTAAAAAATCTTTTAAAAGTTGCTGAGAAGAACCAGGCATGGTGGCTAATGTCACAGTGCTTGACAATCTCAGACAAAAGTGTTGCTGTGAATTGAAGGCCAACCTGGGAAACAGGATCATTCAGTGTCAGCCTGGGCTAGCGTGAAACAACTGTCTCTAAAAATAAATATTGAAAGGAAACGTTAGCTAGTCACTACATGGACTCAAACACAAACTTTATATTTTCCTTGAATAATTTTACATATTTAAGCTACCAAGTCGAATATAAAATGTTTGATGAGGTGATGGAGAATATGCAAATTTTTGCTATCTTTTCTACTCTAACTTTAATGTATAAATATTATGAAGAGGGAATAATAATAAAAGAAACCCTTAGATTTTTAGGTATCTATTTTGAGGGCATTATGTTTATACTTCTTTTTTTCAATGTAGTAACATATTTATTTGCTTATGTTTAAGTATCAAAGTATTCAATGATGATGCAAATTATATTTGAACATGAAGAGTTAGTTCTAATCATAATGCAAATGATCAAGAATTTTCATAATGATAATTAGGTTATATCCAAATACAAATGATGGATATTTTCTAAATATTCTTCCATATAGAGGCTTTCTATACATTCCGTATTTTCCATGACTGTATGTAAATTTAAGCACTGTTTCTCCTTTTTCAATGTCAAGCCTCTTAAAACTTTAGCAAAGAAGTAAGAGAAACTGTTTTTCAGTAAGAATAAAACTATCATAAACGATAATTTCTATTGGGATCTTATCTCTGGCAACAAATACACAATATCAAACTCTGGATTGCTCCAATTGGGTTCTGGAAGATCCAAATCGTCAGTTCTCCAATATGGATGAAAATATTTCTTTGCCATTATTCATATTTAAATTTCACTTTTTATCATTTACCAATACTTCTGAATTATTAAAATTAAAGTAGTATTGTAAACCTAAACTTTGACTGTATGACCTTGGCAAAAAGCTCTGGAAGGTTATTTATCTAATAAGATATATATATATTATGTATACATACACATTCATCCAGGCAGGAGTTTAGAACTAGGAATACTGGGGGCATGTAAAAGGATGCCTTGTTTAATTTGCATTTGTTTGAGAGATTGCTAAAATATATAACAATCAGATTAGTAAGCGTTTACCATTAATTTTAAAAGTCAGAATTAAATACTTATCAGAACTTTTAATCTCTCAGTTTATGGTTTCATATTTCTTTAAAACTATGCAACTTGTTTGTATCATTAGAAAAAGTAAGTCAGGCTGGAGGCTCAACCAATACATCAAAATAACTCGGAAATGTTTTCTTTCTCTCTTACTCTTTTTGAAAATAATCCGATATATAATTAGGCCTCCAGTCTAACATTTTGAAACCTGTTATCTCATTTTTACATCATATTTCTTCTTAAAGGAAAAACGATTTGTAAACTTTTCTCAAGGTCTCCGTCACCTCTCTATCATGACAGTATGACTGTCCTCCTATGAGAGATAATTAACTGCAAGTTTATTAGCATCTCCAAAGACAAGCGTCTTCATTAGAAGGGAAGAGGAAAAAGGGCATGCTATCATTTAATTAACTTAGCATCAATTCCTAGCCAGAGTTGCAGCACCAACTCTGTAGGTATATTCTCATTAGATTCGGATTCATCTACATTTCTTTCTTTTTCATGTATGTGTATGTGTATGTTTGTGTGGGGTTTTTTGTTGCGTTTTCCTTTATGTTTTAGAATTCTTAAGGAACATCTTGGAGAACAGGAAGTTTCTATCTCATTAATTGTTGACTCTGTGGAAGAAGGTGACCTGGGGAATTATTCCTGTTATGTTGAAAATGGAAATGGACGTCGGCATGCCAGTGTTCTCCTTCATAAACGAGGTGAGTGTGACCTTCCCTGCTTGAGAGATAAGCTGAATCTTCCATAGAAAGGACTTCACTGGACTCCAATAAAATAAAACTGTTATTTTTATTTTCCACATAAACCTGGTAGAAATAAAATAATCACATTAGCATTTGTACATGAAGGTGTTAGTGGACTCATGTACATAAACACATTGTTCAAAGGTCAGTACTCTGAGGTGAAATGTGGTAGAAGAAAGCCAGGTTGATTTAATGGCTAGCACCTAAGAAAATGGCCATTTGTCCCTAGATGAATGGCATTCGTAGAGAACTTGGGTAAAGAAAAATATGAACTTGTAGGGAGAGAAAAGGAAAGAACAGGCACAAAAGGGGTTTATTACCCAAAACAATTCCCCATCCCTGATTGTGTGACTCCCACTCCTGAAGCTGGTAATTGATGTTGACCTCCTGGGCTAGGTTCTGTATTTTTTTTTAAATTACTATAACTGGCCTGAGAGTTAATTCTCACAGCAATTAGTGTGCTTTTTGTTTGCTAATGCACAGAAGTAGAATAAAGAAGCACATCTTGATTTTGTCTGAGGGCATCCAGCTGTTCTGGGTTTTGTAAATCTAAAGGTCATTTAGCAGTTAACATCTGCATCATTTAGGTACAGCTTTCTTTAGAATTTAGACTGGTGGACAATGACAAACCACAAAGGGAGAACCATGATTACAAACAGAAGAAAGCGTCATAGATGGATGATTAAATAAGACTCGAGTCAATTTTGGTTTCTTTGCCTTGCTTTACTATCAAATATATAGTCTGAGAAAGATGTTCTCAAGTGTAGGGTTCCAATATGTAGATTTGAGAAAATATTTTTGCAAAGAAAATATTGTTTTGCAAAGATAAAAGAAGATAACAAATGGGAAGGGTTAATTACAGTACCTATAAACAGAAGATGTTTAGTTAAATGGTAGCTGTTATAGGAATTAGGTATTAGGTCATTTAACTTTATTTTTAATGCAATAGAGTGTGTCATGATTTGAAGGTTGTTTCATTACTGTAAGAACTGTGTCTGATGGATCTCCAATACAAATATTTCTTGACATTTTTTAACCTTGTATAGTTTTTTCATATATGATATCCTCCCATGATTAATATTAACTTATTATAAGTAAGATGGGCTGTTGTTGGGGGCAGTGTCTAAATAATAACTTTGTCTCCACAGCAGTTTCATCAACTTATGCACAGGTGTGTCTGTGTGTGTGTATGTGTGCCCACGCGTGTGCATGTGTGAACTGTTTAAAATCACACACGATTATATAATGTGACCTATGCCTTTGAGTTAGTGAAATCTTTTATGCACACTAGAGGAGAAAAAGTTTTTTTCTGCATTATGCTAAGTGATAACATTCTAGTCTACTTATTCCAAGTATGTTTAGTACTCGCTTACTCAGCAGATTTGCAATGATTTTAATTTCAAAGCATATCTTCAGTCCTAGAGTCTTTGAGGTTTGGAAAGAGACAGAATGCTGAAGACTGTTCCCTGCCTTATTGGGAAACAGATTCTCTTTGAATAGTGATGCTGAAAGGTATCCAAATAAACACCTTGACTGTCAAGGTGACTATACTGTTGAAGTAGCATATTATGCTGGGAAGCGAGGAGAGAAGAAAAGTAAGCAGCAGCTAGCAGTGTTGATGACTGTAGCTGAACACAGAATTAAAGTTAAACAATGAGGGAATGTGAGTGCCCACGTACAAAATCAGCCTCAGTGTAGGGAGCAGCTTCAATGATGTAGAGTTAACACTTATCCTGCCACAGCAGCTTCAAAATGATGTATCAGCTTATATTGGGTCACATTCAATCTCTAGGCAAGCCATTGTGTCTTTAGAACGATCTGTTAGAGATCATATCCCTTTATCAATTGGCTCCTGTTTACACTTACCAGTGCTATTTCCCTAGCAATCAGATGTTTGATAATAGTTGCCCTGAGACTACTGAACCTTGATTTCACCAGACTCAACCTATCTGGTACCTTCTATGCATTCGTTATTTCTATGAATCATTCTTGTCACTCTCTTTTTTTATTGTTTTTATTGAGCTACACATTTTCTTCACCTCCCTTCCTTCCTCCCCTCTTCCCTTCTACCTTCTCTCAGGACTTCTCTTGAACACAGTCCAAATGAAGAGTTTAAAGTAATTCTTAATTAAAATAGTGAAGAAAAGCTTAGGGCACATGTTAAAAATCTACTGATTTGGGGACAAGTGAGATGGCTCAGCAGTTAAGAGTATTTGTTACTCTTGCATAGAACCTGAGTTAAGTTTCCCGCACCTATATGGTGGCTAACAACTATCTGTAACTCCATTTCTAGGTGGTCTGATACCCTCTTCTGACCTGCATGGGCACCAGGCACATATATGCTGTATATATCCATTTGCTCACAAAATGCTCGTATACATAAAATAAACCCAAGAAGAATTTTAAGTCTATTGATTTGGACAGCATCTATTTCCATTTGGAGCATGGAAGGGATGACAGTTAGGGGATTATCATAAGAAAAGAAGAATGCCAACATATTTGATGTGTAGGGGAAGCTAATAAAGTTGGTTTTGCAGGCAGGCATGATGTCAGGTAAGGGTCAGATACACTCTAGGATATTTCTAGCATGGTTAGCCTAAGGTTAAGCATATAAGGCTACTAAAGCTTCCAACCACAGGAAAAAATAGTTTTGCAGAATCAAGAAAATTGTTTCATAATAAATACCATTAATGTCTAATTATCTGAATATGAGGAAGACAAATATGGCCACTTTTAGCTGCTCTCAAATGTGTAAGTTTTCCATGATGCCTTTCAAAATTTATATTTCTATAAACAACATTTTATTCTTATTAAGATAAAAGCATTCATCCTCAAAGAATCCTCCAAGTTTTTGCACTCCAAAAATCTCTACTTAAAGTGAGCATGCACCTTCTTTTAAGGGAGTTGAAGACATGGAGTCTTTCTTTGCAAGGCAATAATGGATACATTCTTACCTCAGAGGGCCCACTGTCTAGGGTGACCACACTCATCATCTTGAGAACAAGGGAGGACTTTGGTCAGCATGTAATATCATTATAACTTCAGTAATCCTACAAAGTTCAGAAAGAGATCCCATAGTTATATCTTCAATGACAATGTCTTTGTGAATGTCAGACTTCTGTCAGGTTATCAGTTGTGCAATTATCAAATAATTTTCTATATTACTCAGAGAAACAACTGGAAGCTGCCAATTTTAATCTTTTGTTTTTGACACCAACTTAAAATTTCTTTAACTTATGGGTTTTTGAAATCTCCCCTTTAAACTTGTCCTTGGCAAAATACACTAAAACACTTGTTTAATCTAGATCAGATGTTCTCAACCTTCCTAATGCTGCAACTGTTAGATACAGTTTCTCATGCTGTGGTAACCTCCAACCATAAAATTACTTTTGTTGCTACTTCATAACTGTAATTTTGTTACTGTCTGGAATCATAATGTAAATATCTGTGCTTTCCAATGGCCTTGAGGCGACCCCTATAAAAAGTGTCACTTGACACTCCCCAAGGGGTCACCACTCATAGGCTGGGAAACTGCTTATCTAGATCTTGAGCACTAGGAACTGTAACTTCTGACAGATGACGTTTATCCAAAATTCTGCAAGTATACTTCTTCTACTGTTACTCTCTGTTTAATATGTTGATATAGCATGATTTCGGAGTCCTTCAATGGGTGGCAGGGACTCTTGGAAAGATTACCCCTGGCTATCAAATGAGTCTACATTTGACGTAGGTTGGATGGTGAATTATTACCCTTCTATCTTTATTTGGAAAGCCCACTTGCAATCTACCAGGAAATTTGAGCAGAGAAAATTCTATCTTTAGAATACCTAAAGTTGGGGCTGGAGCGATAGCTTAACAGTTAAGTGTACTGGCTGCTCTTTCAGAAGTCCTGAGTTCAATTCCCAGCAATCACATGGTGGCTCACAACCATCTGTAATAGGATCCCTTCTGACATGCAAGAATACATATAGACAGAGAACTCATACCTAAGAAAAGCATAAATAAATTTTAAAAAAGAATATCTAAAGTTATCCGACTTCTGTAGCCAGAAAAAGTTGCTGGCTAATTAGGATCATGTCAGATACAAAGAGACAGCCAGAGTTAAAGACAGAAGGGGTGTGAGGTTCTATTTGCTATGAGTCTTAGTCCTCTCTCCAGGAAACTGTCCCTTTTCCTTTAGCCTTGCTAGTGTCTGGCCTAGAAACCACAAGAGTTAGAAACTGGCTTCAAAAAGAGCCAACAAAGATCTTCCCCTTGATATGGGACCGTGTGAAATTTTCCCTGGCATTTTCATTGTGAGGGTCTTGTTTAGGCAACCATATTTTTGAGATTTCTTGGGTCAACTTTCTTGTCTTTTCTAGAAATATAATCTAGCAGCATGTGTGTATGCATATGTGTGTGTGTGACAATAAAAAATATGAGATTAGGAATTTGAGAGAGAATGGTAGGAATGTGGAAGAAATTAGGAGTAAAATAAGAGCAGAAAGTATGTGAAATGCAATGTTCACATATGAAATTCTCAACTTTTAAAAATTCAAATAAAGAAGAACAAAAATAAAGGGTTTACATATCAGTTGCTGGGTTATTTCTTATTCCTGCCAATAGTTGATTAAATTTGCTGTCTGAGTCTCTGAATATTTACACAGATTCCTTTGCTTGGGTTTCTAGTTGTTCTTGTTTGTCTTGACATGCACAAAGCCATTCGTTTTCCTCCAAACCCTGGCCTTTCTTTTTCTCTTTATTTTGTAATTTTTCCATTTCTCCAATACAACAATACTGTAAATGAATGGTTTTCAATCTTCATAACACTGTGGCCATTTAATATACTTGCTCATGTTATCATGATTCCCAATCACAAACTTATTTTTGTTGCTCCTTCATAACTGTAATTTTACTACTATTATTAATCATAATATAAGTATCTGTGTTTTCCAATGTTCCTAGGTGACCTCTGTGAAAGGGTCATTTGATCCCAAAAGAGTCATGACCCACAGATTAAGAAACACTGCTTTAAATGGATACACACCAGAAAAGTGTTTTGGCCTCAGATTTATCCATTTCTCCACTCACCAAAAAGAAGTGGATTCTGTGTCAGTGACTTATAATTTCTGGTCCCAAATCTGATGACTACTTGATGCCCTCAAAATATGGACATCTTTATTTTCTGTAACAAAGCACTTTAGTAGTTAAAGGTTTGGAATTGGGAACAAGGCTGGTTGTGTTCAAGACTCAACTCTTCTGCAAAATTGTTCTGTCTTAGGCAACCCACTCCATTTATTTGGGCCTCCAGTGGTCTTCTCTAAAATGGGAGTGCTAAGATGTCCTTTCACGTATAGCAACTATGAGAATTTAATGAACTCATATGTGCCAATGCTTATCACAGCATCTGACACATACTTAGTGCCCAATAAATATTAACAAGCTACTACAAGACTTCCATGTTCTGTGTCCTACTGCAGGTAAAGAAGGATGCAGCAATTGTGTGTTCAATTAAAAATTCAATGCATTCTAAATTTATCTTTCATTGAAATGATCATCTTTAGCTCTACCAATTACCTCCCACTTATTCAGAATTTTACCCTAATATGAATTTTCTTTAGTCTGAATATACTGTCCTAAAATTTTCATTCGTTTATTCATGCATTTAATGATGACTGTTACATGTCTCTATGTGCCTAACATTGTGTTTGCTTGCAAAATTAAATAAAGAAGAGGAAATATGTACCAATATAAATTGGAATGCCATGATCTCCATTTTAAATTACACTGCTACCAAACACTCTTAACACAAAACTGTGCTTTTTTGTTTGACTTTAGAATTGCTAAGAGTCTTCATTAACAATCCTGGTCTTATTGGTTATGTTTACTATATTGATTACAATACTGTGGCAAGTCATACATCAAGAGGTAGTAGAACTGGAAAAGTATCTATTTGAGAAACTTAGGCCTACTTAACAAAGATAAACATCTAGGTTTTCTCTATTTCCCCTCAAACTCATTTCACTTCTTCTGTACATGCTGCCTCCCTCCAAAGAATGTAATCAATAGGAATTAGACTTGCTCAATAAACTCTCTAATCCTGGAAATATCTTTAGTAATGCAATTAAATGTGCAAATAATTTAGGATGCATTGATTTAATGCTGGGTGAATTTAGACTCAGTGAACTGTTTATCCCTCCTTGTAATGAGTCATCTTTGTAATGTGTGTCTGTGTCCTTGCATTTATTTGTCTAGTACATTTATTCTCTGAGAGATTCAATATGATAACGAATCCTTGTAAACCTCTCTTAGATTTAAGAAGAGCCAATTGATGTCATTGATCATTGAAACTAGAAAGTTTTCTAAACAGTCTACTCTTGCTGGAATATCATGATGTCCTACTGTACTATATGGTACTCCCTGGAAGCTAGTACCATATTCATAGGAGGGTCACTTTTAATGAGTCTTGCCTTACACAACACCAATGTACTTAAGAGCTTAAGTCATGTTCATACAGAAATTCCAAATCACACCTATCAGGTCTAACAACTTCTTTCCTTTAATAAGATTTGACATCTCATAGTCAAATTTTTCTTCTATCTTATAACTTTTTTTGCTTGTATGACTCTCTTCTATATGAGAAAACTCAGTAACTATTTCTAATTCCACATTTTTCTTAATTGCTAATGTTAAAACCAATAGAAACACTAGAAAATATTGTGAATATTAGTATCACAAATTATTCCAATTGTTTGATGCTAATAATCTTTTACTTTCATTCCTCTTAATAAAGGACATTTCAAGAAAATCACCAAACTTACAGACATAAAAATTAATTTTTAAGATAACTATTTCATTACACAGAATATACAATTTAAGTAAGAATAACCCTAGGTTATTTTTCTCTGCTTATTTTGCCCAAGCAAAACCAAATATTAATAAACTTCTGTTTTCCACAATCCTTGTCAATCATGAATATGAGTGGAAACTCTAAAAATAGTTCATTATATCCAGCCATATTTATCATTTCATTTGTTTTCTACTGAAATGTTATATTCTTGGTAAAGTAGGTTTATTTCTCTATCATATGTTTCAAAGTACTTAACTTACTTAATAGATATAATGAATGTGTCCCTATCAAAAAAGGTTGATTAAATGTATTCTGAATAATAATAATAATTTCACCCATTGCAGCTTCTCAATTTTGTCACTATTGATATTTTGGGCTGAATAAGTTTCTACGGTAATGGGAATGGTCTTGTACATTGTAGATTTAGCATCATCTTTTGCCCCTACCTATATCTCCCAACATTATCAAATATTCCTGGAGAACAAAAATTAAGAACCTCTGTTTTACAATGTGGATAGAGAAACCTCCCTACATGAAATGGCGTTAGCATCTTAAATTGTTCATAGCGGAGAAATTCAAACTAAAAAAAGAAAACTGAAATTATCAACTTGAAACCCCTCCAAGATCATATCAAATGGAAAGGGGATAGTCAGAAAGTCAGCAAAACAACAGTTTACATTCAGGAATTGACACAGGCAGACTATTTGTTTCCCCATTTGGAAAGCCAGCTAGATGTCCCTATTCTTGAACTTCTTCAGCTTTATAATTCTTGAAAAGTCACCAAGGGAACATATTAGAAAAGCAATTCAGATGTATTCATCTAAGATGGTACTCAAGATTTGAAATTCAAAAAGTTCACTACTAATATTTCTGCTACCAGACTGTGGATCACAATTGGCATACCAAGGCCCTAGCTCCACAATAGATCCTTCTAATAAACTTTGCAGCACCTAATAGTTAAAGGGCAACTAGTTCTCTTGAGCTCACTGTGTCCAAGAGAAAGGAATGAAGCCAGAGAACAACCAGGCAGTACGACTAAATCCAAGTAATTGCCTCATTCCTTTTGTAGAGTCAACACCTTTGCCCTCACACCCTGTTCTTAATGAGGTTACGTACATCACATATTCAATGACATTTTGCCTTCTAGAATGCATTTGCTACTCAAGAGATGCCTGATAGAGCACTCCCGTCTAGTATAAAAATGATTAACCTCTTAAGTGAAAAGGCTTTCACTGTTGGCAACAGTTCCTATGTGTTCAATACATTAACAGGGAATATATTCAGAAATCTCCCAACAACATATACAGATATAGATAACACAATGTAACCTATGCAAACAAGTTACCCATAGTGTTCAGTCTGTGCAAATAGTAAAAACTAAGTAGTGACGTGATATATGATAATCAGTAAATTCTGCTAATTTCCTGATTTGAATGTTGAATCCAGCCCAATCACAACTCTGTATAAGAAAGAAGGATTCGTATAGTATTAGAATTAACCACCACATATTGCTGGTCATGAGTAACTGATACAGAAAAAAAAGAAAAAAAAAAGGTGTAATAGTCCAAACAACAGGATAAAGTGTTCTATATGTTCAAAAGTTTAATTTGCAAACACACCTACCTAGCATCTCACAGAAAAGCTATAAAATTCAAAGAGATCTCATATGAGGCAAAGAAAATTTACTAATACTCAGACCTTTGTAGTATAAAAAAAAATTTACCATTTTGGAAAATAAATACATCAGTTTCAAACACTTGAAAGGGGGCCAAATAGATCACGTAGCAGTTAAAACTACTTGCAACTCTTCAAAAAGACCAGAGTTCAGCTCACAGTACTCATGTCAAGTGGCTCACAACTCCCTGTAACTCCTTCTCCAGGGTATGGGACACCTACTTTTTGCTTCCATGGGCACCGGCACTCATATGCACAGACACACATATACATACACAAATAAAAAATAATTATTTTTAAAAAGCAAAATAAATTATTTGAAGGAAGCCCACCAAAATCATCTAGTTCATACATGCCACAACTACATAACATATGCACTCAGAAATAAGAGATAAGATAGTATGCCCACAACCAATACTCACTAATATCCTCTCACTTCATGCCTCCGAGTCACCCCCATAGTCTCATTGTTTGCAGACCAAATCTACCTTTTTATTGATGAAGCTTCATATCACACTGGAAATATTACTTCACTGTAGGCTGTTTAGAGCAGATAGTTTATCTAATGCTGTTGAATGAAAACCATTCCACTTTTTAAAAGAATATGTAAGAATACATACATTTTTAACAGTTTCAGGTAAAGCACATACATGAATTAGACTAAGTGGCTAAATCACTAATTTCAGTGGGAGGAATACTACTATCCCGGGTGATAGTACTGGAGAAAGGATGATGGCTGAGCATTTGTATGGCTGTGAGTTCCTGCATGTGGTTTAGGAATGGCACAACTGGGTCATAATACGAGACAAAAGGTATAACTTTTAATAAGCAGTTCTGGATGTCAAACTTTGACAACCAGGTCAGTAAACTGAGAAATTTGACATGACACATAAAAAATGCTAACTGCTCTCTCAGGTCACATGGCAGGAAAAGTATGTTGATTTCCAATAGATTACCATGGTAACTTGTGTTAGATTTTTTTAGTGCTGAGAAATACATTTGCAATCTGTAAGAGATATGTTAGCTATTTGTCTCTGCTTTTAGGGCACATCTTCTATTTTTAGCATGTGCTTAGTGCAGAGTAATATATATGAAGGTTTAGTTTTCTAAATTAAAAGTGGACATTTAAATGTCATAAAAATGAATTAAAAATAAATTCAGAAAGAAAATCCAGCAGTATATTCAGGAAGGTGCACAATGATCATTTTTAAACCACCCAAGAATTATTATCATTAGTTGAACTCTGATATGAAGATTGACTGAAAAGAAATTACAAATGATGATGGAAAAAAAATGAGTTTCTTGAGAGTCTTTTAATTTTCACTCCACGGTTGCTTGTTACCTAGAGCAAGTCTCTGCCTCATTGTTCTTCAGTTTTATCATTTGTAAACTAATTGTCCCTCAGCTTCAGGGCAGAAATCCTGAAAGAACATATTAAGTACTCACAATAATATATATGAGGCCATTTTTCAGATTCTCAGAGTTTCAAGGAGCTGTGCCTCATTTTGTCAAGCATGAAAGTGAGTTGAAGTAGCTGCTCTTCCCAAGGGCTTTCCTTCTGATTTAAGTGTTAAGTTGCCTTTTGTTCCCATTAGTGCAAAAGACAAACCAAACTTCCTTATATGTGACTGCAGTCCAAAGCACTGACTTCCCACAGTTGCCTACTTCACACGAACTGAAATGTAACAGGCATTTACCAAAATCTGAAAGAAAGCCTGGTATGGTGGTTCATGACTATAATTCCAGGATTTGGGAGGCTACATAAATCTGAGGGCAGCCTGAACTATATAATAAGTTTGATGTGCACCTGGGCAACAGAATGAGATTCTGTCTCATAAAAAGAAAAAAAAAGGGAACCTTAAATTACCCGACTTGAATGAATTTGAAAATTTAATTCTAGAATCTAATGCAAAATGATTCCTCTGGGGGAGGAATAATGATAAATTTTGCTATTTCTTGTCCTCCAAGCCTGCTCATTACATCATGGGTTTTTTAAGTTCAATAAACTATTTGCAAATTTAGAAACCAGGCAAACTTTCCACCATGGTCCTCAACTGCTTTATGTATTCAAAAAACAGAGAACGATCAAAAGCATTGAAAAGTGAGAAGACAAAGTGCTTTCTGTTACTCCCATTTGAGAGAAATAAACCAGCATGGGGTGTGATTACTGTTTTGGCCCCAATAGTCTCCAACTCTGAAAACACCAAGATTTCAAATGAAACTTTTCTCGAGAGAGAAAGTATTACCAATGACTTTCACCAAAACAGTTGTTTTCAGTGCTTTTAGTAATTAGAAAATATATTAAAACCTTACAGAAAGAAAATTAAAATGATAGCAAACGTCTGATGTTTATTAGGGCTTTCAACTTAGTACGTTGTAGTACAATAAGGTTTTACCCATGTACAGTATTCCATAAATTTATTTCCATTAGTAGAATATACTTCGGATCATAATATTTTTTTTTTATCAGAGTCCAATGTTTCTGTAGCAAAGTGAAAAACATGGCTCTTATTGGTTATCTAAGCAGTCCAGATGTTCTGTGTTCTTTGGGCATTCCAAAGCATTCCCAATGGAACAATCAGTTGTTCTAACTGTGACAATGTATCCTCTGGTGGACAATTGCTTTCAGGATAAGCATCAAATCCTTTAACAAAAAAAGAGTAAAATGGCAATGCCACCTTTACTTTGACAATTTTCTCTCCAGAGAGGTTTTGTAACATTCCATCTGTGCCTGTCTATTTGTATGACATGTTAAGAAGGAAATTCCTAGTAGAGAGAAAGCAAATACTTTTTCTTCGAAGATATTTTCTTTTAGACATCAGTGTGGTTTGACACCATGATATACAATAGCCCTGTCTTCTAAGCTGGTCACCTGAGGCCCTATTGTTCTTTATTTTAACAGTATACTCATTCTTTGTCTGATTTCTCTTATGAAAGAGCCCACTCTGAATCTGATATGTCTGTATGCTTGGGCAAATATGTGATTATGTGTATGTCCCTTGTATACTCCTTATATACTGATATTTCAAATACTTATTTATACTCCAAAGGGGAAAAGTTTTCTACAATAAATCCCTACCTATGCTAGGAACTACATATAGTACCGTTTGAAAAGAAGTGCTAACTTTCCTCAGGGGTGAAGCATAGTCTTTTTGTTCTGACCTAAATTTGGGGAACTAATTTAACTGGTATATGACATAAATTCCCAGACAACTATTTTTTTTTGGGGGGGGGCTAAAGCAGAGGTTATTTACTTTGAAAATAAAATTTAAAAGATAAACAATATACATTAACTAAATAAGAAAAGGAGAAACTTGCCTAAAATCATCTAATATAACAAATATATTTTCTCATTTCATACCATATCAAATTATTTTTCAAAAACCCTTATGGACATTCTTGCACTATGCCAATCAGTGATTGATTTTTATCTCTAAAATCCACCAACAAAACCACACAAACACATACACAAAATGTGCCAAGTGTGTTGCTTACTTATCTAATGATTATGATACTTACAGTACTGTTACATTCATATGAAAGTTTGAACACAGTGACACCTCAGTGCTCAATAAACATTAGTGGGTACTTTGTAGTATACATGTGCTCACCTGTCAGAATCTACAAGATGGAAGCTCCCTGAAGGCAATAATCATACTTTTCTTCCATTGCTTTATTACTAGAGTGCAAAAGCACTGTACCACTATATAGAAAGAAATCATTAGACAAGCATGAACTTAATGAATGGATGAAAAACTTAAATGTGAGTGGTATATCTCAGTGGCAATGTACTTGCCTGGCATCTGTAAGGTCTTAATGAAATAGTAGGTGATTATCAGATCTTAAGTGAATACAAACTTTAAAATTCTCTACGCCTATACAATATTATATTAGTGCCATATTCATGTATGAAGGATAGTCTTTACCTCTATACTATAACGTTCATTCTGTCTGTCTGTCTGTCTGTCTGTCTGTCTGTCTCTCTCTCTCTCTCTGTGTGTGTTTGTGTGTGTGTGTGTGAGTGTGTGTGTTTAGTTAGGCTAGAGGTTGACATTGAGTGGCTTTTTCTATTTCTCTTCCCAATTTATTTTTTGAGACGTTTAAAATAGGACCTTTCACTGCACCTGGATCTCACAAAATCAGTGATACTAGCTAATTAGCAGTCAGCAGGGGTCTTCTTGTCTACGTCCTGAGTGCTGGACTAACATGCATGTGCCATTGCATTTGGGCTTGAACTTAGGTCCTCATGTTTTCACAGCAAGAACTTTACAAGCTTAGTCATTTTCTCAGTCCCAGGTTCTCTACTTTATGTATAATGTATATTTTAGCCAAGTAATGGAATGGCTATTCTTAATTATACTTCTTTAGCTCTTGAACATTATGATACACTGAACCAAAGTCACTCAAAGAGATATTGGAATTTTAGAGTAGAAAGAAATAAACTTTTAATTGAAAACTATGTATTCTTAATCATCTATCTAGTTATTCCTTTATTCAACAGATCATCACTGAGTTTCTATAGTCAGTCAGGCAATTTTCAAGGGATAAGTACTGAAAATAATCTAAAAAATGAAAAAAACATAAACAGAAAAACAACCAAAGACTCACTATCATGGAATTTAAATTGCATCAAGTCAGAAAATAAAAGGCCAAGTGGTGGTGGCATATGCCTTTTATCCCAGAAGTTGGGAGGCAAAGGCATGCAGATATCCATGAGTTCAAGGCCAGCCTAGTCTACAGAGCAAGTTCCAGGACAGTTAGGACTGCAACATAAAAAAACCTTGTCTTAAAAAACTGAATTAATTCATTAACTAATATTATAGCTAGTAATATGAAAACTGAATATTATATTAAACTACAGAAAAATATGAGTCCAGAATGCTTTTTCTTTCTACTTAAAATGGGTGGTTAGTGGAAGAATTTCACATGTTGCTGTATGAGCAAAGACTTAAGAAACAATGAGGCTAGCCAGGCATAGTGGCACATGCCTAAAGTCCAGCACTCATCTAGGAGAATCAGGAGTTTGAAACCTGCTTAGGATACATAGACAACCTACAATATTCAGTGAGACCCTGAATATGTGCTTCAAAGTATGTGCTTGCAGATACTCATACATTCGTACACGTATTCTTACACATGCACACATACACACACAGAGAGAGAGAGACAGAGACAGAGACAGAGAGACAGAGAGAGAGAGAGAGAGAGAGAGAGAGAGGAAAAGAAGGGGAGGAGGAAGTGGAGAGGAGAACACAGGAAAAAAAGAGTGAAAGGAAGAAGAGGAACATAACATGAGAAATCTGGGACAGAGAAGCATTCTTGGTCAGAAGGGACAAACAAAAACAAAGATCTTATAATAAAGCAACTGTTTAATATGTTTACAATGCAAAACCATAGACAAGAGCAACTCTGATGATATACAGCACAGTAATTGATGAAACAACAGGAAACACATGTTGTAAGTGTGAATCACTTTGCCAGTAAATCTTCCCTGAAAGCTTGGACTGTAGCCTTCTGTAGGATTGGTACGGATTAAAAAATGAAAAGCAAAGGTTCTCAGTTGCTACGGAATCTAATCAAACTTCAATTCATAATGGGGGAATGATTATGGCTGGGGATCACTTATGTTAAAGAAATAAATGCCAATACAAACAATTCCAAATTCCTTTGATGGATAATCAACAAAGTACCTGGAGAAAATCTCAAGGTAAAGACATTTGGGGAATATCAACTTGAAGGCTTTTGTATAGATTAAATAAAAATAACTATACATATGCAACTTAATTCAAAGATAACCAAGCAAAATATGCTTATTTCTAACCAAATGATAATGTGATCTTTTTTAACAAGTTATTGTTTGAAAGTTTAGTGTGCTTCTTTAATAACTTAGTCATTTGTACCTCCCATTCCCTCCCTTTCTTTCCTCCGTTCCTCCTTCTTCTTGACAAATCTTTCTACTTTTATGTTTCTCTTCATATGTGACCCACTGAATTTAAATCAAGTTCTTGCCTGAAAATAGGTGGGAGGTTATTTATTGTAGCAAGAGCACCTCATCAGTATCTACACCACTGAAGAAAATGAAATCATGCTCCCCAAGCAACCATTCATTGCCAGTAGTTCTTCGGGGCGATGTAGGGCCTCATGGACCCTTCTCCCATTCATGGTGAAATGTTGAGGGACCAAATACTTGGCAGGTCTTTGCAGATAAACAGAACTGCAATGTGTCCAGAAGTGCAATGGAAAGGGTATATCTAGAAGATATATCATTTTGCTGCAGTACTCCATTTGATCAGTACTTTTATTTTTAGCTCTTATTTTAGAACAGAAAATCAAACATTCCTCCAAAATTTTAAGGTTTGTAAAATAAATATCTATTTTCTCCACCTATGCTCACCAATTATTAACATTTGATACATTAACCTTAAATAATTCCTAAACATAGAAAAAATGGATAAAATAGACTCTGGAAAACTCTCAACAGAGGAATCTACAATGGCTGAAAGATACTTAAGGAAATACTCAACATCCTTAGCCATCAGAGAAATGCAAATCAAAACTACTCTGAGATTCCATCTTACACCTGTAAGAATGGCCAAGATCAAAAACACTGATGACGACTTATGCTGGATAGGTTGTGGGGTAAAGGGAACACTCTTACATTGCTGGTGGGAATACAAGCTGGTACAGCCCCCCTTTGGATATCAGTATGCCAATTTCTCAGAAAATTAGGAAACAACCTTCCTTAAGACCCAACAATACCACTTTTGGGTATATGCCCAAAGGATGCTCAATCATGCCACAAGGACCTGTGGTCAACTATGTTCCTGGCAGCATTGTTTGTCATAGCTAGAACCTGGAAACAACCTAAATGCCCCTTGACTGAAGAATGGATAAGGAAAATGTAGTACATTTACACAATGGAGTACTATACAGCAGAGAAAAATAATGATATCTTAAAATTTTCAGGCAAATGGATGGAGATAGAAAACATCAAATTGAGTGAGGTAACTCAGACACAGGGAGACAAATATCACATATACTGACTCATAATTGGCTTTTAGACATAAAGCAAAGAAAACCAGCCTATAAATCACAATCCCAGAGAACCTAGACAACAATGAGGACCCTAAGAGAGAGATATATGGATCTAATCTACATGGGAAGTAGAAAAAGACAAGATCTCTTGAGTATATTGGCAGCATGGGAACCATGAGAGATGGTTGAAGGGGAGGAGAGAGGAAGGAAAGGGAGGAGAGAAAAATGTAGAGCTCAATAAAACCAACCAAAAATACACTGTCTGAAAACACAGGTTATTACCACATCACAGAAAGTAAATTGTAGACATTGTGACTAATTCTTTATTGTGACTCTCTTAAATTACCAAGATTGGTTTTATAGCCAAAGAATAATTATCAAATTTACAAAAATTCAAAAAATAATGAAAGACTCTTATATTAGACTCTACAGTCTAATTACCAACATTGTCTCAAAAGATACTCTTTCCACCACATGTTCAGTATAAGAATATGCCTTGCATTTAGATTTCCAGTGTCCCTAGTGTCCATTAACCTGAGATGGTTTCTTAGTTTTGTCTTTCATCAATACTGGTATGTTCTGAAGAGTAGTGACAAGCAGAGTTGTATTCTTGCAGCTGTCCTTCAGTCTAGACTGGCCTGACAACGCCTCATTTTTCAAATTCTTATCCATTTCTAGCTACCGTCAATGATGTGTGTCTTCTCGGGGTATTATACCAGAGACCATTCTTGGCAATGTTAACTTAATGTCACTTTTGGAAGATGGTACTTATTTTTCCTTTTAAATAATGAGTAGTAAGGTACCTCATAATTTTTACATCTATTGATGACTCCTACCTAAATCAATTGTTATTGTGGTGATGGAGGGAAATGAGGATTTCTATGTCATTTCTTTTTTATTCACTAGTTAGCACTCTACTTTTAAAATTTATTTTTAAGAGAATTGTACTTTACATTCTAATCCCAGGTCCTTCTTCCTCCTGTTTTCCCATTCATCCTACCACTTCCTCTCCATCCACCCCCCATCCACTCTTCAGAGAGGGTGAGGCCTCCTATGGGAAGTCAACAAAGTTAGTCACATCACATAAGGCAGGATCAAGCCCCCCACCCTACCCCGTATATAGGCTGAGCAAGACATCCCTCTATAGTGAATGGGTTCCAAAGAGCCAGATCATGTACTAGGGAAAAATACTGGTTCCACACCAATGACCCCATAAACTGCCCAAGTCACACAACTGTCTTATGCTTGTTCCTCAGCTGTCAGTTTGAGGTCAGTGGGCTCCCACTACCTCAAGTCAGCTGTTTCTGTGGATATCCCCATCATAGTCTTTGCCTCTTTGCTCATAATATCGTTACCTCCTCTCTATGACTGAATTATAGGAGATCGGCCCGGTGCTTAACTGTGAATCTCTGCATCTGCTTCCATCAGTTGCTGGATGAGGGTTCAATAATGATTACAAGGGAAAGGTAGTTTAGGTACCATTTCCACTATTGCTTAGATTCTTAGCTGGGGTCATCGTTGTAGTTTCCTGGGAGTTTCTTTATTGCCTGGTTTCTCACTAAACATAATGGCTCCCTCTTTAAAGTTATCTCTTTCCTTGCTCTCCCTCTCTGTCCTTTACCCAACTCGATCTTACTAAGGAGATCTTATGTACTTCCCCTTCCCAGGCAATCCATGTATGTCTTTCTTAGGGTTCTCCTTGCTTCCTGTCTTCTCTGGGGTTGTGGACTGTAGGCTGGTCTATCCTTTGTTTTATGTTTAATATTCACTCATGAGTGAGTACATACCATGTTTGTCTTTCTGGGTCTGGGTTACCTCATTCAGGATGGTTTTTTCCTAGTTCATCCATTTGCCTGCCAATTTCAAGATGTCATTGTTTTTACTGACGAATAGTACTCCATTGTGTAAATGTACCAGATTTTCTTTATAAATTTTTCGGTTGCGGTATTTAAGCTTTTTCCCAGTTCTGGCTGTTACGAATAATGTTGTTATGAACATAGTTGAGCAAATGTCCTTGTGGTATGGGTCTGCATCTTTGGGGTATATATCCAAGACTGGTATGGCTGGGTCTTGAGGTAGATTGATTCCCAATTTTCTAAGAAAATACCATCAGGAACAAGACAAGGCTATCCATTCTCTACATATCGAAGTAATATAGTACTTAAAGTTTTAGCTGGAGAAATAAAACATCAAAAGGAGATCAAGGAGATATAAATTGGAAAGGAAGAATTTAAATTTTCACTATTTGCAGATGCTATGATAATTTACATAAAAATTCTATCAGGGAACTCCTACAGCTGATAAACACCTTCAGTAATGTGGCAGGATACAAGATTACCTCAAAAGTGTCAGTAGCCCTCCTATATGCAGATGACAATCAGGCTGAGGAAGAAATCAGAGAAATATCACCCTTCACAATAGCCACAAACAACATAAAATATCTTGGGGTAACCCTAGCCAAATAAGTGAAAGACCTGTATGACAAGAATTTTAAGTCTTTGAAGAAAGAAATTGAAGAAGATAGCAGAAAATGGAAAGATCTCGCATGCTCTTAGATAGGTAGGATCAACAGAGTAAAAACTGGCAGTCTTACCAAAAGCAATCTACAGATCCAATGCAATCCCCATCACAATCCCAGAATTCTTCATAGACCCTGAAAGAACAATACTCAACTTCATATGGAAAAACAAAAAACTCAGGATAGCCAAAACAGTCCTGTACAAGAAAGAAACTTCATCACCATCCCAGACTTCAAACTCTACTATAAAACTATAGTAATAAAAACTATTTGGTATTGGCATAAAAACAGACAAGTGGACCATTGGAATTGAATCGAAGACTCTGATATTAATCCATACACCTATGAACACCTGATTTATGACAAGGAAGCTAAAATTATACAATTGGAAAAAAAGCATCTTCAACAAATGGTGCTGGCATAACTGGATGTTGACATGCAGAAGAATGCAAATAGATCCTTACCTATCCCCATGCACAAAACTCAAGTCCAAATGGATCAAAGATCTCAACATAAATCCAGTCACAGTGAACCTCGTAGAAGAGAAAGAGGGAAGTAGCCTTAGCAGTTACTTTATGGAAATCTTTCCCATTTTGTTTGATTATAATTTACACAAACTCATGGATTTTTGTATTGTTCTATCTCTCTGATTATGCATTTTCAACTTTCTTTAAAAGCATAGCACTTAAGAATAGTCCTTAAGTCCTTCAAGGAAAAAAACAAAAACCATATTCCAAGTGAGGTTTTAGCAAATTTTACTGAGAATGATACATTTTTCCTTCTTCATCTTTTTGTGATGGGTTAAAATGTGACAATTAAGTTCCAAGGGCTTCTGGGAGCTTGGTCTAACTAGGCCATAATGATTGGGCTCTAACGTGTTGTATACATTTCCATCCTTGATTGGCAGAAATTAAAAGTTCATTTAATGCTTCCTTTTATAATCTCTTCCCAAAATGTCAAGCTAGACTACTTTAAGGGTGATCTTTCTCCAAATATTTGGTCTCACTGATTTAGCTATTCCATTGAAAATCCATTTTTGCTTCAGTTATGATAATTTTATATGTCTTCTTTTTCCGAAAAATAAAGACTTAAAATTGTTCTCCTTAATAGGAATAAATGCCACCCCCAAACTTTTTCTTGCTATTATACAAGAAGCAATTCATTTTCTTAATATATCATCCCCCTGTCCTACAAAAATGTAACTGCTTCTAAATTGTGCTGATGTATTGTAGAAATTGAGTTGAATATCTTTGTGGGCTGAGCATAATTATCCTCTTGTCAGGAACAAATAATTTATACCGTTCAGAGTAATAAATATGCATATGAATTTACGTGGATGGATAAATCCTTATAAACCTTAGCTCTTTAGAACACAAGAGTAGTGGGGAGAAAGTACATGGAGAATAAAGCGAATGAATAAACTGAGATCATTATCGTGTCTATCATGTGTTTCTCCAACAAACTTGCATTTTACAGCCTATATATCAAGGCAGAACATTTCAAAGGATTTTAAATAAGAAAAAAATAACAATATTGGAATCAACTATTTGAGAATAAGCCACCCAAATTCTTCCAATGCACATTCAACAAGCTTTACACACTTATATGAATATGTATAGAGATCAGAAATGCAAAATAAAAACTCAAAATAAGCTCAAAACCCACATGAACTTTTACTTTCTTAAAATTTTACTTCTTCAAAGATTTCTAGCAAGAGTTCCCAAACACTAATACCAGGTACAGGCCAAAAAAATACATATGTACTTTACTACACCAGGTACTTGCAGCAAGATTAGTGTAAGCCAAGTGCATTTATTATTTGCAATGTAATCCAATATACTAAGAGATGGCATGTGCTTTATTTTAATTAGCTTTTTCTTTTAAAGGGTTGCTTGCACCAACTGTCTTGATAAGAAAAAAAAATTGTAGTCATTGCTCAAAATGCTTGTAGCAAATCTAGTTTTAAATTGAAGCAATTTATTCAGAAAGCAGTCTACTACTGGAGCAATAATCAATGTGTTTTCCCTCAGACCGTACTGGAGCTTTGCAAGGGCTATTGTTAATTGCCTGTAACTAAATGACTGTTGTTGCCCTGAAATGTAACTCTTTGGCACTTGTTCATTTGTTGTGTTTAAGCAAATGCCAGTTTCCCTTAGGTTTTTGCTGAGCAGTTTCGCTTTACAATTTTCAATATTCTGTCTCAGTACCTTAAGGGAGATAGAGTCTTGTCATTTTAAAGAAACGATAAGATTTTTAAAGTCTGGGTTTTCTCTTTCTACTCTCAGAAACTGAGTTGTGCTGAAATGTAATCTTTTTGTTTTTGCTTGCTACCATCTCGGACAACTTGGAGTAGCACTGAAAAGCAGGCTCCTTTCAAAAGCAAATGCCATTTGCAAGGACAATCCCATTCACAGTCACATAGTAATGCAAATATGAAAGACAATAGGAGGCCCAGATAATTTCTCTTAACCATGACAAAATATAGCCCTTCTGATTTTCTCCTTAACTCATGGATAAGCCATAAAATGTCGGACTCACATGATTATGCATTCAGCTTGGAGCAGGAGTGTACACACTAAATCTAATGCAGCATTTTCCTGGAAAGCATTTTCCAATGTGAAAATTTTACGTCAACTTAATAAATAGTAAGTAATCTGTGTACATTTACAATAGATGTGCCTATAGAAGACAGAGCAATGGAGAAGCAGGCACTACTGTGCTTGTGAGAAAAGACAGTTTCATTCCTGACCTCCTTCTAAGGATGCTGTAAGAACACCATGATTTTACACATGGCATAGAGCATATGAAGAGAAATTTGACATATGCTCAAGATTTCGAGTAAAATAGCATGTTGAAAATGCTAAGTTTCTTTGGACCAGTTTTCAGATGTTCTTATTAGTAGTAAATGCCTGCACCTCATGGGAGTCATTCTTGTTCATTACTAAGTTTAAAAACATACGCCATTTTTATATGTTTGTACATTAAAGTTGTTCAAATGACACAGCTATTTCTGTAATTCCAAAGTTACATCAACCCTATTATATATTTTTATTACATTTCAGACAATATTATTATCTAAATATAAAAAATATTTAAGGTATTATGTACAACTTTGATTTCTATAAAAATAAATAGCAATATGTTCTCTAGAAATAAAAATAAATTTTGTACAATTTTTTATTTTACTTATTCACATTCAGTTCCCGAAAAAAGAAACAATTGTCCATGAATTTAAAAAAAAAAAAAAACAAGGAGGGATATATGGGATGATTTGGAGGGAGGTAAAGGAAGTGAGAAATGTTATAATTATATTATAATCTAAAATTAAAACATATAACAGTTTAAAAAGGACCAAAAAATAGCTGTTTAAAAGTACGTAGAAACCTAAATAATGAACATCACCTAAAGAAAATGAGTCTTTTTTTTAAATTGAATTTTTATTGTCTCTAAAGCTATTTGAGTAGATATGGCATTTACACTATATTACAGGCAAGGGCCTAGTGCTATGCCTCCAGCTGCAAATGGTAGACTTGGAGGCACTATAGAAAAATTATTCCCTGCCTGGCTACTTATCTACAACAGAACAGCTGTTCTGACTCCAGTAGTTCTTAGAGTGTATCCGCACACAGGCCTTGGGTCAGAACTTGTAATAACTTTTCATAAGCAATCAGAATTTTAAAGAATTGAATTATGATTGGCATAAGATAAAATTCATAGACCTCATGTGATCAGATCAATGAAATTTAGCAAATGCATACACTTCTGCATCTACCCCGAGACAAGATAAAAAATTTTTTTCTTTACCCTGCAAAGCTCCCCCTCACCCCTTTCCAATAAACTTTCCCTTCACTTATCCCATAAGAAAATATAGTTTCTGGGTCTATCGCTGTGCATTGTAATAGGCTGTTTTTATACTTGGGTAGAACCATACAGTAAATAGTACTTTGTCTTTGACTTCTTTTATCCAGTAGAACCCTATGGGTTTTAGCATGATGTATATCTTTAGTTTCTTCTTTTGCTTGCTGAATGCAATCTATTTGTGGGCTGGCACTAGTTTATTCAGCATCTCCTGTTAATGAGATGGGTTGTTTTCAGTCGTGGTTAGTATGGATAAGACTACTCCGAACATTTTTGCACAAGACTTTCTGAGAGTATCTGTATATATCTCTTGGATAACTGCATAGGAGTGGAATTGATATTAACATTGAAAACTTTATTAGAAAACTTTCCCAATATAATAGAACAATTATGTTCTCTCAAGACTGGGAATTAAGTATTCTTGATCGAATTTCCATTATTTTCTTATGCAAGAAATTTTAGTTGTAAATTATATGTCGTACTTTAGGGTTTCTATTGCTGTGATTAAACACTGTAACCAAAAGCAACTTGGGGAAAAAAAGCATTTATTTTACTTACATTTCCAGGTAACAGTCCTTCAATGAGGGAAGTCATCACATGATTTCAAGCAGGGAAGGAACCTGCAGGCAGGAATTGATGCTGAGGTCATGGACGGTTGCTGATTACTGGCTTGCTTCCCATGACTTGCTCAACCTGCTCTCTTATAGTATCCAGGATCACCAACCCACAGTGGGATAGTCCCTCGCACATCAATAACTAATTAAGAAAATGGCTTTTAGGCTTAACTACAGCCTGATCTATGGAGGGAATTTCTCAATTGAGGCTCTTTCCTCTCTGATGATATTAGCTTGTGTCCAGCTGACATAAAACTTGCCAGCATAAAGTATAAATTAAAAAAAAACAAGACCTTAAAAAAAGCTGCAATGTGGAATAGGAATGTGTTTCAGTGGTAGAGCATTCACCTAGCATGAGGTCCTGGGTTTGAGGATTGGACCTTGAACCACAAAGTGGTCCTGATCTAAATTATTATGTTTCCTTGATGTCCAGTGTATTTTAAATCAGGATGTTCTGATATCTTGTTCATCCTGTGGACATATGTACTTTTATTCAGGTTTCTCTGTGTGGTGAAATTCAACTGTCATTCTGAGAGAACGAAGGCCCAAAGCACTCCACAATATTATTTACCCGCTTAGTCTTTCTGTGCACACAGTGAGAAAGAAACACTGTTCTGAATAACATTTTGCATTTTGTTCCTGGCACTTTTGCAGTAGTCTGTTGTGTAGCTCTTTACAATGTTAAAGAGATAAAACTTGCGAAATTATTTTCCATGATTTCATATTAATTTATTTTGCCTCTGAAATATTTAATTTCTTATTTTACTTTATTCTATCTTATATTCAGAGTCAGATATTTTTAATAAAATGTTTTCCTCAAACTCCCATTTAATTTTACTAAGTATAAAAAATACACTTGATTAAATAGTGGTTATATGTATTTACTTTATTCACCTGTTACATTAGGAATAAAGAACTAGATAATGAGAAATGTGGCAGATTGGTTTTCTTAATTGTTATAGGAAAAACGTTGTCACATGCAAGCATGCACACATACAAAAAAATATTCTCTCTGTCACACACACACACTCTCTCTTGTGAAAAAAAAATGACCATACTTTCAAAATTATTTTCTCTGCACTGTCTCATTCCTGTTATTATTTTACCCTATTTATGAGAATTTAGGAGAGAACTTGTTACCTAATAATATTTATTATCACAAGTCATGAATTATTTTAATGTTCTTAATCTGAGCTTTTATTGACCGTGCTATAAACTATATAAACTACTCCTTCCGCAGTTTCCCTACTACAGAATCCAGACCATTATTTTAGTGTTTTAATTTAAGGAACGACTGGATGTTATGTGACACTATTCCTGGGGAGATGTGAAAAAAAGTCTAGTCACTCCAGGTAGGATACTGATGACAGGCCAAAATAAGGACACTACCAGAGATTAATGTGGGGAACCATGAGTTTTCTTATTGTTACTTACAGGAGTAGAAAAAACTCAAATGACAGCAGCACTAGCAAAGCCTGTCCCAGCATGAGGGATAGCTCATGAACATGGGCAATCTAAAGCACATGCCACAGCCTGCAGGCAGCACAACAGATTGGAGTGTGTGCTCTCCCAATGACTCAGTCTGAACCTCTTTCAGCTAGCTTGGCTCTTTTCTGCTTCTTCCAGGCAGCTGGTCTGGTCTCAGAGTCTCCACAGCTGAGTTCGTCTGATAGTGACTCTTAGAGGTCTTCATTGCTTACTCTTGTCAGAAAAGGCCTATCAACTCTGGTTTGAGTTGTTTCCTTCCTGAGCTCCAGAGGGGAATGTTCTACTTCCCTAAAATATCCTGTTGCTTCATCTCCACTTGAACAGTCTCTATATTCCTGCGCTTCCTTCCAAGATGTAAGGTTTCCATCTGGGATAAAACTGCTACACATAGCACTAAATTTACTGAATGAAAGAGACTATCATTTTTCAAGTTTCACTTCAGGGAACATCAGCCACCCAACAGTAATAACATTTAGATAATGATAATCAATGACATTATGCATACACAGGCACTTAGGCAGAGGGAGTTTCAATATATGTGCATGGATACTTATTATTTACATACCAGCAACCTAAATCTTGTTACAATCTTCATAAGACCTAAAGAAGAAAAGGTAACCACATTAATCTCTTCTATTCCAATTTTTTCTTATCATTTTTGCTATAATATCAACATTCAGTATGATAAAGGAGAGCTTGTCTGATCCACAATTAATAAAAACTCAGAGAGAGAAACTGGGGTTCAACCTGAAGGCCAGAAAAGCAAAACAGCCCGCCATCAGTTCTTACTTCTATCTTAGTCTAAAATAGTGATCCAGTTTCCAAGGATCTCAGAATGAGACTGAGACTGAGAGCTGTCTCATCCTGTGTTATAATCCTCTCTTGGACTGGGATTAAAAGCATGCACCACTGGGATTAAAGGCATGCACCACCCAGTTTCTATGGCAACTAGTGTGGCTACTGGGATTAAAGGTGTGGGTTATCACTGCCTGGTGTGTAAGGCTGCCCAGTGGAGCTGTTTTACTCTCTGGTCTTCAGGCAAGGCTTATTTATTAAAATACAAATGAAATGCCACCACACTTGTATGCAGCAAATGTCAAAAAGTTCCTCATTTAGATATGTCTATAGTAACATGTCTAGCATAATATAAGGGAAAGTAAATTAAAATAAGAAAAAATGTAGTTTCTTAATTTAAAAAAGGTTTCCAGCATATTTTCCTGTGCTATCTCCTAGGAGGCCTACTTTTTAAATCCAGTTAACCTTTCCACCTTCAGGATTATGCTAACACAGCTGGACAGTACTCTTTTCAAAAAAATGGACACGATAAGTCATTACTTCTTGCAGGGGAGAGAGCAGCTAGCATTCCTCAGGTAGCTCTGCCAACACTATGTGGTAGTGTACATGTCCTGTAGGAACTACGCTATTTGGCCCATTTTTTTTTTTAATCTTCAATTCAACTCCCTGGTAACAGCTCAGGTAAAAAAAATGATCAAGATTCATATGCAGATGATCATAAAGCTGTCTTGTCTTTAAAAAAATTATTTTTTTTTATCAATTCCAAACACGTAGTTCACAGGACCTCCTCAAACAATATGTGTACATGTAAAAGTTATTGCACTGAGGCCAACCCAATATTGTAGTTTTCAATTAGATATTTACAGTATTTTTTTTCCATTTTTTTATTCTTTTTTAATTAAAATTTCCAACTGCTCCCCATTTCCCTCCCCTCCTCCCACACATTGCCCCCTCCCCCCACTCCCCTCCCCCATCCCCACTCCTCTTCTCCTCCCCCCAGTCCATTCCCCCTCCCTCTCGATACTGAAGAGCAGTCCAAATTTCCTGCCCTTCAGGAAGACCAAGGTCCTCCCACTTCCATCCAGGCCCAGGAAGGTGAGCATCCAAACAGGCTAAGCTCCCACAAAGCCAGTTCATGTATTAGGATCGAAACCTAGTGCCATTGTCCTTGGCTTCTCATCAGCCTTCATTGTCCGCCATGTTCAGAGAGTCCAGTTTCAACCCATGCTTATTCAGTCCCAGTCCAGCTGGCCTTGAAGAGCTCCCAATAGATCAGTTCCACTGTCACAGTGGGTGGGTGCACGCCTCGTGGTCCTGATTTCCTTGCTCGTGTTCTCCCTCCTTCTGCTCCTCATTTGGACCTTAAGAGCTCAGACCGTTGCTCCAATTTGGGTCTCTGTCTCTCTCTCGATCTATCGCCAGTTGAAAGTTCCTGTGCCATTCTCCTTGGCCTCTCGTCAGCTCTCATTGTCCACCACATTCCGAGAGTCCGGTTTTATCCCATGTTTTTTCAGTAGCAGTCCAGTTAGGCCAGGTGCAATGTGTCAACCAAGTTCATTTTTAGCAAAGCAGCGTTACTAAGCAACGCTGTCACATATCACCTTATCCAATTACCACGGTAACAGAATTGAAAACTAAGGATGGATTAAATCCTCACACAAGAGAAGTAGGTTGGTACATGCCCATGATCCCAGAACTTGAGAGACTGTATCAGGTGGGTCACAAGTTCAAAACCAGCCTAGGATACACAATGAGAAGCAATTTTTAAAAAAAAATGAAAAAAAAAATAATTGTCATTGAAAAGGAGATGAGATTGTTCTAACACATCTGGAGTCATTTGCAAAAATATGAAACTAAATAGAATTCCATGTTTTTTTTATGTGATTATGTAATTCTCCCTTGCTCTCTTCCTCTAGAGTTAATGTACACCGTTGAACTTGCTGGAGGGCTTGGTGCTATTCTCTTGCTGCTTGTTTGTTTGGTGACCATCTATAAATGTTACAAGATAGAAATCATGCTGTTCTACAGGAATCATTTTGGAGCTGAGGAGCTGGATGGAGGTAAGACGATTTCCCTGCTCCATTGTTCCTTAGAAATATGTTTGTTTGTTCCAGCAAAAGAAAAGTTATGCACATCTTTGTAAAATCATTTTATGTTTAGAAATATGTATAGCAATTTCAAACCAATAGGTAGTTTTATCTGCAACTTGTCTAGTAACATCTACTCTTTTTAGAATTGTATTCCAAACAGCACTTACAAATTACAGACACTGATTGCAATGCCATTGGCATGTTCATTTTCTCTCACCTTGTAATCAGTACTGAAAGGCCAGATTTACTTTTCTATAGGTAAGGTGTCTTTCTTTTAATTGTCTTCCCTAGTCGAGTAGGTTGAAGTGAATTTCAATGTGTTCTTGTTTAGACTGATAACTGTTTTATTAAACTGTACTGACTATTTTAGCATTCTTCTAAGAGGTTCTTCAGTTCTGTCCATCTCTCTATTTTTAGAGACTATCATTCCAAGGGTAAACCAACAGAAGAAGTACAAAGCCACATTGTTTATATAATAGCACATCTAACATTTTTGCTCACACTGAACAAGTAAACATCGTTTTTATAGAAATAGTAATTATCATTCACCTCTGGCCAGGCAAGAATATGTGTACATTCTAAAAAGAAATTAAGGTTCATAAAATTGACCTCTCAACACCATTCATTAGTGAACTTAAAGGTCTTTTGTATTCCTTTGAGGTCATTTGGAAAACAGAAGTTAAACTTGCAAAATAGCACTTGCAAAGTGAAAATGAATAGTGGAAATGATTAAGGCTTCTCGGCTATGTTGATAAGCATTTTTCTTTGTCAGTTTTGCACTGAATAGTGCAAAAGAAAATGAAACCTTGTCCCTGTTACCATACCTCAAGGATCTCTGGAGCAGTCCATAGGCAGAGATGTCAGCTGTCAAGCTTACAAAAAGGAGCACTTTATTGGCATTGCCAACACTCCTCTCCATTTACACTTCTCCTGTTGCTACTAAGGTGAAAGCCGGACTGCCAAAGCACTACTGTTTGGGGGAGTTTCTTAAAGCCATGATTTTCCTTAGTTATTTTTTTATATTTTCTTTCCTGTTCACACAAATTAGTTTATTTTTGTTGCTTCAAGAATATATGAAAAAACTGTCAATATGAGTGCACCAATCTGTATGCCAGGCATCTAAAACTCATCCCTACTAAGCCTCATTAAAGTTACAAGTTCATTATTATAATCTCCTCTTTATTTATAAGGTAAGTGAGGCTCTCAGAAGTTAAATAATTTCTTCAAAATGATAATCCAAGTATACTGTAAGTGGCCAAGTAAATCTACTTCTCCAAATCTTTTATTTTTAAAATTTAATATACTCAGCGTAATCTGAAGGCATGTTACTGTTTGTGCAATTAGAAGTAGATGATACTTTAAAAAGCAGTTTATCTAAACAAGTTTCATGTTATCTATTCACATTACTTTAAATATAAAGTTTATTTTTGTTTAGAATGATATGAACGATTTTACCCAAACCATCAATTTCTAATGCAGCCTTTAGCTGTCATTTTTCACAATGTAGAAAATGACAGAATTGAATAAAAAAATCAGAATCATATTCAGTTGAGTTTCTGCGATTTGAAATTTGTTTTGAGAATCCTTGCTACTTACCTACCCTGAAGTGAATTACTTGTATAAATCTAATGGATTTTGGTGTTGTTCTGGAGGTATTTGGGTCCTTGGTTTTTTGTTTGTTTGTTTGTTGCATTGTTTAGGTGATTAGACAGTGCAAAGAAACAGTAACAAACAATATTTTATCATGTTAAATGATCTCTCAGAAACCTAATTTAGTTTATAAATGCCCTAGGATTTTTCAAAGCCTGTCCTTCAGGCCATCTTGAGCATAATCATTGATATAAGTGCTAGGGCTTTCTTTGAGATGCTTCTGTGAATGCAATAAGCCCAAAGAAAGCCAAAGAAATAAACTTAATTATCATGTGGGTAAGATTAATGTACACATAATATTGCTAAAGAGAAAAAGAAATCAAAGACTGCTAAGGCTGAGAGTATTCAAATGGTTTTATGAGAAGGAATTCATACTGCAAAGTGTAAAGATCCTCCCAGTGCTAAAACAGACCTGCTCCTGCTGATATGGTGACCAGGAGCCCATCCTTATATAATGCACCTTACTACAAAGGACCTGACTCCTACAACTTCCAGAAAAATTGTTTTATAGGATATCTTTTACAGTAATAATAAGAATGTAACCAGTTTGCGGCTGGAGAGATGGCTCAGTGGTTGAGAGTACTAGCTGCTCTTGCAGGGGACCCAGGCTGAGTACCCAGCAATTGCCTGGTGGCTTCTGTACAAAATGGACACAAATACTTACTCTTATAGATTCTTCCTGAAACATGGCCTTCCCCTCCCTGATGACCAGAAATTCCTTTCTTAGAAGCCCATACAATGTCCTAACATTAGGGACATTCCTTTATGTCTTAAATAATTGCCTAATCTTCTAAAGGTGGCAATTGTTTTGGAAAATATCCAATCCCTGTTTTTCTAGCTACCCACAGTCTTATTCCTGTGCCAAGGAGGATCACTATTAACATAAATGCCTGGTCTTTCAGCAGTTTTTGACTTTTAAAAAATGCACAATTTAATGATCAAAGGTGAGCCCATTTCTATATTTCTTTCCTCCTTCTTTCCTTTCCTTCTTTTCTTTTTAGCCATTTTATCAGTATATTGATTCTAAGAAGTATATTTTTTAATAGTTGAAAGTAACAATAGGTAAAGAGTATAAAGGAGAATGTGGAAATAAAGATTAGCTGATAGGTGACTGGTACATAGTTCACTGGTAGAACATATATCTGGCACACATGAGGTACTGGATTCCAATTCAATCACTAAAGGAAAACAGTTTTACTAGACTTTTTTAGAGACAGTCTAATGTATTGGCACGATAATAACACAGTCATTAAGTAACAAATGCTGGATGGATTGATTCATTTTGACTTTGCAACACACAACTAGAAAGAATTTTAAGCCAAGTCTAACCAATTCCCATCTCACAAATTGTACCCAATGGACCAGATTGGGAAATGGAGAATTTAGCACCAGGAAACCATTCAACCAGTTTTTTTTTCCAAGTCATTACAGTAGGCATTTTCTGACTCTACGAGTTCTATTTCACAAAGATTTTGATATAGAATGATTTTGTTGTTGTTTTCAGGATATAACATGTTCATGCATTGCTTTCTTCATTTGTGCCAAGTCAACTATTCAACCATTTTTATAAATAATAAATTATTTTGTTATCTGGGTTCAAACCTTGCAACTTCTTTTTTTTTTAAATATGTTTATTTGTTTATTACGATTACAATATTCTGTCTGTGTGTATACCTGCAAGCCAGAAGAGGGCACCAGACCCCATTACAGATGGTTGTGAGCCACCATGTGGTTGCTGGGAATTGAACTCCGGACCTTTAGGAAGAGCGGGCAGTGCTCTTAACCTCTGAGCCATCTCTCCAGCCCCCACTTCTTCACTTCTTTTTTTTTTTTAAACTTCATCACTCCCAACTTTTTGGATCATATTTATTGTACTGTTGTCAGCTGTGTTTATAAACACATAATTCTTAAATCTCAATATCCTAAATACAGTCCTTTGTTTTCGTATTATTTTTTATTATATGTTGACTATTTCTGCCAGGTTAAACACAAAGCCTGGCTTTTACATTACCTGTCTTTTATGCTCACTCTGCGTCATTCCTTCTATTTCTCGGTTCCTCTTGGTACCCTCTACCTCGATGACCACAATTTTCCCTAAATTATCATCAGCCAATATATAAACTAGCCTAAGGCAATATACCTATGCATCATTCTAAGGATATTTTATCTAAATTAGATATCTATAGAGGTTAAAGTCTAGAGGACTAATCTAAACTAAACTAAAGTCTAGTTTACCTAATCTCCCACCATAATTATTATACAATAAAAGGAAATTTTACAGAAATTCTATTATATGTACTTTTTTTTAAAAAAATAGTATATGCTGAGCCTGGTGGTGCATGTCTTTAGCCTCAGCACTTGGGAGTAAGATGCCAGTAGATCTCTGTGAGTTGAAGATGAGTTAGTTGTTGTACATAGTGAGTTCCAAACACACCACAGATACACAGTGGGAGCCTGCCTCATAAAGAAAATAAAGAAACAAAAACTTTAAAGAGTTAAAGTCCTGGAGATAAGTGTGTGTTGGGTATGTATATGTGTGTTCCAAAAGAAAGAAAAGTTTTCAGGAAATTTTTTCTTGAAGCTGAATGACATCATTCCAGAGATAGGAACTTGAAGGGAGGAGGCCACTTGTTTGTATCAGCTACCTAGAACCAAAACAATCACACAGAAACTATATTAATTTAAACACTGCTTGGCCCATTAGCTTTAGCTTCTTATTGGCTCTTTTTTTTAATTTAACCCATTTCTATTAATCTGTATATTGCCATGTGGCAGTGGCTTACGGGCAAAGATTCACATATCTCACTCCGGCGGCTCCATGGTGTCTCTCAAACTCCACCTTTCTTTCTCCCAGCATTCAGTCCAGTCTTCCCCACCTACCTATGTTCTGCCCTATCAACGGGCCAAGGCAATTTCTTTATTCATTAATGGTAATCACAGCACACAGAGGGAACTCCCACATCAGGAACTAAAGATCCAGCTGCTGACATCCAAACATTCTTTTCTGGGTCACAAGACAATAGTAGCGTTTAGTCTAAAGTTCTCCAAGAACATTGACCCTGATGGATACTTGTAAGGATGGGTATATATTCAAAATGTGTTAAGTCATTCATGTGTCTTGATTACAATGGATTTCAAAGGTTATATATTTAATAAAAATCAACTAATTGTAGCACTTGAACCTGACTTTTTAACTTTTTTTAAGCTAATTCGTGAAACACCTACTTTTTATCTGATTTAAAAGGCATTTTAAATGTTTGAGGTAGTTGCCTCTATAACAGTGCCATATTCGAATTAGATAGCTGAGCATCATAAGGGAGAGTTAGCGTCTTCAGAGGAGAAGTTATACCAACAATATCTTAGTCTACGCTAGACTAAATTAGAAATAAAAACTTAAAAACAACAGTCTTCTTTGTTTTCGCATGCCTTTCCTGGTGTTTCTTTTCCAGGTTTATTTAAAAGCAGTTGACTGTCTTTTGTTTATTTTTTCCAGAGCACAAAGTATTTATTGCGTATCCCTCTTCTTGAGACGTATATAGGTCATGATTATTCATAATCATAGCAGCTCAAGTTTAAAAACATCATAATAACCAATACAATTCATATTTTGAAGATAAAGACAGAGATCTAATTTGATAATTAGTGTGTGAGACACATGAGTTAGAACAACTTTTTAAAATCTCTACCCTATGTTCAGAAAATATGAGCCATTGTTCTCTGTCTACAAAACAAATTGGCATCAATGTTATCTTAGGCCATACATACTAATTTTCTTTCTCCTTGAACTACAAGTTCTTTCCCTATTTGTAGATTCAGTAATTATGGTCTTCATGGATATCAGTAAACACTGTGTCTCTGTGTGTCATTTAGAAAACCTATGAATCTGCCCTTTTGTTTTCATTATGTTTCCCTGTTAGTGGTGATTAGTTAAGTTGCATACACAGTTTTTGAATTCCAAGGAGAAACAAAAAGTTATTTTGGGAATATGACCTGTTCAAAATCAGAAACTCTTAAACGGTGTGTCAGTCCCTCTTAATTCACACTCAGTGCTCCCTGGTAATAGTTTCCTACCATTTCCTTTCTTGCAATTACCTCTTCCATAGGAGATAAAAACAAATGCCTATTCATCCCACACAGGGCACTGCAGACAAATAAATGGAACAATTCCATCCAAATCCAACTTGGTCATCCAATGAGTTTTTGAAGGACTTGTTTAAAGAGCATGGCTGAGGGGTTTCTCATGGGAGTATAGGTGATCCTCAAATAACTATATCACGAAAAAAATCCCACTCCATCATGGATAATGTCCCTATGTAAACTGCATCATTGAGTCCTACTTTCTGTTAACCTTTCTGTTCTTGCACATGTGCGCGTGTGCACACACACACACACAAATAGCCACCACCACTATTGACAACAATAACAAATAACAAAAGCAAAACAAACAAATAAGCAAAGCCTAGTATCTCCCTTGATCACTTGTTGATTTTAAGAAGTATGGGTAGGATCCTTCCCTGGGTGCAATCCCAGGTGAGTATCATGTGACTTCCCACCTCCTTCTAACTAGAGAGTGCCAAAAGCTCCCTTGCCATTATGTAGACCTAGACATGACTGTACTGTTTTGCTTATTTTTTTGACATGACTAACTGTCCAAAACAATCACTACTCCAAAACTGCAGATGTCATGATTATGTTGTACCCCAAGTAAAAAGCCATACTACAATATTGCTTAAGACTTTTAACAACTATGCTAGCTGCTGCTTTCTAAAGGCTGCAAAGGAAGGAAATTAATGCTTCTTTAATGTGTCTAAAGTCAGATAATTTCTTTCATATATTGTATATAATTAGGATACATTTACTACTAAACATATTCAAGAAGTTTCTGTTTTATTGCACTTTTTCCCAGTTCTGGAGATCAAACCTAGAACTTTGTATATACTAGACAAGGGCCCTACCACTGTGAAATGAATTAATCTCCATGGCATTCTTTCAAAAACTAAGAAATAAAATCTCAAATGAGTCAGAGTTTATGGAACTCAGAAGTTCAGCTCAGTTGCTTTTGTTTTTGTCATATCAGACCCTAACTATTTTATTTTTATTTTTAATTTACCTTTGTATGTATATGAGTGTAAATATGGGTACACATGGAGTATGTATACATTTGGAGGTCTGGACAGACTTGTGTGTTGGTCCTTTCTTTCCACATTGTTTGAGTTGGGATATCTTGTTTTTTCCTGGCATATGAAAGCTAGCTGGCCTGGAATTTTCCAGGAGTCTTTTTGTCTCAGCCTCCCATCAACCTAGAAGAGACTGGGGATTCTGTACAGATGTTGCTGCTATTGTGTTTGGATTATATGTGGGTTCTGGAGATTCAATCTCAGGCCCACATGCTTGCATAGAATATGCTTTCAACCTCTGAGCCATGTACCCAGGACAATATTTTAATTATTGCCAAATTATGATGCTTATAATCTTAACACCCAGTAGGCTAATGTACGAGAATGGCAAATTTGATGAGAGCCCAGCACCCACGTGGTGGTTCACAACCATCTGTTACTCCAGTTCCATGGGATCTTATATCTTCTTTTCACCTCCATGGATCCCAGGGTAACAGCAGACATACATGCATGCAAAACACTCATACATATAAAACAAATAAACCTAAAAGAGAAAATAAGACTGGAGAGATGCCTCAGCAATGAAGAGCACTGACTGTTCTTCCAGAGAACACTGACTGCTCTTCCAAAAGACCTGGGATTGACTCCCAGCACTCACATGGTTGCTCAAGGCCATCTGTAACTCCATATCCAGGGTACCCAACTCCCTCACACAGATGTATATGCAGACAAAACACCAATGCACATAAAATAATTTAAGAAAAAAATGAAAAAAAATTAAAAGTCTGAAAAAATACTGAATGGAAAAATAAGTAGACTAGGACAATGTTATAAAAAGACAAAAGAGCTTTTATGAAAATATAATTTACAGAGACTTCCCATAACAATTGAAATTAAAAGTTTTTAGGTAGAGCATTTGGCTAACTTTCTGGTTTAATCTTAAATATCACCAAAAATTTGAAAAAAATTAACAGATATTCAATAAGCAAAGAAGTCAAAACATTAAGACGATATTTTAATAATTTACTGTATATTTATTCTGACATCATTTATAAAGTCCTATAGTTTTTTAACATGAAAAAGTACACTTTAGAAATGTGAGGCTGTATAGGAAAATAAAACATCTTCTTAGGCCAAAAGAAGAAATGTGACTCAAATTCTATCAGTGACAATTTCTAATGATAAGCTTTTTGAGCTATCTCATTCTTAAATGTCCATCATTGAGTTCCCTGGTTTTATTTTTGTAACCCATTTGGCAAATGATGGGCTCTGTCACTCACTAGTCAGTTTCATTTATGTGATTTATAAATATTTGAGAGTAATAAAAAAGGCAGTTGTCAATAACATCTAACATCTATTCAATAGATATTTAAAAGTTAAAAACTGTCCCAGCTATCAATCTCAAACCATTTCTTTCTCAGTATATCTCTTTTCTAACCCAGATTCACTTAGTGTACTATGTTCCTCTACAAAATAGAGAGGTCACCTTATATTTTCTGTTTTTTTAAAGATGTGTTATTCTGAAAACAAAATCCATCCAATCCTCTTACATATTAATGAAACTAATATCCTCTTATGAATTAAAGAAGAGATGCTTTTGTCAACACCCTAAACATTTTGATTTCTGATGTTTTCAGTTTTGCTTTATCTCATGAAGATTTCATAATGATATTTGAATATAGTTAGTGTTGTTTGGTTGGTTTGGTTTGTTTTGGTTTGTTTTCTGTTTCTTGACATAGTACTCACAGTGTTATACATAGGCTGGACTGAAACTCTTGGCCTCAAATGGTCTTCTTCAGCCTTCCAAATTGTTGTAGTTTAGCGACATTGAGAATGAACCAGTCTACAACAAACCCATGCTGGCAGTTTATTGATAGGGTATGAAAAGAGGGGTGCTCGTGCAGGCCTTCCTTAGAAATGGAAGTGGCATCACTTTCATGTTACTGCTCAGGAGACAGGTGGTTGATTGCTGAGGGCAGTCAATAGTAAAAAGTTGTACTGAAATCTATGCTGTGAGCCTCTTTTTTGAGTTTGGGGATGTGGGTATCTCTGTGATGTTGTTGTTTCTTACCACCCAGGCACATTTGATAGTCTTTACACCTCCAGCTCTGTGGCTAATGGTTGGTAGTCCTGTAACAATAGTTAATTAGTTTAATTAGAACTTTTGAATATGTCATTGGAGATACATAGGGGGGAAATTAATAAAGTAGGGCATGATTAGTAGAGACAGGAGAATGCAAAGGGGATCAGGAAAGAGAGCATAGGGGATTCCCAATCTGGTAAAGTTGAGTACGGTTGTAGGGCTGTAGGGTTGTTTCATTCTTCTGGAATTAGAGACAAGGCAGTTGATCTCAGCATCCTCTGAAACTGAAGGAAGCAGGGCCGTGTTGGGGTTGCTGTGTATGAAGAAAGATTATCTTGAGCTGTGTGTTGGGCTGTATAAAGAGCTTGATGTAGGATAAGTGAATCCAATGGAGGAAGCTGTCAAGCTTACCAGCTGTGAGGGTTACAAGAATTACCTTAAAGGGGCCCTGCAATTTAGGGGGAAATAGTGAGAGGCATTGGTCTCTCAGGACAGAGAAAGACCTAATCCCATATGTTGTTGACTGGTGATGGACAGGAGTTACTGCATGTTCAGGGTAGGGAGTGGTCGGTAAAGTTCCATATGAGGGAACATAGATGATAGAGGGGGGATGAGTAGGTGATGAGAGAGAGGTGAGGGTTTGGATGGGAAGCCGGGGGTTAGAACTTTCCTCCCATGCATGAGTTCAAATGGTAAAATCAAAAGGTTTCACTTGGGGAGAGTCTAAAGCCTAAAAAGAGCCAGAGGCAAGAGCTTTACCCAGTCAAGGTGAAATTCCTGTGACATTTTAATATGAATGTTTTTAAGGAGCAATTAGTTTGCTTAATCTTTCCTGAGAAATGAGGATGATATGGGATATGAAAATGCCAAGAGATGTTAAGAGCTTTAGATAGGGTTTGAGAGATCTAGCATGTGAATTCTGGACCACTGTCTTACTGGAGAAAGTCGGGGATTCCAAATCAGGGAATAATTGCCCAGAGAAGGAGGTTGGAGAGTATATGAGCCCTTTCTATAGTGATGGAGAACACTTCCACCCAGTCTGAGAACATGTTAACTAGAACCAGGAGATACTTAACTCATTTGACTGTGGGCATGTGGGTAAAATCAAGCTGCTAGTCAAGTCCCCAGGTGGGAGCCTCTGACCCGGTGGGTAGAAAAGGGGGTGCTATGATATCTGGAGTTAAAATATGACATTTGACAAATTTTATAAGAAGCAGTAATAATTCTTAAGAAATGCAAGTCCTCAGGGGTAGGCTGGAGGTGAGCTTTGACAAAATGAGGCATAACGTAACTATTAGGATGAAAGAGCTAGTGTGGACAGGACAGAAATTGTCAAGTGTCAGAGGGTGACTGTGGGGATATGGGTTGGAGTGTGTGGACTCCCTGCAGTGGGTGAGGTGAGTCTGGACCTTGGAGGGCTGTTGCCCGAGGTGCCTCATCAGCTCAGTTATTTCCCTTAGAGATGATAGAATAGTCAGTCTGACAAGACCAGCAGTGAATAATTCCTATAGCTTTGGGGAGATGGGAGGTAATTTGACATGGGTTAATTATGGATCCTCCTTTTGTTGTAAGTAGCCAACGCTCTTTACAAATGGCAATGTGGGACAAGAGGATATGAAAAGCATATTTGGTGTCTGTGTAAATGTTTAAGGGTTGTCCTTCTGCCAATTGGAAGACACAGGTGAGAGATATTTATTCAGCCTCTTGGTTAGTAGTGTGGGTAGGGAGTGTCTGTGGTTTCACCACCCCAGTTTCTGACACTATGGCATAGCATGCTTTTTGGATTCTTTCATGTAAAAAGGAGCTGCATCTGTGTACCAGGTACAGGTTGTTATGGATTTGCAGTGAGTCCCCAGCAGCTTGCTGCGGGGTCCCAGTGGTGGCAGGTCCACAAACTAAGGTGGCTGGTCCCAGCCTTGTGGCAGAGGGCTATTCCCTGTAAACCTGTTGAGCAGTGTGAGCAGGTGGTGGGTGGGAGACACATAAACAGGCACATCCCACAGAATAGAATTGGATATTTATTAGTTGGGTTATGGAGGGGAAGGAGAAAAGGAAGAAGGGGGTTGAGAGGGGGGGAGAAAAGGGGACAGAGAGAAAGCCAAGATGGCGAGGGAGGGAGAGAGGCTGCAAGGAGTGGGCGTGGCTTGTCTCTTAAAGAGACAGCATTACACAGGTGGCCTGAGGCAGTCTGCCCTCTTGTATTATAAGGAATGGGACAGTAATTCCTTTAGGGTTTCAATGCAAGAATGATATGGGAAGTAGTCAGTGCTTGGTTGGAGAAGATTTGAGATATTGAAGGGTGGGCAAGATGGGAAAGTAAGTGTGACATCTTCTAATAGTGCCACCTGGAGAATAAGAACTCAGGGAGGAGGTGGAGTTTGTAAGCCTTTATAAGTTAAGAGATGGGGAAGGTTGTGGTGGGGAAGATAGTGGTGGGTGACCCAAAGGCTAGTTTTTTTGATACACTAATGAGGAGCTCAACAGCAACTAAAGCACATAAACATGGTGCCCATCTTTGAGTGGCTAGGTCTAGTTTGTTTTTGACAGGTATGCTACAGGTGCAAAGAAAGGTTCCTGTAGCATGAGTCCTGTAGCACGAATTCTAATTGGTCTTAAGAAATAAAAACCCTGAGTCAGATATTAGGGGGTGAAAGCCGAGGCATCAGAGAAGCAGTGCAGCCAGCCACAAGAGAGACTTTTTACCTCTACTGAATCCTCAGACTGAAAGGGTGATCCTGTCTCTACTAATCCTCAGACTGCATCCTCAGACTGCATGCTCAAACTGCATCTGCCTTCATCAAGCCTCAGAATGCTTGGTCAGACTGAGCCTCAGGCTGACTGCTTCAGACTGTTGCCTCAGACTGCACTGAGCTCTTGTCCCCTCTCGCCTTATATTCTTCTTTCTGCTCAGCCATATTATGCCTGTCTCTACCTCCCTAGTGCTGGGATTAAAGACCGTGGGATCCCAAGTGTTGGGATCACCTTTGTGTGACTTATGTTTCTCTTTTACACTGGATCAATCTTGAGTAGCCCAGGGTGCCCTTGAACTAACAGAGATCTTTCTGCTCTGTCTCCCTAGTCCAGGGATTAAGGTGCGTGCCACCACTCCCTCGTCTTTAGTGGCTTAGATCTGCGCTCTGATCTTCAGCCAAGCTTTATTTGTTAAAACACAAATGAACTATTACTACAGGCCCCAGCTGGTGGCCTAGGACCCCAAGGGCATGTCAATCTTTCTGTCACACAAAGGGAAAAGGAATTGTTGTTGGGGTTTCTGTTCTGGCTGGTTACTGCAGTCATTAAGTCCCAAAGACATCACACAGAGGTTTACATTAATCATAAATTGATTGGCCCATTAGTTCAGGCTTCTCATTAACTCTTATAACTTACATTAGCCCATTATTCTTATCTGTGTTAGCCACATGGCTCAGTACCCTTTTCAGCAGTGTAGTCACATCTTGCTTCTTCTGTGTCTGAACAGGACTGCAGAGGGAACCTTCCTCTTCCCAGAATTCCCCTGTTCTCATTGACCTGCCTCTACTTCCTGTCTGGTTCTCCCTCCTATACTTCCTGGCCAATCAGCATTTATTTAAAACATAATTGACAAAATATAGACAATTGTCCTGCACCAAAGAATGAGTTAGGGCTGGGAGATGAAGGACTGGAACTTGGAGGAGAGCCTGTTGGAGCTTCTGAAAGGGATAGTGATGAGATTGAGAAGGAGTTCATGGGGAGGGGGGGCAAGGGCTGCCTCATGTAAATGGCAAGCAAGGAAGGAGAAAGAGGCAATTTGGGAATTTAAGAAGACACTATTTTTAGGAATGATAAAAATTCATCTTTAGTAGAAAGGACTGTGAGTGACTGGATTCACAGTTTTTATCCAAAGTAATAGATTTGTGGGTTGGGGTAATGATTAATCCCAAATAAGTGACCTGAAGAGTGTAAAGTTGGACCTTGGATGGTGAGAATCTATAGCCTCAGCTGGACAAGAAATTTAGGAGAGCAGAGGTGTTAGATTGGCTAATTTGTAGGGATGGACTGCAGAGGAGAAGGTCATCTACATACTGTATGAGTTTAGATGTGGGGAGACACAAAGAGAGAAGGTCAGAAGCTAAAGCTTTGCCAAATAGGTAGGGGCCATCATGGAACTCCTGGAGTAGGATAGTCCAGGTGATCTGTGTGGAGAGATAAGAGTCAAAATCAGTCCAGCTGAAAGTAAAAATGTTTTTAAATCAAAGTTGAAATTAAATGATCATATCCCTCATCTTAAAAAAGTATCCAAAGCCGGGCGGTGGTGGCACACGTCTTTAATCCCAGCACTCGGGAGGCAGAGACAGGCGGATCTCTGGGAGTTCAAGACCAGCCTGGTCTACAGAGCTAGTTCCAGGACAGGAACCAAAAGCCACAGAGAAACCCTGTCTTGAAAAACCAAAAAAAAAAAAAAAAAAAAAAAAAAATCCAAAAACAGAGCTTTAAATGCAGCATATATAATAATAATAATATATTATTATCTAAACATGTAGCTTTTATATAAACAGTAAAGATTTCCTATAATTTGTGTTTTTGAAAGTTACAGAAATTGATATCTTGGTTGTGCCAGTAGTTGTACTTGCTGATGATACCAGAGCTTTATGAAGTCCAGCACTAAGCTCCACCCCCGTCTCTTATTCCTTCATTTCTTTTGCCATTAATTTTATTCCTACTATTTTCATCACAAGAGCAAAAATCACAATGTGTCCCTTTGTACCTCCCAGCAAAGCTGGTGGTACTATCAAACATATGATAAAAATTAATACAGGCTTTTTTTATTTTCCGAGTGTAATGTTTGTATATATTTATCAATAAAAGTGAATATTGCTAGTATTCTGCTGCTTTCTTCCTAGCACTTACTTTGTAGAACTTACTTTGTAATGTTTTTGACAGACAACAAAGATTATGATGCCTATCTGTCATATACCAAAGTGGACCCTGACCAGTGGAACCAAGAGACTGGGGAAGAAGAACGTTTTGCCCTTGAAATCCTACCTGATATGCTTGAAAAGCATTATGGTTATAAGTTGTTCATACCAGATAGAGATTTGATCCCAACTGGAAGTAAGTTAATATTTTCACTTGTTTATTTCATTTGTGTGTGGATATATGTATGTACGTTGTAAGTAGGCATGTCTATGTAGTTGCCATTTTTCCTTAGCATTTTGCAACTTGAGAAATTTTATTTAGTTTCTCAAGATAGAAAGAAATGTTTTTAGATGAAATTGAATCCTTAATAAGCCAGAGAAGATAGTTTATCACTTTATAAACCATTGCATTCTGTGAGTGTTAATATTTATTTAAATCAAATGAGGTATTTGTATCTTGAAAAATATTCCTAATTACTACACCAGAGGCCAAACTTCTATCCGAAGTGTTGTTCATCCCGTTTTCATCTTCACAACGTGTTGACAACAAACAATTTTCACATAGTATGTGAGAGAAAGTGTAAGAAGCTTCTGGATCTCTTTATCAGTTCATTTATCCTGCTCCTTCTTCTTCTATTTATAGCATACATTGAAGATGTGGCAAGATGTGTAGATCAAAGTAAGCGGCTGATCATTGTCATGACCCCAAATTATGTAGTTCGAAGGGGCTGGAGCATCTTTGAGCTGGAAACCAGACTACGAAACATGCTTGTTACTGGAGAAATCAAGGTGATACTGATCGAATGCAGCGAACTCCGAGGAATTATGAACTACCAGGAGGTGGAGGCCCTCAAGCACACCATCAAGCTCCTCACGGTTATTAAATGGCATGGACCAAAATGCAACAAGTTGAACTCGAAGTTCTGGAAACGTTTACAGTACGAAATGCCTTTTAAGAGAATAGAGCCCATTACACACGAGCAGGCTTTAGATGTCAGCGAGCAGGGGCCTTTCGGGGAGCTGCAGACTGTCTCGGCCATTTCAATGGCTGCCGCCACCTCCACAGCTCTAGCCACTGCCCATCCAGATCTTCGTTCTACCTTTCACAACACCTACCATTCACAAATGCGTCAGAAACACTACTATCGAAGCTATGAGTACGATGTACCTCCCACGGGCACCCTGCCACTTACCTCCATAGGAAATCAGCATACCTACTGTAACATCCCTATGACACTCATCAATGGGCAGCGGCCACAGACAAAGTCAAGCAGGGAGCCGAATCCAGATGAGGCCCACACAAACAGTGCCATCCTGCCATTGTTGCCGAGGGAGACCAGTATATCCAGTGTGATTTGGTGACAGAAAAGCAAAGGACATCCCGTCCCTGGGCGTTTGAAAGGAATCTGCAGTCCAGTGCCTGGAACTAAATCCTCGACTGCTGCTGTTAAACAAACAAACAAACAAACAAACATGCATTACAATCTCTAGAACACGAGGAAAAACAGGGTCTTGTACATATATTTTTTGGAATTTCTTTGTAGCATCAGTATTTTCCTGTTTTACCATGTCTCTTACCATTACATTTTTTTACTTTGTTTTATATGTCATTGGATTTGTAAATTTACATTTTTTTTAAAGAGACTGATGTGTAGATAGAAAACCCTTTTTTTTTTGCTTCATTAATTTAGTTTTAGAATGGGTTTTTAATGTTCTTTTTAAATTTTGTTTTGCTTTTAACATTTCCTTGGGGTGCTTGGACAAATCTATCTGATGGGACAAGGAGCACCGGATCCTCTCTCGGGTTCTTCCTAGGACCAGCTGGGCCACAACGGCCTTCAGAGAGCAGTGCACCTGAGCGCCAGCATTGCACTGCAGTTTGGGAACAAAAAAGAGAGAGAAAGAGAGAAGAACATTTGCTCATAGGAGGGCCCTGCCAGTCAGAGCCCTGAAATCTCTTCCTTGTCCCCACCTCATTTACCACCTCTACCCTTCTCGTGGCAGCATGGTATGTAGAACTCTGCAGAGGGTAGGGGTAGGCCTAACTGTCTCAACATTTAATTCACTTCGCTTCAGAACACACTCTAGACCCAAAGTTGTGCTAGTCACATAGCAGTGACTGCTACAGAGTGACCACTACAGAATGAAGATCGAAGGCATGAAAATGGGGAGAGTGTTGCTTCTGTTTTTTTTTAAATGAGTTGGTGTACCCTTATAAATATATATATATATAGAAATACAAATAGAAATATATATATAAAACAGCAAAACAAAACAAACAAATAAAAAAACACACAAAAATACAAAACCAAAAAAAAAAAAAAATCAAGCCCTATATTTGATCACTTCCTGGAAAGGCATGAATGTGTTTGTGGCTGTTTTTGTTTGAAAATCTGTTTCCTCTTTTCCCTCTATAATTAATTTTTCTGCAAATGAGATTATGTGCAAATACCAGGCAAGTTAATTTAGATAGGTGAATCAAGGCAAGTACAAATGAAATTTCCATTGAAGGCTTCCATTAACCAAAGGGAAGATCAGGATGTGTCATCAAATATGTTTTGTCACCTTGTATTATACAAAGTGTTATCTTCTGAAAAGTCAGAAAAAATATCTGTGCAGCTTATTGTGGGATCCCCATGTTAACTGACTTGTATTTACTTTTTAATGCTTCTTTCGGTTTATGAGCATAAGCAGCATTTATTAATGTAAAGATGTTTAAATAAGATCTCAGGAGGTCAAACATATGAATAACAACACAAACTACTATTTTCAAAATAAATATTATTTACACAAAATAGTTTTAAATTAGATCAGAAAATATACTTAAAATACTTAATTTTATTGTATAGAAATTAATTTAATTTAACTATATGATTCTTTCTTTCAGAAACAGAAAGTTGATGCTCCCAGGAAATTTGTCACTTACCATCTAGCTTTATGTTTCAAATCAATCACATAAGCAGCTAATTCCTTGTTGTGTTAACAATGATGCTAAATCGCCCACAAAAGATCCTGTAGAGGGCAGAATTGTTAAAAGGATTACCTTTGTAGATTTTAGTTGTTTGTTCGTTTGTTTTAAGTCAATGTGACACACTGGTAATAGAACTTAAGCTTTATAGAACTTAACTTTAGTGATTCATCATAGGAAATTCCTTTCCCATCATCATCTGTGGGCTCAAGTAGTAACTACTGTGTTGCTTTATTCCTGCCATACCACATAACGACAAACCAATTCTAGAATTTGGGTCACAAGGTTAAGTGTGAGCAGGCCACATGGACATAAAAGTGTAAATTGCAATAGAGGTAATTGGGGAGGCAAGGTAGAACTATGAATGTATGAGAGACGTACCACTTTGTAAGAATGCAAAGGTCTCTGTCTGTGTGACAAGGCAAAGGAGCCTTGGGATGTGCATTGATTTTTTATTTGCTTAAAAACATGTTTACTTCCCTGACAACTTGCCTGGGTCTTCTCTATAATATGTCTTTATTCTTGTGCTCCCTTGGTTCTGTGTCACATTTTCAAAAACCAGAACTGACGCTACAAGGACACATAAAACTTTAAGGTCAGCTTTGCACATTGAGTTATTTTCAGAACCAGAGAAGGCCCTTGTTTACTTTGTACTATGGACACTTGTCATTGGACTGGATTCCAAACTTCCCCAATACTCAGAAGATTGTAAATGTGGCAATGGCCTGATTTATTTCTTTGTTACTTGTTTTAAGTTTTTAAGTGCACGGCGGGTGTTTGGAATAAATGTGGAGGAAGTAATCAGACCACAGTCATATTTTAGGCATCCATAGGTATTAATTTAGCTGCATTGGGAGTACATTTTTTGTTCTATTTTTAGTATAGATTTAAGCACTTTGAATAGCATGATTCAGGGATTGATGGGTAATATTTGATACTCTCACAACTTAAGAAACTTTTTTCCTCCAATGCTTTGTTATATTTACAAATGAAATAAATGCGAAGGAAGCTATCTGTAGCTTTAGAAACATTCCTCCCAAGTTTCTCTTCCTCTATCAGCTCCACATGAGAACCTGTGAAGAGAACTCATGGTTCACATGTTCTATGTATAACAGAAGTTCTATGAGAACTCACAGTAAAATAAAAAAAAAAAAAACATGTATTTCCCCTAGTGCTTAGGTTTCATCCTTCTCTTTTTGTTTGTTGGGGTTCTGGGGGATAATATTATTCTAGCTGTAAAAACACATTTGAAAACATGAATATGTTAGCCAAGCTGGGGGGAAGAATGGACTTCCAGACTTGGATACGTGTGATGTTTGGTATTGCCTGTTCTTCATCAATCACCGCCTGAGCTCTGAATGAAACATTGTAGATTCAAAAATCCATCTGGTTCTTTAGTGTAACCTCAACTTGCTGCTTCTGAGCATCTTAGTCTTTATTCTGGTGCTCAAATCTTTGATTATTTCATTTCTATCCCATCCCTTTGGTCTTCGATGGGCAGAGAAGACTTACATATATTGTGCTACCAGCTGATTAAAGTTTAGATGAATTCTACGAAATAAATCGAAGACATGATGAGATCTGAATCTATTCTATTTCTATAGCTAAGCATCTGATTGTTCAGTCAACCATTTTGTAATTATTATTTTCCTCATAGTATATCTGTTTGAACTCTATTAACTTAAACTTAAATACGTAGATGCCGGTTTCTTCCATATTTCATTGTTAATAAATATTTTATAACAAGAGAAAATATTAACTGAGAGCCAATTCCTAAACTCTAAATATGCTTTCTTTATCCTAGAAGAGTCATTAACTTTTCAAATACCAGTTATTTGAGTTGCAATTACTATTTCTAGGAAATCATCTATTTGTACATTGTAAGCTATTTTCTGATTCTAGAATGGTACCCTCACTCTTTTTTTTAAAGGAGCTGTTTTTAATCTTGTGTTTAACTTTTTCTTTATCATTTTTTTTTTTTTTTTTGGTTTTTTTGAGACAGGGTTTTCCTGTAGTTTTGGAGCCTGTCCTGGAACTAGCTCTCTTAGACCAGGCTTACCTTGAACTCACAGAGATATCCTTGCCTCTGCCTCCCAAGTGCTGGGGTTTAAAAGCATTCGCCACCACCGTTTGGCTTGTTTATTTTGTTTTTGAGACAGGATTCAGGCCACACTGGAATCAAACTCTCAATCCTTCTGCCTCAGCCTCCTGACTGCTAGAATTACCAGCGATTGCTTCTTTACTAATTTTAGTATATATCATTAGTCCCAGAAGACATCTTATTGAAATTCTAAGGAAAGCATTAGAGTCACAAGTGAAATCACTGAATGGAACTAGAAGAACACACATACACAGAAATCGAAAATGCCTTATTGTCTCTGATCTGAAGTTGTTTGGCCATTAATCCCATTACTGAGGTAGTAGATGATTAGAGGTGAAATAGGTTAGATATCCCACTGCAGATTCATATTCCCTATTGTGGAAAATGTTTCCAACCATACATACAGTTATTAAAAGAAATCACAATGTGATTCTGTAATAAAAGAAGACAACTTTGTCGATGGAAGCATAGGCTGTTTCTTGACTTATCATGGATCTTTCCTACCTGATTATTCTGAACAAAGAAAGTAACCAACAGTTTCTATTTTCCTTAATAATAGGCCTTACATTTGAGTTCAAGGCTATCTTGGCTCTATAAAGTCAATTAAAGGAAATAATGAACACTACTTGAACTTTCTGATGAGATTGATAGAGATTGTGTAAATCAGTTTCCCTTTGTGTGACTCTCAAGACTTTCAGTTTCCCAATAGCCATAGTAATTTATATTCAGAGGACAGTGTTATAGGCCAATATTCAGAAATTTACATATCTTGCAGACATTGTGTTTGTTATTTTTATCCTCATTTATGAAAATTCAAGGAAGATTATTGTTCTTCTAGCAGAGATAATTCCTCATCCAAAATGGCCTGACTTTATGAGAGACACGTGAAACAGTGAAGAAAATTTTTCCAATGATAGCTACATTATAAAAGGGAAATGTCTATTATTATTTGGATAATTTACTCATTTCTATAGTAATTTCAAACAGGAGATATAGAAAATCATATATTGGATGAGTATGACTTATTTTATTAATTTTTGTTTGACTTATTTTATTATTTTTTTGTTTGTTTTTGATTGCAATGTCTACCAAAAATGATTCAAATAGTAGAGAAAAATAAGAAGTAACCATTTGATGTGTTTTTCTAAAAGAAACCAGTTTTATTATGAAAAGAATTACAATTTGTTATGCACTTCACTTTCAGTGATTAAGTTTTTGCTATTTTACAAATTCTAATATGGCCTTAGAACAATATATACAGTTTTGAAAAGTGAAGTGGTGGTGATTAAAAATCGCAGTTTTTTTTTTTTTTTTTATTCATTGCCGAGTGAAAATCTACGCTCTAGGAAAATCTATGCTCTAGGAAAACTTATGCTCTATGTTAAGAGAATGAAATACGGTCAGAAGGAGCTGTAAAATCTTACTTACCTTGAATAAAGCAGAAGAAGGAGGAGAAGAGTTAATTCTAATCTTAATTTGATGTGCCCTTGTCATAATCAGACTTTGGCTAAATCAGTAGAAAATGTCTTAAAGAAGAAGAAAATCAACAGTAATTTCCATTTAGTATTATGTCTTTTTTACAGGCTCAGAAAACAAAATGTCTCTCCATTACAGATAAGATATGCATATATATTTCTAAGAGACCTGTGGTTTCATAAATATATATGTGTAAATTCCTTCTATTCATTAGTAAATTTTCCCCTAATAGCCTCTGCGTTCACTGACAAACTCATGCTTTTGAACCCTTCATTAAAGTAAGTAAAGTATCTTTTATTGTTTTCTATCATTTATTTCTCATTGGTACATCCCTTGGTGTTCATAAATCTGAAAATTTCCTCTTTCTAGCAAAAGGAAAAACTCTAAAAATTTATTACACTGTGTTCCCTCTACTACAAAATAACAAACTCCAAAAAGCTGCCCATGAACTACATGTAATATCGACGATGTATAAATTTCAATCTTCATAATCTAAATGTTACCTTTCAAAAGGCATGCTGTGTCATTAAAAAAAAAGATTTAATGTGAAATGACCTTATTACATAGTGCATGAATATGTGGCAAAGTAATATGGATCTATCTTTACTAGTCAATGAGAGGTTAAATTTGGAAGATTGACTGTGTTTTAGTTTAATGTTCAATTGGGAGGATGGCTTCTTATTGTTAGGATACATGGGCAATTGTCCATACTGCTTGCAGTATATGCTCCTGTTAACAAGAATCCTTAGTGTATTCTTTCCACCAAAATAGTGGAGATGTGTTCATATAATCTGCTATTTAATTACAACTTTTGCATCTTCAGAATTTGAGGGAACCCAAATAGGAAAGTGGATATAGTCATTTTCCTCTGCTGGCGTTCAAGTCATGTTTTAAACTCAGACATGCTCAGATCTGTTCACAGTCACTACAAGTGCATTTTACATAGTATTTCTCTTGAGTTTTGCTCATCCTCTTTTGACTTTGTACAATCTAGAATGTATGTAATTCATGAGTAGGTGATAGGGGCGCTCCTTTTTTTCTTAGAATACTTACAATTATATATTTGGTTTTTGCTTTGAGTAGCAATAGGAAAATAGACAAATATACGTGTAAAAATGAGAAATTTTAAACTCGACTTATAATTTGTGTTTTATAGTCGTTTCATAAGTCTGTTGCTCTCTATGAGTATGCTCTCTATATATCCTGTAAAAATAAATTTATATGTTACATAGAAATTCAAGAAATTAAATTATTTATTAAGCTACAAGTGTTTCTTCTGATTTCTACCTGATAATAGATGACAATAAATTCAATGATGTGTTGTTGGAACATATGTAAGTATGTTTGTTAATTTAATAACTCTTGTTATACTATTCCTTTCCTTCCTTTATAGGCTTATAATTCTTAGGACTAATTCCTACCGTGGTTGTGAGGATAGACTTAAGAAATGCCCAGTTGGCTTGGGGAAAAAAGGAAAAGCCAAGACTGGTTGAAAAACCAAGTCTATTTACAATCCAGTTTTATCCTTCACTATTGAATTTAAAGAGGTTTGAATGGCTAATTCAAACACTTAAAGTCATTATCACATCAATGGTCGTTTCAAGGTTAAATTCCCTGTGTATTTCCTTTGAGAAACAAAAATGAATGATAACTTGTGAGTCATTTGCTGAGTCCCTTTCTTTTGGGTATTTTCCCTTTTTAAGGTACTATTCTCATGATTATCTTAAAATATTGTCCTTCAGAAAATATTTTACAGTGACCGAGGTCTTGAATCATCTGTTTTTTTCTACTTGTAATGTATAGTTATTCTTAAAAGGAAATGTGTTAGGCCTTATATTTTGTTTTCAGTTGAACAAAAATAACCTTGTACTTACTTATCACCAATGAAGCACCGATAAATCATTATGAACATTTAAAGTAATAGATTCAAAGCATTCTGTAAAGATACTTTGGGTTGTTTTTCAAATTTCATATAGTCATTTCTACCTCAGTAGGGTTTTTCTTTTTTATTTTATTTTTATTACTTTTCTTTGGCGGGGGGGGGTGTTGAGACAGTCCTTCTCTGTGTAGCCCTGGCTAACCTGGAACTGGGTTTGTAGACCAGGTTGGCCTTGAACTCCTAGAGATCTGCCTTCCACTGACTCCATTGGCCACTACTTCTTGTCTCTCTGTAAGGTTTTTTAATGTGAGACAATAACTTCTACTGAAAGGATAAAGTGCCATCAGGATTATGAGTATTGTCTAACTTTAATAGTATATGTTCAATCACAAATCCAAGAATATGACATTTTATTCAAAATATCAGCTGAATCCTATAGTTAAAGAATCTGTAGAATCACTTATGCACTTCAAAAACATACATACGTTTTCCATAATTTTCTATTACACTCATGGTTTTGACAGGTGTTAAAAGAGTAAAACTAATAGAACATTTTACTTACTTTTTAAAAATTCTTAAGTGACATTGAATTTAACAACAAATTTAAATTAAAATTGAAGTAATTATAAGAAATTTATAATATGAGTGACACAATAACTTACTGCCATGGTCTTTGTACTATTCATATACAGCCTGTAAGAATTATTTGAAGGAATCTCTTAATTTATCCTATTTTTCTCAATCAATATTTACTATTTAGTAATTCCAACATAAGGTAAGTTAGGTAATGTAGAATCTTATTTTGTGTAAAATAAAACAAGATACAATTCCAGATAATAGCAAACATTACTTTTTGCCAATTGCTTAGTCAATTGCTTGTCTAAATTATAAATTGTAATCATCCTTATGTCAGTTTGTTCTTATTTGCTTTGTGTGAGACTCCTATGTGAACAGTTATGCATTGGCCTCAAAATTTCATAAGACCTTGAGAATAAAAGTTAAATATCAAACTCAGGACTTTATGGATATTCTCCTTTATGGTTTTGCTTATATGGTAGATTAAATTGAAGCATATACAAATAAGAATCTAAGAAAGGTGATATATTGCAAATATCATCAAGTTTACAAATGACTTGCTTATTTGAAAAACCAATATGGCAGTTGATTTTCCTTTAGCCAAGGAAAATAGAAAAGAACAGAATAAACAAATGTACACTGACAAAAGGTAAAATACCCTATAACACAGGAAACAGAATGTATCAAAAGTCTTCATGAACAGTCAAGATAACTATGAAGTTTGGAACATTAATGACTGAATTAAGTAAAGGGAATAGTCTAGTTTGCCTATTGAGCTTAGCAGCAAAGAATTATTGCACATTATGCAATTGACAGGAAACCTAGTCTCTGAATGTAAATTCTTTATTAGATGATCTCAAGCCAAATGGAGAAACATTTCTCAATTATTTTAAAGTAAATGAAAAATTGATTACTAAATACTATAACATATGAATACAAATAATGGTTTTGGCATAGTTGATACTCTGACACAAAGATTTTGTGAGGGGTGAATTATACTTTTATATATGATACCTGCTAGTAATAAATACTTCTAAATCCTGGTGCATTTAGAATAAAAATATCAGCAAATGTAGGAAATACAGAAGCAACTAACCTTTCTAAGTCTGTTATTAACTTTAGTTATTTTCTAGTAAACCCTCAAAAAAAGACCCTTTAGAAAACAACCAAAATTGCAAACTGTCCAAACCAAACCAAACCAATGGGTTTCAAATCTTTGGTTCTAGAAGACTAGACTGGAAACAACTTTAGAAGTGAAAATTCAGGACTGGGTGTATAACTCAAGAGGGTATTCTTCTAATGTAAAAGCCCTGGGTTCAAAACCCAGCACGAAATATTTCTAAGGTGCAATTTAGACTGAAGCCAGTAAGATATAGATAGTATTAAATTGTACTATAATAGCTTTCTTAAGTGATCATGAAACAGGCCCATCAATCGCCATTGAGAATCACAGGTATAGAGTGTATTCTTTCTGTCCTTAAGACTGCTGTTGATCTTTGTAATATAAAAGTATGAATTGCAGCAGATAGGTAGCATCATATCTTGGGACATCCTGTTAAAATAATTCCTCTCAAATTGTGATATCAAAACACAATAAAAAAACTTCTGAGGATGAAATATTAACAGCACAAAATTATAATACTTATTTCACAATATCTGAAGAGAAAGACAAAATGAGAAAATCGAGAAAACAAAGTTGAGCACAGATATCAAATACATCAAATATATGACTTCATAAAACAATTAACAGAAAACAAACTAACAATTATGCAATTAAAGTGAAACTCCTTTATAAAAGCATACACACATATTATCAGTTGTTTTTATTTGCAAAGAAAAAAGGTACAACCAGACAATAATACTAAAGATATTGGTTGTGAAAATATAAACATGATATCAAATTTGTTAAATTAATTAATCATTTTTTTCCTCAAGTTAATCATCAATTTCCTCAATAGATTAACTCTACAAGGGGATTTTAATTCTCTGTATGTTCTTTAGCATAAGCATAACTTGACAAACTTACCTGTAATTCTAAAATTTAGAAGACTGAGACAAGGAGATCCTGAGTTTGAGGTGACACCAAAGAAAGAGAGGGAGGGAGGGGAAAAAGAGAGAGGAGGAGGAATTGGTAAGGGAGAATAACTTGTAGAATGCGTTATAGCAGTGATAGATGTCTGAATCTCAAAATAATTAAATCCTAGAAATTTTATTTATTGATCTATTTATTCTATATATTTTTTTTGGTCAATTCTCACAAAGTAGCCCAGATTTGCCTGGAATTGAAGACTCAGCTTGAACAGATCCAGTCACTGTGAATTCAGGGTTGTGCTACAATACCATCTATGAAATTTTGGGCCATGTAATCTGGTGACTGCTACTTTAGCATATTGCATAAAACGCAAAAGTGTATTCATCCAGTTTCAATATTTTTATGACTTTTTATGGTGACCCAGAGAGTAGCAACAAACTCTACTTTCTTATTTCAACTTTCAATCATTTATTCTAACAAAATAGTATCAGTCAGATGAGTTTATCTCACTGAATTAACTTATTTAATATTGCACATGATTTGATTGTATGATAGTATTAGGGAAAACATTTTAATGAATTTACCAACTTTCTTACCTTCAAAACAGTGGTGATAAAAGAATAAAAATTCTGGTTTTTGTCAGAAACAGAAGATGGAAAAATTATACACATTGGGCTCCATCTCCTGAAATCACAGAACAAGGACTATGTTTCTGTCGATGATATCTCACATTTATACATCTTTTATTAATTAAATTATTTCTTTGATAGTATATATAAAATGTATTTTGATTACTCTTTCCCCTTACCCTCTCTTACTACTTTCTTTCCTTTACCTAGCCTCCTCACCATTCCATATCAGCGCCTTTCTCAGATTCATGATGCTAGGGTTAGTTTTGTGACTCATCTAGTTTATCCAGGGACATCTTTGTGTGGGAATACCACTGGGGGTTGGTGGAGTCATCATTGGGTACACAACTGAAAGCAATTGCTTCCCTTTTCTCTGAACTTGTAATAAATAGCTCAGCAGTGATAAGGATCTCTGAGCCCCTCCTCTATCCATGCCTGGATATTGACAAGTTTACTCTAATGCATACCCCACTGGGCTCATTTTGATCTATATGCCTTATACTACTGTACTACTATTGACATTGTTTGCTTCTAGGTCTAAAGAAGAATGTATGAATCCTTTGATGCAAGTGTTTTGTAAACTAACTAGATCTCCAATACAGAACTAATATTTCAAGGACACAAGGACACAAACCTTGTCAGTTAAAGATAAATATTCTTTTTTTGTTTTTCTTTTTTTTGAAGATCTATTTAATATTTTATTTATAGTGGGTAAATATTTTTAGTATACCACTAATACCCTCTAAGGCATAATTAATGTTTTATCTCCTATCTTATGTGATTAATACAAGAATCCCAATTTAATGATTACATTGTAAGCTATACAGTCATGTATACTCAAAACTCTATGTATTTTACACATACAATACTAAAACATAAATGCATGAAAAGGTAAGGGGAATGGTGGAAGACCTAAATGACTCATTAAGAGGACTAACAATTGCTTAAAAGAATGTTTGGAAAGAACAGAAAATGGAAGTAAAGGACATTGTCAAAGAAGAATAAACTATGTAAGAACTTGGTTTTAATTCACTGTATCAAAGCATATCATGGCTGTGTAGAACACTGGTAATAATAAAAAAAAATAGGTCACAAAAGTAGGTCATCAAATTAGGTAGCAAAGGTCAGAGTGTCAGACTCATCCCCACCCTAAGGACTCAAAAGCTACTGAAGACTTGAGAGATGAAAATTGAAACTATTCAAATGAAACTGAAATTTTAAGGTGAAATAACAATTCATTAGAACATATCAAGACAGAGTTTCTTTGTGTAGCCCTGGCTGTTGTAGAACTAGTTCTGTAGACCAGACTGGCCTCAAACTCACAGAGATCTGCCTGCCTCTGACTCCGCAGTGCTGGGATTAAAGGCATGCACCACCACAGCCCAGCCATAAATATTCTTATAATCCTTCATGAAATTGCCAAATCAAAAACCTTCCGGAGTGTGCATTTTGAAGTTATAAAGATACCACTCCCATTTTAATGATTTCCACAATTACTTTAGGCCTTTTACTCACCTAAAATTTTATAATAGTAGAGCATCTCAAAAATAATAAGCAACAGCCGGGCGGTGGTGGCGCACGCCTTTAATCCCAGCACTTGGGAGGCAGAGGCAGGCGGATCTCTGTGAGTTCCAGACCAGCCTGGTCTACAAGAGCTAGTTCCATAGTTCCAGGACAGGCTCCAAAACCACAGAGAAACCATGTCTCAAAAAACCAAAAAAAAAAAAAAAAAAAAAAATAAGCAACAGAAAATGTCATTGAGTACAATAACAATTCTGATATTTCTGCGCTAAACTGAAATAGAAAACACATCAATGTATCTTCTCAATGCATTCTGGACTCTCGTAGTTTAGACATTCTGACTGTTAATATGATAAGCTTTTAGTAATTTTTAAATAGTGTAGTTATATGTATAATGTGTAAAAACTCAAACTAAAACCATGCAGTATCAGTATTTTCAATATACATCTTACCTTAAACCAACAGATATGAGTTGGCAAGTTAATATATTCCATAAGAAAATTATTCAGTAATCATTTCTTTATAGGCTAAAAACAAGTTTTTGTTCAATCAACTTTTCTTTATTGGTCATACATTTTATCTTAAAGGAGAGTCAGCTCATTTTGCTCTCCCTATAACATTCTGTGATTGTCTCCAGTTTCCACACTTTCCTTACATGGTATCCCTGAATTAGTTATTTATAAAGAACGAAGAGGGTATTGCACTCAGCAACTATCACAAGAAAAGTCTGTGGAAGCATCCAAGCTATTGCCATGAGTTTCTTATCTTTCCATCAAGTTTATTTTTGCAAGGCTGTGAAATAGCATTTTTCAGATTCCATTTAAATTATGTCCTTAGTAAATAACATGTCCCCGGCAAAGTCTAACCTCAGAAATACGATTACTGATTTGATTTTTCTTAAGGTTTCTCTTTAGAGACTAGACTACATGCCACCACTGGTGGGAAATAGAAACACAATAGAATTAAGGAAATAAACAACGACATTTTAAGTATTCTGCACCAGGAAGAGACCTTTATTCATAGGCATCTTCAAAGCAGGCACCTGAATAACTCACTGTGTATCACAACAACGCTGGACATCAGGGGGAGAAATCAAAGAAGGGGGACAGCAGGGATTTCTTCTGGGGTAGCACTGAAGATATGTATTTTCTGTTGCTATCTCTAAAGACAGCTATGGTTTATAGATAAGGCTGCATAGCTGACTGTAACACATAGAGCATACTTAGCAGTTAGACTTTTATTTTTAAGCGTGAAGGAAATCTGTCACTAAAGATGAATGCTGCATATGCTAGCACTAGAGATCGTGATTTCGTAATTTTATTGCACTTGCCTTAATAATTTTTCAAAAAGAAAAAGTATATACATATAAACAAATGAAGATGAGGATGATTGAAGAGCATTGTTTGGAAATAGGCAAGTTTTGCATTTGCTATACTTTTAAAAACATAATTTATGACATAATCCCAAAGCATACTTGCTAAATTCGTGTAAGGAATATATGAGCACATGAGAACAACAGTTTGTGTAAGCACAATATATTTCATATTGAGATTAAGAATTAATGATAACTTTGGTATGATTGCTGAAAATTTAACAGTTTGAATGTTCCAAGAAACATTTATTCATTACATGCATAAGAATATTTCTGTATAATATTAAGAAAGACTTAAAAGTGGACTTTATTTGTGAAGCACAAATTTTAGAGAAAGCAAACAGGGTATGTGTCCAGTTTGTAAAATGTTTCTTTCAAAATTTTTATCTCATTGGTTGAATGGAAGGGTGTGATGACTTGAAAGACTTCTATGAATTGAACAGTCCCACCAACAATAACAAAAGAACAAATAAAGCAGTGTGAATAAATTGCATATGAATACTTCTTTTAATCAATGCCAATTTATCCTAAAATCAAAAAAAGACCCACTTTTGTCAGTATAATATTAGAGATTTGTTTACCAGCTGATGAATAAAGACATATTTGTATTTCTTATAAGAAATTATATCTATTTTCTAATATTTAGTATTTATAGAGTCAAAGCTAACATATAGAGATAGTTCTTAAGTTTATAAGAAGTTACATTTGTACTTAATAGATGTCAAATAAAGGTAGGTTTGAGAACACAAATATTAGCAAATTTGTGAGAAAGAAAAAAGGATGAAAATGGTGTAATATTGGTATCATTCATTATTTTATATAGCTCCTATATGTGTGTATATCTCATCAATTTATATGTATATTTAAATATGCTTTATATGCATATATGTTCTACATAATATAATTGTACTTGACTTAAGTACCAGATTTGAAATCTACAAGTGTAAGTGTGAGTATATGGGGAATAAATAGTATCAAGACAAAATCAAATGCCTCTTGAAGATTCAAATTATAGGTAAGGACATTAAATAAACTAATTGTCCCAGATAAGATGCGAAAATTTTCACACATGCTTCCCTAAGCACGGTAAATTATTTTACGTAGGTTCTATGAACCCCTAACTGAGAAAAACACAAGAAGAGAAATAGCATCCTTTACTGGGGGTGAGCATTGTAACAGAAAGTCATAATTTTTAAATAGGAGCTGTTTACTGCAACATTGTGGGATGTGACAAGGTAATGAACTTACATAGGTGCTGCTGCTTATTTTATGTTTGGAAAACAATTCTTCCATGAGGCAAAAGGGTATTAAAATGAAAACCTAATGTCTGGTATATCACAGATGTTTCTGTACCCATGGTAAGTATTACTGCTTCTTAATGATACACACTTTTTCTGCATTTTGAACATCTGTGTAAAAAGTTTGTAGCTATTATTGTATCAGATTGTACCCAGAGGAAATGTGAAAACAAAGGGTGGGTGGATAGATTTGCTCAAAACCCATTATAGACATTTATTTGGAAAATAAAAAGAACATTTGATATCAATAAAAATATCAAAAATGAAAAATTGACCCATAGAAATTGACCCTCATGTACTGTTATTTCACTCACCCCCCATTGTTCTTTGTAGCATCCTTGATGCAAACATGTTGTCATTCTTTTTTTTGCTGTTTATAGATCTAAATATTTGGCTAAGGTACCACTATAGAGTACTGTGTGCCATTAATCTACGTCTGAGAAACAGCAGGAAAAATAAAAGTAACCCTTTATATTGCCCCACTATCCAAACACAGAAAAGTAAACCCTTTCCTTTCTTCCAATGTTCTGAGCCTCGCGCTTCAGTACAGATAATTTTTCATATAGATATCAGTCCAGGTCTTGGTTTTCGTATAGATTTCCTGTGACAGTGTCAACAGATGTAGTGAGTCAGCTCAGAGATGGACTCTGAAGAAACTGCTTGATGCTTCATGATAACAGTCTACATGTTTAATTTGAAGTTTTCTCAGCCCACCTCTGCTTAAGAGGCTGAAGAATATTTTGACTTGCATAGACTTATGCTAATCAAGTATTTAAGATATTGTCTTCAAAACAAATGATGATTATTAATAGCAGTCAAGGAGACCAGAATGTTCTTATTATCTTGCAGAGATGTGAAGTCATAATCAGAAGTACTTTTTGGAAATGTGGAATTATATAGAGGAACGTTAATAGAAAGTGCCTAGTGCTTAGTATCAAGAAGCATCTCTCCTAACAACTGAGATATAACAGCTATTTTAAATCTAGCTACTGGAATTTTCCTTCTGTACACAAAACTAGAAAGAGATCAGCTCTGACTATTGATGCTTTCTTGTTCTCACTGAGATGTTGCCCTTGCCCTCCCATTAATCAGCCGAGGATCCCTTAACCATGCTGCTCTTCCTGGCTTATTAAAATTAATAAAACTCCTCAACCTTCCCTTTTTAAGTCTCTGCTTGTCCTCAGTGTTTTTATTAAGCATGTTGTCTATTTTGAGTTTTGAAAAATAACCTTAGTCTTCAACTTTTGAGTCACATGTTTTTATCTTGTTTCTAAATAAGCTGAATACCACAGCAAGACACATCTATTTGAGCTGATAGCCCTGATAATTGAATTAAAACTATAGACCTATTTACCTCTTGAAACACAAATATAAAAGACATCAAGACAATATTCCTAGGATTTGCTTTGATATTTGGTAGAAGAGAGTTACTGGTTACTTTGTTCAGAATATCTAATCCTTTGAACATTACTATTTCCAGTGTTGCTAGTCTACTAATTTAACAACATGGAAACCCTATGATGGACAGTAAAATATGGAAAAAACCATACAAATAGCATAATATAAGTTGAGATCTTGATCATGTTATGAGACCTTCTTTAGGCTCAAATTTCATGTCTGAAAAAAGGGGTCAGACAGTGGTATCTACATTGGAGATGAGTTGTCAAAGTTCCCTGGTTGCTTCATTCATCTTTTCATTAATACCAGACATTGTTGTAGGGTCTGATGACATACTGGGTAATCACATCCATGATATTCTTTAACCGTGGGTCTTACTCTCTAATAGAGGGTAATATAAAAGGCAGGAGGAAAAATGAGAAAATTGTTACAGGCAATCACAATGTTAATGGAATGAAATTACTACCTAGAAAGGTTAATATACATAGAATGAATATGGGAGGCTAGATATAATGGGGAAAATTATGACTAAACCTACAATCAAGAGAAAAAGATAGCCAGTGCCTTAGTTTCATTTCTATTACTGTGACAAAACACCATGACCAAGGCAACTTATAAAAGAAAGCTTTTAATTGATGGTTTGCTTACAGCTTCAGAGTGTTAGTCCATTTCCACAATGCGAGGAAGCGTGGCAGCTAGCAGATATTGCATTGCAGCAGAAGCTGAGAGCTCACATCCTGATCTGTAGACAGCAGCCATATAGAAAGCAACAGGGCCTGGCATGGGTTTTAGAATCCTTAAAGCTCAGTGACACACCTCCTCTAGTAAGGCCACACCTCCCCTAGTAAGGCCACACCTCCTCTAGTAAGGCCACACCCCCTAATCTTTCCCAAACAGTTCTACTATCTGGGACTAAGTATTCAAATATATGAGTTTATGGGGGTCATTCTCATTCCAACCATCACTGCCAGGAAAGGACTGGGCATTAATAGTTGTTCACTTTAAAAGAGCAGGTAAGACAAAGGCTTTGAAGAAGAAAAGAAAGACTTCTTCTACTGAGTCTCTAATTCAGGAGACACAAAAGAAAATGGTAGGAAAACTGAGGGAGAGAGGGAAGAAGAAAGGTTGGGAGAGAAAGAGAGGCAGATTTTTCTCCATTGATATCTTTGTATAGCATATCACATAGTACATGCTAAATGAAATGTAGTTATTAGTATTTAACAGGTTAAAATAAAAAATTATTTGCTTTAAAGTTATTTTATATCTAGTTATTATTAAGTACACATATATAGCATATACGTATATATAATATTTTTGTCTTTTTTCCAACATACGATCCAGTTATAGTTTATCAGTGATGTTCATGAATGTCTTTTTTGTTTGTTTATCTGTATTTTGGTTTTTGAGACAGGGTTTCTCTGTGTAACAGCTGGAGCTGTCCTGGAACTCACTGTGTTTACCAGACTGGCCTTGAACTCACATAGATCTGCCTCCCTCTGCCTAGCAAGTGCTGGGTTTAAAGGCCACCATTACCTGGCAATTTATTAAGGTCTTTAACAGTTGATAATAAAAAGAGCATATACTCACATGTTTTCATATTAACTATGGGGAAAACTATAAAATCAAAATATATACTCAGAATTTGGACATGAGCCATAAGTTAGTCAGGGTCTATATGATTCATGTAGGTAAGGGTAATGAAGGTCATAAATGCTTGTGTACTGTCATCTTTGAACTAACAGTCTCGTCTCTTACTGTTCTAAGATGTGTAAAGAAAGTGTAAACAAGTAGGAACTGGCAAAGCCTAAGACAAATGTATCAACTTGTTTTTTTTTTTTTTGTTTTGTTTTGTTTTTTTTTTTTTTTTTTGGTTTTTTTGAGACAGGGTTTCTCTGTAGCTTTGGAGCCTGTCCTGGAACTAGTTCTTGTAGACCAGGCTGGTCTCGAACTCACAGAGATCCGCCTGCCTCTGCCTCCCAAGTGCTGGGATTAAAGGCGTGAGCCACCACCGCCCGGCTAACTTGTTTCTTTATTACTACTTAAGAAGTGAGTGGTGTACAACAGCTGCCAACTTCTCTGCCGTTCATGCAAATTGATTACGATCGACTGCAATCAACAAGACAGTTCTTCCTTTGGCCTTTCTCATTCAATTTTGACCATACTGGAGGTGGGGGTGGAGTCCTATGGATACTTACTTAATTGGGAGGGAATGATGACTGTACTTAGCAGTGTCTCCAGGTAGTTTGGAGCGTATATTCCTCACGTGATGCCAACACAAGTTCTCTCTCTGTGGTCCCTCCTGCGGACTCCTGGTCTTATGTGGCAGCTTCAGGGTCCAATAGTACAATAGTGAATATAGTCGTGACTTGTTGTTGCTCAGAATGACAATTTATTGATTCAATAGAATGAAGACAGAGAGTAGGGAAAGGGGCCAGGCAAGTACATGAGTTCTGGAAGGCACAGTTAATGGTAGCCTTTGTTCAAGACTGTCTGACATAGAATCAATGAGAAGGGCAAGACGTATGGAGCTGAATCCTCTGTTTAGAACCTTGTTAGTGGCCCCACCTCGTGACATATATAGATAGACTTGTTCTGTTAGACACAGAAGTCCACAAGTGCTTTCAACAACTGAGCAAAATTGCCTAATCTGAAATGCCCATATTCCCACCAGATTTAAAACACACACACACACACGTACACATGTGCATATATATGTACACATATGCATACACACACGTGCACGCACACAGAAAAAGCCTCTCTACATTCTTCTCTTTTTGTGAACAAAGGTTTTTGCTTGCTGTGTTTACAGAGGAAAATAGGGTGCTGACTGATTGGAGAGAACCGCATACTGCCTTTCAATTTTGCGGGTAGTAATTTAGGGCTAAATCTCCATTGGCAAAGACATTGAGGGTAAGTCTCTATATAAATAAAGATTTAGAGAGGCACAGGGTTAATTTCTTTCCTATCTGAAGTCTTCAGAACTGGGTACAAACCACAGCTACAGTTTTCTAGCCAAGAGGTCACTCTAACCCTTTGAGTAAGTTGAAGTTATGTTAAATACTCATTAGCATTTCTTTGATCAAATGTATATTTTCTTCCTTTTCACAACGTTCAAATGCAAATATGTGCTTAAACTTTAGCCACCAAGCTTCTACAGGGAGAACAGCCACAGAATGTTTAAACATGCAAATCTGCACCTCTGAAAGGAAAGAATGAACCTTGCCTTGACTTGGCTCTTTTGTACACAGCAGCGAGTCCTGGGAAGCGCAATTAAATACAGTCTCCACGAACTCTCCAGTCAAGAAGTATATGTGTTACCAACTGAACTACAAGCGCCTGTCTTTGAGAAATCTTAGCAAAATGCCATGTGTGCCCCCCAAGAGACTCTAAATGTAACACGATTACAGGTAAATTGAGACACTATTAAGAAAAGGTTTAATTGCTGTTCTTACAGACCAAATAAAAAGTTTTGTTTGAAAATCAGCTCAGTCATTTAACTATTCGGATGATTTTTAAAGTAAACATGGATTATGAAGCCAAATATAGGTAGGGGCTTAGAGGAATATACATCCATGTTGCTTTATTTTAAAAAAAGCTATTAATTCAAGAAAGAATGTCATTAGAAGACCAAAATTTATTTTAAAAATATTAACAATTGCAAATAAATATAAACATGTTAATTAAAAGTCTCACTGAAAGTTGGTAAAGTCACAAAGAAATGGAAAAATGAAAGAAATGGGGAGATGAGTGCAACGAAATTACCTACAGGTAAAGGGTAAATAATTTCCTGCAACGAAAAGATTTTCTTTTCTTATCTGCTCTTATTCTTTATATTAAAGGCCATTTTTATATAATATTCTATACTATGGTGAATCAAAGACAAGAAAATCATAATTTTTAAATTATATTTTGAAGGTGTGGAAAGAGGACTCAGTGGTTAAGAACACTTGTTACTCTTGCAGAGGATTTGGGTTTTAGTCCCAGAACACATATATGGTGATTCATAACTGTCCATAACTCTAGATCAAGCAGATTGGACACCTTCTTCTGGCCTATGTGGGCACCAAGCACACACATGGTGTACAGACATATATACAGGCAAAACATTCATACACATAAAATTAAAAGCAACAACAACAATAAATTACATTTGGACAGGGAGTAGGGTGATGACTCCTAAAAGCACAAATGAACTTGCATAAGAGTGTTACTGAACATTGAGGGTGGACTAGAAAAGCAACTCAGTGGGTAACAACACTTGCCATGCAAGATTAGAGGACCTGAGTTAGAACTCTAGCACCAATGCAAACACCTGCACATGGGAGCTAGGAGGTAGGTGGTGGCGGTGGCAGCGGCAGCGGCATCAGCAGCAAGGCTGTAGTAATGGTTGGTGATTGCAAAGCCTTCGGAAAACAAGAATGAGAACCTAAGTTCTGATTCACAGCATTACGGAAAATGATACAGTGGCCCACCTGAAATTCCAGTCTGCCTGTAATAGCACCACTCAGTGTGAGCAAGAAACAGAGACAAGGGAATCCTTGTGCAAGTAGGCTAGCTAGATCATTAAACTCTGGGTTCAAACGAGAGATCCTGCAATCAAGGAAGACACCTGAGGTAGACCTCTGGTTAGCACTGGCACACACAGTACATAGACACTCTTGTTGCAAGGGAAAACGAGGTTTCTTTCTTTTCTTTATTCTCGGTATCTTTAATAAAAGAATTTAAGGCTGGAGAGAAGGCTTAATGTTTAAGGATGTTTTTTCCACAGTAACTGAGGTAGGTTCACAGTACTCATGTCTAGCAACTCAGTCACCTGCAACTTCAGATCTTTTGCTGGTCTCCATCGGCAACCCTTACTCCCCCTTCCCCCCCCACACATGCACACGTGTGGTACAAATGAGAACACACACATATACACAAATAAATCTTTAAAAAAAGAAAATAATATGAACATGGAATCCAATTGAGGTCAATTTTATTAATGAGAGAAAAACAACAGGGCAAGCAAGCTGTGCCTTGTTACAGTTGTCAAAGGAGGGGATACAGAAGAGGAAGTGAGAAAGCCAAGATTTTTGCAGTGTTTATCAAAGAAATTTGGCAAAGCAGCCACATTGTGAAAGAGGAAAATGGCACTTCAAAGAAAGAATGAGAAAGTCTAAAGAAAGCCAAAAGTCCAAAGAGACAATGTGCTTAGGCATTTGTTCAGTACCTAAAAGAAAGAGACTTAAAAGGGAAGATTTTAATGCCTTCCTTAGTTGCTATGAATCCCAAACCTATTATGTTTATACTATTGGTTTTAACCTTTGATTGGTCAAAAAAATTGACCTATATTTTGGTTAGTGCTCTTCTTGGCAATGTACTTCCTTCAGCAAATTTGATGGCTTGGATGGTTTAGAATTTCCTCTCTATAAGCTGTTTGTAATCATAGTCACAGTTCTTTCATGTGCAGAATTTTCCCATTGGATCTGCCCTTTTCTTTCCCTAGCACTTTACCACTCCATCAACTTATGCACAAGTCTCCTGAGATCATCTATCACCGTAGTTCTCAACCTTATTAATTCTGCAATGCTTTAATACAGTTCCTCATGCCGTGGTGACCCCCAACTATAAGAGTTACTTCATAATTCTAATTTTGTTACTATTATAAATCATAATGTAAATATCTGTGTTTTCCAATAGTCTGAGGCCACCCTTGTGAAAGGGTCATTTGACCCACCAAGGGACCTTAACCCAAAGGTTGAGAATCACTGATTAAGCAGAAAAGGCCTCCATACAAAATGCTGTAATAAAGACAACATGTAGAAACCAGTCTTTACATGCAGACTCATTCTGAAAACCATGAAATGGGTGAGGTATTTTGTTATTGCCCATGGAAGTGCACCCCAACCCCCACCCCAAGAGTTATCCTCACTCAAACCTCCCAGAAAATAAAGGAGAAAATTTGTCAAATCTGAACAGGGGCTCTAAAAAATGTATCAAAGACTATACCTCAGTGTATACCAATGCAATACTAAATTTCTAAAGGTATAAAGTAATGTCACCTGACTAAGTTGTTACTCACCCACAACTTCATATCATGGAAAAGAAAGTATTAATATTTGCTAACAATTTATATTAGAGATCAAATTGTGTCTTTTTATGGTATCAGAAAGGATTTCTAAGGAGTTATTTTTATTTTATTATAACTATATAATGTGCCTTGTGCAGCTATAACGCCATTTCTTAAAGTCAAACTTATTAAGACTATGCCTTTGCAGCATTTGTACAACTGCATGTATTTCCAAATCCATCAATTTTATTGCTTCATTTTTACTTTTAAAATGTACTCAAATGTTTATGGACTCAGTAAAAGAATTTGAATCACTATATTACCCCTTTTGATAAGAAATATCCAACCTTGAAATTCTTAGGTACATTCTTGATATTCATAAAATATATTAAATCCGTAGCACAGTCTTCTTATTATAAAATATTTGAATTCATTTCTTAATGTAAATTATAGGAGAGCTGTAGGATGTGGAATATCCAGTAAGTGTCAACAGTATTTTAAACCAATCACATAAAATTATAATAGTTCTTCATAAAAGCACCAAATTTTGTATTTAAGTTCTTGACTGCATGCACATGATTAATTCAAAGGTATCTAGAAGGTTCCATAAACTGAGTTCATCAAAGAGAAATGGTCTTTCACTGTGATTAGTGACTTGACATTGTTAAGCTCTTCCAAAGACAACATTAATATCTTTTAGGGAATTCAAGTTTTGTAAGTACTCCTGTTTTGATGTGTGTATCTTCCCTTGAACTTCAGGGCATACTTATTTCCTTTTTAGTGCATATTTAAATCATTTTCTTCAATGTCTCCAATAGAAATAACCCATGTTATTTTAAATATAAAGAATACGAAGGCCTCCAATGACATCTTCCATGACATTAGTACAACCTATTCTTTATTCAGTAGACAAAATCGACTGCTTTGATGCCCTAGCCAAAACCAACAATTTGACACTCAGAAATGAAAAGGTAAAATGAAACAAAAGAACAAAATGGAACACTATTTCTCTCTTGCCTAAGTAGTGCCTAAAATTTCAACCCTATAAAGTCACTCATCAATCTAAAACCCAGGCTTAATTACAGCATAAATACAAGTATGACTTTTATGAGGATGTAACACCTTAGTTTAAACAGTGATCATATGACTTGCTGAAACATTCCTTAAGTGATGAATCTGTCGAGGCAGCGGTTGTGTGCACACCTTTAATCCCAGCACTCAGGAGGCAGAGGGAAGTGGATCTCTGTGAGTTCGAGGCCAGCCTGGTCTACAAGAGCAGGTTCCAGGGCAGGCTCCAAAGCTACAGGGAAGCCCTGCCTTGAAAAACCAAAACTAAAACCAAAAAAGGAAAAAAAGCAAAGAGATGAATGGAACAAAGTATACTGAGTAGAAAAATAGAAATCACAGCAAACTTGTGCATAAGAAATGTGTATTATCTATTGATTGTTCTACGAATATTCCCCAAACTTAAAGGCTTAAAATGATACTGATATAATTATATCACAGTTCTGTGGAATTTGTGCAGACATTCTTAGGACCACTGTTTCAAGATGTTATCTGAATCTATGTTCTCATCTGAAGGTTCAATTGGAAAAAATTTCTGTTCTCAAACTCACTTCTACAGGTTTTAATGTTTGTGGTATTTGAACTGAATTGAGTTTAATTGAATTGAATTCCTCAGTTTGTCAATGACTATAAGGCAGAGGTTCTCTTTAGGGACCTACTACATGTGCAGCTTGTTTCATCATAGTGTGGGAACCAATGGAGAGACAGAAAGGGGAAGAGAGGGAGAGAGCAAGAGCCAGAGCCAGAGCCAGAAAGACAGAAAGATAGAGAGAGAAAAGCAAGGAATTACCACAAGGGAAGAAGTTGCAGCCTTCTATAACCTAGTCATAAAAGTGAAATTCCACCTGTTGCTATGTGTGAGGGATTTAAGGTCACTTTGTTCAGCCCAAACCCGAGAGAGTTTACAAAAGAGTAAATGTTGCAGAACTTGGGAATCATCAAAAAATGTCTTAGAAATCTGCTTTGTTATAAGATGAGGGAGTATTAAGAAAAATGGAAATTTTGATAGGGCACTTCAATAATACATCATATCTTTTCTTTTCTAGGACTTTGCCCAAGTGATTTCCAAAATGTCGTGATTTTGTTATCATAAGCATGGATTTAAGAAAGCATGCTGAATGAAATCTGGAGTTTCTAGGAATATGTTTTGTCACTGACAAAATAAGGATGATAATCCTACCTTAAAGATGTCATTGAAATTAATGAGAATAGTTTTAGAAATAAGATTTAGGTAATGTTTCTCTATGTGGTTACCAATATCTTGATTTTTTTCTAGAGTCACATATATAGTTAAGATGTTAAAGATATACATTATATCTTTAAGGACATATCATATCATCAAGTAAATATGAAAATATCTTACCTCTAAACCTGAGCTACTAATTAGAATGCATATTTAAGTCGTGGATTCGATTAGGGACTTATTGTTCTTTTATTTAGAGATTAATCACTGTAACATAATCATTTTCTAGAAATTAACACCTATCCCAATAAGGAGAAATGAGGGCAGAGTAAACTCACTCTTCAGTATTTGATGCAGGTTAGTAATGTGTTCCATCAATGCTCAGGATACAAGAAGTTGATAATGATATTTACATGGATGATACCCTCTTTATCATGGACAAGATTCTTGGTAGCATTTAGGAGAGAAGAGAGAAATCCATATACTTAAATGTAGCCAATTTATCATTGTCTCAGTTAACTGCAATTTGGTACCAGTTCTTTATCTCATTTCCTACTTAACTTTATGCCAAATACACACTTTAAGTGCTATGTATTATCGCTCTACACTGTTTTCTCTGTTTGTCACTGTTAATTAGGGTCACACTTTGGTGGGAGTTTGTTTGAGGAAGGTGCTTATTTGATTGCATTATTATCCTTACAACGGATGTCTGAAATAAATTTCGGACTCATTCATTTAACATTGGCTAGTATTACAAAAACTTCATTACATTTATTTATTATTTGTGGATATGTGTGTGCATGAACACATGCCACAGCACACATGAAAGCTGAGGACAGCTTTCAGGAATTGGGTCTCTCCTTCTACCACGAGGGGCCTAGAAATCAAACTCAGGTACTCACGCTTGGCAGCAGGCACCATTTGTCTCTGAGCTATTTTACTGTTCTAATTGGTTAGGTTTTACAATAACAAACATTTTGAGAAATTGATCTTATATAAAAATACACATATTGATTTTAAAAATATTGAGTCATTAATGAAGCTATATGATTACTAACAAGATAAATACTGCAAAAATTTTTGTTTATATCAGTCTGATCAACAAAAGAATCATTAGGTGCCTTTTTACATAAGACTTGAATGTCAAAGTTTGATATTGATATATATATATATATACTTATATATATATAAGTATTATGACATATTAAAGCATAATTCTGAAATTGTGAAAAACATGATATTTATACACATATGGAATGATTATGTGCTGAAGATTTAACTGTAGTAGTTATTTTACCATCTAGTAGGATGGTAAAATAGTTCATAGTTTTAAAATGCAAAGATTTATAAAAATAAGTTAGTATGCAAAATAAATGCTGATTTTAAATAGAAAATCCATGAAAAATAAGAGTATACCAGACAATAAAAGTATATCTTTTAGAGTAGTCATTTGTTCTAAGTAGACATTGTTAATTGTCATGTAATTTCCAAGCATAGGCTAGACTGTATCATAATGTATTACAGTTCCAACAGCTTTTATAACTAGAAGTGTATGTTTTCCAATTTAGGACTTTAGTTTTTTCAGGTGTCTTGCAGTAAGGTGCTGCGGGCTGCTTCCCGCTGCCCAGCTCCCGCACTGCTAGCTTTACCGGAAATCATTACATGGAAACTATATTCTTTTAAACACTGCTTGGCCCATTAGTTTTAGCCTCTTACTGGTTAACTCTCACATCTTGCATTAACCCATTTCTAATAATGTGTGTAGCACCACGAGGTGGCTTACCAGGGAAGATCTTAACCTGTGTCTGTGTCGGGTGGGAGAATCATGGCGACTGCCTGACTCGGCTTCTTTCTCCCAGCATTCTGTTCTGTTTACTCCACCCACCTAAGGGCTGGCCTATCAAAGGCCAAGCAGTTTCTTTATTAATTAACCGTTTCTTTATTAATTAACCAATGAAATCAACAGATAGATGACACTCCCACATCAGTGTCTATTATAAGTATCTTGATAGCAGGAGTCTAAGAAGGCAGAAGCCATTCACCTCATAGCAGACAGGAAGCCAAACAGGAAGCAGGGGACCAGGAACCAGATATAGCCTTAAAAGGTAAACTCATGGACTTGCTTTCTGCAGGTAGTTTTTACCTCCTGACATCTCCAGAACCTTCTACAATTAGTTCACCAGCTAGGGGCAAAGCATTCAAACACACGAGACTGTCAGAATACTTTATATTCAAACTATAGTGGATCTAAAACTGAATTCTCAATAATTATGTGGATGTTGAACATAACGTTTGGGGGATTTTTTTTATTGTTTCAGTGTATTTCAACACTTTAAAATCTAATTACAGTGTGAGTGACCTCTATTCAACAAAATTTTTGAAAGATCCTATTAATCTTACAGTGTTTCTATTAAACACTAACATTCTTTGTTTGGTGTTGATATTTTATTAATACAGAAATACATTCTTTTCTCACAGACCAGAAATTTTGGTTGGCATTGGTTACTCCTTGACATACAAAAATAAAAAATGAAGACCTTTATAAAACAGAGTTTGGTAACTATTGCCCAATGTGGATCCAGATGGAATTACTGCAACAATATCAGTGCCTGATGAGCAGAGCAGTATGCAAAGCCTGACATTGGCAACAATTCCAACACTTGGTAAAAGATCATTGACTTTCAGAAGATGGAAATATTCCACAGCTGTGACTTTCTTGTGTTTAAAATGTACACTTAACACACATAATTTGCCACCTGTCACATAAGGGAAGGAAATATCCTGACTGGGCACAAATTATTATGAGTTTCAGATCATGGTTAGATTAAGAGACACTTATGTGGCTACTGTCATATAATAAGATGTAAGGCAACAAGCCAATTTAGATCACACTTTAATTTTTGTCAAACATTGCCACAAGTTTTATCAAAATCTCTAATAGAGTGGCAAATCAATGAGAGAAGGAAAGACGTTATTTACACTTCACAACTAGATGAAACCCACAAACATGAAAGGTTTGTTCCAGATCTCATAAGTAGTAATCTAGAATCTGGATTATATCGGTAATCAGTACCAGATGAAAAACTATCACATGGCCTCATATGAATAAAATTTAAATATCACTTAAACACAGATTTGGGATGTCAGTTTATCAACTCTATCAATCCCATCTTGACGTAGTCATACATCTGGGGCTTGGTTGACTAGCCAGGGATAGAGCTGACTAGAGTTATTGAAGAAACTTCATTCTACAGTAGTCTTTTATCTTCCAGTCCACGTGCTTATATGTATTCTCTGGTCAGTGGAATGGAGCAATGTTATGAGTAAAATACACAAGTGCTTTCTTAAGCCTCCAATAATATCCCATTCTTTAAAGTATAGCATTTTTCCATTCAGAACTCATGATTGAGACATGGTAAAGGTAGACTTATACCCACTAACACCTACTGCTTGGAATATGAACATGTGTTTTCTTATTCTAACCTAATCTCCTTTTGTAACTGTACTGCAGATATAGTAAAATACCCGAGTGAAGCAACATTTCATGAGAAATATCTGACTCTTTTTTTTTATTAATTATTGAAGATTTCTGCCTCTTCCCCGCCACCACCTCCCATCCCCCCCTCCCCCAATCAAGTCTTCCTCCCTCCTCAGCCCAAAGAGCAAGCAGGTTTCTCTGCCCTGTGGGAGGTCCAAGGACCACCCACCTCCATCCAGTTCTATTAAGGTGAGCATCCAAACTACCTGGGCTCCCACAAAGCCATTACGTGCAATAGGATCAAGAACCCATTGCCATTGTTCTTCAGTTCTCAGTAGTCCTCATTGTCCGTTATGTTCAGCTCTTATAAACTGAAGATTTCTAGCAATATATTAGATGGCAATGTGGTTATCATTAATTATTTCAAAAGTTGCTTAAATATTTACCACCGACTGCATACCAACTTTGCTTTTCAGAAATAAATCATAGACTGGGAGTGACAGAGTAGTCAGTCACTTAAGCTTTGTAGCGATGGTGATGATGATGATGATGATGATGATGATGACAATGTGCGTGGCTGTTTTGCTTGAATGTGTGTCTGTGCACCACCTGGGTACCTGCTGCCTGCAGAGACCAGAAAAGGGCAACAGATCTTCTGGAAATGGAGTTACAGGGAGTTATGAACTTCCATTTAGAGGCTAGAAACCAAATCTGGCCCTCTTCAAAAGCAGCCTAGCTACCTCTTCAGCCCAACGTAAGCTATTTTAGATTAATGGCGTATAATGCTCTTGTGCTTAATCACATTAATATCAAACCTCATTTTCCAGACTCCCCAGATTCAGTATTCTGATGTTGTTTCCAGGAAGCAAGGGGAAAACAAGCTGGAGGGCACTTGAGGAGTGTTACTCGATTATGCTGTGCAGCTATTACGTCAACTGTCACATTCTTCACAGCCCTGCATACTAAACACTTTCAATCCCTTTCTCTTCCCTCAGACCTGATCTGATTTTAAAACGAGCTAGACGCTCAGTATCTATACTAAATGCCTGAAACTCCCCCAAATTACAAAATCTGTTTCTTTTTATTATTTCCGTTATTTTTTAATATTACAATCTATTTACATCATTTCTTCCTTCCATTTCCTCCCTCCAAACTCTCCTTATGTTCCTCTTTGCTAATTTTTCAAATTCATGGCCTCTATTTTAATTAATTGTTATTACACATATGCCTGTATATTTTCCTAAATACGTTAAGTACAACTAGTTTTGATACTGAATTTCTCGTGTGGAAAAATCACAGGATCATTTCTCACTCAAGGTCCCAGATACATTGCTACATGCATTGGTGCGTTAGGAATGGAAGAGATGTAGGTTTGCCTAGATCAGCCATTAAAATATTTGATTGTTATTATTTTCATAATAAAGCAGCAGAATTCCATTTTTAAAAGTTCCTAGTAGGTTGTGTGTATGTATGTGTGTGTGTGTGTGTGTGTGTGTGCATGTGGGTGTGAGTGTATGGGTTTGCCATGGCATGTGCAGAGGTCAGAGAACAACTAATTGGAGTCAGTTCTCTCCTTCTACCACAGGGGTCTTATGGATCAAATTCATGTTATCAGGCTTGACAGCAACTACCTTTACTCACTGAACTGTCTTGGAGCCCCAAAACACTCAGTTTTTCTCAATGATTCTTTTGCAGGATGTGTGGTTGAGCATAGGTAAAGTTAAGTTGAAAGTACAGCATTCAAAGCCCTATCCACTTAACTTGGACAAAGTTTAATCCAACAGGAGCATTCTGAAAGACTTTGAATATTCCTTGGATGACCCTAGTTTATTTTGAAGATCCCATTGTCCCTGAATCTGACTAACTTAGCACTCAAAGAAATTCTAATATGTGACATACATGCTGCTATGATCTAAATTCCTGTCCTCATAAAAATGTGACTGACTACTAAACCCAAGTGTCATATACGAGCTTTCCCCATAAGATTAATTATGTACCATTACAAATTGTATTTGCATTCAAGATGAAGCTCATTTTAAATCTATGAGAGCCTTTCCAGTCGTAGAAAAAAATATACACAAGTGATTGTGTGTCATTTAAAATAAAACATTGCTTGTCCTAGATCAATTACTGGTATATCCTGACTATTCACTCAGATGAACAAGCCATGATCTCTGCAAAGACAGAATCAGGGAGTTAAAGAACCAGTAATTAGAATCTCAACTGCTCCCAACAACTCTGACGAAATTCATATCACTCAATATAGCAGTGTCTGTGGATTTACCAGAAACCAGGCCCTAGAGACATATTCATGAGATTATAATACTCAGAAACTAAATGAAGTACTGTCTTTTAGGATACAAATTGTTTTATATAAGAGTTCAGATACTCCTATTTGCCTCACTTTTCTTTCAGAGGCTTGAAAATCTCCACCATCCTCAAGCAAAGATTAAGCATATGAAGAGTACCCAAGCCTGACATTTATATCCAATATAGTTGTCTTCCAGTGAATTATCTTTGCTCAAAAGCTGCCTTTAGATTAAGTGAGGCCATTGGAGCTGTGTCATCATTTTTTCCTGCTCAGTACTGTTTTTCCCTACCTTTCTTTCATAGGTGCCAGATATAAAATACAGTTTGAAAGTTTCCCCTGTCCATTCTTCCTTCCTTGTCTGATTCAACATTTGCTAACATGATCTTCTTTGCCTCTGTCACATTCCTGATTCCAATTGAAAGTTAGCTTCCTGATGGCCCCAAATAGCACATTAGCAAATGCTGTAAGAAGTTCTATTGCAAGCCAATAATTTTATAAAATGAGACTATATTATAAATGAATTTGCTTTTTAAAAAACTTAATATCTGGTGTTTACATAATGAATTTGGAGAAGATAGGTGGTATTGTTAGGAAGATCATACAGTTTGGGTTGCTTGGAACAATGTCAGCTGGCTGACAGATATTTTTCAGATGCCCCTTCTGAGTTAATGCTTCCTACCATGAAAATTGTTTGAGAGGCCACTACCAGTGGTACTAAATAGCAACTATAATTCTTTCAATTTATAAAGTTTCAAATACCTCCTCCATATTTCCAAAACAGCTAAAACCACTCATCTATGTTCTGATGTCCTCATTTCTTCCTGTATTCATTTAATGTCTAAAATACTTACTGAGTTCCCTTTAGCACAGCATTATATGCCAAGACTAGAATTTTAAAAAAAGATAAATTCCTGGGTAACATTTTAAGTCAAGTTGTACTTGAGTAGCTGAAAGAATAATTTGAGAAATTAGTTTTTACCTGATTTTCCAGTTCACAAAGAGCACACATAACAGCTAGTCTACTATGACAGATATTTCCTTCAGTAGGGATGGCATGCTTCCCTTGGGACTATCTTTCTGGGCAGCAGCAACTGCAGTACAGGTTGCTGGATTCAGCTATATTATAATCGACAGATTGAAAGCTCACAAGTGCCTTGAGTTTACCAGAAAACATTTGTCTTTCTTAGTAGGAGAATTGGAACTACTTCTGTTGACTGTGCCAGATTTTTCACTTATACGTTTTTTAATGGAACATTTCTGCACTAGCAGGTTTATTTAGCAGAATATGTTCTGCCATACATTTAAACATTACAGATTTTTCACTTTTTTCTCAATTTTTAATAATAATGCATCGAGTAGATGAATGCTTCTTTAAACAAATAGAAATGCCCTGACTTTTGTGGTTTTATTTTTTATTTATGTTTTCAGTTGAAGATAGCATGCTTGTATTCACATCTTCACAGCTCTCCATTTACCAGTGCCATGGGAAGGTCTAATAAGCAAAGTTAAGATGGGTTATCACAGAGAATACTCATTTATAGCACAATGGAATTATTATTTGTGATATCAGTGCCCATTCTGTGTTTGAAAATCTAGGCTGAAGTCTATTTCAATCAAGGAGGGGAAAAAGTGGAACATACCAAAAGATAAATATTCTGAAGATGAATCACTACAAATACCATATCTTTGAGGGTTTTTGTATGGTTAACCCCCTTTTGAAGTCATAAGATTGTTACAACTGAAATATAGGCACACTCCTGATTATTTTACAATTCATTGGCCTTACACAGCACTGAATGTCTGCTTACAGCATAAAAACCAGAGCTTTTGCATTTGCTATATAATAAATGAGACATTTTGAGACATTTTTAAATATTAGAAGATGCTATCACTTTTTATCATGTATCTTTCCAATACATGCCTTAAATTTTCCATATAAACATCAATTACATGCAGCAATCGTGAATTGCTCCACAAATGAGGAACCCAAATGATGTCACATTTGCTTCTTGATTCAGCTTAACTAAAGTTTGCTTCAGTGCCCACTTGTATGGCCATCATCATTCATTTGGGAAGAATATTCCTTCACATTCTTTTGAAAATCATGGTTTAATCAGCAATATGGAAATCATTCTTGGTCTGTCTACTTTAAACGAATTTAATACAAACAAATTGGAGCATCTACAGCATTCTTTGCAGGACAGAAACTAAATATGCAATGTTCACAGAGGGTAGGGAGCAGCCACTGATGACCTCAACTACCTCTAGGTTTGACATGGAAAAATTTGGAGCTTCCCTACTTTGTTCCATTGCAACAGTTGCTGTCCATTTCCCGTCGTCATGCTTTTTCATTTTATGTCAGTCTTTTTCTGTGACATCACTTAATCTGGAGGAATTTTAGTAAGAGGATCTTGGCATTATGTTTCCATTTTCTTGGTAAACACAGAAGGGTAGAGAATGATCTAGAAATCAGGAAAGCTAATACTGAGGAGAGCACCACAATCCAGAGGAAAACCAACATTTAAGGGTAGATAATCTGGAGTTTCACAGCTTCCAAAAGACAGTCTCTTATATTTCAACCTCTCGCTACAGTAAACCACAGTTTCTTGATCTACAGCTGTTATGATTATTATACATTCTTAATCAATTGTTATTGTAAAAATCCTCCTTCATTTATATGTCAAGTTTTCACCAGCCAGAAAACCTGGCCCAGGTTTTTCCCAAGTGAAAAATATCATCACTCTAGTGGGGATACCTTTTTTTATAAATTGTCTCCTTGCTAAGCTTGGGAATTTCCCCCATTTTGCAAGATACATGAGCTTGAAGTGAGGCTCCCTGCTTAGTTTTTAAGTACTTTCTTTCTTCACATGTTTTATTGGAATGTGCTCAGGTCACACTCAGCATTCATTGGCCAGTTCTGGAAATACTCCATTACTTTCCTTATGTCCCAAACTTGAAGTAATATCTAATTCAGCATTTTAAGATTCATTTATTTTTGTTTTATGTGTAAATGAATGTTTTAACTGCATGTGTGTGTGTGTTTTACATCTGTTTATCGTGTATGTGCAATGCCCTTGAAGACCAAAAGGTGTCAGATCCCCTGAAACAGGTCTTACAAATAGTTGTTAGCCACGACATGGGTTCTGGGAAACAAATCCAGGTACTCAGGTGCTCTTAACCATTGAGACATCTCTCCAGCCCCAGTTGTTTCCATATTTTGTTTTGTTTTCCTTTTTATTGTCTTTAAAAATGTGAAGCACAACATGTTTTCTTCTGACTGACTTTTATACAATACAGCTTAATTGCATTCATGGATCTGTAGGCCTTTCAACACAAATGTCTGTTATAAGGTATACTTATGCTGCCATGTTGCCACCCACATGAAAACATCTCTTTTACAGCCTCAAAATTCAAAAGCTGATTAGACTTCTGTAGGGGATAAAAGATCCCAAGATCAATGCTACATGAGAACTTGGTTGGCTTCCTGGTGGGGTAAAAAAAAAAAAATCAGTTTTTGTCCCTTCACAATGAATCTCCAGCAGTTTGAAGACTATGCTGTTTCTCTGTTGGCTGCCCCTTCATATCAAATTTGCAATAAGTCAACCTGCTATACTTGCTAGAATATTATCTTTTCATATACCTATGAAAATGAAAAAATATTCCTCTAGGAAAGTCTCCATGAATGGAGAGCTGCACCTGTTCACAGAAGTAACTATTTTCAAGTGAGGATATGTAGGCCACATGTAGATGACTCCATCCTTAGCCATCATATAATTGTAACCTCACAAGAACCTATTCACCTGGAAACCAGAAGAACTAAGAGCACACAGTTGCTCTGTATCTGTGGCTTCTATATCCATGAATTCAAACAACTGCAAATTGAAAACATATGGAAAAATACTAATACAAATGTATAGTCATTTTTGTTCATTATTTTCTAAGTGATGCAGGATAGAAAATATTTGCATAACTTACTATATATCAGATGGCATAAAAATCTAAAAATAAAAGTATAGTGTGAGGTTACAGGCATGAAATGCAAAGCCTAATTTCTAGATAATGACCTCTGTTGAAAAGAACATATGAAGGTTCATATTGCAACTTATTATTGGAACCAAACAACAACAGTGAAGAGAAAGACTGTTTGTGAGAAATATGAGAATGCAATAACACAGAAAGAATTTTGCTTTTAAAGCTATTCTTGGTGCATTGATGTAAGGATGGAAGTGTCAGTACAATTCAACCATAAATATAAATGGAAAAAAGCACAATTGGAGGGGGAAAATAAGTTGCTGCTTTTCTCTTTCTAGTCCTTTTCTATGACGCCAGCAATCATGCTCAAAAGTTCTGAGTAAACACGGAGAAAATTACCAGAAAAGTCACAATAGGACTAGAGACAACACAACAATGCTCTGCATGTCTAAACAAAGACTGAAAGGAGTGACTTTAACCTGGCCTTTAGTTTTCAGTCCACTGCTTAACTCCTTTAACCCCTAGCCATTAGTGAGCAAGGTTTGCGATCACTTATGTGAGGAACAGTGAAGAAAATATACATTTTCCGAACACAATGGATACTGCCTGTGCTACTGTATGTCAACCACGTGCAGCTTCCCTCTGCCAAAGAAAGGGGATCAAAGGAAGTTTTTAAACCTACAGGGCAAACAAAGCCAGCTGCTTGAAAAAGCCCTATGTGTAGCAGTGTAGCAGTTAGCTGCTAAAGGGCCATAGATTGAGGAAAAAATGTAACATTTACAGTTGAGAAATGCGAAATAGTAAGATTCTGGTGCCAATGAGAAGCAATATTCTTATACTCTGGAGTCTTATAAATAATAGAGTTTATTGCGGGTTGTTTTGTAACGTAGATACACTATCAGTTATTCTTTCAGCTCTCTGTATGTACTAATTTCTCAAAGCAATGTTTAAGGTACTGAGTTTTAGGACAATATTTCAGAACATAAAGATAAGTCTGAGATCTTTCTTTTTTGCTAATTTTTGTTTATTATTATTACTCTTTGTGTGTATGTGTGTGCATGTGTGTGTGCTTACACATGTATATGCTATAGAATGCTTGTGGAGCTCAGAGAATAACTCTGTGGAGGTGGTTATCTTCTACCTTTAGCTGGGTTCCAGGAACTGAACTTATGTTCTCAGACTTGTGCTGTAAGTGCCTTTAAGTAGTAAAACCATCTAGTGGTCTCTCTCCTTTCTAATTCAAGGAGCTTCTTCTGGGCAATATTGTTAGGGAGTCCTCAACTTAAATGTGAGTTGAGGCAAGCTTAGAGCTTACATAAATAAATGGATAAAAGATGGATATTCAAAGAACAAAATATTCTTTATATTCCAGAGTAGTGTATTACCTTGTTCCTATATGGTAATGTTCATGGAAATGAAGATCTTAGAAAGCAAATTCTGCTTCAACACAAGTAAGAATTCAAGCAATTACCATTAAAAAGTTAAAAATCAAGGGCAATGATTAATACAATGCAACCTGTAGACTAGACAAACAGTTGACACTGTGGAGTTCCAAGTTTCAAATCATCACATTCAGCAAATTGTGTATGAAAAGCAAAACAAACATTGAGTCTGTACTGAATATTTACAGACTTTTCTTTGTCATTTCTTAAACAGTAGAGTACAATTATTATTTATATATAATATAAAAAGTATATATATGTATATATTTGTATGTATATATACTTGTATGTATATCTACACACACACACACACACACATATATATATATATATTTGAATTGTTTTGAATTGTGATTTTGTTATTAGTTCTTTCTTGTCCCTGGATTTGTTCAAGAGTTATGAAAATTATTTCATCTATAGTTCTTTTAACCTTTACTCTATCTCCAAATTACCTTCTGCTTCTACTGTTCAACACACCTACCTCTCCTATGACACTGAAACCCTTCATATCAACAAGTTTAAAGATACCTTTAAGTGATATAAAAAGCTAACATATACTTATTGAGTGCTGTAGCACTTAATAGATTTTTCTCCTTGTGATTTAGGCGTTACATTTTTCTATTTTTATTTACTTATCCTGTAGGAAGTAAGTCTCTTGCGAGTTTCGTATATGAGAAAGCTATGAATGTAGTGACACATGCCTATAATTCTAGTCCTCAGCAGGCAGAGCTCAGAAAATCATGAGTGGGAAGCAAGCCTAGGGCACACAGACAATTCTAAATTAGTCTGGGCTATAACAGTCAGAAGCTATCCCAAAATAATAACAAAAGAAAAACTACAGTTATATCATTTTATAAATAAGCAAAAATAATGCTATTTAGTCATCATGTTATTAAACCCTAGAGGTCTATCAACAGATGAATGCATTTTTAAAAATGTGGATTTTTTTGTATACACAAGATATACAATAAAATTTTATTCAGCTATAAAAGGAATGAAGTGATAGCATTGTAGGAAAATGAATGAGCTGGAAATAAGTCTGTTAAATAAAATAAAGTAGAATCTGAACTAAAACAAAACAATGCTATCAATAGAATAGCTTGTCTTCAACCATATATGTTCCTGTACAATATATGGAATGTGAATAAAAATATTTTCTTTTGCTCTAATACATTCTTATTTGTAAGTTGCTTAACATTCTAATATATTCAGAATGGTGAAATAACAATACCACCCATTATTATGGTTTATTATGAATTCTAAGCCCCAAAACTCATATTGAAGCCTTGATCTCCAATGCAAAGTTCTTAGGTAGTACGTTCATACCGTGATTGAATCTCTGAACTAACTGATGGATTAATGCATTGTTAGATTCATATTTTGATGGGATTGGAGGACCTGAGAGAAACTAAGAAATAAGATCTCTTGAAGGAAGTATGTCATTGGAAGCATGAACTATATTATCTGTCCCCTGACTTTCTCCCTGTTTCCTAGTCACAGTAAAGTAGAAATTCTTGGGCTGTTTTCTTACAGGAAGAGAAAGTGGGGAACACACTCACATAGCTGCAGTCCACTCAAATCATAAGAATGATGGGCCAGAACTACTAGCTCAGCTGATTAAGATTGTTATTGTCTTCTAGATATCACTTTTCACACTGGCTATGATATTTCCCAGTCTAGAGGAATAGGGGGTAGTCCAAGTTGCTATAAAACTAGAAGCCAGAGTAATCTCAGGACATCCATCCCAGGCAACACCTTCATGCTCATAACATATTTGTTTAAAAAATTAAAAACATGTGGAGCCGGGCGGTGGTGGCGCACGCCTTTAATCCCAGCACTTGGGAGGCAGAGGCAGGCGGATCTCTGTGAGTTCGAGACCAGCCTGGTCTACAAGAGCTAGTTCCAGGACAGGCTCCAAAGCCACAGAGAAACCCTGTCTTGAAAAACCAAAAATAAATAAATAAATAAATAAATAAATAAATAAATAAAAATAAAAAAAATAAAAACATGTGGAATAGGTAATATTCTTTTGGGGGGAGTTGGGATTTATTTTTTCTTTTTCAAGATAGGGTTTTTCTGTAGTTTTGGAGCCTGTCCTGGAACTAGTTCTTGTAGATCAGGCTGGCCTTGAACTGACAGAGGTCTGTCTGCCTCTCCTCCTAAGTACTGGGATTAAATGCATGGATAATATTCTTATCTACTTTTACATATGTAGAATTTGAGTTAGGGTAAGGATAAACTATTTTTTCAAGATTGCCTGAGGAGAGGTGGTCTATAAGAATTCAAACCCTAGAAGAGAATTCTTGTTAGCCATAACTAGTACCATGCAAACTTCAGGTTAGCTGCTGATGCATGCCTTTTTGAAATACTTTTACTTTTTATAAAACCATAGTTTTGAAATCTTCCTACCTTGTCACTCATTTCTGGTTTCCTTGTTGGCTCCTGTTTCATAGGAAAATAATGGTAGCACTATTTCCTGTTATTTCATCTTCTCTGGTATATTGTTATCTATTTATTTGACTTTTCAACAACATCTATACAAATAAGACTGTGGATATGTGTATATTTTGATACTAATTCAAGCTACTTAATATGTTTTTGTAGAACTTCACAGTCATCTTTGACATTTCTTTCCTCCCAACTTAATTACACCCTGTCTTTCTCCATGTCTGGTCTATTGTACCACCACATAATATAGAATCTTTTCACTGCTTTTTTGACCACTGTGGCTAATCTCATCTAAGGTAATCTCTATGTTAACAAAGCAAAAACCACTTTATTAGTTCGCTGTTTGCGTATTTTCTCTTTGGAGTAGACTTCTATCCAGAAAAGTTAGGTCTAGATGGTGACCCTATGCTTCCCAAATTAGCCTAAGAATGATTTTCTCTCATCAAACCATTTTTACTGCAGTCTTCAATCTTATAGCCATTTGTAATTGTTCTTTTCCTATTACAGATCATTTGTACTTTTCCTATTACAGATCTCCTATTTTATTTTTAAATGTATTAAAATATAGTAGAATTAAATTATACCCACTTTTCCTTTCTTCCCCTCCAGCCCCGCTCAGTTACCCTCTCTTCAGTCCCTCTCATTCCCCACCACTTGTTACAGATGTGGCAGGGGGTAGTGTGTGTATGTGTGTGGGTATGTGTATGTACAAATATATAAATGTAGCCCACTGAGTCTGTTTTGTTTGTGTATATATGGTTTCAAGACTGATCATTCTGCATTGAACAATCAATAAAGGGGCATATCCCTGTGAGAGGCTCTTTCTCCTCCTCCTAGCAGTCATTAGTTGCTGGTAGTTTTTTATCTAGGGGTGGAAACCTCCAAAATTTTGCCCCTTCTACATTAACATGTGAATTGATATTTTTATTGTTCTGCTCTTGTTTATGCAGTCATTTCTAAGAAAAACTGTTACAGTAGCCTTCCTGGTATTCTGGCTCTTGCATCTTTCTGTCCCCTCTTTTGCAATGTTTCCTGGGCATAGATGCAGGAGTTGGGCTATCCATTATCCAGTCATCTCTGCGTTGTATGCAGCTGTGGTTTGCTATGATGGTCTCCATTTGCTGTAAAGAGAAACTTCTTTGATGAAGGATAGTAGTTACTGTGGAACTAAGGATACATTTATATACATATAATGTGTATGTTTGTGTGAGTGTATTACTTTAAATTCCTTTATAAATATATATGTATTCATATATTCACATGCATAATTATACATATATTAAATCTAATATGTATTTATATATCACATATAAAATAATCTATTATATTTCTATAAATATACAATATTATATATTTTGATGCATTTTAAATATATACATATGTATCATAAATATGTATATATTTATAAAGGAATTTAAATTATATATATAAAATATATATATGAGTGAAATATATATGAAATGTGAAATATAAATATGAATGAAATAAAATTGAAATTTATGTCCTGGCAATGTTGAAGCATGCATGGGCAGCCCACATATGGTGGTTCTGTTGAACTTGTCACATTGGGTTTCATGGTTTAAGTTGATGAAGATGACTGACCAGGTGTCTTCCTCAAGGGGGCACCAGATCTCATTACGGATGGTTATGTGCCACCATATGTTTACTGGGAATTGAACTCAGGACCTTTGGAAGAGCAGGCAGTGCTTTTCACCACTGAGCCCTGTGTGTGTGTGTGTGTGTATGTGTGTGTGTGTGTGTGTATGTATCTTAAAACAATTTAAGCCACTTGGACTATAGAAACCATAGACTAACAAAAATTCCAGTACCAGACATGAAACTCCTCTTTTCAAAGGATTGGTCAGGAGAGTCCAAATTATTCCAAAAATAATATAGGCCTCGGTTGCCTCTCAGAGGTTGATGGTTGGTACCTTATTGTTGAAAACACCACACTTAGGACACAGTAATTGTATGACTCAAGCTAGATCTGACATGAAAGTTTCTTTCATGCAGTCCAGCTCTATGCTTCCAGAAAATACAAGCTTCCAAGGGAGGGCAGCAATTGAACAGTCATACCCAGTTACAACACCTATGAACCACAACAATTGGCAGTATGGCAGGATATGCATAAAGGTACAATAAGTGGCACTAACATGTCAGTGGCAAACAAAAGCTGTCTAATTTGACTTAAGGTCTTGTCATCAGGATAAAGATCATAGCAGGTACTAAAGAACAAGCCAACTTCATGGGACTAGTAAGGTCATGGACTTGTCATATTGCTAGATCATCATTTCTTACTACTACAGATCATTAAAATTTTTGACTTTACTATATTACTTTGTGTGTGTGTGTCTATCTGTCTGTCTGTCTATATGTGCTGTGGAATAAATGTGTGCCACATCACAGGTGTAGACATCAGAAAACAACTTTAGTGAGTGGATTCTTCTTTCACCATATAAATCCTGGGTATTGAAACCAGGACACCAGACTCAGCAGCAAATAACTTTATCTGCTAAGATAACTTCCTGGCCCCTACTACAGATCATTTAAGTAATTTCTGTGTTTTAAAAATTAACAGAGTTTATATTTAGAAAAATTTCAGGCTGAAAGATAACAATTTCCAATATGGTTCCCCTTCTTATCCTCACAGTTTTTCTTATTAATATTGTTCCAAGGTAGTAGTAAGTTTCTTAGAATTGCCAAACCTATACTAATACAGTATAGTTAACTTAGATCTATACATTCAACTTGATTTGTCTTTCTTCTATTCTATGGGTTTTGACAAATACAAGATGATACTAATTACCTGTTACAGTATCTACAAAATATTTTCACTAAAGTCCTCTTGCATTCTACTCTTACAACTTTTCTTACACTTGATAAATTCCTGGCAACCACTGCTCTCTATTTCTTCTTTATCTTCTGGGCCACCCATCCACCTCTACAAGCACAATCTTTAGGCACTACTGCAAGAGGTAATATTTTCCAAAGTAGCCACTGGTGAAATATAGGTCTAGTTTTATATATTTCTTTCTTAGAGAAATATAGCACTTTGAGGAAGACTATTGGAGATTATCTAATCCAATGTCTTTTTTACCCTTTGGCATTTTTGTATGATTCAATAGTCCACTTTTTATTGCACTGGGAGGAGGTAGGTCTGAACCAACATGTCATTCTATTTTGAAAATACAAATTATTAATTATAGAGCTGGAGGAAACAGAACAACATAACACAGTCTTGAAAATCTTACAGCTCTGAGGTCTTTGTGAACCATATCAGCTTTTGATTTCCAGATGCTCAGTACAATGCTTATTTTCAGTAGGGCAAAGCTAGAGGGCAAGGACATGGTAAATGTTATGGGCATTTTAATTTCATGTGCCAATTTGGCAGGGACACAGTGTTCAAACGTGGTGAAATGTAATTTTGAATAATTCTTGTGAAGATTGTAATATCAACATTTAAATAAGCCCTCTGTAATTCACCTGGGCTTATCCCATTCAGATGAAAATCTGGAGAGAGCCAACGGAGAGGATTCTTTAGCAAACAGCTTTCAACCTTGAAAGGTAGTATTTAGTTCTTCCCATGGAATCCATTTTTCTTTCTCACTATGTTGATCCAATTTTGAACTTGTCAATCCTTTAATTGTGGGATCCAATTCCTTAAAATGAGTTTCTTTTATTTATATACATACATCCTACTGCTTTTGTTTATTTCAAGAATCCAAATATACTTTCAGCTAGCAAGTTCAGCAACAATTGCCGAATTCCCTCATCCTTCGTATAACTGAATAACATCTTATTCACAGTAAATAGTAGCAGAGGGAGATTGGCTAATAGATTGAAACTGAAATTTCTTTTCTTTCTTTTTTTGGGGGGAAAGGATGGGGGATGATAAAGGGTTTCTCTGTGTAACCCTGGCTGTCCCGACACTTGCTTTGTAGACCAGAATGGTCTCAAAATCAGAGATCTACCTACCTCTGCCTCTTGAGTGCTAGGATTAAAAGCATGCATTACCATGTCCAGATAGACTGAAATTTCTTAGGAGAGATTACACCATAGCTGACAGGTTTAAACCAGAATGGGAAGTTAGGTTTTCCTTATTCACACCATGGATAAAGAACTCATGAAAGAAGCAAGATGGGAAGAAAATTAATAAGAGACCAGAAAATGTTTCCAGCTCTCCATTATGGAATGTTCACAAGCATGTTCCAGGAACCTGAAAGTGATTACACAATGCTGTGTACCCATGTGCTGAGATCAGATACTTTGACCAGGATGGCTCTTATTTGCATAGCCTTAAATTGAATGCCAGAGATTACATAACTAGAAATTAAATGCATAATACCTTAAGCCAGCCTTTAAGAACTATCCAAGAGCAAAATCTGGGCTGTCTTACTTTGTTTGATATGAATTAAAAGCTAGGAAACTACACACAGGAAAAATCACGCTAAATGCAAAGTACTTCTTTCAATTGAAACGTCTAGTTCCCTCTGTCAGGCTGTATTCTGATTATTTCCCAGCCTGATGTTTTTTTGTAGCACTGTTAGTAAGCTATTTTTTTTTATTGTTCTGGTCTAAAGGGTGAATGCATTCATCACCCACAAATGTATAGTCCACTACACACATCAGATTAATTTATGGTAAAATAAAGATGCACTCTTTATTAGTCTCTATTATATCATGGGAAAGAATTATATTTCTATATAATCAACATATATACATACATATAAAATCATGATATTTGATACTAATTTTTTCATTAGTTTAAATACATTATTTGCATCACAGTTCTTTTTAAAATTATCTCTCAGGAAATGTTGTTAGGGAACTAAGGCTGCATTTTAGTAAGAGAATGCTTGCTACCATGTAGAGGATTTAATCCTCAGCTGTGATGGTTTGCATAATAATAGTCTCTCGTAGACTCATATGTTTGAATGTTTAGTCACCAGGGAATGGCACTAATTAAAAGAATTAGGAAGATTAAGAGGTGTGGATTTCTTGGAGGAAGTGTGTCACTGAGGTTTGGTTTTGAGGGTTCAAAAGCCAGTGCCACACCCAGGTATCATTCCCTGCCTACAGATCAGGATGCACGTCTCAGATACTTTTATAGCATCTCCCTCAATCCCACCATCCTTCCTGGCATGATGATAATAATGGACTAAACCTCTTAAACTGTAAGCAAGCCCTAAATTAAATGTTTTCTCTCACATTGCCTTGTTCTGTAGGTTGAGTTTTCCCATCCTGGGAGCAGCTTCCGATTTACCACATAGAGACCTATATTAATTGCAAATGTTTGGTCAATAGCTTAGGGCTATTGATGACTAGCTCTTACTACTTAACACATTTCTGTTAATCTATGTTCTTCCCTGAGGATCATGGCTTTTACCTCCATCTCATTTTGTAGGTATGGCTCATTCTCTATCTCGCTGCTGACTCCTGACTTGGCCCCCCTTTTTCCCATCATTCTCAGTTTGGCTTTCCCAACTGACTGCCAGTCTGCAAGTTTTTTTACAAACCAATGAGAGTAATACATATTCACAAGTGTGTAGAAGGATTTTTCCACAGCACTGGTCATGGTGTCTCTTCATAGCAATAAAACAGTGACTAAGACACCAGCACTGTAAAAACATAACAAAAAAGAATCAGTGAGGTGAATTTCTACTCTTCTCTGAAAAATATTAATAATACTAATATTAATACATTCATTAGCATTTCAAAACCTTTGGGAAATTATCAAATATAATATTTTACAATGTGGTGTATATATATATTTGAGATAAACCTTGCATATCAAGACTATTGTAGGTTATGTACTATCACGTTGAGTAGCCCTTACTTTAAATACTTCAGGCCAAATGTGTTTCAGATTTCAGTTTTTTTTAAAAAATAATATAATATTTGCATGTCCATAATGAGATATCTTCAAGTGATATGAAAATACAAATATGAAATTCAGTTATATTTTGTTTGTACATTCTTCACATAGCCTGAAGATAATTTTACATATTTTTAATACTTTTCTATTTTTCTGAAACTATTAGTTTATTTTAGTTTTTGTGTGTGTGTATGAGAGAGAGTAAGAGAGAGAGAGAGACAGACAGACAGACAGACAGGGTGGGGGCAGTTAGTGCCATTGTGGCTAGAAAATGATAATGAATCCATGAATAACCTGGTGCTGGAATTATAGGATGTTGTGAGTCACCCAGTCTAGGTGCTGGCAATTGAACTCTGGTACTCTAAAAGAACAGTATGTTTTCCTAACTGTTGACTTATATCCCAAGTCTTGGTGCCTTTGATTTTTAACTACAATATATCATATAATATTAAATGTGTTTTTAGCATGTGAATTCAAATCTATACTTAATTTGTTTTTCTATTTTAAAACATTCCAGATTTTGGAATTTTGAACTAATTAACATATACTCATGAACTTTTGCCACTGAAAAAAAATGAGCCATAATTTTGATAGGCAGTTTTGATGTTATATGAATTTTGGTAGTTTCTTAAAAACTACATGACACCTAAACTATTGTGATTCCCATTATGAAGTCAAGATAGATGCTGAGGACAGTGGAAGGCTGTGGGAAGATAGAGTTCTGAGCTAGCATGGGATTTCTTTGTAGTGTCCATATTAAGTGCCAAATGAAATAATATGAGTGATAACTTCAGGGCAAGATGCTACCCATTAAAGCTTCCAACTTATAAAAAGGAATAAAAGATATGTTTAAGCAACAAAGGAAACTATCAAAAATAGAAAGATGGTGAAAATGTATTTGAATGGGGGGGGGGCAAAGTTCTAACCCCAGAAAACAAAAGAACTTGGCAGCTTTGGCAACATAGTTCAGGCTTTAGAGTCAAGAATATAATAAAGGGGTTGTGGAATCACCCTCAGGGCTAAGAAATGCCACTAAGGCCAAGGATGTATTGGGAGAGTTCCTGCATGGAGGCCCAAAGAGGCCATTGTCTGAAGCCGAGAAGATCCAAGAAGCCTGGATTTCAATGGAGATCCAAAGATGTTGGAGATGCTAGAACCATGAGATACCTGCTGTATTACTGAGAGCTTTTTCTTTCTTTTTTTTTATTATTATTTATTTATTTTTTTGAAAAAAAATTTCTGCCTCCTCCCAACCTCCCATTTCCCTCCCCCTCCTCTCACTCCTCTCCCCTCCCCCCCACTCCTCTCCCCCTCCCTCTCCATTCCGAAGAGCAGTCAGGGTTCCCTGCCCTGTGGAAAGTCCAAGGTCCTCCCCCCTCCATCCAGGTCTAGGAAGGTGAGCATCCAAACTGACTAAGCTCCCACAAAGCCAGAACCTGAAGTAGGATCAAAACCCAGTGCCATTGTCCTTGGCTTCCAATCAGCCCTCATTGTCCGCTATGTTGAGAGATTCCGGTTTTATCCCATGCTTTTTCAGTTCCAGTCCAGCTGGCCTTGGTGAGCTCCTAATAGATCAGCCCCACTGTCTCAGTGGGTGGGTGTACCCCTCGCGGTCCTGACTTATTTGCTCATGTTCTCCCTCCTTCTGCTCCTCATTGGGACCTTGGGAGCTCATTCCAGTGCTCCAATGTGGGCCTCTGTCTCTATCTCCATCCTTTGCCAGATGAAGGTTTTATGGTGATATGCAAGATATTCATCAGTATGGCTATAGGATAGGGCCATTTCAGGTTCCCTATCCTTAGCTGCCCAAGGAACTAACTGGGGACATCGCCCTGGGCACCTGGGAGCCCCTCTAGGTTCAAGTCTCTTGCCAACCTTAAAATGGCTCCCTTAATTAAGATATATACTTCCTTGCTCCCATATCCACCCTTCCTTTATCCCAACCATCCCATTTCCCCAAGTTCTCCCCATCCTCCCCTTCTCACTTTTCTCTCCCCATCTTCCCTTACCCCCATCCCACTCCACCCCCAGATCCCAATATTTTGCCCGGCAATCTTGTCTACTTCCCATATACAGGAGGATAACTATATGTTTTTCTTTGGGTTTACCTTCTTATTTAGCTTCTTTAGGATCATAAATTATATACTCAATGTCCTTTATTTATGGCTAGAAACCAATTATGAGTGAGTACATCCCATGTTCATCTTTTTGGGTCTGGGTTACCTCACTCAGGAAAGTGTTTTCTATTTCCATCCATTTGCATGCAAAATTCAAGAAGTCACTGTTTTTTACCGCTGAGTAGTACTTTAATTTCTTTCTTTATTTCTTCCTTGATCCAGGTGTGGTTCAGTAGTTGACTGTTCAGTTTCCATGAGTTTGTAGGCTTTCTGGGGGTAGCATTGTTGTTGAATTCTAACTTTAATCCATGATGATCCGATAAGACACAGGTGGTTACTAATATTTTTTTGTAACTGTGGAAGTTTGCTTTGTTACCGAGTATGTGGTGAATTTTAGAGAAGGTTTCATGAGCTGCAGAGAAGAAGGTATATTCTTTCCTATTTGGGTGGAATGTTCTATAGATGTCTGTTAAGTCCATTTGATTCATTACCTCCATTAATTCTCTTATTTCTCTGTTAGGTTTCTGTCTGATTGACCTGTCCATTGGTGAGAGAGAAGTGTTGAAGTCTCCTACTACTAGTGTGTGTGGTTTGATGTCTGCCTTGAGTTCTAGTAATATTTCTTTTACATAAGTGGGTGCTTTTATATTAGGGGCATAGATATTCAGGATTGAGACTTCATCCTGATGAACTGTTCCTGTTATGAGTATAAAATGTCCCTCTCCATCTCTTCTGATTGATTTTAGTTTGAAGTCAATTTTGTTAGAAATTAGTATGGACACACCTGCTTGTTTCTTAGGTCCATTTGCGTGATAAGCCTTTTCCCAGCCCTTTACTCTGAGTAGATGTTTGTCTTTGTGGTTGAGGTGTGTTTCTTGTAAGCAGCAGAATGTTGGATCCTGTTTTCGAATCCAATCTCTTAGTCTGTGCCTTTTTATAGGTGAGTTGAGTCCATTGACATTAAGTGATATTAATGACCAGTGGTTGTTAACTCCGGCCACTTTTTTAGTAGTAGAGTTTGTGTGTTTTCCTTCTTTGAGTTGTGCTGGTGAAGGGTCTCTAGATGTCTGAGTTATTGTGGTCAATGTTGAATTTCTTGGTTTGTGATTTTCCTTCTATTATTTTCTGTAAGGCTGGATTTGTGGCTACGTATTGTTTAAATTTGTTTTTATCCTGGAAAATTTTGTTTTCTCCATTTATAGTGAATGAAAGCTTGGCTGGGTAAAGTAGTCTGGGCTTGCATCCATGGTCTCTTAGTTTCTGCAGTACATCTATCCAGGACCTTCTGGCTTTCATGGTTTCCATAGAGAAGTCAGGTGTTAAGTCTGATAGGTTTACCTTTATAAGTAACTTGACCTTTTTTCTTTGCAGCTCTTAATATTCTTTCTTTATTCTATATGTTTTGTGTTTTGATTATTATATGATGAGGGGATTTTTTTTTGATCTAGTCTATTCTGTGTTCTGTATGCTTCTTGAACCTTCATAGGTATATCTTTCTTTAGGTTGGGAAAGTTTTCTTCTATAATTTTATTAAATATATTTTCTGGACCGTTAAGCTGCGCTTCTTCCCCTTCTTCTACTCCTATTATTCTTAGGTTTGGTCTTTTTATTGTGTCCCATATTTCCTGAATGTTTTGTGATGAGAGTTTGCTGGATTTGCTGTTTTCTTTGATCAGTGCGTTTATTTTCTCGATGGTATCTTCAGAATCTGAGATTCTTTCTTCTATCTCTTATATTCGGTTGGTTATGCGTGTTTCTGTAGTCTCTATTCGTTTACCTAGATTTTCCATGTCCATCTGGCCCTCTGTTTGTGTTTTCTTCCTTGCCTCCATTTCAGTTTTCAGATCTTGAACTGTTTCCATTATCTGTTTGATTGTTTTTCCTTGGTTTCCTAGGATATCATTCACAGATTTACTCAATTCTTCAAACTTTCTGTTATTCTTCTCATCCATTTCTTTTTTTCTTTTTTAATTAAAATTTCCACCTGTCTCCGTTCCCCATTTCCCTCCCCCTCCTCCCAAATATTGCCCCTCCCCCCACTCCCCTTTCCCTGTCCCCACTCCTCTTCCCCTCCCCCCACTCCATTCCCCCTCCTTCTCAATACTGAAGAGCAGTACAAATTCCCTGCCCTGTGGGAAGATCAAGGTCCTCCCACTTCTATCTAGGTCCAGGAAGGTGATCGTCCAAACAGGCTAAGCTCCCACATAGCCAGTTCATGTATTAGGATCGAAACCTAGTGCCATTGTCCTTGGCTTCTCATCATCCTTCATTGTCCGCCATGTTCAGAGAGTCCAGTTTCAACCCATGCTTATTCAGTCCCATTCTAGCTGGCCTTGGTGGGCTCCCAATAAATCAGTTCCAATGTCACAGTGGGTGGGTGCACCCCTCATGGTCTTGACTTACTTGCTCATGTTCTCCCTCCTTCTGCTCCTCATTTGGACCTTAAGAGCTCAGACCGTTGCTCCAAATTGAGTCTCTGTCTCTATCTCGATCCATCGCCAGATGCAGGTTCTAAGGTGATCTGTAAGATATTCATCAGTATAGGATAGGATCATTTCAGGTTCCCTCTCCTCAGTTGCCCAAGGTACCAGCTGGGGACATCTCCCTGGACACCTGCATTTCTTTAAGGGAATTTTTCACCTCCTGTTTAAGGGCTTCTATCACTTTCATAAAGTCAATTTTTTTCTATTTCTTCTTGATTAAGGTGTACATGTCCTACTGTTGTGAGGTCGCTCAGTTCTGGTGTTTTCATGTTGTTTTTCAGATTGTTGGGTGAATTCTTGCATTGGTGCCTGCCCATCTCTTCCTCCGAATGCTCCCCTATGGATCTTCTTTTACAGGATCAGGTCTCCTTACCCACTGATATACCTTCCCAGTGATGGCTCTCCCCAGTGATGACTCTCCTGGTGCCAAGATCAGATCTCCATGCGTGTTAGGTAGTTCATAATCAAAGGGCCTACCTTGCTTGATGCAGGCAGGCTATTGAGACAAAGGAACTACCGTCTGTCAGGTTGCCCTCACGACTCGGTCCCAATGCCCAAACAGGCTGAGCTGGGTGATGTTATGTGCCGGAAGAGGGGAGGGAGGCAGAAGAGAGGGTTTCTGGATGCAAACTGGGTGGAATAGGAAGAGAGAGGCAGTATCCGGGGATTATAGCCTCTGCAGGAAGACCACTGAGAGCTTTTATTTTTGTGAAGAGACACCATGACCATGGCAACTCTTACAAATAAAAACATTTAATAGAGGTGGCTCACTTATAGTTTCAGAGGTTCAGTTCATTAGCATCATTGTGAAGAGCATGGAAGCATGCAGGCAGACAATGTGCTGGAGAAGTAAGTGAGAGTCCTACATCTTGCAGTCAATAGGAAGTGACTAAGACACTAGGAGGTAACCTAAGCACAGGAAATCTCAAAGCCCACCCCCACAGTGATTGCTAGAGCAATAAGACAACCGAAGAAGATTAAAGGGTTACTAATTTGAAAAGAAGAAGTCAAAGTATCATTATTGGTAGATGGTATCATAGTCTATATAAGTGACCTTAAAATTCCACTGGTAAACTTCTGCGCTGATAAACATTTTCTGCAAAGTAGCAGGATACAAAATTTAAGCATCAAACTCAGTACCCTTCCTATATGTAAATGACAAATGAAACAAAAACAAATCTGGGAGACAACACCTTCCACAATAGGCTCAAATAATATGAATATTTGGGGCATCACAACCTGAGTGAAATACTTGTATGATAGAAACTTTAAGACAATGTAGAAAGAAATTGAAGAAGATATCAGAAAATGGAAAGATCTCCCATGCTCATAGATAGGTAGGATTAATACAGTAAAAATGGTCATCCTTCTTAAAGCAATCTATAAGATTCAATGCATTCGTTATCAAAACTCCAATACAATTTCTCACAGATCTTGAACAGGCAACTTTCAGTTTCAAAAGGAAACACAGAGACATACACAAAAACCCATGATAGCTAAAACAATACTGAATAATTAAAGAACTTCAGGAGGTATCTCTAATCCCTGATTCCAAGAGTTGTGATAATGAAAACATAATGGTACTGGCACAAAACAAGACATGGAATCAGTTTGAAGATTCAGATCTAAATCCACATGCTTATGGACATCTGATCTTTGATAAAGAAACTAGAAAGACAGTGGGAATAAAGACAGGTACTAGTCAAACTGGATGTTCTCATGTATAAAAATGCAAATTGACCCATATTTATCACCTTGTTCAAAACTCAACTCCAAATAGATCAAAGCCTTAACATAAAATCAAATGATACACTGATCTTGTAGGAGGGAAAGTTGGGGGAAAGTCTTGAACTCATTGGCACAGGAGATGAGAACTCATTTATCAGAGGCACTAATATAAACAGTTAATAAATGGGATCCTATAAACTGGAGTTGAGAAAAACTTCTGCTTGGCAAAGGACACTGTCATATGGACAAAGTGTCAGTCGACAAAACAAGAAAATATTTCTACCACCTACACATGTGATAAAGGGTTTATAACAAAAATATATAAAGAACTCAGAAAACTAAGTGTCAAATAATACAAGTTTAAAAATGGAGTACTTATCTAAATAGAGAACTCTCAAAAGAGGAAATTCAAATTGCTGAGAAATCCTTAAAGATATGTTCAAAAACGTTAGCAGTCAAGGAAATGCAAATTTAAACACCTCTGAGATACTTTCTTACATCTGTCAGAACTGCTAAGATCAATAAAACAATTGACAGCTCATACTGGTGAGGATGTGGAATAAGGGAAATATCCATATATTGTTGGTGGGAAAGTAAAGTTGTACACCACTGTGGAAATCAGTGTAATGTTTCCTTGAGAAGCTGGAAATCAATCCACTTCAAGATACAGCTATACTACTCTTGAGTGTATACTCAAAAAACTACTACTACAGAGACACTTGTTCAACCATGTATTTTGGTGTCAGAAATTGGAAACAGTTCAGCTATCAGTCAACAGATAAATGGATAAAGAAAATCTGGTACATTTACCCAATGGAGTATTACTAAGTAAGCTGTTTTAAAAATGAAATAATGAAATTCTCAGGTAACTGGATGGAACTAGAAATAATCACCCTGAATGAAGTAACTTATACCCAGAAAGACAAACAGGTTATGTATTTGCTTATATATGAAGGTTATCTGTCTTAGTTAAAGTTTCCATTGCTGTAATGAAACACTGTGACCAAAAAGCAAGTTGGGGAAGAAAAGGTTTATTCAGCTTACACTTCCATAGCCTTTTTTTTTTTTTTGTCATCAAAGGGAGTCAGGACAGGAATGCAGGAACTGACACAGAGGCCATGGGAGGGTGCTTCTTACTGACTTACTCCTCATGACTCACTCATATTGCTGTATTATAGAACCCAGGACCACAATCCCAGGGATAGCAACACCCACAATGGGTTGGGCTGCTTCCTACTGATCACTAATTGACAAAATGCCTTATAGCTGAGTCTCATGAAGGCATTTCCTCAACTTAGGCTCCTTCCTCTCTGAAAGGCATCAAGCTTGTATCAAAATGACACAAAACCAGCCAGTATATTAGCTAAATCAATGGAAACCAAGTTATAATCTATTGAACCACAGAAGTTAGGTATAAAGTAAAGGAATATGGGAAACCAATAGATCATCCTAGGAAAGGGAAAAAGGATACATATGAATAGATTGGGGGCTATAATGGGAGGTTCAAGTTGGGAGGGAGAAGAAAGAGGGAGAGGAAGAATGTTACAAGCCACAACATCCACAACATTAAACATTAATTGCCCACCCATCTTTTCACAAGCGACTTATCAGAACCAAGAGATATGGTAAAAGCTAAACCAAAAGGCAAGGATTTTTGGCATTACTGCTTTTTGAATAAAGTGGCTATCCTTTAATGTAGATTTTTCACTGTAGCTGAACTTCCTTTCTGTTACATATTTGGGAATTAGTCCCCACAGTTCAGAACAGTCTCATACTGTCAGGCCTTGCTCCCCTCTCCCAGGCAAGCACAGAGTTGTGCCTTCGAGTAATTACCTTTATCAGTAGGCATTTGCTCATAATTTAAGATCCAGGCAAGGAACATCCCATTTCAGATATTCAGAGATCTCCAAGAACATGGAATTACTACCTTCCTAAGATGCTATTCTGGTTTTACCCCACTTAAAAGATTCACCTTCACCTCACTTTACTGATGATTTTAGACCAGGACTCTCAAGGACAGTAGAAGAGATAATTAACTGCAACCCAGAGAAAGACCCACAACACCCATGATCAGAATGGCTGATAAAAGCATAGCCCGGAACTGATAATTTAGAGGCCTGGGTCTCTTCGCTCAGAGCAGTAAGTCTAACTCCAGACCTAGGACTGTAGAAACTGCAGCACCTGGTGTATATGCTATCTGATGAAGAGCCATCAACTTCTCCCTGACTGTTTCCATAGGTTGCCTGGTTACCTGGTAACCATTACGTATATTGGGAAAAAAAGAAGTGGCTTACTGATTTAAACAATCCATGCCCCTGTGACAGAGGTTTTTGTCCCACCAAGTTCGCAGCCATTTAGTCCCAATGAAACACACAGAGGCTTACATTAATTATAAACTGGTTAGCCTATTAACTTCTTATTAACTCTCATAACTTACATTAACCCATAATTCTTGTTTGTGTGAGTCACGTGGCTTGGTACTTTTTATTAGTGAGGCATACACATCTTGCTTCCTCTGTGTCTGGGTGACGACTGCAGTCTGAGCTTTTCCTCTTCTCAGAATTTTCCTGTTCTGGTCACCCTGCCTATACTTCTTGCCTGGCTACTGGCCAATCCACATTTTATTAAACCAGTACAACTGACAAAGCTTTACAGGGTACAAGACCATTGTCCCACATCATGCCCCATTAATAATTTTACTGAAAATAAACCTGTTTGCTCTTTTATGCACCACCTAATAATTTAGTGTAGTGCACTAACATTCCTCTCTAATACTTCGTAATGATTTATTCCCTTTCTTAACTATCTTTCACCATTAAGGTCTTCACCAGATGTGTACTAGCCACTCCCTCAGATCTCTCTCTCTCTCTCTCTCTCTCTCTCTCTCTCTCTCTCTCTCTCCCCCCCCCCCCGTATCTGATTTTCTATAGGACAAAAGAATTCTGGTTCTGGAACCTGCTATGGGAGTTGCTGGTTTTAAGGAAATATATGACTGGGAACATTTGTAATGGGTAGAACTAAGAATGATGTAGAACTAAAAACAATGTAGAACATGAGAACAAGGAAGAATAAGGACATAGAGAAGAATAAAGAAACAGGAGTTATGAGTAGATTTCTTATGCCTCAGATACTTACCCTGCGATTTCTAACCATCCTTTAGCTACTCGTGGCATCCTTAATTGAATCCCATTAGAATAAAGGAATACAGGGTGAGACATATAAAATTGGAAACATTTGAAGAGTATTATAGAAACCTAATACAAAAGAATCTTCCTAAACATATACATATATGAAGGTAATCTAAATGGAATTACCAAATATTGGGGGATACAGAGCCCCAACTGTCCCTCTCTTGTCACCAAATGAAGCTTCCACAACTGGGATGGGTTAACATCTAACTGATGTGTTGGCCAAAGAGATCTTGTGGTCATCCTCAAATGACCTAAGCTATTGCAAAAACTATAGGTT